>NW_026622830.1:14183003-14869253 GCF_023065955.2 Ursus arctos | reverse complement strand
CTACCACTCCAGGCAGCTGCTACCAGCTACCCACCGATCAGGGCTAGCAGGTGAATTTGCTACTCCCAGTTCAACTCGAGAAACAAAGTGCCAGTAGTGGAATAGCAGACATGGTAGTGGAGGTTTTGCTGCATGAGAAGCTGCCCAGGACCATCCTGAGTAGGGGTCCAAGGGAGATGGGCCCTCAGGCCCTCCACCAGGACCCTGAGAGGGGGTGGGACTTTTTCAAGGGGGCCCTGGCCCAGCGGCGTCCTGGGGAAGATGAAGTGGGGAGGATCAGGGGTGGAGGTTACCGAGGGCCCCAGTGATGAAAGGGAAGAATCTGGAAAAGGAGGGTTGAGGGGTGGAGTGGGTCAGGTGAGAAAATGTGTGGGTTTGGAGGAGACCCTGGCCAAGGACATTTCTTTGGTCAACTTTGGTCGCCGAGTGGCGCTGCAGGTTGGGGACTCTGTGGATCTTTGGTGGAGGAGTGGGAAGAGGAAGGAAGGGGCTGCTCTGCACTGGTCCCTTCCTCCCCATTTCCAGGTCTTGACGGGCTACGTGCTTGTAGCCAGGCCACAGCAATGCTTAGTTTGGGCTAGGAGGACAGCTCCTGGGGCCAGCAATCCTGGGAGACTGCTGGCTCCAGATGGGAGTTTCACCCTCGTGGCACCTCTCGGCGCCCCCCACCCCAGTCCTGCCACTACCCCAGAATCCAGGGCAGATGTCTTCCCGCACTTACTGTCCCATCTCCAACAGCAGATGGCTTTGCTGATGCCTCTGCACCCTGTCTCCAGTCCAGAGGGCTGTGTATGGTAACACCCACATGGAAACAAGTCTCTGTTTTGCAGGAAAGTGCAAGTTCGGGGCTGAAGGGATAATAGGAATTTACATTAAAAAGGAAGTTCTAAAGACAGACCAGTAGAAGGTGGCCCTGCCTGAGGAACAGCATAAACAGAGCCATTCACTCCCTCAGTAAATATTTATTGAGCACCTACTATGTGTTCTGCTGTAGGTGGTGGGGATTTGGTAACAAAATGGAATGTGTGTGTGTGCCTGTGTGTGTGTAGTGGGGGAGCAGTCAATAAATGAATGAACCCACACATGTATACCATGGCAGGTGGTAACATAAAGATGGGTAAGAGGACCAGGGAGTCCAGGGGGTGAGGTAGAGGTGGGGGGTGTTTATTTCACAGAGGGTATCCATTAAGCATCATTCAAGTACTGTGTTGAGTGAAGGAGGACAGGAGCCATGTGACAATCCATGGGAAGAGCTGTCCAGGCCCAGGAAACTTCCAGGGCTAAGGACCTGAGGTCAGAGTGTGCCCTGGCACTGGGTGTTATATGCAACTAATGAATCATTGAACTTTATATCAAAAACCAAGGATGTACTGTATGGTGACTAACATAATATAATAAAAAAAATTATTATAAGAAAAAAAAAAAAGAGAGTGCCCTGGGTATTTGAGGAACATCCAGGGAGCTCAAGTAGTTGGAATAAATGAGGGGTCAGGGGCACAAGGGGAGATGAGCTCAGAGAGGTGTGGGCACAGATGATGGAGGGCGCTGTGGTCACTGCAAAGACTTTACCTTTTATTCCAGGGAATTTAGGAGCTAGGAGAGGAGTTTGAGCGGAGACTCGGACTTTTGTTTGAAAGATCCTTCCGGTTGTTATGTTAAGAATAGACTCTAGGGGGCGGTGTGGGAGCAAGGAGAGCCGTTATACTACCGCCACTGGGCAGGGAAAAAATGCGTTTTTGTTCTTGCTTTTTCATCTAGTGGCAACTCTCATTCCCTTGTACCCATGGCCAGCCCCCCTACCCCCCACCCCGGAATGACGCCCCGATCCTACCGCAGCTCAGCTGTACCAGCTGTGTGGGCTGCCGGTCCTTCCCATGGACGCATCTTTGGGAAACTAACTCAAGAAACTATCATATTGCAAACACAACAAATACCCCACCTCCTGCCCCAGTTGGTAATTCTACCGCGGGGTCATGGCAAAAGTGAGAGGGTGAGAAAAGCATAGGAACAGAGTGACGGCTGACCGAACGCTAACCTTCCACTCGATGCCGCAGCCTGACGGTGAGGGTCTGGTTTGCTCAGCTGTGAAAGGTACTTGGGGGGAGCCGCAGAGACCCCCTCAGCCACAGAGCAGCATAGCACTGTAGGTCCTGCCTGCAGAGCCAGGAGGTCCTAGACTCAGAAGTCTCTGTATGCTCCCTGCAGCCAGGGTCCAGCCAGACCAGACCTGTTGGGGTGAGCTCATTGCACACGAAGATGGGACCCCCAGGGCTGCTCCGTGCCCAGTGCTTGGCCCCTCATGCTATAAACGCCCCTCTGGAAATTTTTCACGGGACAATCTGAAGCCTGTGGTTTCTTATGGGTGCGGGAGGGTTAGTTTTAGGGTTATGGGCAGGATCTTGGCACAGGGGAAGAGGCGATAGAAGGCAGCTGCCGTCAGTCTGAAACAACAGCTCAGGAACGGGAGGCTTGCTGTTCCAGTCAGTAGGCTGGGCTCCCCCTGGCCCGGGTGCCCACAGGACCCATTTCAGCCAAGCTCCAGGTAGCAATCCACATGGGCTCACGGGTAGATGCCTGGGTTGGCTGAGTGATTTGGAGCACAGAACCCTCTACAGTGGCTTATTCATGATCTCTGATGTAGAACTCAAAACTGCTTCGAGGGGGCTCCTGGGCAGCTCAGTGGGTTAAGCCTCTGCCTTCGGCTCAGGTCATGATCTCCAGGGCCTGCGATTGATCGAGCCCCCCACCCCACCCCAGTGGGGAGTCTGCGCCTCCCTCTCCACCTGCCCCCCCTCCTGCTTGTGCTCTCTCTCTCTCTCAAATAAATAAAGTCTTTTAAAAAAACTGCTTTGAAATAGCATAAATCTCTCAACATATTAATATGTCAGTGAGGTGCGGATAACGCGATCACAGGACAGTTCTCCAGCTGTCTTGGGGAATTCCCGTTCCCTGTGAAATAACACAGTCGCCTTGTTGTTTCTGTCACTTTGGCCTGTGGTTTCACGGGACACCATATCCCACCCTCCTGGTAGCTCTGATGTGGTTGGGGTTATTTCTCCTTGACTTCCGTCTTCTTTTTTATGCTTTATTTTATTCCTGGTTTCAGCTTTCACTTTTGACATAATTTCAGACTTACGGTTGCAAGAATAGTGCCGAGATTCCCTGCGTACTCTGTGCTTATTCATCACATGCTTCTACGATTTACCACATTTTCTTTCATTTCTTTCACTCCCTCCACAACCCCCCAACATAGTATGTTTTTCTGTAGCACGTAAGAGTAAGTTGCAGAGTTCTGAAATACTTCAATTTCCTAAAATAAAGGCATTCTCTTAGATAACCACAGTACCATAATAATCAAATTCAGGAAATTAACATTCATATGATATTATTATCTAATCGACAGACAAGACTGGCTGGGGAATTTATGGGGCCTGGCTCTGAATGAAAATGTGGGGGCCCCTGTTCTAAAAACTGGAGAAAATGTACCACTAAAGGTCCTCACATAGAATGCTTTTCCCTTTCTTCTAGAGTTTCTCTCTAGACTTGTCATAGCGCTTTTAATCTACTATTCAATTTCACTCTCCCTTGGCATGACGATACTTATGGGAGCAGTGAGGACTCTCAGAGGTGCCCAAGGCCCCTGCCCTGATACTTGGCAGTGTATCCTCGAGTGTTCCACCTGCTGCTGGACTGAAGCTCCGTGCTCCAGCCATGAGTGGGGAAATCAGTTTCTCTTTCTACATTACCCCTGCTCTAACCCATGGATGGGTGATCTCCAAGGGATTGCAGTCTCTGTGCTGGATGTGCGGGGTACCTGGATTGGAGTGGGTGAGAGGTTAGCCCCTGCTGAACGGTCTCCTGAATGCACCATGGTGCTCCTGTCCCCAAACAGAGACGGTGGCTGCCATAGCCTTCCCCAAAATGCCACAGGGTATGCACACTTAACTCTCACCCCCTTGTACCCATGCCCAGGCCCCCACAGGAGAGGTGAAGGCATGACAGATCATGGGCCTCCCCACTAATGTGACTCAATTGCCACCCCAGCCATAGGGTGGCAGGGTCAAGGGGGTGAAGGTGGAAAGGGGGACACTGGTCGGAGCCAGAGTGCCAGCTGTGAAAGGTAGAGGGTTGGCTGCTAAGAATCCATCCTGGGAAGGTAGCAAGAGGTGGGACAGCTTTTGAGCCAAGGCCCCATGTCCCCGCAGCATGCTATAATCTCCTAACAGTCTTCACCTGCAAAGCACAAATTCAAAAGTAAAATTACAGAGAATATCAAGTCGGTGGCCAGAGATCATTAACCTCAGGTGCAGGGTCCTCCTGCGTACGGGGCCAGGTGTGGCTTAGTTGTGCACCCATGAAGTCTGTCTCTAGAACTTAATCCAGATCTCACCAATTGTTTCAATAATGCCCTTTATAGAAAAAGAAAATTCTGGATCCTGCGTTGAATTCAATTGTCTTTAATCTTCTTTAATCCAGAAAAATTCCTTGATCTTTTTTTTTAATCTTTTGTGACATTGACATTTTGGAACATCACAGGCCAGTTATTTTACAGAATGTCCCTCAATCAAGCTTATCTGATATTTCCTCACGATTAGATCCATGCTGTGCATTTTTGGCAGTAATACCACCGAAGAGGTAGGGTGTTCTTTGCGGTGCGTCATCAGGAGGCACGTGATGTTGATCTGTTCTGTTAAGAGTGATGATGTTAAATTTGATTACTTGAGTTAAGGTGGGATCTGCCAGGGCTCTCCACTGTAAAGTTCCTATTCTCTCCCTTGTAAGGAATAAGTATCCATGGGAAGATGCTTTGTAGCTCTGTAAATAATCCTTTTGCTTCTCAAAATTTTACTCACTAGTTTTAACATCCACTGGTGATTCTTGCCAGATTCAGTGATTATTGAAAGGTTGCTAAACAATGGTCTTCTCATTCTGTCCTTTACTGAGCTCCTTCTGGCTTCCCATCTCTGCAGTGTGAGGGTTGGGTGTTGTGTTCTAGCTACTGTCCTGAGCCCAGGAACAGGCTGGGGGTGGGGAGTCACCTTTTTGGCATTTTTGGGATCTCTCCTCCAACTTTTGGTTCTATGCCAGGGTTTTCTCCTTGTAGTTAGTGGAGTACCCTACTCCCAGTAGGGATTACCTGCCTGTTGGGACAGAGTTTGGGATTCTGCTTGCTCTACGTCATCCCATCCCACTCACATCTCTCCACAGTAGCCATGTGCTCACCTGCGCATAAAAAGAGAAAAGAGCAAGGTGCCCTTGTATGTGCCTTTATGAATAGCTCAAGCAGGGAAGAGATTTCTCGAGGACTTCCACTAACTGTCTTTCCTCCAACCTGATCTCCCAATCTTAGAAGTATTTAATGCTTTGTCGCTAGTTTTAGTTTATTGCTTGGGGTGACGTGCTCCCAGCTGTCGTATTCTGCATCCTGCTCTGTCTTTCTCCCAGTTGAGCAGGACAAATGGTTATCCCTGCTTGTTTCTGCCATTTCTATTAGGATCCTACAGGAGCAGGTGGGGGCTTTTACTCTTGAGGGTTCTTTCATAACTTTTTCCTGGGCTGTCTACTCTCAGCTCTCAGTTTTATAGTCTCTGGTTTGGGAACTGTTGTGAGAATTCCCAGGTGTGAGTGGTCTTGTCTTTTTCAGCATTGTTTCTCCACATTTTTATCACAATTCACCAGACTCTTAGTTTTCCTTCTAAAAGTGCAGTGTTTCCTCCCCTGTCAGTCTAGGTCCTCCCAAGAGGAAATTAAAGGCACAAGAGATTTACTAGGGAAGTATCATGTAGGATAAATGGGGGCAGGAGGAGGTAGAGAGAGCCTTCAGATGGTGATGGGGGTCTCACACTAGTGAAAGGAGGCAGGAGGGCAGGGGGTTTAGGCAGAAAGTCTCTGATTGTAGCTCAGTTCTAAGAAGGCTTGTCCGGGCCAGTGGGAAATCTTGGTTGCTTATTAGGGGAGTCCTCTATCTCAGAGGGATGGGCCCGCTCTAGGACCTCCACGAATCTCAGATGTTGGCTGGAAGCAGCCTGAGGGAACACAACGTTGATTCAAACAAGATGGAGGACCCAGGGGGGTGGCAGGTGGGCTGTCAGTCAATTGTGCTTCCTGAAGCCAGTTCTCCTGGAGAGATCAGAGCTTCCTTCCCTCCCTGATTCCTTCCTTTTTCCTCCCTTTCTCCTTTCCTTCCTTCCTTCCTTCCTTCCTTCCTTCCTTCCTTCCTTCCTTCCTTCCCTCCTTCCTTCCTCCCTTCCATAATTCAGAGATGATGAGGCTCATAGCATTGACTCATAAGTTAAAACCTTAATTCTGACAAAGAAATCCCAGGTCTTTCCTTTCCTCTAAGGTATAATTTCATGAAACTAACCAACAAGTACTGGCTGAATACTTACTCTGTGCATGTCACTTTGCTTGACCCAGTGTAGAGGAGAAATGTGTAAGGCAAGGTCCCTGCTTTTAACCCACAAAATGTGGGTTAAAACATGAAAAGGTAGAAGCCCACAGACCCCCAATATCATTGTGGAGTCTATTTGGAGAAGTCCAGGGTTTTTATGGGGTGGAGAGGTGAGGAGGGACTGGGCTGGCCATGGCAGACCTATGGTTTAATGATAGTAAACTAATTAAGAACATGGGCCCTGGAGTCAGACTTTGATTCAAATACCGGCTTCATTCCTTGCCAGTTGACTATTTGGGGCAAGTCATTTATCTTCCTGACCTTCAACTTTCTCATTTGTAAGATACAGTTATTAATAGAATCCTCCTCTTCAGGCTGTTGAGAATATTAAATGAGATAATGTATGCAAAGCACTAGGCTTGCTTCCTGGCATATCATAAGTGTTTCATAAGTGGTAGTTATTAAAATTTTAATGAAAGGTATTGTGTATTGAACGCTTTTAAAATGCATGTCCTCTTTGACCCAGAAATTTCACTTCTTAGAATCTCTTCTAACAATCAGAAATGTACACAGTGATTTATTATCCTTGCACTATTATTATATTGAAAAACCATAAACAATCTTAACATTTAATCATAGTAGCTTGCTTTAAAAAATATGATCTATCCATACAAGGAAAGCTCTTTAGCAATTATGTTGCAGAATATTTGATGGTGTAAGAAAATCATCACCCAATATTGGTAACTGATAAAAGCAAGTTATATATCTGCATTAATATATGCTCCTAAATTATTCTCTATCATTCTTCCCAGGAAGTTTTTTTAAAGGCTTGAGAAGCTTGCTGCTGCCCTCAGGGGCATTTGGAAGATCTTCCTCCATCATATGTGAATTGAGAAATTTTTAAAAGATTTATTTACTTGTTTAAATAATCTCTATACCCAATGTGAGACTCAAACTCATGACCCCGAGATCAAGAGTCCCACGCTCCCCTGACTGAGCCAGCCAAGCACTTCTGAATTAAGAAATTTAATGACGGGGATGTACTGTATGGTGACTAACATAATATATTAAAAAATCATAAAAAAAAAAAGAAATTTAATGAGATCCTCAATACCATGTCAAGAAGGTTATTCCCAGGGCCCATGTAGCTTATTTGGCCAGTGATCTAGTTTCTTCTTTCTGGCAATTTTTGTTTATCGTTCCAACTAAGCAACTTTTATAATGACATCTCTCAGAACCTAGACTTGATGATGTAGGACCACTTGAATATTTGTACTCACAGGGACCAGGCACTATGAGCCTTGAACTTTCCATCTGTGAGCAAATACCAGGGAAGAAGAATGGTGAAGGGAAAGGCCCAAGAACTGAGACTTCCAGCAGTCACTGCCATATAATTCAGGCCAATTTACTCCTTGTGGCAGACAGACTTCTAATGTGGCCCCAAACAATCCCCACCTCTTGGTATGAGTGCCCCTGCATACTTACCTCCTGGAGTGTGGGCTGGACGCAGTGACTTCCTTCTAATGAGTAGTGATGTAATGGAAAACGACAGGGTGGAGGAAGAGAGTGGGAATTGTCTGTTGTCTTGGCAGCAAACCTGTTATTTTGAAACCCTTTGAATAAAAGCTGTGGCTGAAAATCAGCCCCGTGGGGGAAGTTCTGAGAATCATGAAAAAGTGTAGCATAGCAGTTAAGACTTTGGAAATGGACCAGCCTGGGCTCAACGTCCACCTCTGCAACTTTCTAGCTGTAGGCCTTAGAAATAAATTAATGTTACCTGCGTTTCCTTAGCCTTCACAGCTTCTTTTTTTATTTCACTTTTTTATTTTTATTTTTTAATTTAAATTCAATTAGCCAAGGTATAGTACATCATTAGTTTTTGATATAATGCTCAATGATTTATTAGTTGCGTATAACACCCAGTGCTCATCACACACATGCATAATATGATTTTTTAAAGGGAATTTTACTGGCTGCTGAAAAATCTTGGACACTACTGCTAATTCTCCTCATTTTCAATAATCTTGTATATACTGCATTTCATCTCTCCACATCCATTTGCAGATTTTAAGCTTTAGCAAATCAAAGTCCAGAATGGAGCCTTTTCCTACAAGTAGGTCTGACTTGGCTAAGTTCCTCATCTTCAAATTTTGACTCCTATCACATCCTTCTCCATCTCACCTTGCTTGCCACCAGCCCCACCCCAGACTTGAATCCCCCTTACTCTGCTCTACTTTTTCTTTCCTCTATAGATCTTTTACCATGTATTATGTGTGTTATGTATTGTCTGTCTCTCTCCCATTGGAATATGAATTCCACAAAGGCAGGATCTTTGTTTTGCTCATTGCTTTAGCTTCAGCACCTAGGACAGTGTCTGGCATGTTGTACACATATATTTGATGAACATACATTTGATGAGGTGAATTGAATTGACTCCCTATCCTATAAGTCACTCTCTCTGTGCTGCTAGACACCCTGCTTTATTCCCAGGCTATTCTTGGAGCTCCAGTGTTCCATACCAACTTCGTCCTAATCCTGATTGAGGCTCTTGGAACGGGAGAGAGACCTGGAGCTTCATGTTGCCACCCAGCCTGTGGCCCAGCTTGGGATTGGCATTTTAGGGAGAAAGGGGACCAAGGGGAGGAACCTAAGCCCACATTCAGCTAATTTACCCCCAACCTCTGCTATTTACAAGGCTGGGCTACCACTAGAATAGATTGTCCAGCCAAAGCACAGCTCTGCCTTTCTCCTTTGGCCTTACCTGATTTGAAGATCATTTAACTACACTTCAGAATGGAAGCCCCTTTAATAATAATAAAACAACAGCTACCAATTTGTTGAGTGCCTTACCTTTCCAGGCACCGTGTAAAATACTTTTCACACATTACCTCCCTTGAACACACACAGGATTCCCACAAAGCTTAGAACCCATCTTATGGACAAGGAGTGGTCAAACTGTCTTTGTCACATGGATAACAAGTTTCATAGTCAGGACTGGGACCCTGGTCTGTCCAGCTCCAAAACCCTTGTATCACTCATTCATTCAACAAACACTGAGTTCCCATAACATGCCAGGCATAGTCTTAGGTGCTATCTCCCTCCCCTCTGGGGACTTCAAGGAATTTTGGAACAACAAATACATCGTCTAGAGATCAGAAACAGTAACCTACTTGGAGAAGATGCAGACTCAGTGTATTTGAATGGAAATGTCAAAAGCGCAGTGTAGAAGGAGGGCCCAACTTTGTTTGATTTAGAGAATCATCTGTCTAAACACATGCCCAAATCACCAGGGTGCAGCACATTCCCCACCCAACTCCTTTCCTGGATCTTCCAGAGATTTGATTTTTCAGAAGACAAAACCAGCATGCTTTAGTTGGATTTAATGAGCCTTGGATTTGAAATCCGAGGTTCTGTTTTTGAGTACAGGGGCTCTTTACCGTGGGTGAATTATTTAACCTCTCCAAGCCTCAGTTTTCTCACATATAAATTGAGATGAATTGGGGCTTCTGGGTGGCACAGTCGGTTAGTCTCTAAATCTTGGTTTTGACTCAGGTCGCAATCTCAGGGTTGTGAGATCGAGCCCCATGTGGGGCCCCACACGTGGTGTGGAGTCTGCTTGGGATTATCTCTCCCTCTGCCCCTCCCACTCATGCTCACGGGCTCTCTCTCTCTCATTCTCTCAAATAAATAAATAAATAAATCTTTTTAAAAATTGAGATGAATTATGAGAGTTTGGCTTACCTCCCAGAATCTGGCACAAGTGTTCAATGAATATGCAAATGTTTTATTAGTTGTAAATGCACACACAGGCACATGCCATTTGCAGATGTGTGCATGGGGGGGTCATGATGCCTTTTTGGAAATGGAGTGCTAACTGGATCAGCACCATGCTTGGCCCCTACAGACATGTGTTACCCATTTTTCTCACTACCCATAGCTCTTCCTTCTCTTTAAATCCCCTGAAGCTGATACTCATTCTTTGGCCATTGCTTCTCCCAACAGTAGTTTACATAATGGTTGGTCAACTCTCTTATCACCTGCTGATCTTCACTGCTTCCTCTACCTTTATTTCCTATTTATCTCCTCTGAAGAGGAGATACATATCTATGCATCAACATCTCTCTGATTCATCTTCTTTTGTACTTTGGTGGTCCACCAACATTGTTCCTGGGATCTCTTTCCTTAGCCCTCTTAGGTAGTCTAATCAGTTCATCAGAAACCAAGGTAAGGGCAGAAGGAGACCCCCAGGGAGTGAACAGACTGGCATTTGCCATTCAGGCAGAGGAAAGGCAGGATTGCCTGTTGGTGCTCTTTGGTGAGAGCTTACCAGGATGTTCCCTTTTCTAGAACAGCTGGGCTGAAAGTGAGAATTGGCCTTTTAACACGCTATACAGAAGAGCAGTTTTCATTCTACATGCCCCCACCTCCCCCTGGGACACTTGGCAATATCTAGAGACACTTCCGATGATTACACCTCAGGGGTGGGAAGGGACTTACTGGTAAAGGGACTTACTGGTAAAGTCCAGGCATGATATTAAACATCCTACAAGGTACAGGACAGCCCTACGACACAGAATTTTCTGTTCCCCAATGTTAATAGTGCCAAGGTTAGGAAACCCTGCAGAGGGTTATGGACATAAATTATTTTTTGATTTAAAAAATTTCTAACATTAGCAGCATGATAAAAACTCCATGCACTGATGGTAGTGCTTGATGAGGTGTGCCTGTACTTTTTTGGCTGAACAGGCTTTGTGGGTCAGTGTGGAAGGCACTGGACTTTGAAAACCAGGCACTCTGTACCTGGGTTGTCCTGGGGGATCTTTGGCCGTGATTCAGTGACTTCGCCCTTTCTTGGGTGACTTGGGTGCAGGGTTACTGTAATTCCAGAAGATGGAGGACAAGTGTAAGATTTATTAAATGCACACTAGAGAAGCTAGAAGGAACTTCTTGTTGGTTATCCAGCTCTTAGACTTATCAAAGGAGTCTTACTAACCTCACATCAACTATATGTACATGCATGTGTGTGTGTGTAAAGAATTAATTAAATTACTTTTGGTTGAGACCCATTGATTTGAGTGGTATGGGGAGGGGAAGTAAATTGGGTGGAATTTTGAAAGAAAGAAGTTTCTTCATTTAGATTCTAACCTCCACGTAACCTTTCTCTTGTCTAGAAAGGGAAGGAGACTAACATCACTTGAGCACTATATGTCAGGGAGTTTTCTGCCTTGTCTCATTACATTCTCATAAAACGTCCTTGGAATAGATATTATTGCCACCCTCATTTTACAGAACAGGGAAACCAGGGCTTAGAGAGAAGACGTGCTTGTACATATAACAAATACATTTATCATAAACACTCACATACCAAAGGAGTTGATTTCCATTTTTACTTTATTTATGTTCCAAATAAATGTCCAGAGGGCAAAAATAAGGCTGATCGCTTTAAGAATAGAGTAAATTTATGTCTTAAGAAATGCAAGTGGAAAATTTAGAAAACAATGACAGTTACACAGGCTCAGTTCCCCCTTCTTGATATGTTATTCCCATGGAGTGCAGCTCACTTGATGAGAGGAAGATGTAGAACAAGGGCTTGGAGCCTCAGGTCTTCCTGGGAGGTGTGTGGTCTATAGTATGTCTTACTGGATCTTCTGTGGCTCTGCGCAGATCTACCCTTCTCCCATCACTACCACCGCTAATATCTTTTTGGACATCATTGGATGTGGGAAGGATGAGATCTTCAGGTGAGTCTGTGGGGGAAGATTCTTTGTCTTTCCCAATGGTGCAAGTTTGGTAACTGGGGCTCAGAGAAGAGACTGGGTGACTCATTGTTGCACAGAATCTAAGGCCTGGGGCCAGCTTTATTGAACAGTTCCTCAAGCCCAGAGCTCTTCTACTATTCATGGAACTTGTCTAGCTTTACCCTGTTATTTTGAAGAGAATGCCCCCTCTGATTCTCACTCAAGCTCCAGTTCTTCTTAATGACTAGGTCCTCCCAAGAGAAAGTAAGATAGCAAATGACCTTGGTGTTACATACTTCTGGACATCCATGTTCTACAGGGCACCTTTTCCAAGGTAAAACTTAACTCAGAGGAATATGGGGGCCATAGCATGATGACAGGCTTCAGGAACCAATCATGGGGAAAAACTCCATCGGACCACATCACAGAAGGATGACAACCTCTCTGGAAAGAAAAACGTTCTCTTTTCTTTTTTTGAGAGAGAGAAAGAGAGAGAGAGAGAGAGAGAGAGAGAGTGTGTGTGTGTGTGTGTGTGCGTGCGCAAGCAAGGGGGAGGGGTAGAGGGAGAGGAAGAGAGAGAATCTTAAGCAGGTTCCATGCCCAGCACAGAGCCCAAGGCAGGGCTCAGTCTTACGACCCTGAGATCATGACCTGAGCTGAAACCAAGAGTCAGACACCCAATTGACTGAGCCACCCAGGTGCCCCAAGAAAAAAAGTTTGTTTGTGCTCATTCAGATTTCTAGGCTCAGTGTACCCTCCAGGTGCCATCCTTGTTATATCCATCAGGGTTTCTAGACATAAACGCAATTCTGGTTATTTTGAGCAAAAAGGAAATTTATTTTTTAAGAATTTGGGTAGTTCACAGGATCACCAGAAGCACTAGAAAATAAGACTAGGAGAATGGCTGGGAATAAGGAAGGTTGCAAAGTTGGGGCCACAGTCAACAGAACACTGAACACTTGTACCATCTTGCTCCATCAATGCCATCACCATTATCCCTGCCTCTACTGTTCGCAGAAGCAAGATGAGGTTGTCTGTTGCCACTGTTTCCATCAGAATAAATTCCCCATTGGCCTTCTTCTTTTCGTACTAGTTCCCAGTTCAATGTCTGTTCAATGTGGGAGTATTTGATTGAGCCCAAGATAAGTGCCTATTCCCTAGCTGCAAGAGAGGCTGGGAGAGTGCATACTATTTACCAACTGTCTCTGAGCTGCAAGTCCATCCCTTCATACTCTTCCTCTGATGCTTCCAGTGACACTCTGCAAACTAAGTTTTCCCTCATTCTTTTGTGTGTTGCTTCCAGCAGTTCCAGTTAGACTCTGTGCGGGAGACACTGAGAAGAAATTGACAGGTGAAATGAGGGGAGAAGGGGTTTCCTTCCTGTTTATGGCTCTGGTCAGCATGTCTCCAGCAGCAAAACACAGTTATACCTCTATCCTCTGGATCCTTTTGGCACTTTTCAAGCCACATGCATTGCACTTCCTCAAACACTAGCACCAGCTGGCTGCATCTCCCAACTCAGTGGACCCAGCTCCATTTGAGCCAGGTTCCCCTCAGAGGTCGGAACTCCAGCCACAGTGCATTTTAGAAGACTGAGTGCCAGCCAGACAGTCCCCACCTCTCTGTCCTGCCAGAGGTATGAGCTCCAGCTGTGCCTGGGCCCCTTTTATGAACTCCTAGGTCTGCAAACACTAAAGATTTTATTCTCTCAAATCTAGGAGTGACAGATGTATCCCCCACTCCCACCAATGCCCATATAACCGGCTTTCAGTATTAAAAACTCTCTGTTTGAAATACTGAGTGTAGTTTCTGTGTCCTTTACTGAATCTTGACTGATAAAGTCTGGTTCTTTCAGCTTTTACAGTGGAATGCTGGTTTTACCTCATACCAAGACTCCTGGGACACCTGGGTGCCTCAGTTGGTTAAGCATCTACCTTCAGCTCAGGTCATGATCCCACGGTCCTGGGATTGAGCCCCATGTTGGGCTCATTGCTTAGCGAGAAGTCTGCTTCTCCCTCTCCCTTTGCCCCTCCCTCTGCTTGTGCTCTCTCTGTCTCTCTCTCTCTCTCTCTCTCAAATAAATAAATAAAAACTTAAAAAAAAGACTCCCAGTGGAGACTTCTTCAACTGTTAGAATGGAATTAAGATGCTGAATATTGACAAACCAACTGACAAATAGCCATTATATCCATCCTGATTTCCAGCTAGGCTGTATAATCTGACAACCCCTTGCTACCCTTCGAACCTGGATTTTAGCTTCAGTTTTGCTATTGATTTGCTGTGTGATCTTGGACGAATCTATTTCTTACTAGAAGCTTCCATTTCTACACGGGTTTAAAAAAAGGAGGGTGACTGAGGCTGTGGAACTCAACATTCCCTGAGTTTCAAAGCCATCTCGAGCTTCCTCTAAGCATTTCTGGCTCTGGAAATAGCTTCAAGGAGAGAATAAGAAGGAGAGGGAAGATGAGGAGTCCTGGATCTGCAAGATACCATGGGTAACACTTGAAGATTCCACTTGAGGTGTTCTCTGGCTTCTAATGGGCAGAGTAATGAGCAAATAGTTAACAAAGAAACACAACATCTTCCACTGAGGTCCTTGTAAGGCAGAGGTTTCCCTGTGCTCAGCCCCTAGGGCTCTGAGTTCATTCCTAAGGACAGCAGACTCCATAAACTGCAAGGCACATTCTGGCCATTTTCAAGGACCACTCTGATCCATGGGCCCTCTAGGACAGAATGATTTTGTTCCAGTCATTCATGTATATCAATATTAACCAAGGACTGAGAGGTACTAATGGGACAGACAAGCATCAGGTGCTTATTAGATTTGGCTGGGTTCCTGACCTGCCATAGTTCCTCAAATTGAGAAGTACTCGGACATTATTAATCCATCACCTTCATCTTATGGATAGGAGACTGAGGTCCTGAGAGAAGCATCCCTCCACCCTACCCTGTGCCAACCAGGTCATACTTCAACCAGGGGCAAAGTTGGGATTTGTATTTGGATATTTTTATTCCCAGATAAGTGCTCTGCCTACTTCCTTCTTCCTACAGGATGAGACCAGTTATGACTTGTTAGTCTGGATCATAAAGATGCACAAAGATGTTCCCGGGAGAACAGACTAACTCTCACAGATGTGTGGAGGCAAGAGCCATGTAAATAAAGGAGATGCAAACATGGGGGCCACTTGGCTAGATGGTCACTCTGTAAAACTGCCAGACTAGCAGGACTTTGGGGTCTTCTGCACGACCTTTCCCTGACCCTCCCCACATTTAATGATTCTAACATTTTCTCCTGATCTCCTTCTATACAAGGAGCAGACACCAATAGACTTCTTAAGCCTTTATTATTTTTTTCCTCACTAATGGATTGGCTCTTAAATATCATCCAATCCACAGGTTCTGAAACTTTAAAATCACTTGGCTGTACTTGTTAAAAATGCATATTTATGGGATCTGGAGGACCCTTTTACTTTTATTTTGTTGTTATTGTTTAGTTTTTATTTCATAATCATATTAAGTCTGCAATCCAACTAGACTTGGAGGGGAGTAAGGAAAACATGGAACCCATAGAACTGCAGTGAAAGCACAAAGATTATGGATTATTTCAAGTAAGTAGGGGTGAGGGGGTGCTTTCCTGAGCTACAAAAGGAATGGTCTCGTAGTTAAGATAAAACACAAGTCAAATTTATTAGATTTGTCCACAGTCGGCAATGGTGACCTCCTTGCTGGTCTTCCCATTCTGGGACCCAAAGCGCTCCATGGCTTCCACAGTATTCATGCCCTCTTTGACCTTGCTAAAGACCACATTGCTTGCCATCCAACCACTCAGTCTTGGCAGTGCAGACGAAAAACTGGGAACCGTTTGCATTGGGTCCAGTGTTTGCCATGGACAAGATGCCAGGACCCATGTGCTTCAGGATGAAATTTTCATCATCGAATTTCTCCCCATAGATGGACTGGCCACCAGTGCCATTAGGGCAACTGACGTCACCACCCTGGCACATAAATCCTGGAATAATCCTATGAGAGCAGGAACCTTTATAACCAAATCCTTTCTCCCCAGTGCTCAGAGCACTGAAGTTCTCTGCTGTCGTTGGAAACAGCTGAAAGGAAACCCAAACCAAGGGCTCGCCATCCGTAGCCATGTTGAAGAACTTGGTGGGGTTGACTGTAGCTGGGTAGTGCAGGCCGCTCTGGGGCAGCGGCATCTGCAATTCCTTGAGGACCTGTATTTTAGACAGACTCTTCCCACCCCAAGTAATTCTAATGTAGGTGCTTGCTAACAGCATTTTCAGAAATAGTCATCAGTTTAACCAGTCCTTTTTAAAGAGAGAAACAGACGTGGAGAGGAAAGAAATTACTCAACAGTAAGTGGATCCCAGACTCTCATTAGAGTGTCTTGATTCAAGTCATACCAGACAATGAACTCATTTGAAAGATACATCCAGGTTTTGGTGTGCTGTGGTGGCCAAGACTCCTGCTGTGGGGTTCCCTCTTTAAGCCTGGCACCTTCTTAACTTGCCCAGTCCTTTGGGGACCCCTTTCTTCCTTCCCATTGACTTCCCCGTGCCTTTCCTCTCCTCCATCTCTCTCCTTTTCCTTTCACTTCCTTCCCATCTGTTCCAATTACCTACCTATTGCTGTGAATAAAATTTCCCAGAACATTTTCTATTTCTCACCATTTTGTGGGTGAGCAATTTGGGAGGGAATGAGTTCAATAGTTCTCTCCTGGGGTCTTCACCCGGTTGCAGTCAGATGTCTGCTGGGGCCACAGTCATCTGAAGCTCCACTGGGTTGGAAGCTCATTCACATGGTGGGAATGGACACTGGCTCTCAGGTAGACCTTGTCTGAGGCTGTCATCCAGAGCATGTGCTTGGGCCTCCCCCGCATGATTGTCTCAGAGTAACTGGACCTCTTACATGGCAGCTGTCTCATGTACCCCCCGTAAACAAGCATCGTAAGAGGATGGAGTGCACTTTTTCTGGCCTAACCTTGGAAGTCACACAGCATCATCTGGCTTTACTTGACTAGTCAAAGCGGTCCCATGGTTTGCCGAGATTCAAAGGGAGGGGCTGTGGACTCCGTGGACTCTACCTCTAGACTGAAGTGAGTGAAAGAATTGTAGGTCCCTGCTTTAAAACTGTGCCATCACTCAGTATCTTTCCCTCCTCCATCCCTCTCTCTTCTCACTTGCTCTGAATCTCTTCTTTGCTGCCCCATCTCCTCCTTTCATGTCTCTCCCCAGTTATCTTCTATTTTGTAGTGTCTGTGCTGGACTCTGGAAGTGTATCCTTTATTGAAAGCCTGGGAAACAAGCTCACAGCCTTTTCGGAGATGAATCTCCCATGAAGTTGATGGAGTGCAAGCCTCATGGTCACTCGCTTGAGCAAACCCAGTTCCATTCTAAGCATTTCATGACAATTTTACCAGGGCCATGGCATCACTAGCATTCCCAATTTGCAGGATTTCCATACTCTTCTCTTTCTTTTGGTGTCACTGGAAGACCCAATGATTTCTTGTTCTGCAAACACTGCACAGAGGGAGTAGATGTGAATTATTCATTCTCAGAAATATCAGATCTACAGAACACTTTATTAGGGAAACTGGAGGTTTCTGAGCCATACACAGGTACCGTGAGAGTGAAGAGATAGGATCAGACACTGAGAAAAGGTTAAAGGGTGAAGGGCATTGTGTTTGAAGAAAAGCTGCGCTGGAGGAAAGGGAGTAAGCAAATCCTGGGGTTTGGGTTTTGGAACAGTCAGTGTCTTGGCAGCTGCGATTTGGCCAGAGGAAGCCGATATGAAGCATCCATCAGGCACACATGGAGACATCCCTGAATTATGAGCCAAATTCTGGAGGTTGTTCCAGTCCTCTTTATCCTACTCAGGGAGATGGTGACTCTGCAAGATAGCAGAATAGGAAAGGATGAGATGCTTGGACTCTACTCATCTCAGGAACCAAATCTTGTAGTTAATGGAACAAAGGAGATGGGGTCATTTTTATATCTTTTCACAGGAAAAGAAACCAGAAATGGAGTGATTTTGGGGGCTCATAGGGTGCTTGTGTGCTCTGGTTTTTCCAGTCAAGTCCCAGTTTACACCTGTTGTCCCAATGTAATAATTAATGGTATCTCCTTTCACTCTCAAAAGTTTCTCAGTTTGGTCAATAAAGCATGTTGTTGTCCTGGCTCTAATCACCTTATAAATGAAAATGAAGACATATGAAGACATATCCATCTCATACTTGTCAACTTCCCTTTGACTACTGCTCCACTTCCCACCTTCTCTTTCCCAAAGCATCCCCTATTTACCCTTCTGCAAGGACTGGTTCTATCGGCCCCAGGCCTGCCAACTTCCTGAAATGGGCCAGCCAACACCCAGACCTCCCACCTGTGCAGATGAGCATGGGAGATGGGACCCCTGAGACTTACATATATCTGGGCAGATGGCCCTGCAGACAGCTCTAGACTGGAAGTTGTTATTGTTCCCACTGCAACCACCATAGTTGAATCTGGAGCAGCTTTTGATTTCCTTATTGTACCACCAGCGTGGAATGCGGGCCAGGCAGAGGCCAATATCCATTGGCAAACTGCATATGTCTGCAAGGAGATGGCAGAGCAGTATTGCTTGGGTGCCTGCCTTGCTAGAGAATATTCTAGGTGTGTGCAAAGGGTTGGAAGAATGAAAGAACATGATATTTTTAGAGCAGCATGAACTTGCTAAAAAATATGGTGCTGTTACACTTCTCTACACTTTTGCACATGCCTGGAGTGTCTACCCCTCTCTTGCTTACTAGGTACACTCCTATTCATTCCTCAAAACACTCCCACCCATCACACTCTTCTACGATGTCTCTCCTGGCTCCATTCTTCACCGTTTGCTTTTCTTTATTGCTTTTCAATCTTGCCCACATATTGGTCACTTCCATGTAATTCTTTGTTCATATTTTCTAACTCCTCCATCAGAAAGTGAGGCTTGCACGTTACGTCATCTTGGTACACCAGTTCCTAGCAGATGATCTGGCACTGAGAAGATGCTTCAGGAATGTTCACGGTACACAATCAGATATATCCTGAACTTTGAGAAATACTTAACGGGCCACTGTTTTGTGCATAGTACAATGAGATACAAATAGAGTTGTTTAGACCTCATAGTCTGAAACACAACAACAATAGCATTTATTAAAGTTCTTAGCACTTGACATACACTGACATATAAGCTGAGGAGGTAGGTCCTCTTATTTCCTTCACTTTGCAGATGAGGAAACTGAAGTTCGGAGAGGCTAAGTAACTTCCCTAAAGTCACATAGATGGCAAGGGATTTGAACAGAGATATTCTGTTGCTCTTAGAATCAAGACCAGACCCCTTAATCTGGCCAGGAGGACCCTGCCTTGTCAGACACTTGCCTACTTAACATGGCCTCACCATCCTGATATTTCTCTCTCTTACCACAGGCATGCTTACTCTCTGGTCTCTGGATTTTCTAGGCCTGAGCATGCTGTTTCCTCATACAGGGCCTTTGCACATGCTATTAGCTGAGGCTAGAAAGCTCTTCCCTCCAATTTTTGCCTACTTCTTGCCCATCTTTCAGGTCTTAAATCATAGATCTTTTTTCTGAGAAAACCTTTCTTTCCTCCCCTGGCCTATATTGAGCAAGCGGAGCCCATCATGTATGTACGGAGCACCAGTAAATATTTGTTGAAGGAATGAATGAATGAATGGTCCTTGATGGTCCTCTTTAAAGTTCAATCATATGCGCAGAGAGGAAAGAGTGGAAGAGTTAAAAAAAATTGTTAGGGAAGGCATCCTGCATTTATATGGCAGAGAAGACTGGGGTGGGGGAAAGCCAGGAACTATAAATCATATACCTGTTTCTTATAGCTATCATATCACCTGACCCCATGCTGGCATTTGATGGGACTTCAGTGGGAACTTGGCACCTCAGAGGATCACAGAAGACTAGCCAAGAAACCATGGGGTCTAATGCCTACATCTTTCTTACAGATGGGGAAACTAAAGCCCATTAAGCAAAGACTCTGTTACTCACATTACATACCTGAATAGGGGCAGAAATGAAATAACCCCACCCCAGTCCAGTGCTGCTAGGATTTGGGTCAAGTAGAAGAGGCACCCAGATTCTTGGTCAGAAACCAGCCGTCAGGGGACCAGGGGAGAGGTCTGACACTGCCAGTACAGATGGGCGGAGAGTGGGAGTCAGGAGGGAGGGCACTGGATAGTTCAGGGGGTTTGTGTGTTACCTTCCTTGAGGTCTAAACATTTCTTTGCACAGTTAAAATTGCAACACTTCATCTTCCCGGGGCATGGTTTGCTCCTCGCGCACTGGTCGATTTCTCTGTAAATGCATGGTACTCTGGTTCGGGGACACCTATCTGAGGGAGGGTGAAAAAGGGAAGAAGGAAGGCCAGAATCCTCCATTACCAGGCCCAGGTCACCACTGCAGAGTCAGAGAAGCCTTTTTTCGCTTCATGGTCCCCAGAAGGTAGTGACCTTCAGAGGACTCGGGATTTTCACACTACTGGCCCCACTCCCAACCCCACAATGACTCTCCATCTAGTCCTTAAACACAGCCCTACTCCCACCCCCACCACCCATGAGGTTTCAGGGAGAAGAACGCTGCCCCCTAGGACTACTATGGTCCCTTGGCCTTCCTGTATTTGGATGTTCCCTGGGTGGAGGCGAAGGTGCTAGAACTCTTCCAGGTGACTGAGATCTCCATTTGTGGAGTCAGATGGCTGGGCTTTTGAATTCTGTGCCACCCTTGGTGGGCAGGCACCATCTTTGGACCTTGATTATTTCATTTGCCTATAGAGTGGTTTCGAGGATTAGGTGACACATCTTGGAAGCCACTGTCAGGCGGCCTGGGGCACAATAATAATAACTAATATTAACAAGGTGCTCACTGTGCACTTGTTCTCTTCTCCTTAATCCTCTCGGCATTTCTACGGGGAGTCCTATCAATATCCACATTTTATAAACAGCGGAATCTGGAGGACAGGGAGGAGAGGTGAACGTCCCCAAGGTCACACAGCTACTAAGGAGAGGAGCCAGGGTTTGAACCTGCAATGTATGGCTTCACTCCTGAGCACTCAGTGTTATTTTAGCTGCTACTTATGGGGGTCTTCATATGTCAGCATTCCGAGGGACTTCGAGAGATCATTCTTTACTCCTCAGGCAAGGACTCTCTGGGGAGGGGTGGGTATGGGGAGACTTTTGGGGGCTGCAACTGGAAGATTCATAGCTGCTAACGGTGGTGCTAGGGTGAGGGACCTTTCTTGCAGGAAAGGCCCGTAATGTCCCAGCACCTTTACTCCATCTCATGAACTCCTGGTCCAGGCACCTGCAGAACGATTCCCTCTCACAACGATAGTGGGGAGTCTGTTGTTACAGACTCAGGTTCTTGCACTTACAGAAGGCATCTTACCAGATGGTAGGGGTCTGAGAGAAGGACTGTGAGTATCTCCCTTTCTCCCATCTATGACCCCAGGCTGAGTGGAGGAGGCGTTCCTCATCCGTAGAATTCTTTGTTCCTCCCTCCCAGCAACTTCCATGTCTCCACTGGGAGGACCTAGTCCCCAGTACTTACTGCCAAAGAACCCCTCAACCAGCTCAGGTTCCTGGACTCCCCCCAAGAGGATGAAGAGTGCCAGGACTGGCAGAAGTCCCAAGAGCCCCATTTTAAGAGCTACTGGCCTGGCTGGTGGCACCAAAATTAGGAACTGCTCCTCGGTAGCTCCTGCTTCTGAGCTTTGGCTGCCCTGGCACAGGAACCACATATCACTGAAGACAAGCCAGCCACACTCCCTCTGCTGGGGAACGCCAAGTCCCCGAGGCCATCAGTGGGAGTAGCTGACACCCACAGCACCGACCCTGGGGGAAAGGGCTCTTGACAGGCAGCTTCTACTTCTCAGTTTACTGAGGCTCTCTGGTTCTCTGGTCACCCAGGGAGAGGGGGCAAAGTTTGTCTGGGACTTCTAGACTCCCTTAGAAAGGGCATGTTCAATTTCAGCATCTTCCATTTTCCAGGGGGGAGTTTAGAGATCAAGAATATCCCAGTTCTCTTCTTTCCAATCTTACACTTCTCCTGATATGTCTGTTTTCCTGTCTGCTTGTTTTTCTTACACTTTATTTTCCTTCTCTCTGTGCCTCCTCTTTTACTCTGTGCCTGCCTTTTTCTCTTTTCCTGTGAGTCTCCCTCTGGGTCTCTTTTTTCCCTGACCTTCATTTCCCTTCTGTCCTTCTCCTTTTTTTTCTCTTTGAGCCACCCCGTTTCCTTAACCATCGTCAAAAAGTAAAGATGTTACCATAAGTAACATGTGGTCTGGAGGAGACAGGTTGATCCCAGGTTGAACGAAATCTTCAGAGTGTGTGTCAAGGTCATGGTGCTTTGAAAGCAGGAGAGGATGCCAGAGCTAACAGAGAACCTCTACTATTGGGTGTAATTTGGAATGGGTGACGCAGGAGGAAATACTAAATATCATTTATGACCTTAGAAGCAGCAGCCGTGGGGCATGAAGATTCTTCCCTGAACTTTCCTACTTAAGGTGTGAAATGTCAATGAGACACGTTCTTAGCTTGCCTCCGAGTTCACCTGCAGCTGCAGGAGATGGATTTAGTGCACATTTTTTTTTCTAACCATTTTTAAAAATGAAGTGGAATTCACATCAGATAAGATTAACCATTTTTAAGTGGACAGATCAGAGGCTTTTACGTGCCTTCACAATGTTGTGTAACCACCACCTATATTAGTTCCACAATATGTTTATCACCCCAAAAGAAAACCCTAGGGATGCCTGGCTGGCTCAGTCAGAAGACCACGTGACTCTTGATCTCGGGAGCTTGAGCTCCACATCTGGTATAGAGATTACTTAAAGAAATAAAACTAAAAACTAAAAATGGCAACCTCTACCTATTAGCAGTCACTGTTTTCCCCACCCTAATCCTGCCCCTGGCAACCAGTAACCTACTTTCTATTTCTATGGATCTACCTATTCTGGATATGTCAGTATAAATGGAATCATACAGTACGTGACCTCTCGTGTCTGGCTTTTTTTGCGACACCAATGCCTTTGAGGTTCATCCACAATGTAGCTTGTGTTAGTTCTTTGCTCCTTGATGGACATTCAGAGCACAGTGATAGCTTCCCGCTTCAAGTGTCAGAGTCTCTACTTCTATGCTGTGGGTTTTCTCTGGCTCCCTGACAGCTTGCTCAGCTTGCGTGGGGAATAATCTGGAGGAGCAAGGGGTCTCATAAGTCCAGGCATCCAAGAAGGGATGGGAATTAATAAATAAATGCCTCAGTCGCCCCATCACTGGAGATGAATGCAGACATTTGGACACATGTTTTACAGGGTTCCATAGACGGTCCCCAGGGGTGGTGAGCTGCAGTTTGCCCCCATGGTAACCAGCTCATAATCGACTCCTCTTTTGCCTGTATCACCTACCCCAACGTTGTGTGTGTTGAGAGATCTCCCAAGTCAACTCCTCTACCCATGTCCTTGTCCTAAGATTGGTTTCTGGGGGATCCAAACTAAGGCAATGGCCGCAGACCCTTGTCTTAAAAGGGTCTTACAATTTTTTGAAGAAACAGAGGAGGATAACAATGTCCCTGGAGCTCTCAACTCTCAAGGTTCCGACTGTTTTCACTCCCTTTAATGGTGTCACAAGAGCCTCAATGACCCTTTACTCTCTGCAAAGTGTAATGTACCAACAGATGTGAATTGTTCAGTCTCGGAGGCACAGGACTAAACAGAGTACTTTATTGGGGAAAACTGGGAGCTATGCAGGTATACACAGGGGGCTGTAGACATCCAACATAAAGGAAAGAAACATAGAGACAGGATCAAAAGAGAATGATACCATGTGTAAAAAGAGGCCGAGCTGGAGAAAGGGGAATTCCCGGGGCTCTGTCTGGGGAAGAACCAAGCCCTTGGAACGTGGAGTGGAAGAGTGGAAGCCAACGTGGAGCATCGGTCAGGTGTATGGACAGAGCCTTGGATCACGAGCCAACTCCTGGTAGTTGTTCAGGTGCATCCTTATGCACTGACGATTAGGAACCTGGTGAGAATATAGGACAGGACCTGCTAAGCACCTTGGGCTCAGCTTATCTTCAGAGCGAGTCTTGGAGTGACGTTTGTGCATCTTTGCACAGGAGGTGAAAACAAAGTGGGTTTTCTCTGGGGAGCTATACTTTCCCCCTTACAGGAGAAAAGGGATGTGGTCGGGATAGAGTGCTGGCGATCCAGCACTAGACTGGATGTCCTGTGACCTCTCTGGAGTTGGTCTCTGGCATTCCACCATGTCTGCATCCTCCCTCCACCCCTCATACTTGCCAGTTTTGATTCATGACCACGTTGGGATCCCTTCCCAACCTCAGTTCCCATAATGCGGCAGTCCAACCCTCTGCCAGGTGCACGCTCACCTCCCAAGTGGAGTTGGCACTGTCAGCACCTGGCCTGCCAAGACTGTGGCCATGCCTGAACAAAGCAGCCACACACAGGCCTGCCAGCAGGGCCCCAGTGAGGATGGGATACCCCGGGGACTCACGATTGCTGGGGCACATGTTCTGGCACATGGCTTTGGACTGGAAGTTGTTGTTGTTTCCTTTGCAGCCACCATAGATGAAACTAGAGCAGGTATTCTTCTCCTTATCGTACCACCAACGATGAAAAAACGCCATGCAGGGGCCAGGTTCTTTAGGCATGGTGCATACGTCTGTAGGGAGACCCCAGACTTGAGCAATACGAGTGCCCAACCCCCAAGAAAGCAGCTGATATTGTTATCCCTGGAAACCATCAGACATGGAACGGAGCAGGCTCCTTTCCCCTTATCACACTCAAGAGCCCAGATCTACTGGCGTATGGTGCACATTGCAGTGAGACCCCAGAGCGGAGCTGTTGGTGTGTCTGCAGGCCTGGAGAATGTCTGTCTTCCCCATTCCTTGTGGTCTCCATCCCCATTGTCTTCCCTGAGAGTGAGGAGACTGATTTTAAGGCTCTGCTCCCAATTCAGTGTGTGCTCATTGATCTCTCCTGTTACCCATCTTGTCCTTGACTTTCTCTTCTGGAAAATGAGAATGCAACATCCCATCCTGCTAGTGGCACAGGGCTGTCCTGAGGTACAAGGGAGACTGCCCTCATGGACCTGAATGTGCAGCTTCTAGCACAATGCCTGGCAGAGAGTAGCTGCTCAATAAATACATCCTGAATGGATAAAACATATGGAAGCGTCTTGAAAATGATAAAATATAAGCCACATACCCTGCCCTGTAAATCATGCCAGGAAAGAGAATATGGGATCATGAGTAAAAGGCAAGTAGGGCAGGGAAGGCAGGGGCTAGTTTTTTTTAGATGATCAAGCACCTTTTGTCCCACAGTTAGCTTTAGTCCTGTGATGGGCTGAATTGTGTCTCCCCCTACCCACCCCATGCCCATTCATATTTTTTTGTTTTGTTTTTTTAATTTTTTAATTATGTTTCGTTAGCCTCTGTATAGTATATCATTAGTTTTTGATGTAGTGTTCAATGATTCATTAGTCGCATATAACATCTAGTGTTCATCACAACATGTGCCCTCCTTAATACCCATCACCCTGTTACCCCATCTCCCCACCCTCTGCCCCTCTGAAACCCTCAGTTTGTTTCCCGGAAAGTCCTAACCCTCAGTACTTCAGAATGTGACCCTACTTGGAAATAGAGTTGTGGCAGGTGTAATTAGTTAAGATGAGTCATCCTGGAGTAGGATGTATCCCTAATCCAATATGACTCGTCTTCCTATACAAAGGGGAAATTTGGACACACACACACACACACACACACACACACACACACACACACACACACAGGTGGAGCTGAAGGCAGAGGTCTACAAGCCTGAGACTACCAAAGATTGCCAGCACACCACCACAAGTTAGGGGGGAGACATGGAACAGATGGTCTCCTGATAACCTGAGGAAGACCCTGCCTTGCCAACACTTGACCTTGGACTTGTAGACTGTGGACCTTGAGACAATACATTTCTGTTATTTCAGCCACCCAGTTTGTGGTCCCTTTGTTACAGCAGCCCTAGCAAATGAATGCAGATCCGAACTAAACTTTAAGGTCCTTGAGGGAAAACTCCTGGCTCACTTCTCTGCCACTCTCTTTAATCTTCAGTGTCTCATGTCTGGGCTGTTGGGATAGCTTGGAACTGATCTCCTGCCCCTGTCCCTGGCCCCTCCAATCAATCCTTCATCCTGCCCACCAGAGGGAAAGACCTAATGAACCTGAAACAAAGCTGATCACATCATTCCACAGCTAAGACCTTGACTTCATGGCCAAGTCTTCCCATGACTCACAGGCTCTTTGTAGTCTGGCTCCTGCTTGTGGTTCTGTCCCACCCCACCCTCACTACAGTACCATTTGAGGTACATTCTCCTGCAATATTCAACAGCCCTTGCTATCCCACACACCTACACCTTTCACTCTGCATTCCCTCTGCCCATCCTGCTGCTGTTCGTTAGTGACACTCCCACTCTCCCTTCAAAATCTCAGCATCAGCTCCTCTGTGATGTCACTGACTCCATATACACCCCACAACCCCACAGGTGCCTGGACCAATCCTGCATTATTCCACCATGCTTCTGATCTCATGTGCATGATTGTCACTGGTTTACCTCTTTGGTCTCCTCTGTAAGATTGTGAGCTTCCAAGGGAGCAGAGTTTGTGTCTGATTTCATCTTGGAGCCCCATTCCTAGCAGGTGGTCTGGCTCAGTATAGGATCTTGCAGAATGTTGAGGGTAAAACCAAATGCATCCTGACCTGAACTAAATAAGCTATTCATCGAGCATGAACTATGTGCAGGATGCTTTTAGAGACAAAGAAAAAGCATGGCCTCTGCTCTTTAGGAACTCCCAGTCAAGAATAACAAATCATTTAAACTAATATGTGTCACCTGGCTATATTGTGCCAAGCATTGCTCTAAGAACTTCATGCACATCAACTTCTTTGATCCTCCAAATAACCTTTAACACTGGCCCTTTTATTATCTGGGGAAACTGAGGAACAGTGGGGGAGAGTTGTTAATTTGTCCAGGCTGGTAAAAACCGGAGCTAAGACTTGAACTCAGGAAGCCTGGATTCAGGGTCCATCACCTGTAAGCACATGAAAAACCTACCTTCCTCCTACCCACTCTGCTCCATTGTCAAGTCCTGCTTACTTTACCTCCTAGGCACCTTTCAAACATATCCCACTCCTCTCCATCCCCTCAGCTACCTTTGTGGCCCATACTATCACATCCTCTTCTTGAAGTCCATGAAGGTACTCTGTTCCTCCTCTGTGTGTGCATTGTAAAAAACCAAACACATCACTGTCCACCTCAATGGATTTCCATCCACCACTCTTGGGACCAAGGTGAGACACGAGGCCACCAGACCCTACCTACCTAAGATCCTTTCCCTCGTACCATGCTCATACGTACTCTTGCGCTCTGGCTTCCCCAGGCTCCACCATTGAACCTTTGTTCATGTTATTCCCTGCACCTGCAAAAGCCCTCCCACCCACTCTATGCCTAAATTTATTACCCATCCTTCTGAACGCAACTCCAGATTTGCTTTCTCAGGGAGCCTTCCTCACCTCCCTGACCAGACTGCTCAAATCCTATATTGAGTCTCAGATACACTCAATGCGTATTTGTTAAATGAAGAGTAAAGATTGTCTTTACTCCAAATAGTCTATGATAGTCTATTTGGAGCCCAAGGAGATGGCCATGGAGTTAAGATTGCAGGAGTAAAGGAAAGATCCTCTGGTCTGGAGTAGTTGAGGGAGGTCTCCTGGTGCTAAGTTGAACTTCAATAATCAGAGAGGTGGCCCCTCTGCAGCAAAAAGCTGGTAAATACCAATAGCTTGCTTATCACTTCCAGCAACCATGTGCCAACAGTAGTCACCTGGGGACTCAGAAAATCACGAGTTATACACAAACAATGAATCATGGAACACTATGTCAAAAATTAATGATGTACTGAATGGTGACTAACATAACATAATAGTAAAAGAAAAAGGAAATCATGAGTCCAAACAAACCAGAAAGAAAATCATAAGAGTTAAAAGCAACCACGAGACTGTCTGGTACAATCTTATAGTCATCTTCTGTTTGGGGAAACCAAGGCCCAGACAGGATGAAGATACTATCTAATGTTACACATAATATCAGGGGCAGTGATGGCTCTAAATTGCAGGTCTCCCCAACCCAGCAATCTTGCTTAGAGACCAGCCCTTAGCAAAGCAGGGACGATGCCACACACATGGGCAGAAGGTGAGGGTGTGGGCAGAGGGGCCGGTTGTTCTGAGGCTCTGAATATTACCTTGGTGGAGGTCTAAACATTTTTTTCCACAGCTGAAGGTGCAACACTTCTTCTTGTTGTCCAGACATTGTCTGTCCTTTGTACATTCATCCCTTTCTCTGAATTCACATTTCTCCCGGATTCTGGGGCATCTCCCTAGGAAATAGGATAGTTTTACAACCATGAATGTTGGAGGGCATGGTGCCCACTCTTCTCTCAACCCAAGGCAATTCTGGGGAATCGGGGAAGTTTGCTTTCTCTCTGCTCATCCACAGGAGACCTTTTCCCCAGGGTGCTCTCATGTATTTCCCAACACTGCCTACACTACCCTGTCTTCTGACCACCCTTACTCTCCACCTTCTTACCCTGGCCCTAGTTCCACCCCCTGGCCTCACCCCCTCTAAGGCAGGATTTCTCAACCTTGCCACCGGGGTCTCTTCATTATTTATGGGCAAGGGAGGGCTGCTTTCTGCACTGGAGGACGTTTAACTGCATCCCAGCTCTCTATCCACTGGATGCTAATAGCATTCCCCAGCTGAACAACCAAAAATGTCTCCAGACATAGCAAATGTCCCCTGGAAGGCAAAATCGCCCCATTGAAAGACACTGGTCTAAACTAATCTGGTCATTTTGGCCTCCTTGAGGAGTCAGTGTTTGGGAGTTCCTCTGGGGGGAGGGGGCGCTATTGCTCAGTGATTAATATCCTTCACCCTGGCATCAGAGAGTCAGGTTTTTAAATCCTATCTCTGGCTTACGACTCGCCTCTCTGAACCTTCGTATCTTCACTTGTAAAATCATTTTAGCCTTACAGAGTCATTGAGGAAGAAACGAGGCAAAGTTCGGAAAGCTCTAATCATAGGAACTGAGGCATAGCAACATTAATTAACGTTTGTCAACTGTTTCCCATAAGACAAGCACTTTTCTGTGCATTTTAAATGCTATCCCATTGAGTTCTACTGACATCCCCATTTTGCAGAGGAGGAGACAGAAGCACATGGAATTTAAGTAACTTGCCCAAGGTTATGGCTACTGAGTGGTGGAACCAGAATTTGGACCCACCATGTCTGAATCCAGATCTCTCAAACTCCTTACTTTCTAAATGTTCAGTAAGTGGTAGCAAGTGTCATTATTACTCTATAGTCACGAAGTATTACTGTCTTCAGTTCAAAGAAACTTCTGGATACTGTCTTTTATCCCAAAGGCAAGGCACCCCTGGGGATGCAGAAATACTTTATAGGACTATATTTGAAAGATAAAGATAATAATCCTGAGAAAGGGGGCTGTTTCTGTTGTGGTGTGAGAGGAAGGTTTCCTAGGCTTCCCAGATTCCTATAGCCCCTCCCATAAACCCTGGACCCTGTGACCCTTCCCTCCACCCCCAACTGACCCTCACTTCAAAGAGGCTGAAAGTGGGGGTTGCCTCAGGTCTGCAATCTTGCATTCACTGCAGGGATCTTCCATAAAGAGGGAAATTGGAAGAAATATTCCAAATATGTCCCAACCTAGGGCAAGGGCTAACATGGTGGGAAGCAACTAAAGTAGTATTCCTTGTTTCTTCCTCCCAGCAACCTTCCCTCTCTCCAGAGTGAGGGCTGAGGCCCCAGTACTTACTGGGAAAGATCCAGTCAGTCAGACCATATCCCTGGACAGTCACTAGAACGGTGGATAAGACCAGGATGCTCAAAAGTCTACAAGACTCCATTCTGAAGAACAGCAGGCCTGTCCGGTGATTCCAGAACATGAAAATGTCTGTCTGCCTTTGTCCAGCCTATTTCTTCAGTAGTCAGTATCTTGGATGTGAGAACTGGAGTCAAGCCAGCCACCTCCTTTCCTGCTGGGAACACCAAGTTCCTGAGATCATCAATGTGACCAGCTGGCATCTACAGTGCACAGCCCTGGGGAAGGGTCTTTGACTGCATGGCTTCTGATCCTCAGCAGCCTGGGCTGGGCCCTCTGATCAACCAGGCAAAGGTTGTCTCATTTTCTAGGTGACCTTAGGAGTCAATGCCATCAGGGGTCTTCTTCTTGATGACTCTGAGAGTTGTGGAAGGTGCTTGTTCTCCATTCACTTTCCATTTTATCTGCGCACTGAGTGGCACGCCCCTTTTGTTTGTCTCTGACAATGTATCTCTAGGGTTCTCTTGGCATCTCTTTGTTTTTCTGTGCTTCTCTGTGTCGGTGTCTGACTTTCTTTTTCTGTGGGCCTCTCATGGTCTCTGTCTCTTTCTCCCTCTCCTACCCTTTCCTCCCATCCTTCTCCATTTTCTCCTTGGGTAGTTCATATTTGACTAAGGCCAAAGAGTAAATGTGTTGCCACAGAGTGGGGTGTGGGGGAGGAACAGCCTGTCAGCAGAATTTTCAGAGAGTGTTTGTCAAGGTCCTATTGTTTGAGAGCAGTGGAGAATGTCAGCAGAGCTTATAGGGAGTGTCTTCCATCTGGTGCGAACTCCTTGTTGTTTGAGGAGGAACTGTAAGATGGGGAGAACTGCCTGAGAGATTATACCCCAGTAAAAGTCCATAAGCAGCAGAGTTGCTGGCTTCTGACTGGACTGGTGAAAGGGCTCTGGAGAGAGTGCTTGAGTAGCTGGTAGCTTTCCTACAGGGAATCCACAATGCCAGTGAGTCCATCAGTCTTGGCAGAAGGAGAGACTCTCTTCAAAGTGTAAATGTCATCTATAAAATCCCCATTTCTTTCCTTAACTAGCTGTTGCACTTTTGGGCCAAGCTTTGTTCTCTATTTGTCCCACATGATGGGCAAAAGCCAGACAAGCCAGCCTTATCATCAGTGAGTGACTATATGGTCACAAAATTTAGGATCACCGACAGAGGCCCCTATGGGAAACTGTAGTGTGGGTCTCAGCCTATTGACAGTGATATTCTCTGCTAGGAAGGCCTGCGAAGCCCCTGGGGCATATTTACTCAAAGTGAGGCCTGCAGACATTCTCCTCAGAGACATCCCCCTACCACCACTGAGCCAGTGTTGTGGTTGGACCAGCCTCTGTTGTTCTTATTATGATCACAGGACTCACCTCTGCCAAACCATCAGGGAACTTAAGAAAACAAGATTTATTGCTCACAAGCCCTGGAGTGTACATTGCAAGCCAGAGGGCCACACAGAAGGTTGTGGATGGAGAGAGGGGGAGAAAGTGCAGATTTGGGGCTCTCCCTTTATTCGGGTCCAAAGGTGGAAAGTCTAAGGTCTCACGGGATCACTTTCTTTTTTTTTTTTTAAAGATTTTATTTATTTATTTATTTATTTATTTATTTATTTATTTATTTATTCGACAGAGATAGAGACAGCCAGCGAGAGAGGGAACACAAACAGGGGGAGTGGGAGAGGAAGAAGCAGGCTCACAGCAGAGGAGCCTGATGTGGGGCTTGATCCCACAATGCTGGGATCACGCCCTGAGCCGAAGGCAGACGCTTAACCGCTGTGCCACCCAGGCGCCCCACGGGTTCACTTTCTACTGGTGAATTTAAAGCATATAAAAGTGGGGATTAGGGCATGGGAGGGAAGAATTAGAGTCAGTTCTCTGGGTTACTCAAGGCCTTTCTAAAAGGGAATTTCATTGGTGAGGGCAGCAGGTTCCTTATCCTAGTTGTGTTGTTAGTATCTGTGTGTTACAGCTGGGGATGTAGTTATTCGAGATGGATGTCTTTGAAACGGATGCCTCAGCACTCAAAAACTTAATGTCAGGCACTTACATTACAATGAAAAAGCTGAGTATCAGGTGCTTGCACTACAGAATCCCATCCCACAAGTCAGGAACCAGGTGGACTCCACAAAGGGACCAGGGAATAATTTTCTAATGAACAATCAGGATGTCTTGAGTGGTGCTCTCCCTCTTATTCTGTGTCTCTCCCAAACTCAGCCCAGGAGAGAACACAAAGCTGAACAACCTGGGTGGAAGGACTCAGGGCACAAGTCCCAATTCCTCATCTTACACATAGGGGTCATAAGGCCCAGAGGAGTGCAGATGCTGACTCAGTGTCACCAAGTGAGTGAGGGTCAGAGATAAAGGTAAGAGGGAAAGGAGTGTCTGAGTTGTTGTCAGAGGTCACTATGGAATGTTCTGATACTAGTACGAATATAATATCTTACTATGGAGTTGAAGGTGGGGAGGAGTAGTGCATAAAAGGGGATGAAGGTGATGGCTATAGTGGGGACAGAGGCTAAAGACCCCCCAGAGTCTGTAAATGTCCAAATGGTTCCCAGGACCCCCAAATAAAGCTGAATTCTTCTCTAAATTTTCTTGAATGTAAATGAAAATTCAGAATTTCTGGGTGTTCCATCTTTTCTGTCTTGCCTAATTTCCAGCCCCACCCAAGGGTCTCACTTTCCAAGCAGGTGAGATGAAATTTATGCCTTTGGGGCCTAGGATGAGTGACATTTTGGACCCTTCCCTCACCCAATTTCTTGAAGAAGGCTGAATAAGGATCCATGTGGATCTTTGCCCTGCTTCCCTTATCTCCTCTCACTGATGGTCATCGTGCCCTCCCTCTATCTCAGTCACTCTTCTGTTCCAGCACCAATCCCCTGCTCAGAATGAGGGACTGTGAGGGGTACCAAGGTAGATGGCCTCTACCTGGAAATTTCTGCTTGTTAATAAGGCCAAGACACTTTGAACAAACTTTCTGTCCCTGGCTTTCTGTGCTGTTCTCTGTGCCTCTAAGTGTATTACTGAGTTTCATGTTTGTTTCCCCAAATAAACTCTGAACTTCATTGAACAGGTCTGTGTCTAGAACCTAGTGCTTGGAACATTAATAGTCCCAGAATAAACACTCAGTACAAATCACTGGATGAGCAAGGTCGATATGTGGATGGCTCATAGTATGATGAATGGGAAGATAGTTTGAAGAATATGAAGGAGAATGGGTGGGGCTATCATGGATATTTGGGTGCATGAATGCATGAACATTGATGGGTGGGTGAATGGCTGGGGAAGAAGTGGATTGGATTGAACATAAAGATGCATAAGTTAGTCATGGGATGAATTGGTCTATTGATAGAAACTCTTGGAATGAAAGGCAAATGAGTAAATTGGTAGGTGGATGGAGGGCAGATGGGCATAGAAATGATGAAGTATGTTGACGGGCATGAGAGAATGTGTGAAAGATGGATAAAGGCTGGATATAAAACGGCAGCTGGATAGGTAGAAAGAATATGGGTTAGAAGAGGAAGTGGATAGATATATGACTGAATGAATATTTGGAAAGAGAGATAAATTTAAAGGTATGTCAATGCAGGCTAAATGAGTGGATGGATACGTGAGTAAATGGATGGAATGATTGGTGGATAGGTGCGGGTGGGTAGAAACATGAGTATATGAATGAAAACATTAATGAAAATTAAAGATATAAAAAGAATTTATACCATGCTAAAGTAATACATTTGAAAATGGAGAGAAAATGGATGAATTTTAACTACATATAAAAGACCAAAATTTACAGAAGAAGAGGTAGAGAGCCTGTATATTCAATAAAATATGTACAAGGAAAATTAGTAAAATAAAAGTGTCATTATAAAAGAAACGTTACTAGGTGCTTTTGGAGTGAAATTTAGTCTAGCCTTCAAGGAATAGAGGATATCCTTAAAAATATTGTTATTGAGGATATCTGTTAAAGATATTATTACAAATATTACAGATAATAGGGGGCGCCTGGCTGGCTCAGTTGGTAGAACATGCAACTTTTGATCTCAGGGTGCTGAGGTCAAGCCCCACGCTGGGTGTAGACATTGCTTAAAATAAAATAAAAAATTAATTTAAAACATTAAAATATTACAGATCATAGGGAGAAAAAGTACATTTCCCAATTAGTTTTCCATGCAAGTTTGTTGAAAGTTGTATGACTCAAATAGCAAAACATACAAAAGTAATAGGCCTATTTTTCTTTTTTTAAAATTTTTTTTATTATATTATGTTAGTCACCATACAGTACATCCCTGGTTTTTGATGTAAAGTTCAATGATTCATTAGTTGCGTATAACACCCAGACCTATTTTTCTTTGATGTGAAAATTCTGAACAACTATTTTCTTAAAGAACCTTCAGACCAGGGATGTACTGTATGGTGACTCACATAATACAATAAAAAAATATTATTATAAAAAAAACCTTCAGTGTATTAATTCAAGTATACCCTCAATATGATTAAGGTCAATCCAGTAATGCAAGGATGGTTCAACATATGAAAATTTGATAATATAAGCTCTTATATTAACAAATTAGAAGAGAAAAATCATTACATGACTAGATGCTTAAAAGGTATTTGATAAAATTCCACAGTAATTTCCAATAGCAGTTGTAAATGGATAAAAAGAAGACAACCCAAGTGTACTATAACCTATTTATCCCAAAGCCAAAACAAATGTTCTTTTACACAGGAAGGGATGCTGCCTTTATTTTCTTTTTAATTGAAATTCAATTAGCTAACATATCGTACATGATTAGTTTCAGATGTAGTGTTCAATAATTCATCGGTTGCATATTTTTTTAATGTAGTATCTTTATTTTTTAATTTTTTATTTTTTTATTATTTTAGTCACCATACAGTACATCCCTAATTTTTGATGTAAAGTTCCATGATTCATTACTTGCATATAACAGCCAGTGTTAATCAGCCAGTGCCCTCATTAGTGCCCTTCACCCAGTTGCCCCATCCACCCATTCGCCTCCCCTTCCACAACCCTGTTTATTTCCCAGAGTCAAGAGTCTCGCATGGTTTGTGACCCTCTCTGATTTCTTCCCATTCAGTTTTCCCTCCCTTCCCCTATGATCCTCTGCACTGTTTCTTATATTCCACATATGAGTGAAACCATATGAAAATCATCTTTCTCTGATTGACTTATTTCACTTAGCATAATACCCTCCAGCTCCGTCCATGTCGATGTAAATGGTATGTATTCATCCTTTCTGATGGCTGAGTAATGTTCCATTGTATGTATAAACCACATGTTCTTTATCCATCCATTTGTTAAAGGACATCTCAACTCCTTCCAGTTTGGCTACTGTGGACATTGCTGCTATGAACATTGGGATAAAGCTGTCTGTTCATTTCACTAGATCTGTATCTTTGGGGTAAATACCCAGTAGTACAATTGTGGTGTCACAGGGTAGCTTTATTTTTAACTTCTTGAAGAACATCCATACTGTTTTCCAGAGTGGCTGTACCAGCTTGCATTCCCACAACAGTGTAAGAGGGCTCCCCTTTCCCTGCATCCTTGCCAACATTTGTTGTTTCCTGTGTTGCTAATGTTAGCCATTCTGACTCATGTGAGGTGTTATCTCAATGTGGTTTTGATTTGTATTTCCCTGATGACAAGCGATGTGGAGCATTTTTCATGTGTCTCTTGGCCATTTGTACATCTTCTTTGGAGAAATGTCTGTTCATGTCTTCTGCCCATTTCTTGACTGGATTATTATTATTATTATTATTATTTTTGGTGTTGAGTTTGATAAGTTCTTTATAGATCTTGGATACGAGATCGTAATCTGATATGCGTTTTGCAAACATCTTATCCCGTTCTGTAGGTTGCCTTTTAGTTTTGCTAACTGTTTCCTGAGCTATGCAGAAGCTTTTCATCTTGATGAAGTCCCAAAAGTTGATTTTTGCTTTTGTTTCCCTTGCCTTTAGAGACATTTTTGCAAGAGGTTGCTTTGTCCAGGGTCTCAGCTCTCAGCTCTCTGCTGTCCTTACCTGACACACACTTCCCACATCCATTCCCACGATGCTAAGTGTGGTTCCTATGCCTCCCTCAAGACCTATTCTCATTTCCAAGCTAAAGGCACATATCCAGCCACCTGGGGCACATACATCTGGGCATGTCATAAGACATCTATGCCTACATGTATAAATCAGCTTTAGTGTCTCCCTATCCCTCAGCAGTGCCTCCTTCTTTCTGCTCCCATCTTTATATTTGGCATCAGCAGTCCCCCAGGTTGCCATGAGAACCCTGAGGTTCACTCCTCCCTCCCCTTCACCCTAGCATCCTGTCAGTCATGGACTTGGGCCAGTTCTACTTCCTAATCTCTCTCCAAGCCCCATGGCTTCCCCTCTTGGCCACCACTTCCAGGTCAGCCCCTAACGTCATCCCATCTCTCTCCTCCACTTGTGCAACCACCTCCTCCCTGTTCTCTGCTCTCGGGCTCCTGCCTAGTGACTGATTCACTTAAAAAAAAATTAAACTTGGAAAAGACACATACCAGATAAAGCTAGGGAAATAATACAGAGAAAATAGATGAAGGAAGGATTTGAAGGTTCCAGGGTGGGTGAGTAGAACTCTGAAGCCACAGAGGAAGTGACCTCATACAACACAAGTCCTTGCATCCTGTCTGACCCTCAGTCCCAGGAGGGCTCCTAAGGAGGGGAGGCTGCAGCTTCTCTGAACCCACGTTTGACTCTCTTGATTGGAGATGATGTGGTCTCCTCCAAAGAGAGAGAGAGAAGCAGCAGGAGTGCTGCATTCTTCCAGGAGGAGATGGAACTGTGGAGACGAAGGTTCCTGTGTGGATGGGGAGAGGCACGGGGATTAGGCACAAGCCAGAGAGAGACACAGAGCACATGCGCTGAGAACTGTGAAGAGGGCCCACTACTTCTCCCAGTTCACAGATGAGGAAACTGAGATGTACAGTGGGGAAGGGGTTTGTCTGAGGTCACATGGAGAGTAGGGCAGGACTTTCAGGCCCAGGACCCTCCCAGTGGCCCCACACTCTGCTATGATACTGGATGGTGTCCCACCAGGACATTTGCCCAATGTCTTGCTCCTACATGAGAGGTCACATATGAATGATCACAGGGATTTGTCTGGAACAGTTGCAGGGCTAGTTTGCCCACTGTCATTCCCAAGGCAACTCCAGACACCAGGGAACACATTTTCCTTGCTCCACTGGTGACAAGAAACCGATGGTATGAAATTTTCAGGAGGGCCTGGGCATGTTCCACAGGGTCTTGGAGCTCCCGGGGCAAAAAGGTCCCAGATGAACTTGGGTTAACAAAGGGATTCCTTGTATTCCTTCTGGTGTTATACAAGCCTAGCTTCTGATAGTCCCAGAGCACCCCATAAATGGTTGACCCTCCCCTACTCATTCAACCCCCATTTCCACATGTCTCTTCCTGGTCCTTTTGTACTTTTTAGTTTTGTGATGTGAAGAACTGATGATGCCTTGCCATGTTACCTCTCTCAGACTACATGCATTTTGAAAGCAGCGAGAGAGGGATGGAGGCAGAAAGGAAGGGAGACAGAAAGAGAGAGAACATTGTTATGGCCAGGAATGCATCTGTGTTATTGGTGGAACTTCAGACACTGGGAAAAGGGTAAATTCTTTTTCAGGTCTCCTGAAACCTGCCTAAGAGTAAAAGCTTGTAGCAATTTATTCCTTTTTCTCTCCAGAATTCTAATCCTGTATGCTCCCTGAAGAGTCCTGGACTCTTCAGTAATGACAATTACGTCCCCAAACCCAGTGACACTGAGTTTTGGTACTGGCTTGGTAACTTATCACTGTAGCTGTATCTTACAGCCTCAGTTTCCTCATCTGGAAAATGGAAACCATAAAACCTACCTGGCTGCTTTGCTGTCACTGTGAGGATCAGATGAGATGAGGTGAACAGTATTCATGAAGTGGCATGGAATGATCAAAAACAATGCTTGGAGTTGGACCTCAGTTCACCTTGTGGATCCCCCACTTACCAGCTATGTGGCCTTGGCTCAGTGCCTGAACCTCACTGAACCTCAGTCTCTCTCTCTCTCTCTCTCTCTCTCACTTTCTTTCTTTCTTCCTTCTTTCTTTTCTTCCTTCCATCCTTCCTTCCTTCCTTCCTTCCTTCCTTCCTTCCTTCCTTCCTTCCTTCCTTCTTTCAAGGTTTAGTTTTAATTGGTCTCTACACCCAATGTGGGGCTTGAACTCACAAGCACAAGATCAAGAGTTGCATGCTCTTCCAACTGAGCCAACCAGGTGTCCCGCGCCTCAGTTTTTCTTTAAGGAAATAGTAACATTTGTACTCCATAGACATGGGATTTAGTGGAACTGTTGTGGAAAGCATGGTGACTAGCATAATTAGTGCTTAATATATTTTAGTCAATAGACCAATAATTTACTGATTGCCAAAACAAGTTACCTATTATGTTTTTAGGTCTTGAATTTCCTGTAAAAAAAACTGTGTGTATCATTATTTCTGTTCCCCGAAAAGATTAGTCAAGGCCCTATAGTGTCTTAAATTCTTTTTTTTTTTTTAAGATTTTATTTATTCATTCGACAGAGAGAGAGACAGCCAGTGAGAGAGGGAACACAAGCAGGGGGAGTGGGAGAGGAAGAAGCAGGCTCCCAGTGGAAAAGCCTTATGTGGGGCTCGATCCCAGAACACCGGGATCACGCCCTGAGCCGAAGGCAGACGCTTAACGACTGAGCCACCCAGGCGCCCCTATGGTGTCTTAAATTCTTTTTTTATAATTTTTTTTATTTTAATGTTTTTTTATTATATTATGTTAGTCACCATACAGTACATCCCTGGTTTTTGATGTCAAATCACTGTTTTGGTTTGAAGCTTTACACTTATTAACCGAGTCTTGAGTACTAGCTGGTCAGTTTAGCTTGTAGTCAATTAGTAGGAAGAGGAGACCCAGGGGTGGGGGTGCAAGGAAAGATGCAGATCAATCGGATTGCCAAATATAATACAGGATATTCAGTTAGTATTTTTAGCAGAAGTATATCCCATGAGATATAAAGATTATAGTTACACGAAAAGCAATTCAGTGTTTATCTGACATTCAAATTTACTTGGTCATCTTACAGTTTTATTTCCTAAACCTGGCAACTTTAAAACAGAGTGAATTCATTCTGGAGGGGGGTTTGTTTGGGAAAGAGACTACAAAACATGGGCCCTATGGGGGGCAGGCAAATGGGTGTGGGGGGACTGGCTCAGTGGCCCCAGGGACTGGGACAGATGTGGGAGGGATAGCCAAGGGTCCTGTAGGAACAAGAAGCCAAGAATGAAGAGACTTTGACTGAAGCCCAAGTTCCACCTTTAATTCACCATGTCAATTTGGGCTACTTTTATCTCAGTCTACCCATTTGAAAGATGAGAAGATCAACTCAATCAATCCTATCCATACTGCATGCTGGCATACCCATACCCCAGAGGGCACAAGAAGATTTTCCAGAGGGTACACAGGCACAGACAGATTTGAAGACATGATGTCCTGGTTCCTAATTTCCACATTTACTTCTTCCTGAAGTTGGTCTTCCTGAAAAAGAGCCTGCAGTCTGCCTTTCTCTTTTTCTGTCTTTCAGAAAGTCCTGTCGTCCTTCCAAAAAAAGGCTGGGATGGAAGCATATTTCTTACCTGCCTCTTATACGTGTCCAAAGTATAAAAAGTGAGTTCCAAACAAAGGAACAATTTGAAAATGCACTTTCCTGAGGATGCTTCCCCAAGAGCAAAGCAAAAAAGCGATGGGTAGGGAACACTAAGGGGTCAGTACCTTGTTTCGTTCAGGTGACAAAGTCATAGTACATGGCTACGCCTTTAGCTCCCTCTTCTAGAATTAGAAATCCCAAGAGCGATGGTACATATCCACAGGGATGTGTATTAAAACATTCCTTTCAACTGAAAAATGAAGTCAGTCCTTTTGTGGGAGAAAGTGGTCTGATTTGGCTAAGTGAGGACTGACTTCGCCAGTTAGTTGATTCATTTTTTTTAATAATAATTTTATAGTATATTATGTTAGTCACCATACGGTACATCCCTAGTTTTTGATGTAAAGTTCCATGATTCATTACTTGCGTATAACACCCAGTGCACCATGCAATACATGCCCTACTTAATACCCATCACCAGCCTATCCCATTCCCCCATCCCCAAAGCCCTCAGTTTGATTCATTTAACATTTTCCATAAATATAGTGAGTTATATCTGTGGCTTCGAAAAAAATTTTAAGGTATTTAAAGCATGCGATAAGATACAAGCATTGTATAAAATATGTACTGTCACAAGTCCATCAAAGTGAATAGTATTCAAACTTTCCAACATTTACAGAGTGTACCAGATTTTAAAAGGTGTCTAAATAAAAGAATATAATGGGTATAATCAATACCATTACTGATCATTTGGTAAATACTAGTAAAGACTTTTGGTAAACTTTGCAGAAATTAAGAAAAATACTTGTGATTTGTGGTCAGTATCCTAATGACTAGAAACAAATTCTTTTCAAGGATACAGTTTTCAATTCTATGCCTTTATAGAAATTGAAAGGGGGTTTAATCAAGCTGTTTGTTAATATTTAACTTAGATCCTTAAAAATAATTTTTTATGATAGAGTATTATGTGATTTGGGGCAACGTCCTAGAAGTTCGAAGAACCAAGTGACATTACCTATAACAAAACTCTTGTTCCTCAGCACTTACTTACCACTAGGAGATGCATTACCTATAGAATTTTGTTTGTCAATAAAATTTTGTTAATCAATAATTTCAATGTATTTACTGACATATGCATTATTATTATGTTATTTAAATAACAAATGGAATGAAAAATCAATCCATAAGAAGAACTTTTATTCCGAGAGTCTTTTGGTCCCAGTAAATGAAAAATTAAAATTTCAACCTCTACACATGTTTCTACTGCATAAAAGTATGAAATGTTGTGATTAAAAGACTCTTGAGCATAAGATTATACTGCATTAGATTAAGAGTCTGTGGGGTAATAGGAATGGAAATATGAGTTCAAGGAGACAGAGAAGTGTTTTCAAATGTCAACCTTTTAAAGAAATGCTTTCTATGTATTTTTTAAATGGATGATTGTGGGTGTTACATTAAGATGATGTTTTGACCCCAATGGATTTTCTTTAACAAGTTATGTAGCACCTATAACAATATTAGCATTTACAGCATGTTTGCATAATGTATTTGAGATTCCTTCTTGTTGTTGTGTGTTGTCTGGACCTTCTTATTGCTGACTTAGGGTTCATCTTATAAATTGCATACGTTGTTTATCCATTCACTAGTTATGGACACTTGTGTTGTCTCCAGGTTTGGGGGATTATGAGTAAACCCCCTACAAACATTTCCATACATGTTTTTATATGAACATAAAAAGTCATTTCTCTTGGGTAAATACCGGGGCAGATGATTGCTGGTTTGTGATAAGTCTATGTTTATGAGAAACCACCAAAATGTTTTCCAAAGTGGCTGTACCATTTTGCATTTCTACAAGTAGTAGAGGAGAGTTCCACTTGCCTCACATACTTGCTAGCATTTAGGATTGTAAATGTGTTTTGTTAGTCATTCTAATGCATGCATAGTAGTACAACTGCATAAATTTTAAGAGATTAAAGCAATTTGTTTAAATTTCTGGGACCCTAAGAAGCTAAGTCACTTAAAATGATGGTGGGGATTTTTTCCTATTTCCCAACTGTCCATTTGACAATGTTTCAAACCCAATGGTTCCTCAATTCCTGAGCCTGGGTGGTCAGAAGCTTTCCCAGAACCCCATCATAGAAACTACCTCTTTGCCCAGCTTCCCCACATGGCAGAGGTGGCTCTTTGCAGTAAACGGAGGAGCATTTTGCAATCAAAAGGTCTACAGATGGTCAGGAGCCAGGGGAACAGTGTGAATTTCCAGGTTACAATTTTGGGAAACTACAGGTAAGGCCCCGCAATGATTCTACTACAGCCCATGACCCCTGGTGATCCCCGCACTCCCACGCCACACTGGGAGCACACCCAGCCTCAGATCCTGTTTCCATGGCTGAGAGCTCCTCCCTCACGTTTTCCTCCTCCCAATGGCATGGCATGTCTTCTGCTTGGCTACTCAACCAAGAATGTGCCTTTAGCCTCAGTCACTGGGCAGACCTTGAGGAGGACAATTAGCTCCATGGGTCTCTTTCAAACACCTTGCCCTAAGCTTAGGCAGTATAAGTAGATGCTTCCTCCAAAGACATGACCTTCTACATAACTCCTATCCAGTGATGAACATTCTGATACTGAAACTCTTTAAGTGTAGTGTGCAGAGCACTGCATCTCTCTACTGTGTGTTTTTTAAATGTCTTAAATCTTTCTAATTTTTTGTCGCTGACCTATCGGTTATTCAGAAATGTGTGTTGAAGACTCTCAGTACAGAGGCTTCTCAATTAATGCCTGTAATTCCATCCATGTTTGTTTACTAGATCTCGATTCTATTGATTTAAGTAAATAGAAACAATTCCTGGTGAATTGAATCTTTTATCCTTATATGGTGACCCCTTCTCTATCCTTAAAATGAACTCGTCTTCTAGTTCTGTATTGCCTGATATTAATCTAACTATACCATCTCTTTGCTGTTTTCATTTGCCTTGACTTTCCCCTCTCATTTTGCTTTCAACTTTTCCATGCACTTGTGTTTTGTTTTTCAAACAGTGTCAATCCCGAGGGCGGTGAGGGATTGGGATAGGCCTGTGATGGGTATTAAGGAGGGCATATATTGCATGGAGCACTGGGTGTTATATGCAAATAATGAATCATAGAACACTACATCAAAAACTAAGGATGTACTGTATGGTGACTAAATAACATAATAAAAATTATTATTAAAAAAATAAAAAATAAATTTTAAAAAATCCAGTCTAGTAATCTTTACTGATTAATTGACATTTACAGGCTTTAATGACATATTTGGGTTCATTTCTACAATCTTATTTTGAGCTTTTTATAGTCTGTCCTTACTATTTGCAGATTCCATATTTGCAAATTTATTTTGTCAAACAACTCAAAATCAAGAAAACAAATAACCAGATTAATAGATGGACAAAGGACTTGAACAGAAATTTCTCAAAAGAAGACATTCAAGTGGCCAACTGGTATATGAAAAGATGCTCAACAACACTGATCATCAGGGAAATGAAAACCAAAACCACAATGAGATACCACCTCACATCTTGTTGGAATGGCTGTCATCAATAGGTCACAACATAGCAAGTGTTGGTTAGGATGTGGAGAAAAGGGGACTCTTGTGTGTGCTTCATGGGAATATAAATTGGTGCAGTCACTATGGAAACCAGCCTGGAGTTTCCTCAAAAAAATCAGAAACAGAACTGCCATGTGATCCAGCAATCCCACTTCTGCGTATACTGTATCCAAAAGAACTGAAAGCAATATCTTGAAGAGATATCTGCACCCCCATGTTCACTGTAGCATTATTCATGATGGCCAAGATATGGAAACCATCTAAGTGCCAGTGGATGAGTGAATGGATAAAGAAAATGTGATATATATGAATATTATTCAGTCTTTAAAAAATCCTGTCATTCGGGGGAATGAACCATAAGAGACTCTGGACTCTGGGAAACAAACTGAGGGCTTCAGAGGGGAGGGGGGTGGGGAATGGGATAGGCCGGTGATGGGTATTAAAGAGGGCATATATTGCATGGAGCACTGGGTGTTATACGCAAATAATTAGTCATGGAACATTACATCAATACATAAATAAATAAAAATAAAAAATCCTGTCACTTGCAACAACGTAGATGAATCTGGAGGATGTATGCTAAGTGAAAAAAGCCAGACACCAAAAGGAAATACTACACGACCTCACTTACATGTGGAATCCCAAAAAGTTGAACTCATAGAAGCAGGGAGTAGAATAGTAGTTGCCAGGGACCGTGTGTGTGTGTGTGTGTGTGTGTGTGTGTGTGTGAAAGGGAAGATGCTGGTCAAAGGGGACAAGCCTCCAGTTATAACATGGGTAAGGTCGGGGGATCCAATGTGTAGCATAGTGACTGTAAGTAATAATATTGTGTTGTGCACTTGAAATTTTCTATGACAGTACATGTTAAGTGTTCTCACCACACATAAAAAATGAGATGACTATGTGGCGTAATGGATGTGTTAACTCCCTTGATTATGGTGATCATTTCACAATATGTACCTATATCAAAAATTATGATACCCATCTTCAATCTATACAATTTTTATGTGTTGATCTACCTCAAGAAAGCTGGGTAAAATTCTTTTAAATACAAAGAAGTTTCCCTGAGGTCTTCAGAACTAGATTAACAGTTTTCTGCCAGCACGTAAAAAATATATTACTACTGTCTTAAGCTTTTGTTGTTGCTCCTGAGTAATCCTTGGTGAGTCAAGCAATTTTTTTCTTTTTGCTTTTTACTTCAGTTATATATTTTATTTCTAGGTATTCTACTTGGTACTTTTTCAATATTCTGGTGATTTTTATTTATTTTATTTTTATTTTTCAAGATTTCATTTATTTATTTGACAGAGAGAGACAGTGAGAGAGGGAACACAAGCAAGGGGAGTGTGAGAGGGAGAAGCAGGCTTCCCGCCAAGCAGGGTGCCAGATGCAGGGCTCGATCCCAGAACCCTGGGATCATGACCTGAGCCAAAGGCAGACGCTTAACGGCTGAGCCACCCAGGCGCCCCAATATTCTGGTGATTTTTAAAAAGATTTTATTTTTAAGTATCTTTACATCCAATTTAAGATTTTATTTTTAAGTAATCTCTACACCCAACATGGGGCTTGAACTCACAACCACAAGATCAAGAGTCACACGCTCCGCCAGGAGCCCTGATATTCCGGTGATATTTATGTTCTCTTTCACTTTACCTGAGCTATTATTGCCATCTTTTATTTCCTTCCCTTTCTTTTTATTCCTTAAGCACTTTTATTTTGTGGTCTGTCTACAGTTATTCCAATATCTGAAGTCGTGGATCTCTGCTGTTTCTCTTGACTTTATCAATCTTCTCTTGTTTTCTTAAATAATGTGTGAGTATTTTTCCTATGAGCTCTTATGTTTAATGGAAACCTCTCTTTCATGGCACCTTATCTGCAGAATTTCTTGAAAACATGTGTTTAACAGAGCATTTTCAAAATCAGTTTGTTTCACATATGACCCTAACCACTCAGACTATTTGGAATTCAAGTCATGCCTTTAGGTTTTTCAGACATCACACATGTAACGATGTCTGCTCCACTGTTATGTGGGGGAAACTAGCTTGTAAGTGATGATTTTTTGGAGGAATCTTTTTTCCCACTCTACTGAAAGGAAAAAGGAGATGTGGAATATATATATACACATACACACAATGGAACATTATTCAGCCCTTAAAATGAAGGAAATTCTCACACAGGCTACAACATGGATGGACCTCGAGGACCCAAGCTAAGTGAAATAAGCCAAAACCATATACTATATGATTCTAGCTGTGAGGTTCTTAGAGGAGTCCAATTCATAGACAGGAGAAGAGTGATTTCCAGGGGCTGGGGGGAGAGGGATGGGGAGCTGATGTTTAATGGGTACATAGTTTCACTTTTTCTTTTTTTAAAGATTTTATTTATTTATTTGACAGAGAGAGAGAGGCAGCCAGCGAGAGAGGGAACACAAGCAGGGGGAGTGGGAGAGGAAGAATCAGGCCCCCAGTGGATGAGCCTGATGTGGGTCTCCATCCCAGAACGCAGGATCACGCCCTGAGCCGAAGGCAGATGGTTAACGACTGAGCCACCCAGGCGCCCCCATAGTTTCACCTTTACAAGATGAAAAGAGTTCTGGAGATGGATGGTGGTGATGATTGCACAACCATGTGAATGTACATAATGCCACTGAACTGTTTACTTAAGAATAGTCAGGACGGTTGGGGTGCCCAGGTGACTCAGTCAGTTAAACATGCTACTCTTGACTTTGGCTCAGATCATGATCTCAGGGTTGTAAGATTGAGCCCCGCATTGGACTCTATGCTGGCCGTGGAGCTTGCTTAAGATTCTTTCTCTCTACCTCTCCCACTGCCCCCACTTCTAAAAAAAAAAAAAAAAAGAATAGTCAGGATGGTTAACTTTATGTTGTATGTATTTTCCCACAATTACAAATAATAAAAACACAAAAGGCCCTTTGATTTCTGCTCAGAAATGTCGAAAGCTGAATAAACCTCCCAAACTTACACTGAAAACAAAGGTGGACAACTTTTCTTGAACTCACCAGAGCACTGAGATCACAGGGCAGACAACCAGTATGGCATCTAGGGAAAGATGGACACTTGAAGGGAGAGAGAAGACGTAAGCATTGATTACCTATGAGACAGCCAGCCAGGTACCAGGAAGGACAGTTCAGCTAGGTGGTCGGCAAATTGCTAGAGGCTGAGTATGCACTGGTGAAAGAAAATGAAGTCTCTCGGGCTGCAAATATAGGGGTGGGGGGTGAGGGGTCCACACTGTCTTGTAGATTTTCTCCCAAAATTCATGGTACACTTGAGGTAACCACAGCAACAAACAACCCATAAACCACAAACTAGCCTGGCTCCTGATCAGATTAACACAAACTTCCACACTAAAGACCTAATTAGAAGGAAAAGTGAGCCCACTTCCAGGGATAAATACTATTCCCTGGTTCTGGTTCCTTGCCTGTCCCACTGAATGCAGCTATAAAAAATGGAAAGTCAGTACTAACAGGCAGATGGGAAAGAAGGCTAGAATTCAAGCACCACGTTGTTGGTGATGAGTCTATTGGGATTTTTCTCCCTCTCGTATCCCCTGGCCAACCTGAAAAGAAGCACTAAGGCACAGATAGAGAGAATGTCAGGAGAAACCATCTAATTTTGACTCGAGTCATAGGAAAGGGAACTAGCAATGCCCAGAAGAAGTACAGAAATCCCCTGGTTTCTTCTCTTTCTCTTGATTCTTCCCCTTCCTCCTCCTCTTCCTCCTCCTCCTCCTTCTCTTAAAGATTTTATTTTTAAGTAATCTCTACACCCAACACAGGGCTCAAACTCACAATCCCAAGATAAGAGTTGTATGTTTTACCAACTGAGCCTGCTGGGCACCCCATAATTCTTCTTGTGTGTCCTAGTCCCTAAGAAAATCTATAGTAGTGACGGGCAGCAGCTGGAATCAGGATTGGAAGAAGCCAAGACTGTGAGAGAAGGGAAATCTTCCTCTGTTGGGTGCAGCTGTAATTCTAAGAGAGCGGGTGGCCCCTGTTGTCCCTGTTTCTCTTTTCTCTCTTTGTTCTCTCATCACTTGGCTCTGGATACAGATGTAGTTGCGGAAGGGCCTCGCAGAGCAGGGTAACCAAAGCCCAAGCTGTTTGGAGCCTGAGGGAAACAGAAGGCACTGGGGAGATCACCGAGGGAAGAACTTGAGGAAGCAAACATGTACAGTGGTTTATTTATTTCTGGGTTCACTTCCAAGCTGTGCATGCATGGATATGATCCTCACTGACATACTTGGAGAAATGAACCAAAAGATACACCAACACCTAGGTCCCAGACTAGCCACTTGGTGGTGCATATGCAGGGAGGCACTAAATGAACCGCAAACAGAGGCTTTGAAAAACTGAACTGACATTGGAACACAACCGGCCCAAGACAGGTTGAACTTTTCAGCCTAAACCTAACCATTTCAATTACTTTTCAAAACACAGTATCAACCTTCTCCATTGGGTGTATGCAAGACTCAGAGTCTTATTACATTCAAAATGTCCAGGATAGAATCCAAAATTATGGAACATATGAAGGAAAAGGAAAGCATCAACTCCTATGGCAAAAGGCTACCAACGGATTCCAGTTTCAAGAGGAAATAAACGGAATTATCTGACAAAGATGTTAAAGCAGCTACTATAAAAATTCTGAAGCAAGTAATCAAGAACACCCTTGAAACTGATGGAAAAATAGAAAGTCTCGGCAATGAAATCAAAGGCATAAAGGAGAAGGATACGGAAATTTGAAATGAACATAATAACTGAGATTAAGTACTCATTAAATGGGCTTAATATCAGAATCCACATGACAGAGATAGGAGCAACAACCTTGAAGACTGATCCATGGAAATTATACAATTTGAACAACAAAGAAAAATACATACTAAAAAAACATATACAGAGCCTATGGGACAATAACCAAGGTTCTGACATTTATGCCACAGGCCTGGAAGGAGGGAAGAAGAGTACAATGCTGAAAAAATGTTTGAGGAAATAATGACTGAAAATTTCTAAATATGTTGGAAGACATAAGCCTATAGACTCAGGAAGCTTGTGATGATCACTTAAGATTGCTCTCTCATAACATAACATAATAAAAGAAAAAAAAAGATTTGCTCTCTCAGCAACTTCCAAATACTCAGTACATTATTATTAACTAGAGTCAAATGCTGCACATTAAGTCCTAGCACCTGGCAGGGAAGATCTGTGGTGGGGGTGGGACCAGGGGTGTGCAGCTGCACAGCAGGAGAGACTGTCTGTAGATGGCTGCCATGGTAGAGGCCAGTGACTGAAGACAGGGCCTGATCCAGGACCACAAGCAGTTGCAGCAGCCCTGAGGGTCAGCATGCCTTTCTGTGGCTTTGCGGTTTCTCTGGAGCATGTGGACTTTAGTGGAGGCCTGTCACAGGGAGAGGGGTCAGTGCCAAGCATGCATACTTCACTCCAGTGGGGGTCAGTCATGGGGGTCTAGACGGCCATCTTACAATGCACAGCTGGAGAGGCGTGGGTTGGCTACTGGTGCACTTCCTGGGCTCCAGGTGGGCAGAGGGTAAGAAGTAGGGAGAGACTCAGGTGGCCGGTGACAGTGAATGCAAATACTCATGTGGCAAAAACCAGTGAAATCCACAGGGTTCTGTGGCTGCCATGCTGGCCATTGGTTTCTTTAGTGGCAAATCTGCTGGGTTTGTTTGTAGGACAGGTCACCGTTTGCCACAATGACGGCCACTGCATGGCTGCTACTGCTTTTCATCCTTGTTCCTAGCTGTCTCTATGTCTCAGCTTTCCTGGTCTGTGTGGGGTGAAACCAAAACCAAACTTTTGTGTGGTATCCCAAAAGGCTGGGGGGCCAGTGGCTCCTCCTGCTCTCCCTTCCCTTGGGAAGGGAACTCTAACTGAACATTTCTCCTTGGCATGGAGTGTTGCTGGCCTGGGGATGGGGTGATGCAGGCAAATGTAGCTATACTTCCATCTCTTCCTATGCAATTAATTTCAGGTGCTTGTTCCCCTGTGTTGTTGAAGTTTCTTACATGGACTCCAGAGCTCTTCCAGAACTGTTTTTATTCATGGAGAGCTGTATAATTATTGATCTTTGTGGGGGGACAGAGGCTGGGGTCTCATTGTTGCCGCTTGCTGGATATCACTCTATATATATATGTTTTGAGATGTCATATTCATTTTTCAGTTCAAAATATTTTCTATTTCCTCTCATGATTTCATTTTGACCCACGATTCCTCAGAATTGCTTTCCTTAATTTTTACTCATAATGAAAATTCTTCTATCCATTTTACTTTATTTATTTCTAATTTAATTCTGCTCTTGTCCATTTGATTTCAATTTTTTTTCTGGATCATATAGTATTTTTATTTACTTATTTATTCAATTTTATTTATTTATTTATTTATTTTATTTAAATTCAATTAGCTAAGATATAGTACATCATTAATTTTTTTTTTATTTTTATTTTTTAGATTTTATTTATTTATTTGACAGACAGAGACAGCCAGCGAGAAAGGAAACACAAGCAGGGGGAGTGGGAGAGGAAGAAGCAGGCTCCCAGCGGAGGAGCCTGATGTGGGGCTTGATCCCAGAACGCTGGGATCATGCCCTGAGCCGAAGGCAGACACTTAACAACTGCGCCACCCAGGCGCCCCACATCATTAATTTTTGATATAATGTTCAATGATTCATTAGTTGATTTCAACTTCTTGACATATATTGAGACATTTAAAAATGTTCCATTTGCTCTTGTAAAGAATGTATATTCCACAGTAATTCTGAATTCTTTCTGATACAAGTTAGTCACTTTTTATTTGTATTGTTCAAATCTTCTAGATCCTTACTGAGTTTGTTGCATTTTGTTTTGTCTTCTTAGTCGTTCAGTTACTGAGAAGTATGTTAAAATTTTCTGCTGGTCAGTTATGCTTCTGGCAATGGCAGGCCAGTTTACTTGGGACTAATCCTTCCAAGAAAGCAAAATGAGACCCCTTGGGGTCTCCCAGCCCCACATTTGGATACCAGTCACCTCCCAATTCTGCTTCTAGAGTGGGTTAACTCTGGGCTTTGAAGTGAGACACCCAAGTGCAAAGGCTCACTGTGTTACTCAATGCACCAACTGGTTAAGAGTGTCCTATCTGCCTGGTAGCTCCAGAGTTTTTCTCAACTGCTTCTTTATGTTAATTGCTTATCAGGAAACAGTTCATTGGTTTTGTCCTAAGGCAATCACTCCCTGCTAGTCCAGGAGAACACTATGGACCTGTCCTCTTTTGCCAACTCAGCTATCACTCATTCTGCACAACATACATCCCCAACCCTATCAGCACTAGACCCCCTATTTTATGTATTTCAGGAAACTCGGGTAAAGAGACATTTAGAGAATGAGGTCTACATATCTATTTCTCATCAACCTGCTGAGTGGACTTGAGTAGGATCAGCCACCTGTCTGTGCCTGTTTGTTTTCCTTTGTTAATTTTAGCAAAAAAGACTTCTGCTCTGCAGTTTTTATGGGTGTAACAATGGAGACCAAAAAGGAAAAGTTGACAATTTACAATATGGTTGAGTCATGGAGCTTAATACCAAATTCGTGATTCAACCTTGTCCACAACTTCCTCTGTTGGTGTTGGGAGCAGGAGGAGGATAGGGTATCAACCTTTCCTTCAAGTTCCCTTTCTTCTCCCCTCAGTCTGTATTTAATCCTGCCATGGAGGAAAACCAGCTTTCATTCTGAGCTACCCCAATTCCTCCCTATCACTATCCCTCAAGGTGGAACCAAGTATCTCTTCTTCCAGGAAACCTGATACCACGGCGACAGGTATGATGACCCCTCTGTTTATACCTTAAGGCACTGACTATATATCCCATTCATCCCTTCTTGCCATGCCCCATCCTGGTTTCTGCTTGTTTGGATCATAAGATTTAACCCTTCCTTGGGCTATATGCCAACAGATGGTCACACCTCCACTCACGAGGAGTGGTCCTTGCCACAAGCCTGAGCACAATGTAGGCTCTCTATAACCCTCCAAAGTTTGCCTATTCTTTCTAGGAATATTTACATTTGAAAATATTCCTATAAATTCCAAGTGATTGAGTAAAATGCTAACAAATAAGGCAATGTCTGAGAGGAGAGATTGGAGAGGCCAATGGCATTTCCTTTCAATTCTAGATCATGGGTACTGTCACCTGTAAGGAAGATTGTACTTCCCTGGATTAGTTATAGGGAAGCCACTTGTGGGAATCTACTAGAATCACAGGCTTCAAATAAGGAAAAAAGGTTGTACCAAGAAGATCGGGGGAACCCAGAGGGACAGTGTTTTCTTTAGCCATAAGATCATCCCACACATAAACAGTTTCCCCCAGAGATGGTAGTCAATGAAAAAGAGAGCCCAGGAGTCTTGGCCAAAGGGTTCGATCTTCTAAATGGTGAGAAGGCAGGGAAATCCACTGGGAAGCAGGGGTTGGGGGCTTAGGTAAAAGGTGGAGGGAGTGAATGGTACCGGAACTATAGAAGAAGAGACAGAGGTTCTGGGTTACTGCCATAGTTTATTCTTCAGGGAAATGAGGCTGATAATGTAATGGATCTGGGAAGAGGGTTGGCAAGGAGGAGGGACATTGCCCTGGGACCCCCCCCTTCCTCCCTCCCCTGGCTTCCCAGCTGGGACAAGACGATGGTACCAGAGGACATCAGGTGGAATTATTTGAAGTTTATCATCCAACTCTCAGTGGTGGTTGTGGGATAGAAAATAGTTTCTTTCTTGATGATGGGGTTATTGTTCTTAGTGGTGGTCTCTGGAAGAAAGAAGGCGTAGGTATTCAGTGGCCACACAGTCTGCTGAAACACATTTCTTTGAGAGTAACAGATCCACCCAAACCCTGGGGGCAGAGATATTTTCTGTGGTTTAGGAGATGCCTATACAAGGCTTCTCTCAGGGTGTTTTAAGCCCAGTGAGCAAAGAGACATAAATGTCAGATCTCCTGAGCTTTGGATAAATCAGGCAGGCCTGCAAGTGGACAATGGGGGCTTGGGCTGGAGGAAGAGGTGGGTGTCCCAGGTTGGAATGGGTACCAGGACTGGGAAGGCATAGTCTCCTTCTTTCTGCTCCCTCACATTTAGAGGTTCCATAGACTTTGAGAACCGAATGGCAAGAGAAGAGTGATCCTTAGGTCCTACCACCTTGTCTGATAAACAAGCAGATTTTTCCACAGACGGAAAAGCAGCATTCATAGCCAGTATCACAATCCCAGGAATATTTGCACTTTCTGCGGCACTCTTTGAAGGCAGGATTCCTTGCGCAGTATCTAGGTTTCGTGTATACTGAAACTGAGAAGGAACAAATGAGCAGTGACTCCAAGAAGAAGAAGAGTTTTTCTCACTATTATCAGCCCCTCTAAGGCCCCAGCATGCACTCCATTGGTTTCTCTTCTTCTGCCTGCTTAGGGATCTGGGTGGTCTCTTCCATCCCTAGAGTCAAAATCCAGCTCCCACTCCCTAGCAAATCCAGCAACCATGAAGTCACCTCCATGGAATTAAACATCACAGGACCTGAGTCCTGAAACCCAGTTCTCAGAACAAAGAGGCCTAAGAGATCCTCTGGTCTCCTGCTCTCATTTTACAGAGTGGGAAGAACAGAGTCCCAAACAACAGGAGGAACTGTCTTGTACTTTCCCCTGTCTGTCTGAGACAGCCTTCCAAACCTAGCTGTTCCCCAGAAACCTTTGCCACCAGTTATGGACCCACTATTCTCCCCTCAATTCTGCTGATTTTAATTCTTTTACCCTAGTGATTCCAAACTTCTCTTGGTCAAGCACCCATTTTATTTCTCCTTGCCATGCCCAATATTCTAAAATACTCAATTCCGTAAACAAAGGGCACATTTCAAGAAATAATAAGTACCCCTTTCCCAATTTGGTGCTCTCCCTTGGAGCCCCTAACTGGAGGAGAGGAGCTCCTGGTGGGTCAAGCTAGGCACGGTCCATGCAGGCTTTGAACCCTGTGGAGCTTTCCACTGCTATGGGTCCTCCTCAACAAAAACACCATGTAGCCACCACAGTCCCCACAACATACATAAAAACATTGTTTCTCGTATCATCAGGAGACTGTCAAACTTGAGAACAGCACATTCAGCTTTCCTCAGGTATCCTGGCTTAAAAAAGGAACCAATGCTTTCACATATGCCAGTCCCTAGTTCCTTTTGTTTTCTACCCCCTCTTCATTTTAAAGCTCAACTAGAATACCTACTGAAATCTGGTTGCTTAGTTACAGGCACGCGTTTTCTTCCCATACCTCCTGTCACTGTCATGATCACCAAGCAGTAGAGCGTCAGCAGCTGGAGAACCAACCACTTCATGATGTTTACTCTGGATGTCTGAGTGTGAGCCCGGCAGGGGACCCAGGATTTTACTAGGTCAGGCACAGGGTAGAGAAGGGCTTTGGGGTGTGGGGTTGGGAGAACACATGACTGGTCTCTCACTGCCCATCTGGTTCTACCTCTTCTCCTCCAGGCACCACTTCTTGGCTGGCTACTGGCATCTCCTGAGATTCTTCTCTTCTCTTATGGTTTCTACTCCTCTCATTGCAGTAATGAATTCTTCATAACTTATCATTTCTTATTTTAGAAATTTGAAAAACACAGAATTACAAAGGAAACGAGTAAGATATGATCAGTTATCCATTACCTAGAGAGATAGCAGTATCATTTGTTTTCATAGAAAGACAGCTTTAGAACTGACTTTCCAACAAAAAATCATACATATTTATTATTTACATATTTTCGTATCTTTTAAAAGCCATTTAAGAACATCAGTAATGTAAGGAAATTAAAATTTAAAAATCACCAGAGACTTTTAAAAACCGATTACAAAATTTGAACTGGAACAACTTTTTCTAAGCCTGAATTTCCCCCAACATTTTCTGTGTTTCACTGGAATTAGCTCCTAAATGATACCAGCACATTTCATTTTTAAAGCACACAATTTACAATTTTTATAGAGGCCCCATTTATTTTATAATATTAAATCCTTTTAAGGAACTTTTTGGGAGTGACATCAGCAAGATGCCTGAATAAGACTCCCCTGCTTGAATTCCCTCACTACCACACACACAGAATTTGGCATCCACCCACAACAAAAGTACCTTGGTGGAATCTGTGGATGCAGCACTGTATGCCAAGCGACCCAGGAGAAGCCATTGGCATAGGACCCTGAGGTGGCCTGAGAACTGACTCTAACCCCCTCAGCCACAGTCCAGGGGCCACTGGAGAACACTCATTTAGACAATTACCCACAGAAGACAGAGCTTTGTGGAAGTCTAGGCGTGTAACAGAGAAGTTCCATCACACTGTCTGAGAAAAAAAAAAATCCACGTGTGGACCCATTGGAGAGATTAAAAGTAACAGTTTGACTTTACCTGCATCATATCTATCCAGAATTAAAAAACTTACTCTAAGGAACTGTGCATTCAAAAGTGTTTAAGCTGTCTGTGAACGCAGGCAAGAAGATGTATAGTCCCTGCCTCACACTTCAGTTTGTTCCGTACTCACATTGTTTACGCATATGGTGCGTTATCAATATCATCATCCCCACATTACTAAGTGAAAACATCTTCTACAAAATTGAAACCTTATGAATTTGGTTGGCATGAGCCAAGGGGTCTGAACAAGCCCACAATATTAGAAGTAAAATTGCTAAGTGTTTAGCATTTGAACAGTGAACACACCCAAGTCCGACTACATAAAATGTTTTCATGATTCTTCTGTGCACAAGAAAATAAACTATGAAAGTTCTGTAGGCCCTAGAAAGCTGTAGTGAGTCACCAGGGCATGGCCTAGTATTTCTGAATGCTGGAGAAATATGTACGTGCAATGATAACCATGATCACTGTGGGAGGAAGTCAAGCACTGGGTTGATACAGCAAATCCTGTTGGATATCTTCAAATATCTCAGGAAGAAGGCAGAGGGCCTTGAGGTACTTCTGTGAAGACATCGAATTCCAGAGAGTGCAGAAGAGTTTCAAGAGATTTGAGAATGGCGAAAGACTGCTGAATTTACATACAGAAAATAAAGACAATGAATAAAAGCAAGTTTTGACTGTTTCTTTTTTTCTTTTCTTTTTTGTTTTTTTAAAGATTTTATTTATTTATTTGACAGAGACAGCCAGCGAGAGAGGGAACACAAGCAGGGGGAGTGGGAGAGGAAGAAGCAGGCTCCTAGCACAGGAGCCTGATGTGGGGCTCGATCCCAGAATGCTGGGATCACGCCCTGAGCCAAAGGCAGACGCTTAACAACTGCACCACCCAGGCGCCCCAGTTTTGACTGTTTCTTAAACAGGCTTTCGTAACAACGTCTTTTCAACCACATCCACCTCCCCACCTTCAGACACCTGATGGCTCACTTCTCAGGCTTTGTGTGGTTCTTTGGTTACATGAGCTGGCTTTGCAGTCCTCATCCAGCCCGCCCCACAGACTGGCATGAATCGGGACATATCCTCCAGGCAGTTTGGTTTTCTCTTTTCTAGTGAAGTAAGATACTTACTAGTTAGCCATTCCTTTCTAGCTTTGAGTGTCTTGAAAATGCTTATTTACTGTTTCCTCTCCTGTTCTCTTTGACCTTGTGTATTAATGTGGTTTTTTTCTCTCACAACATTTCTTTTTTTTAAAATGATTTTTTCTTATATTGTGTTAGTCACCATACAGACATCCCCGGATTCCGATGTAAAGTTCGATGCTTCATTAGTTGCGTATAACACCCAGTGCACCATGCAATACGTGCCCTCCTTACTACCCATCACCGGTCTATCTCAATCCCCCACCCCCCTCTCACAACATTTCTTTTAAGATTTTATTTATTTATTTGAGAGAGAGAAGAGAGAGAGAGAGAGAGAGTGAGAAAGCACGTACATGAGAGGGGGAGGGTCAGAGGGAGAAGCAGACTCCCTGCTGAGCAGGGAGCCCGGTGCAGGATGGATCCTGGGACTCCAGGATCATGGCCTGAGCCGAAGGCAGTCACTTAACCAACTAAACCACCCAGGCACTCCTCTCTCACAACAGGTTTTAAGTGTAAGCAGAGGTAAAGAGGATAACCATGCCCATGTCTCAGGCCCTGGCACCTGTGACTTCCTGACCTGAGGTGCTAAAAGGGCTTTGCAGATGTGATGAAGGGTAGGGACCTTGAGATGGGGAGCCAGGTGGGACCAGTGTAACCAAGAGTCCTTAAGTAGGGAATGTCTCCTGGCTGCAGTGGGTTAAAGAGCAGCAGAAGAAGCTAAGAGCTGAAGCATGAGGACCCACCTGGCGCTTGCTGGCTCTGAGGATGGAGGAATGGAGCCCACGCCAAAGCATGTGAGTGGCCTCTAGAAGCTGAAAATGGCCCTCAGCTGACAGCCGGCAAGGAAACGGAGACCTCAGTCTTAGGTCTTGAAGGAACTGAATTCTGCCAACAATCGGAAGGAACACACACATGGATCCTTCCCTCTAGAGAGGAAACACTAAAAGGAGCACAGCCCTGCTGACACCTTCATTGGAAGGCATGAGACCCGTGTGGGACTTCAGACCTAGGGAACTGTGAGATGATAATTTGTGTGGTTTAAGCTCCTAAATTCATGGTGACTTGGTACAGCAGCAATAAAAAACAAAAATCATATTCAAACACCCTGTTTAACTGGTGTACCCGCTTCTGCGTTGGGATTTCCTAACCTATCTGGGTGTTTCAGTTTCTTCCTAACCCACTCCTCCAGTGTCTTCCTTCACACCGGCTTTCTCTCTCAGCAAGCAATAATGGCTTTCAAAACTATTGTGGCCCTCAGATCCATGGCCATGACTCTGTCCTCACTGGTTTATTTTGTGATCCCTTTTCCCTGGGGAAATAAACCTCAGCTTCATGTCCTAATTTCGTGGTCAAAGTGCTTGTTGGAAAAACAAGGACTTGCAGAAAAAGAAAAACAATAACTCGATTAATACTTTTTAAAATGCTGCACCATAGTGCCATTTTTATTATTAAGGTCACAGAGTCTTTCCTCCTCCAGTTTTGAGCAATATCATATTCCATTTTCCTCTAGTTTGGCTGTGGCTGGAATTTTCTTACTTCGATTTAACGTTTAACCTGTCTGAATGTCATTCTCGAGTGAGGGGCATATTTAATATCTTGCTTAGACCTTGTAGGTCATGAGGTGATGATCTTGGAAATGGAAACTTCATGTCAAGGGTGATGGAGCAAAAAGGTGAAGGCACCTGGATCTTCCATGGTTTTGTGTTGTCCCCAAACTTGTTCTGGATCCCTAATACCTGACTCTTCCACGTGAACAAAGATTGACCTGTGTTATTTATGCCAATATTTTCTTTGTTGCTGCTGTCTTCACGTAGTCGAAATGTATCCACCCTGAAAAACCAGCCAAAGTAGTATTAATATAGAACGGAAGCATAAGAAGTCTTTATTTTACTTATTTCTTTTTTTAAAATTTTATTTTATGTTATGTTATTCACCATACAGTATATCATTAGTTTTTGATGTAGTGTTCCATGATATATTGCTTGCTTATAACACCCAGTGCTCCATGCAATACGTGCCCTCCTTAATACCCATCACCAGGCTACCTCACTCCTCCCCCACCCTCTCCGCCTCTGAAACCCTCAGTTTGTTTCCCAGAGTCCATAGTCTCTCATGCTTCATTCCCTTTTCTGATTACCCCCTTTCTTTATCCCTTTCTTCTCCTACCGATCTTCCTACTTTTGTTCCATAGATGAGAGAAACCATATAATTGTCTTTCTCTGCTTGACTTATTTCACTTAGCATTATATCCTCCAGTGCCACCCATGTTGCAGCAAATGTTGAGAAATCGTTCTTTCTGATAGCTGAGTAATATTCCATTGTATATATGGACCACATTTTCTTAATCCAGTCATCTGTTGAAGGGCATAGTTTGCCATTCTAACTGGCGTAAGGTGGTATCTCAATGTGGTTTTGATGTGAATTTCCCTGATGGCTAATGATTTTGAACATTTTTTCATGTGTCTGTTAACCATTTCTATGTCTTCATTGGAAAAGTGTCTGTTCATATCTTCTGCCCGTTTTTGGATTTGACTATTTGTTTCTTGTGTATTGAGTTTGAGAAGTTCTTTGTAGATCTTGGATCTAGTTTTTTTTTTAAGATTTTATTTATTTATATGAGAGAGAGACAGCCAGTGAGAGAGGGAACACAAAAGGGGAGCGAGAGAGGAAGAAGCAGTCTCCTAGCGGAGAAGCCTGATATGGGGCTCGATCCCAGAACGCGGGGATCACGCCCTGAGCTGAGGGCAGACGCTTAACGACTGTGCTACCCAGGCTCCCCTGGATAGTCTTTTATCTGTAGTGTCATTTGCAAATATTTTCTCCCATTCTGTGGGCTGCCTCTTAGTTTTTTTGACTGTTTCCTTGACTGTACAGAAGCTTTTTATCTTGATGAAGTCCCACAAGTTCATTTTTTCTTTTGTTTCTCTTGCCTTTGGAGATGTATCATGAAAAAAGTTGCTGTGGCCGATGTCAAAGAGTTGCTGCCTATGTTCTCCTCTAGGATTTTGATGGATTCCTGTCTCACATCGAGGTCTTTCATCCATTTGGAGTTTATCTTTGTGTATGGTGTGAGAGAGTGGTCAAGTTTCATTCTTTTGCATATAGCTGTCCAATTTTCTCAGCATCATTTATTGAAGAGACTGTCTTTTTTCCACTGGGTGTTTTTTCCTGCTTTATCAAAGATTAGTTGCCCAAAGAGCCGAGGGTCCATTTCTGGGTTCTCTCTTCTGTTCCATTGGTCTATGTGTCTGTTTCTGTGCCAGTACCATGCTGTCTTTGTGATCACAGCTTTGTAGTACAGCTTGAAACTGGCAGTGTGATGCCCCCAGCTTTGTTTTTCCTTTTCAACAGTTCCTTGGCGATTTAGGGCCTTTTCTGGTTCCACACAAATTTAAGGGCTGTTTGTTCCAGTTCTTTGAAAAATGTCATTGGTATTTTGATCAGGATGGCATTGAAAGTGTAGATTGCTCTGGGTAGCAAAGACATTTTAACTATGTTAATTATTCCGATCCATGAGCATGGAATATTTTTCCATCTTTTTGTGTCTTCTTCAATGTCTTTCAAGAGTGATTTGTATTTATTTAGTCCGACTCTGAGGTCTCTGAACTGCCATTTCTTCATAATAATAACTGTAATAATAGTATAAAAAAACCAGCAACAATAATGATAATAAATAATAATTAAAATGATGGCTTACCTTTGCAGGGAGAGAAGCAAGATTACACTCATAACTTGCATGGACTCATATATACAACCACAAGCTGCTGTTCTCTGGACACAGAGGCACCTCTCAGGACCCAAAGGAAAATGCTGTGACAGTGTACTCACTGTGGAGCTGATCCAGCCTGACCTTCACATGCCTGCAAATGGGCTCTCCGCTCCTCAAGATACGGTTCCTACCCCTGCACCAGTCAGGAGATAAATAGGTTGTGGGGATCCAGCGTGCAGCATAGTGATTACAGTTAATAATACCGTATAATGGACTTGAAAGTGGCTAAGAAAGTAGATCTTAAATGTTCCTGCCACAAAAAAGAAATGGTGATTATAGGATGGGATGCAGGTGTTACCCAACACTAGGGTGGTCATCATTTTGCAGTCTATCAGTGTATCAGATCAACACCTTGTACATCTAAGACTTACACCACGTTACATGTCAATTATATCTCAATAAAGCTGAGAAAAAAAAGAGTGATTTGTAGTTTCTAGAATATAGATCCTTTACGTCTCTGGTTAAGTTAATTCCGAGATAACGTATGATTTTTGGTGCTATTGTAAATGAGATGGATACCCTATTTTCTCTTTCTTCAGTCTCATTGTTCATGTATAGAAATGCAACTGATTTCTGAGCATTGATTTTGTATCCCACCACATTACTGAATTGCTCTATAATTTCTAGTAGTTTGGGGGTGGATTCTTTTGGGTTTTCCATGTAGAGTATCATGTCATCTGCGAAGAGAGACAGTTTGACTTCTTCTTTGCCGATTTGGATACCTTTTATCCCTTTTTGTTGTCTGACTGCTGTTGCAAGGACTTCTATACTATGTTGAATAATAATGGCGAGAGTGGGCATCCTTGTCGTGTTCCTGATCTTAAGGGAAAGGCTTCCAGCTTTTCCCCATTGAGAATAATATTTGCCATAGGCTTTTCATAGATGGTTTTTATGAAATTGAGGAATGTACCCTCTATCCCTACACTATGAAGTGTTTTAATCAGGAAAGGATGCTGTATTTTGTCAAATGCTTTTTCTGCATCTATTGAGAGGTTCATATGGTTCTTTACTCTTTTCTTGTTGATATGATCTATCACACTGATAGATTTGCGAATGTTGAACCACCCTTGCGTCCCAGGGATGAATCCCACTTGGTCATGATGGATGATCCTTTTAATGTACTGTTGGATCCTATTAGCTAGGATCTTGTTGAGAATTTTGGTGTCCATATTCATCAGGGATATCGGTCTGTAATTCTCCTTTTTGATGGGGTCTTTGCCTGGTTTGGGGATCAAGGTAATACTGGCTTCGTAGAATGAGTTTGGTAGTTTTCCTTCTGTTTCTATTTTTTGAAACAGTTTCAGGAGAATAGGCATTATTTCTTCTTTGAATGTTTGGTAGAATTCCCCGGGGAATCCGTCAGGCCCTGGACTTTCATTTTTTGAGAGGTTTTTGATAACTGCTTCAATGTCTTCATAGTTAATCAGTCTGTTTAAAAAATCAATTTCTTCCTGTTTCAGTCTTGGTAGTTTATAGGTTTCCAGGAAGGCATCCATTTCTTCTAGGTTGCTAATTTATTGGCATAAAGCTGTTGATAAAAGTTTCTAATGATCCTTCCTATTTCATTTGTGTTGTTTGTGACCTCTCCCTTTTCATTTATAATTTTGTTAATTTGGGTCCTTTCTCTATTCTTTTGAATAAGTCTTGCCAGTGGCTTATCGATTTTATTTATTCTTTCAAAGAACCAGCTTCTAGTTCTGTTGATCTGCTCTACTGTGCTCCTGGTTTCTAATTCATTGATGTCTGCTCTAATCTTGATCAACTGCTTTCTCGTGTGTGGGTTAGCCCTGTTCTTCTGTTCCAGCTCCAGCTTCTTGAGGTGAGAATATAAAAACTGCATTTTAGATTTTTTTATTCTTTTGAGTGAGACTTGGATGGCTATGCATTTTCCCCTTGGGACTGCCTTTGCAGTGTCCCATAGGTTTTGGACTGTTGTGTTTTCATTCTCATTGGTCTCCATAAATTGTTTAAATTGATTTTTAATCCCCTGGTTTATCCAATCATTCTTGAGCAGGATGGTTCTTAGTTTCCAAGTGTTTGAGTTTCTTCCAAATTTTTCTTTGTGATTGTGTTCCAATTTCAAAGCATTGTGGTCTGAGAATATGCAGGGAATAATCTCAGTCTTTTGGTATTGGTTGAGACCTGTTTTGTGACCCAGTATATGGTCTATTCTGGAGAACGTTCCATGTGCATTAGAAAAGAATGAGTATTCTGTTGTTCTGGGGTGTAGTGTTCTACATATATCTATAAGGTCCATCTGGTCTATTATGTCAGTCAAAGCTCTTGTTTCTTTGTTGATTTTCTGCTTAGGTGATCTGTCTATTGCTGATAGTGGAGTGTTGACATTCCCTACTATTAACATATTTTTATCTGTATGTCTCTTTATTCTGGTTAAGAGTTGGCTTGTGTATCTTGCTGCTCCCCTGTTGGTGGCATAGATATTTATAATTGTCATATCCACTTGTTGGATACATCCTTTAAGAATAATATAGTGTCCTTCTGTATCTCTAACTACAGTCTTTAGTTTAAAATCTAATCTGTCTGATATGAGAATTGCTCCTCCAGCTTTCTTCTGATGTCCATTGGCATGAAAAATTGTTCTCCATCCCTTCACTTTCAGTCTGGATGTATCTTTAGGTTCAAGATGAGTCTCTTGTAGACAGCAAATGGATGGGTCATGTCTTTTTATCCAATCTGCAACCCTGTGGCGTTTATGGGAGCATTTAGGCCATTCACATTGAGAGTGATTATTAAGAGATATAATTTTAATGATGTCATGTTGCCTGTAAAGTCTTTGTTTCTAAAGATTGTAAATTTCTGTTCTGTATCACTCTTGGGGCCGTTTTACTTTTATAGAACCCCCCTTAATATCTCCTGTAGGGCTGGTTTCGTGGTTACAACATTGGTCAGTGACTGGCGATTCTGGAAGGTCTTTATCTCTCCATCAATTCTGAATGACAGCCTTGCTGGATAAAGGATCCTTGGCTGCATGTTTTTCTCTGAAAGGGCTTTAAAAATGCCCCCTCCCCAACCCTTTCTCTCCAGGTCTGTGTAGACAGGTCTGATGTAATTCTGATACTTTTGCCTTGGTACCTGAGAAATTTCTTTGCCCTGGCCACTTTCAATACTGTATCCTTGGATCTAATATTTACGAATTGCACTATGACATGACGTGGCATAGGTTTGAGCTTGGGAGGGGTCCTCTCTGCCTCTTGAACATGAATGCTTGTTTCCTTTGCTAGATTAGGGAAGTTTTCAGCTACAATTTGTTCAAATATCTCTTCTAGACCTCTGTTTTTCTCCACCCGCTCGGGGATGCCAATGATTCTGACATTGGAACGTTTCATTGAGTCAGTAATCTCCCGTAAGCTACATTCTTGAGATTGGATTTTTTTGAGCCAAGTTTCTGTTTTAGCTTTCTCTTCTACCAACCCATCTTCCAATTTGCTGATTCGTTCTTCTGCCTCATTTACCTTGGCTGTCAGAGCATCTAGTTTTGACTGCATTTGATTCATAACATTTTTAATTTCTGCCAGATTCACTCTCATTTCTGCCCTTAGAGATTCTATATTCTCATTAAAATTTTGTTAATATTTTTTTCAAGTCTACACATCATCTTGACCATTGTTACTCTGAACTCCATTTCTGATAATTTGGTTATATCCATATCCATAAGTTCTGTGGTGGAGGCCACAGACTCTATCTTTTCTTTGCTGGGGGGGATTTCTCCTTCTCATCATTCTGATGAGGAGAGGTTGTGGAGATGCCCAGAGCCCAAATTATTGACCAGGACCCAGGTAGTGTGCACTTGTTTTATAGGGACCTTAGGGATGTGGGCTTCTTGATTTTTCAGACTGCCTTCTGGGGGAGGGGCCTGCCATGCTGATATTCAGGCAACCCTGTTTGGGTAGAGTCTCCCTGTCCCCTGCGAGGGGGGATGGGGATGGGCACAATGTGAACCGGTATTTCCGGGCTTTTGTTCTCTGGCAGCTTTCCCTGGTGGTTTTCTGTGGCTCTTCTGAGAGTCAGAGCAGCAGTGGCCGTATCCTAGCCTCTGTCTCAGAACAGAGAGATCGCAGTCCACTCTCCACTGAGCTCTCTTGGCCACTTTAACTCTGTTTCTGTCGGTGCTGCTAAAAACCATGCAGCATCCCAGGTTGTGCGCCCCACAGCCGCTCTCCCAGCCCTCGCTCCCAGGGCTGACACATCTCTGTCCTTTGTGCTTCTAACACCACCAGCCGCCCCCAGTTCCCACGCATGCTCCTGAGCTCCATGGAGTGGATGCTCCGGAGCGCCGGTTTTCCGTTTGGTCGCACACGCATTCCCAGACTCACGGTCTCATTCTGCGTTCTCATGGGTGCCCATCCATGAGTCCGGCCCACTTCCCAGTGCAGGTGGCTACTGCTTCCCCATGCCCAAGCACGGCAGCTCCCTCCCCCTTCCGTTTATCTTCCGATATCTGTGCGCGGATTCACAGCTCCCGCTTCGTACCTCAATACACTGTGTTGCAGATGTTCATTTGGAGAGATCCAGATGTATCTTCCTGCATCTCAGGCTTATTTCATGGGTGCTCAGGATGGTCTGGTGGATACCCAGCTCGATTCAGGGGACCAGCTGAAAAAGGGGTCCCCTACTCCTCCACCATCTTTTCTCCCTCCAGATCTTACATCCAGGGTTTTCTATTCTGTTCCATTGATCTATGTGTCTGTTTTTGTGCCAGTACCATGTTGTCTTGTAGATCACAGCTTTGGAATATAAGTTGAAGTCAGGCATTGTGAAGCCCCAGCTTTGGTTTTCTTTTTCTACATTCCTCTGGCTATTTGGGATCTTGTCTTGTTCCATACAAATTTTAGGATTGTTTGTTCCAGCTCTGTGAAAGATGTCAAGTGTATTTTGATAGGGATTGCTTTGAAAGTGTAGATTGCTCTGGGTAGCATACATATTTTAACAATATTTATTCTTCCAATCCATGAGCATGGAATGTTTTTCCATCTCATTGTGTCTTTCTCAATTTCTTTCATAAGTGTTCTATAGTTTTTAGAGGACAGATCCTTTACCTCTTTGGTTAGGTGTATTCCTAGGTAGCTTATGGGTTTTGGTGCAATTGCAAATGGGATAGATTCTTTAATTTCTCTTTCTTCAGTCACATTGTTAGTGTATAGAAATGCAACTGATTTAGTGCATCAATTTTGTATCCTGCCACACTGCTGAATTGCTCTATGAGGTCTGGCAATTTTGGGGTGGAGTCTTTGGGTTTTCCACATAAAGTGTCATTTCATCTGTGAAGAGAGAGAGTTTGACTTCTTCTTTGCCAATTTGAAAGCCTTTTCTTTCTTTTTGTTGTCTGATTTTTGAGGCTAGGACTTCTAGTACTATGTTGAAAAACAGTGGTGAGAATGAGCATCCCTGTCGTGTTCTTGACCTTAGGGGGAAAGCTCTCACGTTTTCCCCATTGAGAATGATATTCGCTGTGGGCTTTTCATAGATGGCTGTGATGATATTGAGGTAGACTCCCTCTATTCCTACATTTTGAAGAGTTTTAATCAAGAAAGGATGCTGTATTTTGTCAAATGCTTTTTTTGTATTAATTGAGAGGTTCATATGGTTCTTGTCTTTTCTTTTATTAATGCGGTCTATCACATTTATTGATTTGTGAATGTTGAACCATCCTTGCATGCCAGGAATAAATCCCACTTGGTCATGGTGAATAATCCTTTTAATGTACTGTTGGATCCTATTGACTCATATTTTAGTGGGTATTTGGCATCCATGTTCAACAGGGATATTGGTTTGGAATTCCCCTTTTTGATGGGGTCTTTGTCTGGTTTTGGAATCAAGGTAATGCTGGCCTCATAGAATGAGTTTGGAATTTTTCCTTCCATTTCTATTTTTTGAAACAGCTTCAGTAGAATAGGTATTATTCCTTCTTTAAGTGTTTGATAGAACTCCTCTAGGAAGCCATCTGACCCTGGACTTTTGCTTTTTGGGAGGTGTTCTGTTTTGTTTTAAAGATTTTGTTTATTTATTTATTTGACAGAGGGAGAGAGTGATAATGAGAGAGAGCTTGAGCAGGGGGAGAGGGAGAAACAGACTCCCCTTTGAGCAGGAAGCCCAACACCAGGCTTGATTCCAGGACCCTGAGATCATGACTTGAGCTGAAGGCAGACACTTAACTGACTGAGCCACCCAGGTGCCTCAGGGAGGTTTTTGATTGCTGATTCAATTTCCTTGTTGGTTATTGGTCTGTTCAGATTTTCTATTTCTTCTTGTTTCAGTTGTGGTCATTTATAAGTTTCCAGGAATGCATCCATTTCTTCCAAACTGCCTAATTTGTTAGCATATAGTTGCCATAATATGTTCTTAAAATTGTCTGTATTTCGTGGCTGTTGGTCATGATCTCTTCCCTTTCATTCATAATTTATTATTTTGGGTCCTTTCTCTTTTCTTTTGGATAAGTCTGGCTAGTGGTTTAGCGATCTTATTAATTCTTTCAAAGAACCAGCTTCTAGTTTTGTTGATCTGTTCTACTGTTCTTCTGGTTTCTAGTTCATTGATTTCTGCTTTAATCTTTATTATTTCTCTTCTCCTGCTTGGTTTAGGCTTCATTTGCTGTTCTTTCTCCAACTCCTTTAGGTGTAAGGTTAGCTTGTGCATTTGAGACTTTTCTAATTTTTTGAGAGAGGCTTGTATTGCAATGTACTTCCCTCTTAGGACCACCTTTGCTGTATTCCAAAGGCTTCGAACAGATGTGTTTTCATTCTCATTAGTTTCCATGAACTTTTAAAACTCTTCTTTAATTTTCTGGTTGACCCATTCATTCTTTTTTAGGATGTGCTTTAACCTCCAAGTGTTTGAGTTCCTTCCAAATTTCCTCTTGTGATTGACTTCAAGTTTCAAAGCATTGTGGTCTGAAAATATGCTGGGAATACTCCCAATCTTTTGGTACTGGTGGAGACCTGATTTGCAACCCAGCATGTGATCTATTCTGAAGAAAGTTCCATGTGCACTCGAGAAGAATGAATATTCTGTTGTTTTAAGATGGAATGTTCTGTATATATCTGAAGTCCATCTGGCCCAGTGTGTCATTCAAAGCCCTTGTTTCTTTCTTGATCTTCTGTTTAGATGATTGCTGTGAGTGTGGTGTTGAGGTCCCCTACAATTAGTGTATTTTTATCAATGTGTTTCTTTACTTTGGTTATTAATTGGCTTATAAAATCAGCTGCTCCCATGTTGGGGGCATAAATATTTACAATTTTTAGATCTTCTTGTTGGATAGGCCCTGTAAGTATGATGTAGTGTCCCTCTTCATCTCTTACAGCAGTCTTTGGTTTAAAATCTAATTTGTCTGATATAAGGATTGCTATCCCAGCTTTCTTATGAGGTCCATTAGCATGGAAAGTGGTTCTCCATCCCCTCATTTTCAATATGAAGGTGTCTTTAGATCTAAAATGAGTCTCTTGTAGGGGCGCCTGGGTGGCTCAGTCACTAAGCATCTGCCTTCAGCTCAGGTCATGATCCCAGGGTCCTGGGATTGAGCCCTACATCAGGCTCCCCACTCAGCAGAAAGCCTGCTTCTCCCTCTCCCACTCTCTCTGCTTGTGTTCCCTCTCTCCCTGTCTCTTTCTCTGTCAAATAAATAAAAAAAACTTTAAGAAAAAAATAATAAAATGAGTCTCTTGTAGACAGCATATGGATGGGTCTTGCTTTTTTATCCAATCCGATACCCTGTGTCCTTTGATTGGAGCATTTGGCCCATTTACATTCAGAATAACTATTAAAAGATATGAATTTAGTGCCATTATATTACCTGTAAAGTCCCTGTTTCTGTTAATTGTCTCTGTTTCTTTTTAGTCTATGTTTCTCTTCGGCTCTCTCTTCCTTTTCAGGATCCCCTTTAATGTTTCTTGCAGGGCTGGCTTGGTGGTCACATATTCTTTCCATTTCTCTCTGTCCTGGAAGCTCTTTGTCTCTCCTTCCATTCTGAATGACAGCCTTGCTGGATAAAGTATTCATGGCTGCGTGTACCCTGAATATATCATGCCAGCCCTTTCTGGCCTGCCAGAGTGCTGTGGATAAGTCTGATGTTAGTCTGACGTTCCTCCCTCTGTAGGTTAGGAGCCTCTCATCTCAAGTTCCTTTCAGGATTTTCTCTTTTTCTCTGAATTTTGCAAGCTTCACTATTATATGTCAGGGTGTTGATTGACTTATTTTTATTGATTTGGGGAGAGATCCTCTCTACCTCTTGGACATGAATGCTTGTTTCCTTCCCCAGATTAGGGAAGTCCTCAACTATGATTTGCTCAAATATAGATTCTGGCCCTCCGTCTCTCTCTTCACCCTCAGGCACCACAATAATTCAGACGTTGGTACGTTTCATGACATCACTGATTTCTTGAAGCTTCTCTTCAAGGGCTATTAGTTGTTTTACTCTCTTTTCCTCAACTACCTTTCTTTACATCAACCTATCTTCTAGATCACTTACTCTCTCTTCTGCCTCATTCACCCTAGCTATTAGAGCATCCCATTTAGACTGTCTCAGTTGTAGCATTTTTAAATTCCGTCTGATTAGGTCTCATTTGTGCACTACGAGATTCTCTGGTGAGATGCTGACTTTAAAATAAAGAACCAGACAAGGATAGATGTCGTTGCCTTTATTTTCAACATTGTTCAGAGGCTCTACATGATATAAAAAGACAAGGAAACAGAAAATCTTCTGCACAGCCAAGGAAACAGTCAAAAAAACTGAAAGGCAGCCCACGGAATGGGAGAAGATATTTGCAAATGACACTACAAATAAAAGATTAGTATCCAAGATCAATAAAGAACTTCTGAAACTCAAAACTCAGGAAACAAATAATCAAATAAAAAAATGGGTGGAAGATATGAACAGACACTTTTCCAATGAAGACATAAAAATGGCTAACAGACACATGAAAAAAATGTTCAAAATCATTAGCCATCAGGGAAATTCAAATCAAAACCACATTGAGATATCACCTTATGCCAGTTAGAATGGCAAAAATTGACGAGGCAGGAAAAAACAAATGTTGGAGAGGATGTGGAGAAAGGGGATCACTCTTACACTGTTGGTGGGAATGCAAGTTGGTACAGCCACTTTGGAAAACAGTGCGGAGGTCCCTTAAAAAGTTAAAAATTGAGCTACCCTATGATCCATCAATTGCACTACTGGGTATTTAACCCAAGGATACAGACATAGTGAAGAGAAGGGCCATATGCACCCCAATGTTCATAGCAGCATTGTCCACGATAGCTAAGTTGTGGAAGGAGCCGAGATGCCCTTCAACAGATGACTGGATTAAGAAGATGTGGTCCATATATACAATGGAATATTACTCAGCCATCAGAAAGAACAATTTCACAACATTTGCAGCAATATGGACGGGACTGGAGGAGATTATGCTAAGTGAAATAAGTCAAGCAGAGAAAGACAATTATCATATGGTTTCACTCATTTATGGAACATAAGAAATAGGTAGATCAGTAGAGAAGGAAGGGAAGAATGAAGAGGGGGCAAACAGAAGGGGGAATGAACCATGAGAGACTGTGGACTCTGGGAAACAAACTGAGGGCTTCAGAGGGAAGGGGAGTGGGGCATTGGGATAAGCCAGTGATGGGTATTAAGGAGGGCATATATTGCATGGAGCACTGGGTGTTATACACAAATAATGAATCATGGAACATTCCATCAAAAACTAAGGATATACTGCATGGTGACTAACATAACATAATAAAAAATTATTATAAAAAAGGCAAGGAAACAAAGTAAGTCATGAAATTGGAATAAAGAAGAGTCAAATTTCTCATCATTTTAAGATGATATGATTATATATAAAATCAAAGTAACCCCATTAAATATTGTTATACTTCATAAGACAAGTTGGGAAGGTAGTTGGATAGAAGAGAAAATTGATAGCTTTTTATTATGCTACTCATAATTAATTAGATCAATGATAATATTTTTCACTTACTCTTCAATTTTGAGGTTCCAGGCACTTCAGTCCACAATGTGAACAGCACTTCTGTAACATTGGGCAATCATGATCCTGCAGGCACTTGGGTCTATCAATCTTGGAACACTTGATGGGCTTGTGTGGGCAGAAACTTGATTTGACTTTATGGGATAAAATAAGACACTTGAACTTGAAATACTTGATCATAGATTGGGGGAACTTGGGGAACCCTAAATAGGGTTTTATTCTGACTAAGTCTCTTACCTTTCCCCCCAGAGTAACAATAGAATGCATAAGGCAGAGTATCAACTCTCAGTGGCTAATAATTTGAGGAGTACCAAAAAGGCTTGCCATCTCTGACTTGGACAATCTGATAGGATTTCTGTTGATCCCCACAGAATTAGTGAATATGGGTTATCAAATCCCAGAGTACCAGAGGTAGAAGGACTATTAGACAGCACTTAGAACGTCCTTATTTGATAAATTGTAGAAATTGAGGATCATGTAGGGGCAAGTGACTTGTCTATGGCCATAGAGAAAACAAGTAGAAGAATTGAGTCAGTTGCAAGGCCCTGGGTTCCTTCCAGCATACCGTGCTGTATACACCACAAAACACTAAGAATCCCTGGGACATTACCATACTATCCCATCACTATGTTAGGAAATGAGCAGTAGCCTCAGAGGCTCCAGAGTTCACTTCTGCCCCAACAGCATTTTGCTACTCATCTTTTCCTCAGCATACCTTTCAGGATATGAATATGCTGTACATGTTGTGAAGTTCTGTGTAGACATAAGGGTTTATTAGGAATGTACCTAATGGTTATCATTTTTTTTGTATGAATAAGTGGATATTGTCACCTGTCAGTCAGTGAAGAATGAGACTCAGAATTAAATAAGTTCTCGTGGAGAAAAATAGGGAATGATAATGTGCATGGTTGGCTTTGAAGACTAGCACCATGGTTTCCTGAAATCAGGAGGACAACACAAGAGCAGTGATTGGGCATTAAAGAAGGAAAAATTCCAAGAGATATCTAAGGTCAACCAAAGGGGCATCCCCATTCCATGGGACAGCATGGCATGCTTAGCATATGTCCCAAAGATTTTGGGAGGTATATCCCCAGTCCTCACCTGTCCAGGCCTTGGCACAAACAAAGCCACACATGGATTCACAACATTTGTCAGTTTCGGAGCAATCGAAGTCACTCTTACATGAAGTTGGACACTCCATACGGTCCTTGAAAGGGAAGAGTGGGCACTGTCCCTTCTTGACTAAAACAAGAGTAGATGTGAGTTCCATCAAACCCCACCCCATCTCACACCCTTCAAACACCTCCCTCCCCCTTTGAAACTAGTGTGTCTTTCTGTGACTTGGTTCACTCTACCGTGACTACCTCTGGTAGGCTGTGGAGAAATGGAATGCCTCAGCATCTCATGGGATGTAGGAGAAAGAGAGTTAAGCTTTTTCTTTGAAGCTCCAGATGAGAAGACAGGTTCCTGGATTGGGGTGGCAGCTGAAGACGTGGTAAGAAGTGGTCAGAATTGAGGTGGCAGAGCAAAAATGAGGAGTTCCATTTGAGACAAGTGAAATGTGAGTTGTTTGTGAGGTTGAGATGAAGGAGTAGAGTATGCAGTTGGAGTTTGGAAGTCAAATTCAGACAGGGGTTACAACTGTGTGGGTCACTAGGACATAGATGGTGTGGAAATAAATTCTTTCAGATTTTGTGCATGTTTCCTATTGTCATTATCTACTTGCAAATTCAAGGGCAGAAAGTATTTCCTTTCTTCTCTTATTCCTTCTCCTCCTTCTCCTTCTCTTTCTTCTTCTTCTCTTTCTCCTCCATCTCCCTCAAGTCAGACTCTGACAGAGTGTGGTATGTTTGACCCTCAGAGCTATTGTTAGGTTCTTCGTGAGCCCCAAACTAAATTTTCCCCAAACCTGCCCAAGCCCATTTCCCTGCCTTCTTCCTCCTGCTGCTTCTGAGGGTCAGCCAAGGTCTAACACATAGTGCCATGATTCCTTAAAGCCTCCTGCAAAGGGTTAGACCACAAGACTGCATTTGCTATTCAGGCCCAATGGACTTACAGAAATAAATTACAGATCCACCCCTGCCCTACTGTGAATCCTTGGGAAAGTAACTTTACCTCTCTGATCTGTTTCCTTGTCTGTATACTGGAGGTGATGGTACATTATTCTGCCTGCTTTCCAGACTCTGAAAGCAAGGATCTAGTGTTGCCTTGTAAGTCATACAGTGCTGTATTTGAACATCAATGTTCACCACCTGGAGTTCTACCATTTAGCAAACCCACACTACTGACCAGCCCCCATGTCAAATCCTTTTGTTCTGATCATATATAATCGACCAAAAACTCAGTGAGGTCTTTGCTGTTATTCCAGTATTACAGGGGAGGGAACTGCACCTCCAAGAGATGAAGAAATTTGCAGTAAATGGAACAAGGAGGATTTTTATCTGGGTTATCTGGCACCTACCTCTGTAAGACACTGTTACTGGTGGTTGTCATTATAGTAGGAATTAATCCACAGCCCTTACCTTCACCTCAGCCTATTCTTCACTTACTCCATGCTCTACCCCTACTTCTTAGGAGTCCAGACCTGACCTGTTTATGCTTCATTCTTGGGTGAGTCCCCAGGTACTACTCAATGGATATGTGCACTGTGTCATTTTTCTGGCACAACAACTCCATTAGGTAAATGCTATTATTATCCCCCTTTTATAGACAAGAATGCTGAGCTTCAGCTGACCCAGGACCACCCATCAGTGAATGACAGAGTTGACTTGAACCAAGGCAGTTTAACTTCAAAGCCTGACCATATAACTATGCTGGTATACTAATTCTGGTTAGACTAATATCTCAGATTGCCTTACCAGTTGATGAGCAAGCCATTTGGCAGTGTACAATGCTGATGAAGTTGTTGGCATTCCCATGGCAGCCTCCATACTTGAAGCGTTGGCAGGACTGACGTTGAAAGTCAAAATACCAGCGCAAGAGACTAATGTTACACTGTCCTTTGTCTGAGGGTAGCATGCAGGGTTCTGAACACAGGGAAGCAGAAAGGGAAGAACATAAAGGGTAGGGAAAAATAGAAAGGGTCAGGCTCTCAGCTTTTACACAATTCTTGGTATGACCATACAAGTCATAGAGAGAGCCACTGTCAATAAAAGTTCTAGCCTAGCTCTCCTACAAATATGGAGCTGATCTTTCTTCTCTAAGGCCCTGAGCTTTGTGAGGTAAGATTTGTTCAGCGACTATATCCAAAGTGCCTAACAAAGCACCTGGCACATAGAAGGAATGAAACATGAAAAAAGAAAAACAGCAGCCTCTCATGTCTGGAAGCTGATCTGATGCTTACAGCTGAGCCATGTCAGATATAGACAAGTCACAGGACATCAACATCAAACAGGGTCTCTCTGGGACCATCATAAAGGTAGACTAAAAGACGGTATTGTGAAACCCACAAAATACCAAACACCTATGAGTGCTTTATGTTTCTCTACCCATTATAACTTTATCCTTCTCTACCCATTATAACTTTATCCTCAGTCTAGCCTGCCCTCTCTGTAGATAAGATTCCCTGAGATCATCACAAAATTGCCTGACTTTCTGACATCACCCAATGTAGAACAAATCCACTCCCCAAATTCCCCAATCAAAGCCTCAATCCTATAGTAGATTATTTCCAACAGCTTCTTACTGAGATCCCTCAGGTTGTCTCTGGTGAATGTTCTCTCTCAGTGCAATGAGTAATAAATCCAACTTGTTCAACTACAGGTGTGCTCCTGATGGTCTTTGACTAAAGGACATTAACAATAGATAACAACAATGAGTGAATGAATGAAAATGTGTATATATAATATTTCCTATTATGAGATGCTCTATACTTTGAGTCCTCAGAAAACCTCTTTGAAGGCCACAGAGTCCAAATCCAAGCCCAGCATCTAAGCTGACTGAGGTTTGTATTTACCACAGTGCCAACAATAGTCTCTTAACACTTAGTGATCATGCAAAAAGTATTAGTTATTTGTGAATGTTTGAATGTTTGATCAAAGAAGACTATCATCAATATTTTCCAGTTGACATCCACCATGCCTGGACTCATTGTTTGTACTTGAGGGTTGGGAATCTGATTAGAGAAAGAGAAAAGCATGAACCCTGACCTCTTTGTCCTACAATCCAAGGGAATCATTCAACCAGTTCTGGATGGAGCAGGAAGTAAGACACCTGAAAAGGCACCTGTGCCCTCAGCCTGGGGTCTACTACCTTGGAATGGATCCATGCACTTTTTCCCACAGGCGAATGAGCAGCATTTCATGTGGTTTAGGCACTGCCAATCAGTTGTGCAGTAGTCTGGAACTTTAGTCATACAGATGACCCTCTCTTGGGGGCACACTCCTGGTTTCTCTGCAAGAAAGCAATGTCCAAATTCACATCCCTTGAGGGTTTCAGCTCTCCTCCCATGGAAAAGGTAAATAGTGACATTCTACCAGCCCTCTCTTCTACCTTCCACCCTCAGTTCTCCCTCTGCTTATATTTAGGAGCTGGGTCTGCCTCTCACCACTCATAGCTCATTTAGATTGATCTGAATCAGGAATCCGTGCTCAGGTCAACTGAAGGGGAAGCATCTCAGATTCCATGTCAGGGAATTAGATAGGGAACAAGGGCCTTACCTTAAGTTCAGGAGCTCCTCTCTCCTCTTGAAACTTAATATGTTAATGCCCAATTCCTCTGCCTTCAGAATCTTTGTTGATAGGGGAAATTAATTAGTAAGGAGTGGTAGATATATCATGGAAATAGGAGTATAGGAGTCATGAGGCCTGATTTGGGCCCCTGACTCCTTGTGAAATCAAGACCAACCTGAGTTCCCTATATAACTTCTTAATTACCCCTAAAGGGGACAGAAATGGGCAACGGGAGGAGCAGTATAAGATGGACTTGGCTTGGGAGCCTGAGTCCAACACAACTAGGTAAATAATCTTGAGGAAAAAATCTTCCTCCTGAGTCCAACATTTCCCATCTATAAAATGACAACTACATGGGGCGCCTGGGTGGTTCAGTCGTTAAGCGTCTGCCTTTGGCTCAGACCGTGATCCCAGTGTTCTGGGATTGAGCCCCACATCAGGCTCCTCTGCTGGAAGCCTGCTTCTTCCTCTCCCACTCCCCCTGCTTGTGTTCCCTCTCTCACTGGCTGTCTCTCTCTCTGTCAAATAAATAAATAAAATCTTTTAAAAAAATAAAATGACAACTACAATCTCCACCTTACATACAACCTGCTTCTAAGAATTAAGGGGGATGATGCCTGTATGCACTCATCACGGTGCCTGGCACATGGGAAGAGCTTGGCAGATATGGGTTTGCTTCCTCCCTTTTTAGGGCTGGACATAGCTTTATAATTTCTGAGCTTGTGGGAGGCAGAATTCTAAAGTTGCATCCCCAAGGTTCCCATCCTCTGGTTATTGAATCAAACATGAATTTAGGTACTGCTGTGAAGGGATTGCATGGATGGAATTACAGTCCCAAGTTAATTGATCTTAAAATATAGAGATTATGTGACTGGGCCAGACCTAAGCTGTTGAGTTCTTAAAAAGAAGAGTTTGCCCTCTGACTAATAGAGAAGAGATAAGAGAGATTCGAAGTGTGAGAGGAACCCAACATGCTATTAGGAGCCTCGAGGACAGAGAGCACTAGGTGCCCTGGACTGAAGGTGGCCTCTGGAAGCAGCTTCAGTGGTACAACTGCAAGGAAATGATTCTGCCACAGCCAGTGAGTGTCACCGAGAACCCTTGGTCCCATATGGGAATGTCAGCTTTGGCTGCCACTCTGGTTTCAGCCTGCTGAGAACCTGAGCAGAGAAACCTGACACACCACACCTGACATCTGACCAGAGAGGCATGATTCTTTTGGGTACTATTAGTCTTGTAATTAGAGGAGTTTAGAATTGGAAAGACCACAGTGATCATTAGTATCACCCTCCTAATTTCCCAGGTTAAAAAAAAATTAAGTGAGATGGGAATATACAGTGAATGAGGGCTGTGTCAAGACCTCAATCCAAGACTCACTCCAGAATACCTGAACACTGTCGACTGAGACCTTTAGTACTTTTCAGCTATATTTCTGACCCATCATACCACCCTTCATGCACTCTCCAAGGACGTCTGATGCTAAGAAGAGTTATGGTTTCTAATCTGGAGTGCACATTGAAAAAACCTGTGCATCTTTTAAAAACTACAGATTATGGCCTGAATCAGAATCTCTAGAAAGTGAAGCCTAGAGACTTAAATTCTTTTCCCTCTTTTTTAAAAATTTTAATTCAAATAGCCAAGGTATAGTACATCATCTAAAATGCCTCCAATGACACCAAAACAGACAGTTGAGCACCATGATGTAGGCTGCTACTTGGGAACTACTGTTCTAGGTTTGGGCACAGAGAGAGTAAAGGGAATCAAATAGGGACACCACCAAAGAGGTAAAAAGACATACAAGTCTTTGGACTATAAAGACAAATGTCCTCTCAGTAGTGTAGACTCTAGTCAGTCCTACCCCCTTTCTGCTTCTGAGGCATGTAAACCTTTTTTGGTTTAGCCATTGAAGTTCCTTGCCCCAGTGTCAGCTTCAGCTCTCACTTAGAGCCCTCCTCCCTCCCAGTCAGCCCTCCTTAGCTAATTACCTTGTCTGTGCAGTCTCCTCCCCAAATGCACACACCCTGTGGGTTCCTCTGCAGGTACTGGGGAAGCTCCCTGGAGTTTGGGTCTCAGCTCTCTGCTGTCATTACTTGACACACACTTCCTGCATTCATTCCCATGTTGCTAACTGTGATACCTATGCCTCCCTCCAGACCTATTCTCACTTCCAAGCTAAAGAAACATATCCAGCCACCTGGGGCACATACATCTGGGCATGTCATAAGACATCTATGCCCACATGTATAAATCAGCTTTAGTGTCTCCCTATCCCTCAGCAGTGCCTCCTTCTCTCTGCTCCCATCTTTATATTTGGCATCAACAGTCCCCCAGGCTGCCATGAGAACCCTGAGGTTCACTCCTCCCTCCCCTTCACCCTAGCATCCTGTCAGTCATGGACTTGGGCCAGTTCTACTTCCTAATCTCTCTCCAAGCCCCATGGCTTCCCCTCTTGGCCACCACTTCCAGGTCAGCCCCTAACGTCATCCCATCTCTCTCCTCCACTTGTGCAACCACCTCCTCCCTGTTCTCTGCTCTCGGGCTCCTGCCTAGTGACTGATTCACTTAAAAAAAAAAATTAAACTTGGAAAAGACACATACCAGATAAAGCTAGGGAAATAATACAGAGGGAACAGATGAAGGAAGGATTTGAAGGTTCCAGGGTGGGTGAGTAGAACTAGTGCTCTGAAGCCACAGAGGAAGTGACCTCATACAACACAAGTCCTTGCATCCTGTCTGACCCTCAGTCCCAGGAGGGCTCCTAAGGAGGGGAGGCTGCAGCTTCTCTGAACCCACGTTTGACTCTCTTGATTGGAGATGATGTGGTCTCCTCCAAAGAGAGAGAGAGAAGCAGCAGGAGTGCTGCATTCTTCCAGGAGGAGATGGAACTGTGGAGACGAAGGTTCCTGTGTGGATGGGGAGAGGCACGGGGATTAGGCACAAGCCAGAGAGAGACACAGAGCACATGCGCTGAGAACTGTGAAGAGGGCCCACTACTTCTCCCAGTTCACAGATGAGGAAACTGAGATGTACAGTGGGGAAGGGGTTTGTCTGAGGTCACATGGAGAGTAGGGCAGGACTTTCAGGCCCAGGACCCTCCCAGTGGCCCCACACTCTGCTATGATACTGGATGGTGTCCCACCAGGACATTTGCCCAATGTCTTGCTCCTACATGAGAGGTCACATATGAATGATCACAGGGATTTGTCTGGAACAGTTGCAGGGCTAGTTTGCCCACTGTCATTCCCAAGGCAACCCCAGACACCAGGGAACACCTTTTCCTTGCTCCACTGGTGACAAGAAACCGATGGTATGACATTTTCAGGAGGGCCTGGGCATGTTCCACAGGGTCTTGGAGCTCCCGGGGCAAAAAGGTCCCAGATGAACTTGGGTTAACAAAGGGATTCCTTGTATTCCTTCTGGTGTTATACAAGCCTAGCTTCTGATAGTCCCAGAGCACCCCATAAACGGTTGATCCTCCCCTACTCATTCAACCCCCATTTCCACATGTCTCTTCCTGGTCCTTTTGTACTTCTTAATTTTGTGATGTGAAGAACTGATGATGCCTTGCCATGTTACCTCTCTCAGACTACATGCATTTTGAAAGCCGCGAGAGAGGGATGGAGGCAGAAAGGAAGGGAGACAGAAAGAGAGAGAACATTGTTATGACCAGGAATGCATCTTTTTTTGTTTTTAATCAGATATTTTTTATTTTTAATAATAATTTTTATTATATTATGTTAGTCACCATACAGTACACCCCTAGTTTTTGATGTAAAGTTCCATGATTCATTACTTGCATGTAATACCCAGTGCACCATGCAAACATGCCCTCCTTAATACCCATCACCAGCCTATCCCATTCCCTCATCCCCCCTCCCCTCTGAAGCCCTCGGTTTGTTTCCCAGAGTCCATAGTCTCTCATGGTTCATTCCCCCTTCTGTTAGATGACTGGATTAAGAAGATGTGGTCCATATATACAATGGAATATTACTCAGCCATCAAAAAGAACAATTTCTCAACATTTGCTGCAACATGGACAGGACTAAAGGAGATAATGCTAAGCGAAATAAGTCAAACAGAGAAAGACAATTATCATATGGATTCACTCATTTATGGAACATAAGAAGTAGGAAGATCGGTAGGAGAAGAAAGGGAAGAAGAAGGGGGGGTAAACAGAAGGGCCAGGAATGCATCTATGTTATTGGTGGAACTGGGAAAGGGGTAGATTCTTTTCCAGGTTTCCTGAAAACTCCCTGAGAGTAAAAGCTTGTAGCAATTTATTCATTTTTGTCTCCAGAATTCTAATCCTGTATGCTCCCCGTATTTTACAATAGTCCTGGAATGTTCAGTAATGACAATTATGGCCCCAAACCCAGTGACACTGAGTTTTGGTCCTTGCTTGGTAAATTATCACTGTAGCTGTATCTTGGAGACTCAATTTTCTCATCTGGAAAATGGAAACCATACAACCTACCTGGCAGCTTTGCTGTCACTGTGAGGATTAGATGAGATGGGGTGAAGAGTATTCATGAAGTGGCATGGAATGATCAAAAACAGTGCTTGGAGTTGGACCTGAGTTCACATTGTGGACCCCCACTTACCAGCTATGTGGTCTTGGCTCAGCCATTGAACCTCATGGATTCCCCACTTACCAGCTATGCAGTCTTGGCTCGGTGCCTGAACCTCACTAAGCCCTAGTCTTTCACACTCTTTCTCTCTCTTTCTTTTTATGATTCTTTCTTTCTTTCTTCTTCCTTCCTTCCTTCCTTTCTTTCTCCTTCCTTCTTTCCTTCCTTGCTTCCTTGCTTCCTTCCTTCCTCTCTTTCTTTCTTCTTTCTTTCAAGATTTTAATTTTAATTAGTCTACACCCAATGTGGGGCTTGAACTCACAAGCACAGGATCAAGACTTGCATGTTCTTCCAACTGAGCCAACCAGGTGTCCCGCACCTCAGTTTTCCTTTAAGGAAATATTACACTTGTACTTCATAGACATGGGATTTAGTGGAACGATTGTGGAAAGCATGGTGACTAGCATAATTAGTGCTTAATATATTTTAGTCAATAGACTAAATATAATAAATATAAATAATAGACTGATTGCCAAAAAAAGCTACCTATTATGTTTTTAGGTCTTGAATTTCCTGTAAAAAAAAAAAACTGTGTGTATCATTATTTCTGTTCCCCGAAAAGATTAGTCAAGGCCTTATGGTGTCTTAAATTCTTTTTTTTTTTTTTCTATGTTAGCACAAAATGAAGTTTTATTGTAGGTGGAGAAATTGTAGCCTGGAAAAACTGGTCAGGAATCACTGATGGCTGGCTGTCTTAGAAATCAATATAGATTCCTTCATGATCAAGAGAGCTGTCATGCTTCTAACCCTGTCAAGCCTAGTGGCTGTGGTTAACTTTAATGGAGCCACTTGGCCACACTCAGATATGATCTAAATGCATGCGTTTATTATTATCAAAACAGTTTTCAGCCCTCAAATGGGAGAACACTGAATCAAAGAAGATATGGATTCATTCAGAAAGTGTAAGGAAGTAAGTCTGTTGGGTTCCTGATACAGTGAGTTACTAGTTTGCCAAAATATATCTAGATGTTTTATGTCTGGTATCACAAAACATCTCTGCTTCACGGTCATTCTTCAAATCCTTGCTTTATATCTCTTTTCCACATCTATGGAGGGGGGTGGGGGAATGGGATAGGCTGGTGATGGGTAGTAAGGAGGGCACGTATTGCATAGTGCACTGGGTGTTATACGCAACTAATGAATCATCGAACTTTAGATCAAAAACCAGGGATGTACTGTATGGTGACTAACATAATATAGTAAAAAATATTATTATTAAAACAAAACAAAACAAAACAAAATTAGCAGCAGCATTCAAAGATGGTGTCTTAAATTCTTATATCAAATCACTCTTTTGGTTTGAAGTTTTACACTTATTTTTTTTAATATCTTTTTATTTATTTATTTTTAAAGTGTATTTATTTATTTATTTTTATTTTTTTATAATAATAGTTTTTTATTATATTATGTTAGTCACCATATAGTACATCCCTGGCTTTTGATGTAAAGTTCGATGATTCATTAGTTGCGTATAACACCCAGTGCACCATGCAATACATGCCCTCCTAACTACCTATCACCAGCCTATCCCATTTATTAACCGAGTCTTGAGTACTAGTTGGTCAGGTTAGCTTGTAGTCAATTAGTAGGAAGAAGAGCCCCAAGGGTGGGTGTGCAAGGAAAGATGCAGATCAATTGGATTGCCAGATATAATACAGGATATTCAGTTAGTATTTTCAGCAGAAGTATATCCCATGAGATATAAAGACCATAGTTACACAAAAAATGAGTCAGTGTTTATCTGACATTCAAATTTAGTTGGTCATCTTACAGTTTTATTTCCTAAACCTGGCAACTTTAAAACAGAGTGAACTCATTCTGGAGGGGGATTTGTTTGGGCAAGGGACTACAAAACATGGGCCCCATGGGGGACAGGCAAATGGGTGTGGGGGGACTGGCTCAGTGGCCCCAGGGACTGGGACAGATGTGGGGGGCATACGCAAGGGTCCTATAGGAACAACAACAAGCCAGGAATGAAGAGACTTTGACTGAAGCCCAAGTTCCACCATTAATTCACCATGTCAGTTTGGGTTACTTTTATCTCAGTCTACTCATTTGAAAGATGAGAAGTAAATAAGTCAAGCAGAGAAAGACAATTATCATATGGTTTCACACATTTATGGAACATAAGAAGTAGGAAGATCGGTAGGAGAAGAAAGGGAAGAATAAAGGGGGGGGTAAACAGAAGGTGGAATGAACCATGAGAGACTATGGACTCTGGGAAACAAACTGAGGGCTTCAGAGGGGAGGGGGGTGGGGGAATGGGAGAGGCTGGTGATGAGTATTAAGGAGGGCAGGTATTGCACGGTGCACTGGATGTTATACGCAAGTAATGAATCATGGAACTTTACATCAAAAACTAGGGATGTTCTGTATGGTGACTAACATAATATAATAAAAATATTATTAAAAAAAAGAAAGAAAAATGAGAAGATCAACTCAATCAATCCTATCCATACTGCATGCTGGCATACCCATACCCCAGAGGGCACAAGAAGATTTTCCAGAGGGTACACAGGCACAGACAGATTTGAGGACATGATGTCCTGGTTCCTAATTTCCACATTTACTTCTTCCTGAAGTTGGTCTTCCTGAAAAAGAGCCTGCAGTCTGCCTTTCTCTTTTTCTGTCTTTCAGAAAGTCCTGTCGTCCTTCCAAAAAAAGGCTGGGATGGAAGCATATTTCTTACCTGCCTCTTATACGTGTCCAAAGTATAAAAAGTGAGTTCCAAACAAAGGAACAATTTGAAAATGCATTTTCCTGAGGATGCTTCCCCAAGAACAAAGCAAAAAAGCGATGGGTAGGGAACACTAAGGGGTCAGTACCTTGTTTCGTTCAGGTGACAAAGTCATAGTACATGGCTACGCCTATAGCTCCCTCTTCTAGAATTAGAAATCCCAAGAGCAATGGTACATATCCACAGGGATGTGTATTAAAACATTCCTTTCAACTGAAAAATGAAGTCAGTCTTTTTGAGGGAGAAAGTGGTCTGATTTGGCTAAGTGAGGACTGACTTCGCCAATTAGTTGATTCATTTTTTTAAATAATAATTTTATAGTATATTATGTTAGTCACCATACAGTACATCCCTAGTTTTTGATGTAAAGTTCCATGATTCATTACTTGCGTATAACACCCAGTGCACCATGCAATACGTGCCCTCCTTAATACCCATCACCAGCCTATCCCATTCCCCCACCCCCGAAGCCCTCAGTTTGATTCATTTAACATTTTCCATAAATATAGTGAGTTAAATCTGTGGCTTCGAAAAAAATTTTAAGGTATTTAAAGCATGCGATAAGATACAAGCATTGTATAAAATATGTACTGTCACAAGTCCATCAAAGTGAATAGTATTCAAACTTTCCAACATTTACAGAGTGTATCAGATTTTAAAAAGTGTCTAAATAAAAGAATATAATGGGTATAATCAATAACATTACTGATCATTTGGTAAATACTAGTAAAGACTTTTTGGTAAACTTTGCAGAAATTAAGAAAAATACTTGTGATTTGTGATCAGTATCCTAATGACTAGAAACAAATTCTTTTCAAGGATACGGTTTTCAATTCTATGCCTTTATAGAAATTGAAAGGGGGTTTAATCAAGCTGTTTGTTAATATTTAACTTAGATCCTTAAAAATAATTTTTTATGATAGAGTATTATGTGATTTGGGGCAACGTCCTAGAAGTTCGAAGAACCAAGTGACATACCTATAACAAAACTCTTGTTCCCCAGCACTTACTTACCACCAGGAGATGCATTACCTATAGAATTTTGTTTGTCAATAAAATTTTGTTAATCAGTAATTTCAATGTATTTACTGACATATGCATTATTATTATGTTATTTAAATAACAAATGGAACGAAAAATCAATCCATAAGAAGAACTTTCATTCTGAGAGTCTTATGGTCCCAGTAAATGAAAAATTAAAATTTCAACCTCTACACATGTTTCTATTGCATAGCAGTATGAAATGTTGTGATTAAAAGACTCTTGAGCATAAGATTATATTGCATTAGATTAAGAGTCTGTGGGGTAATAGGAATGGAAATATGAGTTCAAGAAGACAGAGAAGTGTTTTCAAGTGTTCAACTTTTAAAGAAATGCCTTGTATGTATTTTTTAAATGGATGATGGTGGGTGTCAAGTTAGGATGGTATTTTGACCCCAGTGGATTTACTTTTACAAGTTACCTAGTACTTATAACAGTATTAGCATTTACAGCTTGTTTGCACAACGTATTTGAGATTCCTTCATGGTGTTGTGTGTTGTCTGGACCTTCTTATTGCTGACTTAGGGTTCATCTTATAAATTGCTATACGTTGTTTATCCATTCACTAGTTATGGACACTTGGGTTGTTTCCGGGTTGGGGGATTATGAGTAAACCCCCTACAAACATTTCCATACATGTTTTTATATGAACATAAAAAGTCATTTCTCTTGGGTAAATACCGGGGCAGAGGATTGCTGGTTTGTGATAAGTCTATGTTTATGAGAAACCACCAAAATGTTTTCCAAAGTGGCTGTACCATTTTGCATTTCTACAAGTGGTAGAGGAGAGTTTCACTTGCCTCACATACTTGCTAGAATTTAGGATTGTAAATGTATTATGTTAGTCATTCTAATGCATGCATAGTAGTACAACTGCATAAATTTTAAGAGATTAAAGCAATTTGTTTAAATTTCTGGGACCCTAAGAAGCTAAGTCACTTAAAATGATGGTGGGGATTTTTTCCTATTTCCCAACTGTCCATTTGACAATGTTTCAAACCCAGTGGGTTCCTTGGTTCCTGAACTTGGGTGGTCAGAAATTTCCCCAGAACCCCATCATAAAACGTACCTCTTTGCCCAGCTTCCCCACATGGCAGAGGTGGCTCTTTGCAGTAAACAGAGGAGCATTTTGCAATCAAAAGGTCTACAGATGGTCAGGAGCCAGGGGAACAGTGTGAATTTCCAGGTTACAATTTTGGGAAACTACAGGTAAGGCCCCACAATGATTCTACTACAGCCCATGACCCTTGCTGCTCCCTGCACTCCCACACCATGCTGGGAGCACACCCAGCCTCAGATCCTGTTTCCATGGCTGAGAGCTCCTCCCTCACGTTTTCCTCCTCCCAATGGCATGGCATGTCTTCTGCTTGGCTACTCAACCAAGAATGTGCCTTTAGCCTCAGTCACTGGGCAGACCTTGAGGAGGACAATTAGCTCCATGGGTCTCTTTCAAACACCTTGCCCTAAGCTTAGGCAGTATAAGTAGATGCTTCCTCCAAAGACATGACCTTCTACATAACTCCTATCCAGTGATGAACATTCTGATACTGAAACTCTTTAAGTGTAGTGTGCAGAGCATTGCATCTCTCTACTGTGTGTTGGTTAAATGTCTTAAATCTTTCTAATTTTTTGTCGCTGTCCTATCGGTTATTCAGAAATGTGTGTTGAGGGCTCTCAGTACAAAGACTTCTCAATTAATGCCTGTAATTCCATCCATATTTGTTGAATAGATCTCAATTCTATTGATTTAGGTAAATAGATACAATTCCTGGTTAATTGAATCTTTTATCCTTATACAGTGACCCCTTCTTTATCCCTAAAATAAACTCATCTTCTAGTTCTGTATTGCCTGATATTAATCTAACTATACCATCTTTTTCCTGTTTGCATTTGCCTTGACTTCCCCCCCATTTTGCTTTCAACCTTTCCATGTACGTGTGTTTTATTTTTCAAACAGTGTCAGTGCACATTTTTTAAAAATCCAGTCTAGTAATCTTTACTGATTAATTGACATTTACGGGCTTTAACAACATATTTGCGTTCATTTCTACAATCTTATTTTGAGCTTTCTATAATCTATCCTTACCATTTGAGGATTTGTATTTGCAAATTTATTTTGTTTGTCAAACAACTCAATATCAAGAAAACAAATAACCTGATTAATAAATGGACAAAGGACTTGAACAGAAATTTCTCAAAAGAAAACATACAAGTGGCCAACCAGTATATGAAAAGATGCTCAATATCACTGCTCATCAGGGAAATGAAAACCAAAAACGCAATGAGATATCCCCACACATCCTGTTAGAATGGCTATCATCAATAGGTCACAAGATAGCAAGTGTTGGACAAGGATGTGGAGAAAAAGGGATTCTTGTGTGTGCTTGGTGGGAATTTAAATTGGTGCAGTCACTATGGAAAACAGCCTGGAGTTTCCTCAAAAAAATCAGAAACAGAACTGCCATATGATCCGCAATCCCACTTCTGTGTATGTTGTATCCAAAAGAAATGAAAGCAATATCTGGAAGAGATACCTGCACCCCCATGTTCACTGTAGCATTATTCATGATGGCCAAGATATGGAAACCATCTAAGTGCCAGTGGATGGGTGAATGGATAAAGAAAATTGTGATATATATGAATATTATTCAGCCTTTAAGCAATCCTGTCATTTGCAACAACATAGATGAATCTGGAGGATGTATGCTAAGTGAAAAAAAACCAGACGCCAAAAGGAAAATACTACACGACCTCACTTACATGTGGAATCTCAAAAAGTTGAGCTCATAGAAGCAGGGAGTAGAATAGTAGTTGCCAGAGACCGTGTGTGTGTGTGTGTGTGTGTGTGTGTGTGTGTGTGAAAGGGAAGATGCTGGTCAAAGGGGACAAGCCTCCAGTTATAACGTGGGTAAGGTCGGGGGATCCAATGTGTAGCATAGTGACTGTAAGTAATAATATTGTGTTGTGCACTTGAAATTTTCTAAGACAGTACATGTTAAGTGTTCTCGCCACACATAAAAAATGAGATGACTATGTGGCGTAATGGATGTGTTAACTCCCTTGATTATGGTGATCATTTCACAATATGTACCTATATCAAAAATTATGATACCCATCTTCAATCTATACAATTTTTATGTGTCGATCTACCTCAAGAAAGCTGGGTAAAATTCTTTTAAATACAAAGATGTTTCCCCGAGGTATTCAGAACTAGATTAACAGTTTTCTGCCAGCACGTAAAAAATATATTACTACTGTCTTAAGCTTTTGTTGTTGCTCCTGAGTAATCCTTGGTGAGTCAAGCAATTTCTTTCTTTTTGCTTTTTACTTCAGTTATATATTTTATTTCTAGGTATTCTACTTGGTACTTTTTCAATATTCTGACGATTTTTAAAAGCATTTTATTTAAGTAATCTGTACACCCAACATAGGGCTTGAACTCACAACCACAAGATCAAGAGTCACACGCTCCACCGACTGATCCAGGCAGGTGCCCTAATATTCTGGTGATATTTATGTTCTCTTTCACTTTACCTGAGCTATTGTTGCCATCAGATCAGATTAACACAAACTTCCACACTAAAGACCTAATTAGAAGGAAAAGTGAGCCCACTTCCAGGGATAAATACTATTCCCTGGTTCTGGTTCCTTGCCTGTCCCACTGAATACAGCTATAAAAAATGGAAAGTCAGTACTAACAGGCAGATGGGAAAGAAGGCTAGAATTCAAGGACCACGCTGTTGGTGATGAGTCTACTGGGATTTTTCTCCCTCTCGTATCCCCTGGCCAACCTGAAAAGAAGCACTAAGGCACAGATAGAGTGTCAGGAGAAACCATCTAATTTTGACTCGAGTCATAGGAAAGGGAACTAGCAATGCCCAGAAGAAGTGCAGAAATCCCCTGGTTTCTTCTCTTTCTCTTGATTCTTTCCCCTTCCTCCTCCTCTTCCTCCTTCTCTTAAAGATTTTATTTTTAAGTAATCTCTACACCCAACACAGGGCTCAAACTCACAACCCCAAGATCAAGAGTTGCGTGCTGTACCAACTGAGCCTGCTGGGCACCCCATAATTCTTCTTTGTGTCCTAGTCCCTAAGAAAATCTATAGTAGTGACGGGCAGCAGCTGGAATCAGGATTGGAAGAAGCCAAGACTGTGAGAGAAGGGAAATCTTCCTCTGTTGGGTGCAGCTGTAATTCTAAGAGAGCGGGTGGCCCCTGTTGTCCCTGTTTCTCTTTTCTCTCTTTGTTCTCTCATCACTTGGCTCTGGATACAGATGTAGTTGTGGAAGGGCCTCGCAGAGCAGGGTAACCAAAGCCCAAGCTGTTTGGAGCCTGAGGGAAACAGAAGGCACTGGGGAGATCACCGAGGGAAGAACTTGAGGAAGCAAACATGTACAGTGGTTTATTTATTCCTGGGTTCACTTCCAAGCTGTGCATGCACGGATATGATCCTCGCTGACATACTTGGAGAAATGAACCAAAAGATACACCAACACCTAGGTCCCAGACTAGCCACTTGGTGGTGCATATGTAGGGAGGCACTAAATGAACCGCAAACAGAGGCTTTGAAAAACTGAACTGACATTGGAACACAACCGGCCCAAGACAGGTTGAACTTTTCAGCCTAAACCTAACCATTTCAATTACTTTTCAAAACACAGTATCAACCTTCTCCATTGGGTGTATGCAAGACTCAGAGTCTTATTACATTCAAAACGTCCAGGATAGAATCCAAAATTATGGAACATATGAAGGAAAAGGAAAACATCAACTCCTATGGCAAAAGGCTACCAACAGATTCCAGTTTCAAGATGAGATAAACAGAATTATCTGACAAAGACGTTAAAGCAGCTACTATAAAAATTCTGAAGCAAGTAATCAAGAACACCCTTGAAACTGATGGAAAAATAGAAAGTCTCTGCAAAGAAATCGAAGGCATAAAGGAGAAGGAAATGGTAACCTGAAAAGAACATAATAACTGAGATTAAGTACTCATTAAATGGGCTTAATATCAGAATTCACATGACAGAGATAGGAGCAACAACAGATTGAACAACAAAGAATACATACTAAAAAAACATATACAGAGCCTATGGGACAATAACCAAAGTTCTGACATCTATGCCACAGGCCTGGAAGGAGAGAAGAAGAGTACAATGCTGAAAAAATGTTTGAGGAAATAATGACTGAAAATTTCTAAATATGTTGGAAGACATAAGCTTATAGACTCAAGAAGCTTGTGATGATCACTTAAGATTTGCTCTCAGCAACTTCCAAATACTCAGTACACTATTATTAACTAGAGTCAACATGCTGTACATTAAGTCTTAGAACCTGGCAGGGAAGATCTGTGGTGGGGGTGGGACCAGGGGTGTGCAGCTGCACAGCAGGAGAGACTGTCTGTAGATGGCTGCCATGGTAGAGGCCAGTGACTGAAGACAGGGCCTGATCCAGGACCACAAGCAGTTGCAGCAGCCCTGAGGGTCAGCATGCCTTTCTGTGGCTTTGCGGTTTCTCTGGGGCATGTGGACTTTAGTGGAGGCCTGTCACAGGGAGAGGGGCCAGTGCCAAGCATGCATACTTCACTCCAGTGGGGGTCAGTCATGGGGGTCTAGACTGCCATCTTACAATTGCACAGCTGCAGAGGCTGGATTGACTACCGATGCAGTTCCTGGGCCCCAGGTGGGCAGAGGGTAAGAAGAGGGGAGAGACTCATGTGGCTGGTGAAAGTGAATGCCAATACTCGTGTGGCGAAAGCTAGTGAAATCCACAGGGTCCCAGGTGGGCAGAGGGTAAGAAGAGGGTAGAGACTCATGTGGCTGGTGAAAGTGAATGCCAATACTCGTGTGGCGAAAGCTAGTGAAATCCACAGGGTTCTGTGGCTGCCATGCTGGCCATTGGTTTCTTCAGTGGCAAATCTGCTGGATTTACTTGTAGGGCAGGTCATGGTTTGCCACAGTCACTGCCACTGCGGGGCTGCTACTACTCTTCTTTTTTTTTTTTTTTTTTTTTAGTGCGTGTATTTTATTATTTTATTTTGTTTTATTTATTTATTTTTCCTCTGGAGAATTCTACCAAACATTTACTCTTTTTTGTTACGTTCAATTAGCCAACATATAATACATCATTCGTTTTTGATGTAGTGTTCAACGATTCATTAGTTATATATAACATCCAGTGCTCATCACCACAGGTGCCCTCCTTAATACCCATCACCGAGTTGCCCCTCCCCCCACCCCTTTCCCTTCTGTAACCCTCAGTTTGTTTCCTGGAGTCTAGAGTCTTTCATAGTTTGTCTCCCTCTCTCGATTTCTTCCCACTCAGTTTTCCCTACTTTCCCCTGTGGTCCTCTGCACTATTCCTTATGTTCCACATATGAATGAAACCATATGATAATTGTCTTTCTCTGCTTGACTTATTTCACCTAGCATTATCCCCTCCAGTTCCATGGCTGCTACTACTTTTCATCCTTGTTCCTAGCTGTTTCTATGTCTCAGCTTTCTTGGTCTTTGTGGGGTAAAACCAAAGCCTTTGTGTGATACCCCAAAAGGCTGGCGGGGGGCCTGTGGCTCCCCCTGCTCTCCCTTCCCTGATGAAGGGAACTCTAACTGGAGTTTTCTCCTTGGCATGGAGCACTGCTGGCCCAGGGGTGGGATGATGCAGGCAAATGTAGCTGTACTACCATCTCTTCCTATACAATTAATTTCAGGTGTTTTTTTCCCCTGTGTTGCTGAAGTTTCTTATATGGACTCCAGAGGTCTTCTAAAACTGTTTCTGTTCATGGATAGCTGTATAATTATTGATCTTTGTGGGGGTACAGAGGTTGAGGTCTCTTATGTTGCCACTTGTTGGACAACATTCTGTATGTATATGTTTTGATATATCATATTCATTTTTTGATTCAAAATATTTTCTATCATAATTTCATTTTGATCCATGATTCCTCAGAATTCCTTTCCTTAATTTTTACTCATATGAAAAATTTTTCTATCCACTTTTCTATATTCATTTCTTGTTTAATTCTACTGCGGTCGATTTGATTTCAATTTCATGACATTTGTTGAGACTTATAAAGATGTACCATTTGCTCTTGTAAAGAATGTATATTCCACAGTAATGCTGAATTTATTTTGATATAAGTTAGCCACTTTCTATTTGTGTTGTTCAAATCTTCTAGATCCTTACTGGGTTTGTTCTATTTTGTTTTGCTTTGTCTTCCTAATCTATCAGTTGCTAGAAAGTATGTTAAAATTATCTGCTGGTCAATTATACTTCTGGCAATGGCAGGCCAGTTTATTTGGGACTAATCCTTCCAAGAAAGCAAAATGAGACCACTTGGGGTCTCCCAGCCCCACATTTGGATACTGGTCACCTCTCAATTATGCTTCCAGAATGGGTTAACTCTGGGCTTTGAAATGAGACACCCAAGCGCAAAGGCGTACTGTGTTCTTTAATGCACCGACTGATTAAGAGTGTCCTATCTGCCTGGTGGCTATAGAGTTTTTCTCAACTGCTTCTTTATGCTAATTGCTTATCAGGAAACAGTTCATTGGTTTTGTCCTAAGGCAATCACCCCCTATTAGTCCAGGAGAACTCTATGGACCTGTCTTCTTTCGCCCATCTCAGTTATCACTCTTTCTGCACAATGTCCCTCTCCAACCCTATTCCCCCCTAGACTCCTTATTTTAAGAACACCTCTGGGGGTGCCTGGGTGGCGCAGTCGTTGGGCGTCTGCCTTCGGCTCAGGGCGTGATCCCAGCATTCTGGGATCAAGCCCCACGTTGGTCTCCTCTGTTAGGAGCCTGCTTCTTCCTCTCCCACTCCCCCTGCTTGTGTTCCCTCTCTCGCTGGCTGTCTTTCTCTGTCAAATAAATAAATAAATAAATAAATAAATAAATAAATAAAATCTTAAAAAAAAAAAAAGAACACCTCTGGCCCCTGACATATATCTATTTCAGAAAACTCGAGTACAGGGGCATTTAGAGAATGAGGTCTACATATCTATTTCTCATCAACCTGCTGAGTGGACTTGAGTAGGATCAGCCACCTGTTGGTGCCTATTTGTTTTCCTTTGTTAATTTTAGCAAAAAATACTTCTGCTCTGCAGGTTTTAAGGTTTTAACAACAGACTCTAAAATGGAGAAGTTAATAAATTATAGTATCCTAGGGTCACAGAGCTTAATACCAAATTCATGATGAAACCATGTCCACAACTTCATCTGTTGGTGTTGGGGGCAGGAGGAGGATAGGGTAACAACTTTTCCTTTCCTCCAAGTTCCCTTTCTTCTCCCCACAGTGTATATTTAATCCTGTCATGGAGAAAAACTAGCTTTCATTCATTTCATTACTCTAATTCTTCCCTATCCCTCATGGTGGGACCAAGCACCTCTTCTTCCAGGAAACCTGATACCATGATGCCCATAATGAACCCTCTGTATTTATACCTTCAGGTACTGACTGTATATTCCATTCATCCCTTCTTGCCATGCCCCACCCTGGTTTCTGCTAGTTTGGATAATAAGACTTAACTCTTCTTTGGGCTGTATGCCAACAGATAGTCACACCTCCACTCATATGGAGTTGTCCTTGCCACAAGCCTGAGCACAATGTAGTCTCGTTATAACCCTATAAATATTGCCTATTCTTTCTAGGAGTATTTATATTTGAAAATATTCTTATAAATTCTGAGTGATTGAGTAAATAATGCTAACAAGGCAATGTCTGAAAGGAGACTTTGGAGAGGCCGATGGCATTTCCTTTCAATTCTAGACCATGGCTGCTGTCACCTGTAAGGAAGAGTGTACTTCCTGGATTAGTTAAAAGGGTGGCTACTTGTGGGAACCTACTAGAATCACAGGTCTCAAATAAGGAAAGAAAGGCTGCACTGAGAAGGTCAGGGAACCCAGAGGGACAGTGTTTTCTTTAGCCAGATCATCCCACACATAAACAGTTTCCCCCAGAGATGGTAGTCAATGAAAAAGAGAGTCCAGGAGTCTTGGCTAAGTAGTTCTACCTTCTGAATGGTGAGAAGGCAGGGAAATCCATTGGGAAGCAGGGGTCTGAGGCTTAGGTAAAAGGTGGAGGGAGTGAATGGTACTGGAACTATAGAAGAAGAGACAGAGGTTCTGGGTTACTGCCATAGTTTATTCTTCAGGGAAATGAGGCTGATAATGTAATGGATCTGGGAAGAGGGTTGGCAAGGAGGAAAGACATTGCCCGGGACCCCTCATCCTCCCTCCCCTTGCCTCCCAGGTGGGACTAGACGATGGTACCACTGGACTTCAGGTAGAATTAGTTGATGTCTGTATCCAACTCTCATTGGTGGTTGTGGGATACAAAGTAGTTTCTACCTCGGTGCTGGGTGAAGTGTCCTCAATGAAAGTCTCTGGAAGAAAGAAGGGGTAGGTATTCAGTTGCCATACAGTGTGTTGAAACACATTTCTTTGAGGGTAACAGATTCACCCAATCCCTGTGGGCAGGGATATTTCTGAGGTTTAGGAGATGCCTATACAAGACTTCTCTCAAGATGTTGTAAGTTCAGTGAGCAAAGAGACATAAATGTCAGATCTCCTGAGGTTTGGATAAATCAGGCAGGCCTACAAGTGGACAATGGGGGCTTGGGCTTGGGGGAAGAGGTAGGGATCCCAATTTGGAATGGGTACCAGAACTGGGGAGGCATAGACTCCTTCCGTCTGTTCTCTCACAGTTAGGGATTCCATAGTCTTTGAGAACCTAATGTCAAGAGAGGGGTGAATATTAGATCTTACCAATTTGTCTGATATTCAAGCAGATTTTTCCACAGACGGACAAGCAGCATTCATAGCCAGTAGCACAATGCCAGGAATATGTGCATTTTCTGTGGCACTCAAAGAATCTGGGATTCCTTGAGCAGTCTCTCAGCTTCGGGTGCACTAAAACTGAGAAGGGACACATGACCAGTGACTCCAAGAAGAAGAGTTTTTCTCACTATTATCAGCCCCTTTAAGGCCCCATCACAGACTCCATTGTTTCACTTCTTCTGCCTGCTTAGGGATCTGGGTGGTCTCTTCCATCCCTAGAGTCAAAATCCAGCTCCCACTCCCTAGCAAATCCAGCAACCATGAAGTCACCTCCATGGAATTAAACATCACAGGACCTGAGTCCTGAAACCCAGTTCTCAGAACAAAGAGGCCCAAGAGATCCTCTGGTCTCCTGCTCTCATTTTACAGAGTGGGAAGAACAGAGTCCCAGACAATAGGAGGAACTGTCTTGTACTTTTCCCTGTCTGGCTGAGACAGCCCTCCAAACCTAGCTGTTCCCCAGAAACCTTTGCCACCAGTTATGGACCCACTACTCTCCCCTCAGTTCTGCTGATTTCAATTCTTTCACCCTAGCGATTCCAAACTTCTCTTGGTCAAGCACCCATTTTATTTCTCCTTGCCATGCCCAATATTCTAAAATACTCAATTCCCTAAACAAAGGGCACATTTCAAGAAATAACGAGTACCCCTTTCCCAATTTGGTGCTCTTCCTTGGAGCCCCTAACTGGAGGACAGCAGCTCCTGGTGGGTCAAGCTAAGCAACATCCATGCAGGCTTTGAACCCTGTGGAGCTTTCCACTGCTATGGATCCTCCTCAGCAAAAACACCATGTAGCCACCACAATCCCCACACACACATAAAAACATCCTTTCTCATATCATCAGGAGACTGTCAAACTTGAGAACTACACATTCACCTTTCCTCAGGTATCCTGGCATAAAAGACGAACCAGTGCTATCATATATGCCAGTCCCTCATTCCTTGTTTTCTACCCCCTCTTCATTTTAAAGCTCAACTAGAATACCTACTGAAATCTGGACGCTTAGCTACAGGCACGCGTTTTCTTCCCATACCTCCTGTCACTGGCATGATCAACAGGCAGTAGAGTGTCAGCAGCTGGAGAACCAACCACTTCATGATGTTAACTCTGGATGTCTGAGTGTGTGCCTGGCAGGAGACCCAGGACTTTACTAGGTCCTGCAGGGGGTAGAGAAGGGCTTTGGGGTGTGGAGCTGGGAGAACACGTGACTGGTCTCTCACCGCCCATCTGGTTCTACCTCTTCTCCTCCAGGCACCACTCCTTGGTTGGGCATTGTTGTCTCCCGAGGTTCTTCCCTTCTCTTATACTTTCTACTCCTCTCATTGCAGGAATGAATTCTTCATAACTTATCATTTCTTATTTTAGAAATTTGAAAAACACAGAATTACAAAGGAAATTAATAAGATATGATCAGTTATCCATTACCTAGAGAGATAACAGTATCATTTGTTTTCATAGAAAAACAGCTTTAGAACTGACTTTCCAACAAAAAATCATACATATTTATTATTTACGTATTTTAGTATCTTTTAAAATCCATTTAAGAGTATCAGTAATGTAAGGAAATTAAAATTTAAAAATAACCAGAGACTTTTAAAAACCGATTACAAAATTTGAAGTGGAACAACTTTTTCTAAACCAGACTTTCAACTAACATCTTCTGTGTTTCATAAGAATTAGCTCCTAAATGATACCAGCACATTTCATTTTTAAAGCATACTTAACTTACAATTTTTGTGGGTACACTAATTTTATCACTCAATTCCTTTAAGATCCATTTTGAGAGTGACCTCAGCAAGATGCCTGAATAAGACCCCCTGTTTGAACTCCCCCTCCCTGACCTCCACACAACAACTTGGCATCCACCCACAGACCAAAGTACCTTGGAGAAGCTGTGGATCCAGCACCATATGCTAAGCAACCCAGGAGGAGTCTCAGCCATGGATTGGGACATTAGCATAGAGACCTCAGTCTTGGGATGGGACCCTGACATGGCCTGAGAACTGACTCTAATCCCCTCAGCCACAGTCCAGGGTCCAATGGAGAACACTCATTTAGACAATTACCCACAGAAGACAGAGCTTTGTGGAAGTCCAGGCGTGTAACAGAGAAGTTCCATCACACTGTCTGAGAAAAAAAAAATCCGTGTGTGGACCCATTGGAGAGATTAAAAGTAACAGTTTGACTTTACCTGCATCATATCTATCCAGAATTAAAAAACTTACTCTAAGGAACTGTGCATTCAAAAGTGTTTAAGCTGTCTGTGAACGCAGGCAAGAGGATGTATAGTCCCTGCCTCACACTTCAGTTTGTTCCGTACTCACATTGTTTACGCATATGGTGCGTTATCAATATCATCATCCCCACATTACTAAGTGAAAACATCTTCTACAAAATTGAAACCTTATGAATTTGGTTGGCATGAGCCAAGGGGCCTGAACAAGCCCACAATATTAGAAGTAAAATTGCTAAGTGTTTAGCATTTGAACAGTGAACACACCCAAGTCCAACTACATAAAATGTTTTCATGATTCTTCTGTGCACAAGAAAATAAACTATGAAAGTTCTGTAGGCCCTAGAAAGCTGTAGTGAGTCACCAGGGCATGGCCTAGTATTTCTGAATGCTGGAGAAATACGTACGTACAATGATAACCATGATCACTGTGGGAGGAAGTCAAGCACTGGGTTGATACAGCAAATCCTGTTGGATATCTTCAAATATCTCAGGAAGAAGGCAGAGGGCCTTGAGGTACTTCTGTGAAGACATCGAATTCCAGAGAGTGCAGAAGAGTTTCAAGAGATTTGAGAATGGCGAAAGACTGCTGAATATACATACAGAAAATAAAGACAATGAATAAAAGCAAGTTTTGACTGTTTCTTTTTTTCTTTTCTTTTTTTTTTTTTTAAAGATTTTATTTATTTATTTGACAGAGAGACAGCCAGCCAGAGAGGGAACACAAGCAGGGGGAGTGGGAGAGGAAGAAGCAGGCTCATAGTGGAGGAGCCTGATGTGGGGCTCGATCCCATTACGCCGGGATCACGCCCTGAGCCGAAGGCAGACGCTTAACAACTGAGCCACCCAGGCGCCTTCAACCTCTTTTTTTTTAATAATAATTTTTTGTTATGTTATGTTAGTCACCATAGAGTACATCCTTAGTTTTTCATGTAGTGTTCCATGATTCATTATTTGCGTGTAACACCCAGTGCTCCATGCAATACGTGTCCTCCTTAATACCCACCACCGGCCTAACCCAATCCCCCACCCCCTTCCCCTCTGAAGCCCTCAGTCTGTTTCCCAGAGTCCAAAGTCTCTCATGGTTCATTCCCCCTTCTGTTTATCCCTCCTTCTTTCTTCCCTTTCTTCTCCTACCGATCTTCCTGCTATTTCTTATGTTCCATAAATGAGTGAAACCATATGATAATTGTCTTTCTCTGCTTGACTCATTTCACTTAACATAATCTCCTCCAGTCCCATCCATGTTGCCGCAAATGCTGGGTAATCGTTCTTTCTGATGGCTGAGTAATATTCCATTGTATTTATGGACCACATCTTCTTAATCCCGTCATCTGTTGAAGGGCATCTCGGCTCCTTCCACAATTTCGCTATTGTGGACAATGCTGCTATGAACATTGGGGTGCATATGGCCCTTCTCTTCACTACGTCTGTATCATAACAACGTCTTTTCAACAACATCCACCTCCCCACCTTCAGACACCTGATGGCTCACTTCTCAGACGTTGTAGTTCTTTGGTTACATGAGCTCGCTTTGCAGTCCTCATCCAGACTGGCATGAATCGGGACATATCCTCCAGGCAGTTTGGTTTCCTCTTCTCTAATGAAGTAAGATACTTACTAGTTAGCCATTCCTTTCTAGCTTTCAGTGTGTTGAAAATGCTTATTTACTGTTTTCTCTCCTGTTCTCTTTCCCTTGCGTATTAATGTGTTTTTTTTTCCTCGCACATCATTTCTTTTAAGATTTTATTTATTTATTTGAGAGAGAGAAGAGAGAGAGAGAGAGTGAGAAAGCACGTACATGAGAGGGGGAGGGTCAGAGGGAGAAGCAGATTCCCTGCTGAGCAGGGAGCCCAGTGCAGGACCATCCCAGAACTCCAGGATCATGGCCTGAGCCGAAGGCAGTCACTTAACCAACTGAACCACCCAGGCACCCCCCTCTCTCACAACGGGTTTTAAGTGTAAGCAGAGGTAAAGAGGATAACCATGCCCATGTCTCAGGCCCGGCACCTACTTCCTGACCTGAGGTGCTAAAGGGGCTTTGCAGATGTGATGAAGGGTAGGGACCTTGAGATGGGGAGCCGGGTGGGACCGGTGTAACCAAGAGTCCTTAAGTAGGGAATGTCTCCTGGCTGCAGTGGGTTAAAGAGCAGCAGAAGAAGCTAAGAGCTGAAGCATGAGGACCCACCTGGCGCTTGCTGGCTCTGAGGATGGAGGAATGGAGCCCACGCCAAAGCATGTGAGTGGCCTCTAGAAGCTGAAAACGGCCCTCAGCTGACAGCCGGCAAGGAAACGGAGACCTCAGTCTTAGGTCTTGAAGGAACTGAATTCTGCCAACAATCGGAAGGAACACACACATGGATCCTTCCCTCTAGAGAGGAAACACTAAAAGGAGCACAGCCCTGCTGACACCTTCACTGGAAGGCATGAGACCCGTGTGGGACTTCGGACCTACGGAACTGTGAGATAATAATTTGTGTGGTTTAAGCTCCTAAATTCATGGTGACTTGGTACAACAGCAATAGAAAACAAAAATCGTAATCAAATACCCTGTTTAACTGGTGATCCCATTTCTGTGTTAGGATTTCCTAACCTATCTGGGTGTTTCAGTTTCTTCCTAACTCACTCCTCCGGGGTTCTCCTTCCTGCCGACTGCTCAGACGTTTATACCTTTTGCAGTGGACTAGATCCGTTCTTAGGTTATTTAGCTTTATTCCTAATTCCAAGGTTTATGGTTTGAGGTCCATACTTGTGAGAGCCAAGGTGAGTCTTTGTCATTTCAAACACAAGACAAACACTGAAAAACAACTTTTCTCTCTCAACGAGCAATAATAGCTTTCAAAACTGTTGTGGCCCTCAGATCCATGACCACGACTCTGTCCTCCCTGGTTTATTTTGTGATCCCTTTTCCCTGGGGAAATAAACCTCAGCTTCATGTCCTAATTTCGTGGTCAAAGTGCTTGTTGGAAAAACAAGGACTTGCAGAAAAAGAAAAACAATAACTCGATTAATACTTTTTAAAATGCTGCACCATAGTGCCATTTTTATTATTAAGGTCACAGAGTCTTTCCTCCTCCAGTTTTGAGCAATATCATATTCCATTTTCCTCTAGTTTGGCTGTGGCTGGAATTTTCTTACTTCGATTTAACGTTTAACCTGTCTGAATGTCATTCTCGAGTGAGGGGCATATTTAATATCTTGCTTAGACCTTGTAGGTCATGAGGTGACGATCTTGGAAATGGAAACTTCATGTCAAGGGTGATGGAGCAAAAAGGTGAAGGCACCTGGGTCTTCCATGGTTTTGTGTTGTCCCCAAACTTGTTCTGGATCCCTAATACCTGACTCTTCCACGTGAGCAAAGATTGACCTGCCTTATTTAAGCCACTATTTTCTTTGTTGCTGCTGTCATCACGTAGTTGAAATGTATCCAGCCACAGTGGTATTAATGTAGAATGGAGGCATAAGAAGTCTCTATTTTACTCGTTTCTCAGGTACTCTCTCAGGAAGCTCCTATGGCATGTATGTTACCAAAACGAGGTCGTTAACAAAGAGGGAGAGGTAGGATCTAGGAAAAGGGCTCCCTAATCCAAAAGAGTATGAAGTGCCACCATGATGGTGAAGGGAAGTCCCCAGAGCTGCTGGGTATGGCCCTGGAGCCCAGACGCGCTGGTGCAGAGGCTGAGGACATTCTGAGCCCCCACAGAGGAAAAGCAACTACTTCCAGGATGCTTAGGATGAGCGGCTTCATCTAGGGGTGCACTCTTTGGCTCTACCCTCTTACTACCGCTGTGCTCCCATTTCTGTCCCAAGTAGAAAAAGAAATAGAAGAGGTGACCAAAAGTGTACAATTCTGATATTCTGATTGTCAAGGAACTAACGGTCCCCCTTAAAATGACATCCTTTTCGGAATGCCCCGGATGAACTGAATACAATGCCTTCTGATGTTCAAAGGGAGGAAAATAGGAGAAGATGTCTTTAAATAAGAAAGTCAAAACTCAAAAAAAAAAAAAAAAGAAAAAAGAAAGTAAAAACTCCAAAGTTAAGCAACTGCTCACCTAGGGCAACACATCTTCTCTCCCTTCCACCTCTCAATGACCCAGGATTGCCTTAGACAGTCTCTCACAAACAGGTAACTTCTTTCGGTTTTCAGAGCTTCACCTGCGTCTGCTGTTTCTTAAAACTAACCGGCTTCAAATAATCGGTATGCCAAAGAGTCAGAACTTGGCCTGGCAATATTTGCTCCCCTTCATAGGAGACATCGACATGGATGAGGGAAATACCCATTTGTAAGGGTGTCTTTCTTTCTGTAAGTGGTCTTAGAGAGGGATCACTTTCAACCTCTAGAAACTCTTTATCAATGGAGCCTGTAGCACAAATCTGCATAACAACCATACCATTGTTCACTGTGCCCTCCTGGTTGACCTTGCATAACTGGCCTTCCCCTTCCTTTCCACATCTTTTGTCTTTAGCTGAAGATGGTATTTAAGAAGATGGCTTGGACGATTTGGGGCAGTGACTCGGTTTTCCTGGTCTGTCCCATGTATAGTGGAGATACACATGTTAGTAAGCTCTTGTTTCTTTTTCTCCTGCTAATCTGTTTCTTATTGCAGGGGGTCTCAGCCAGGAACCCAGAAGGCTAGAGGAAAATTGCTTTTTCTTCCCTATAATATCCAGGTTCCTCAAGTGGACAGGTTCCTCTTCCCTGGTCCTTCCCCTGGGGGGTCCCTAACCTCTTGTTCTTCTCTACTTCTTTGGTCAGGAAGGAATAACCACTTTCACTCAATCGAGCTCCAAGTGCTCCTTATCCCTGAAGGTTAAGACAAAACCCCACTCCTGAAGGATGTTTACCTGAGCCCCTGAGTCCTTCTGCCTTTTCCTTACTCAGAGCTCTAGGGCACTGACCAGTGTTCCCTTAAGTCTTAATCCCTTGCCTGGCACTGGTCTTTGCTGTATCCCATTCTGGAACCTTTCCATGGGGTCTACAGTTGGTAAGTGTGACGTGCTGACTCATCCCATCTAAATGAAAATACCTCATTCTCAGGAAGAGGCACAGATATGAATACATTGTAGGGACTTTATAATCTTCTCATCCAAGGGAAGTTATACTTTTTAAATGATCTTCAAGATACTGATGGTAGAAATGCAGATACAATCTAGGGGAACAGGATGGGCTGGAAAGCCTGCCTGGCAGGAGTAGACATCTCAGGGTATGAATAATATTACCCAGGTAACACTACCAGGCAGACAAAACAGGTGGGAGTGAGAGGATATGGAGACTGCAGAAGGAGGAATCGTTCTGGGGCCTCAGAGTGCCCACTCTGAGGGCAGGAATGCCTTCTCTAATGACAGGGAGGTGCTTGTTCCATTGGAGAGTGAGGCGGAGGCCAGGGTCTTGGGTCTTGCTGAGGAGTTTGGCTTTGCAGAAGTATACGGTTCAGAGACTGCCATGAGTTCACCAAATCCTGCTTTCTGTCGACCTTGGGCATACAGCTAGATTGTATTTCCCTGTTTCCTTTGCAAAGAAGGGGACCCTATGGCTACATTATGGCAAATAGAATGTGGATGGAAACAGAGCTCCACTTCTAGGCCTGGCTATTAAAACCCTTCTGTAGGAGCCTCTGTGCTGCCCTTCTTCTCCCATCTGCTGGCTGGATGCAGTGGAGGCCCTGGGAGATGATGGAGTTATAGACAGAAGGATGCAGGGTCCTTGAACCACGCATGGCATGGGGGTTGTTCACCGACCATCGGCAGTGAAATGTATTGTGAATGAGAATAAACTTTTACTCTGTTTACTGAGGTTTTTATAAATCTCTGCATTTTTGCCAGGGCTATGAGTCTACTGACTAATATATAGGTCTAACAGGGAAGGCAGAGTTGGGCACCTATTCCCATGGTGGGATGGGAACATCTATTGGTTGTTGTGAAACGAGCAATATAAGAAAGGAGTATGAAACAATGCCTAGCCCTCAGGTTGGTTATCAGTTTATTTGGCAGACACTTGAGCCTTCTCAGGATAGAGAGATCAAGGGGAGAACGGAAGGGTCTTTGGCCAGGGCAAGTGAACATCCCAATAGGGAGCCAGGTAGGACTCTTCTTACTTCTTAGACTACATAGTCATCCTCTAGCCCGTACTAGTGGTGGGCCAGCTAGAACCTAGGGGTTTAGCATGGATTTAAAGGATTCTCTGGAAGAGACAAGTCAAGTGGTTAAAAGTCAGGAACTCCTGGGAACCTCCATTTCCAAACTTAATAGGACCCTGGTGCCTGTCCAAGGGAACAGAAATTCTTTTCTCTAAGATCACTAGTTACCCATTTTAAGCAATTTCTCCCAAGAGATTTGGCAATTGGGCAGATAGGTGGAGACCAGGTCTCTTTGGGTCTGCCTGAGACAAGGGGCCAATGGAGACGTCAGACTAAGGAGGCAATAGTCAGGGCCTTGGACAAAAGAGGGATGAACAAACTGATGGGTGACCCTTTGGGGGAACCGAATGAAAGCAAAGGAAGGAAAGTGGAGCCTCCCCACCCCAACATTGGTGTCTTGCGTTTTTTGCCCTAAATGGCAGCTAGGTGTGGAGATAGAAGGACCTTGCCTTATGCTGCCTGTTTGTTTGACCAGGATTTGGATGAATCTGTCCCATGTCACAGCTTCTGAGTGAGGGTGACCAGTAGGGAGGAAGCATGTCCATGCCCAACCCTCCCACTCTAACCAACTCACTTATTGTCCAAGGAGACGTTTCCACAAAAGGTCCAGCAGCATGTATGACTGGGAGATAAACACTCTTGTAATTTTTTTTATTTTTATTTTTTATTATACTATGTTAGTCACCATACAGTACATCCCTGGTTTCTGATGTAAAGTTCGATGCTTCATTAGTTGTGTATAACACCCAGTGCACCATGCAATACGTGACCTCCTTACTACCCATCACCAGTCTATCCCATTCCCCCACCCAAGCAAAAGAGCCTCCCTCTGCACTGTCCAATAGGGTAGACTCTACCCACATGTGATGATTTTAATGAAATTTAAAATTTAGCTTCTAGTCATTTCAAGCCTTCGACAGCCACATGTAACTAGTGGCTATTATATTGGACAGCTCAGACATACAACATTTCCATCATCCCTGAAAGTTCTAGTGAACAACGCTGCTCTAGAAGAATCAACCAAAATTCCTCTGTTCAAATGCACGTGTCCTGCTAGAGGTCATTTAAAAGGGGCAAAATTCTTCAAAGGGGGCTTTGAAACCTTATTCTCCTTTCAGAAGAAGTGAAATTTAGAAGCTGGAAAAATGTAAGTTTTAGGCATGTGAATCTTTGACACATCGACTTTGAGCAGGTTGGATTTAGGAGACCTGAGGAGAAGAACAAGAAAAGGAGATCATGGAGAGAAAGCAAAGGAGAGAAGCTTTTAAAATGTAAAAGATCAGGTGTTGGGGGGCTTCCATCTTACATGCTTACAGCTGTTCTCCAACTTTCTCCATTCAGAACCGTGTCCCTGGCAGCCTGGCTTGGTGAAGGAAAACTGCCAAGTGAAGGTATTGAGACTTCATTTACTATTGGACAATATCTACCAAAGGATATAACCTAATTGGTGAAGCTCCAGGCCTAGGGTGAACTATCTCTGAGGAGCATGGTAGGGTGCCAGAAATCCTATAAATCACTCACATAGTTTGTCCCAGAAAGCCAGGTTGAGGTGGCAGGATACCCAGTTCTTGAGCCTGGCTCAGAGTGCTCTTGTGATCCTCTGAAGGTAGCCGTGCATAGCAAGGCCGATGAACAAAGCAGATGCTCTGTCATCCACTTACAGGTGGGATACGACGTAGAAGGTAGCTGGGTGATGGTGAGCATGCACTGGGGTGGGCTGGATTCCTGTGGCACTTACACGGCCTTTGCACAAAGAAGGAGGAAGACTGGTGCACACTGACAGAAACACAGTAAATCCAAAGCCATGGGTTCCATGAAGCTATTTATTTATACCTAAAAATATCATTCTAGATCTAAGTGCTCCAGAACTTTGAGATTTGTTCAATGAAAAAAAAAAAGGCCTTACTCAGTCCGGTTTTCTAAGCAAGTTCCTTACTTGCTCTTAAAGAGTTAGGATCCTGGGGTTGATAATCTCTTTCTTTGCACATCTCAGGTGCACTAACTGAGCCAGAGGAGAGAAATATAATCATGCCCAGGCTGCGAACTACTCACATACAGAAAGCTGAGTGAATTCTTTGGTTATCTTGACCTAGAGTGTAGGACAATGACAAGGCCCCTAGGCATCACAAAGACACAGGAGGACTGCTGCCCTCAGAATTCAGGATCCTGGGCTTTCCAGATAATGTTAAAGAGGAGAAAGTATTGGACTTAGAGTCAGGAATACTAGTATCTTGTTTCATGTCTGCCCCTTTTACCTGTGGAATCTCAGACAGGAATGTCCCCTCTCAGTTTTCTTATTGGAACACCAGAGACAATCATCTCCATCTCACAGGAATAGTGTTGACACCGCTTGGGCAGGGAACTCATCCAAGTAAGCCACAAATTAAAACTCATACCTCCAGACCCTTACCCACACTCACCTCTCAAGGTGTTGAGTTGAGTGTGTGCTGTAACTGGCTGACAGCTCTTTTATGTGGCCTCTTCTTACTTGAGGAGTGGGAGAAGAGGTCGTGGTCTGGAACCAGGGGCAGAGGAGCAGAAAAACAAAGTTCAAAGGCCTAGAACTTAATGGTGATTTGGATTGTGGAAGGTCTGTAAGTTCTGCCCAGGAACTACATGGTTTTTTGTTTGTTTTATAATAATTTTTTATTATGTTATTCACCATACAGTACATCCCTAGTTTTTGATGTAAAGTTCCATGATTCATATCTTGGGTATAACACCCAGTGCACCATGCAATATTTTCCCTCCTTAATACCCATCACCGGCCTATCCCATCCCTCACCCCTCCCTCCCCTCTGAAGCCCTCAGTTTGTTTCCCAGGAACTACATGTTGACCATGTCACAGACTCTTTCCTTTGATACTCTCCCATTCCAAAGTATTGGGTTTTCTTTGATCTGAGCAGTATGTCCTCCTAACTAGGAGGAACACTTTGTACCTTATCACAGTCCTGGCCACCCAAACAGACCCAAGTCTAGAGTCTTTATCTGATGCATTTGAGTCTACCCACAGGTGGGCAGTGAAGGGCAGTCTGTCTATTTGCCTTGGACTTGTTCTGTGCCAATAAGGTCCCACCCAATACTTTCTCTGTATTGGTTCTCTTTTGCTAATTAAAGCATAACACCATCTCCCACCAAATGCCCTGGGGGTTTTATGTGGATAAAAAGAGACTGAATAGGAAGGACTTTAGGAAAGACACATGACCATCTAGTAAATGAGGGAAGTGAAGTGATGGAATCTAGCACCCACATCTTGGCACAAATTTGTGAGTTGAGGGCTGGGGGGATTTTCCCACCAAATATCAGAGAAAAGCTACCATACCCATGATTTGGAGCTTATCAGAAAAAAAGAAGAGTCAAATTGGCAAGGGCCAAGGCTGCCAAGGAGCAGACCTCCTTCCTCCAAACTCTATGTCCAGGAAGATTTCATACACTGACTGGAGACGCCCATGTACAAGTGACTTTTCCCAGGATGCGTCAGATGCATTGAACAGTGGGAAATGTACGTCAGGATTCTGGGGTTTGGCTGAGGAGAGTGGACTGTATAGAGACAAAAGGCAGAATTTGGGGACCTGGGTACAAAGGTGTGGGAGCAAACGGAAGGGAACTTTGCAAGTGGTGCCACACCTAAAATGATTGACTTGTGGATTCCCAAGTCCTCACTTTCTATGGCTGGAAAATGACGTTCCATGCAGGGCAATCACAGCCCTGCCCTGCATCTGGCCCAGGTGTTGGGGTTCCTTAGTGGTCTGTTTGAGGAGCACAGTCACTGTAAGTGCCAAGGAGGTTCCTCCCAGGATTCCTGCCACACTTGGCTCTGGATCATTCAGACTGGTCTGCAATAAAGCTATGAAGAATTTGGAAAGCAGCAGACCTTTGCTCTTGCTTTTGTTCTCTATATTTTATATACATACACAGACATATACACACATATGTATAGATATATATGCACATATACATAGATACACAGACATGTATGCACATATACATATAAACAGAACTGCATATATACACACATATACATATGTATATATACATGTTCATATATATGGATATAGATTTATGTATACATACATACAAATTATTGTGTATATACATGCATTATTTTATGTGATTATATGTATCCATATCCATATATATATATATATATATATATATATATATATATATATATATATATATATAACACTACCTGCTCATGTATTTTTGATTCATAATGTGCCTGTGTTTTCTTCTAGAACTGTAAGGTCCCCATTCCTGAGCTCTCCAGAAATCCTGGTGATTCCTTAGTCCACAGGTCTTCACAGTTTTTAAGAAAGATTTATCTATTAATCTGAGAGAGAAGGAGAGAGAGAGAGAAAGAGAGTGAGCAGGGGGAGGGCCAGAGGGAGAGGGAAAGAACCCCAAGCAGACTTCCTGCTGAGCCTGGAGCCCAGGTGGGGCTCTATCACAGGACCCCAATATTATGACACAAGCAAAACCAAGAGTCCAATGCTCAACTTACAGAGCCACTGAGGCACCCTGGTATTTACATTTTTAATTGAAACATAATTGACATACAACTTGGTAGTTTCAAGTATACATTCAATATTTATATAGTGAAATGATCATCACAATAAATCTAGCTAGCATTCATAACCACACAATTACACAATTTCTTCCCTGTGACAGGAGCTTTTAAGACCTACTCTCTTAGCAACATTTCTTTAAAAAAAAATTTTTTTTTAATATATTTATTTGAGACAGAGAGGGCCTACATGAGGAGGGAGAGGGAGAAGCAGACTCCCCACTGAGCAGGGAGCCCAACAATGGGGGGAGGGGCGCTCCAAACCCTGAGATCATGACTTGAACTGAAGTCAGATGATTAACCAACTGAGCCACCCAGGCACCCCAGCAACTTTTCAATATAGAATACAGTATTGTTTACTACAGTCACCAAGCTATACAGTACATCCCCAGTACTTATTTGTATTATAACTTACAATTTATAAATATTTTATTTATCTTGTACCTTTTGACCCCCCTCACCCATTTTCCTCACACCCTACCTGCCTCCTCTGGCAACCCCCAAACTATTCTTTGTATGTATGAGCTTGGGCTGTCTTTGTTTTCTGGCCACATATACATGAGATCATACAGTATTTGCATTTGTAAAGGGATCCAATTTCCAAAGGAAAAATGGCTGATGATGGAAATTTAAGCATCCCTTAGGAATCCTTTTTTGGATAGGGAGGTCTGTACAGTTGACCACAGGTTAAAGAGTGAGGATCGTGTGTCTCTGGGTAAAACTATCCCACCCCAAAAACACTGAAAGAGGAGACAGTTTGTGGAGATCTGTCCACAGTCACAAGGGTAAACAAGGAGGCAGGGGAGAAGGAAAGGCTGAGGGGTGCCCCCCAAGGGAGTAGGTGGTAAAGCCTGTCAACAGGAAGAAATAACTTAAGTTGAAGGACAAGGTAGAGTAATTGACTCTGACCTCACACAACAGGAAAAGTTTCCCAACTAAGGATTCACCTCCTCACTCGATAAAACCAGAACAAACTCCCCACATTTTCTGATCTTTCAGAGTAGAGGTAGTTCACTTGAAATGGCTGTTTTGAGTCCCTATATCTACTCCTGGCTCTGCCACCAATCCACGTGGAGTTGGCGGATCTGCTTGGGTAAGTATGCAAATCCCCCCGACTTCTGGACCAAAAGTTTTTCTTCTAAGAGTTCAATTCCTAGGCCAGGTCTTAATACCCAGCATAAACCAAGAGCTAAGAGAGTTCTTCTGGTCCCTGGGGCTTGCTTTGTGAGGTTGGGAAACAAGATTGGAGAGAAGACAAATGTATCACATTGAGCACCTACCGTTGCCAGGTACTATGAAGGTGTTTGTAGATATCCTATTTCATCTTCACCATGGAGGTGCCAAGAATTGATGAGTGAACTAAATCTATAGAGGTCATAGGACTGTCCCGGTGTTATGACACTGGTGAATATTGGGGTCAGAATTCAACTCCTCATCTGCTTTAGGACAAAACCTGTGAACATTCTTCTGCTACTCAAATATTTATAGACAATAGAGGGCTCATTCCTACCCATTATTTCCCCACGTGGTGCCTTACAAGCTTTGGGGAAATTGACACTCATCCTCTGTTGACTTAAACATGATTTAAACATGTTTAATTACAAAACCAGTTCTCTGCCCCCCCATATATATTTATATATAGGTATAGATACACATGCATACATGTGTGTATTTATTTACTTATACTTAAAATACCTACTTAACTCTTACACCCATAAATTCCACCTCTCTTATATTAATCTAAAAAATGAAAGACTTATGGTTGAAAATGCTCAACAGAGGGACACCTGGGTGACTGCTTGAGTGACTCAGTCAGTTAAGCATCTGCGTTCGGTTCAGGTCATGATCCCAGAGTCCTGGGATCAAGCCTCGCATCTGGCTCCTTGCTCAGCAGGGAGTCTGCTTCTCCCTCTGCCTGCTGCTCCCCCTGCCTTTGAGCTCTTGCCCTTTCTCTCTGACAAATAAATAAATAAAAACTTTTAAAAATGCTCAATATAATATATTGTCTAGATAATAATGCAAATGCTTGACAATAGGCATTTATTTATTTTAAGTGAGACGTATGTAACCATGGAAAACCACACTGTGAAATATTTACCTCATTAATTGAGTAGGACAAGATGGGTAACAATAGGTGGGTGATTCCAAATGTGAGAAGACAATAGATTATTTATATTAAATCTGCAAAAAAAATAGAATGGTAATAAGAAGAGACACGTGTTAATTCTCTGAAGTTAGATTATCATAATTTTTTAAAATTTTACTTTTCTCTTTTTCTGTAAATTACCTTATAATTAGAAAGTGTACTGTATGGTGACTAACATAATTTAATAAAAATATTATTATAATAAAAAAAATCTAACTCCTCTCCCCATCCTAAAAAAAAAAAAAAAAGAAAGTAGGAAAAAATTGTTTACAAAGGAGAAGGTTAGTCCTGTGAGAGCAGGAATCCTCTGCAGAAGGCCCAGTCCCACAGAGAACAGGCTGTGGTAAGGGCAGGCTAAGGGGAGGAAACAGGCCTCCTTGTTTGGTCAGTGGAAGCAGGGAGGAGCCCAGGATAACCACCCAGCTCTCCAGGGAAGTCTGTGCCAGACCGAGCGCTCTCCACTCTGCTCAGAGTCATGCCAGCCCAGGCTCTGTTGCTCATCCTCTTCCTCTGTGTGCTGCTGCCGCAGGCCCAGGGAGGGCACCGGAGCCTGAAGATGATGCAGAGTAGGTGATGGACTAGGGGACAGGGAGGGGGAGGGGGCCAGGAGCGGCTGTGTGCCTTCTGAGGAGGACCTGGGAATTGGAACTTTAAGCACATCCTGCTCAGACCACAGCATTATGAAGACTCTGGGTCCTCCCAAACCGTGGCCCTCTGGCCCTTTTACTCAGTCCTGGGAACAGTGATGGGGGTGGAGGGAGAGCCTACATCTTTTGATTCTCTGTTCCAAATACCCAGACACAAACAGTACATACAGTAGTGAAAGATACATCATGGGCTGAGAATCACATGGGAAAAACCAAACAACTGTTCTTAGATTTCTGCACACACGTGACACGTCACATCCAGAAATGTTGGTGGAAGAGGTGTAGAATGAAAGGACCTTGGGAAAGCAGATTTTGGGGTACACAGGGTCAAGTCAAAGTTATCATCAGAGAAACCAGGATGGTGGCAGTGGAAGGGAAATAGTGCAAGTGGTATTTTCTGGGAAGAGGCAAGGGCCCTGGAGAAAGTGACAGGGACAGGAGAGAGGGGGCAGAGTGGGAAGTCCTCTTCCTCTCTGGACCCTGCAAGTTCTGGAGAGTGGGGAGGGTCTGCAGGGTGTCTCAGTCTCTGCTGAGTTCTCAGAGTGTAGACTCTATGGGGTGCATCACCAAGGCCATGATCAACGTGGAAGACAGGGTCCTGGTTGCAGAGTATACAGAGGGCCCTGGAAGGCCAGGTATTGAGATTTGTTGGGGGAAAATTGGGGGATGTAGGATTTAAGATACTACCCGTCACCAGGATTGGGTAAAGGGCAGAAAGTGAGTTCCCTGAAAAGTCCAAGAGTGTCATGTGTCGATCTGGGTTCTGTTGTTTTCGGGAGAGGCTTTAAGCAGGAGAGGAGTACTCTCAAGGGATCTGGTTGCACTGACCCTGCTCTTGCTCTGTTTCAGAAATAGAGCTGATCAAGGAAATCAAGGTTTGTGAAAAGCATACCAGCATATATATGTGCAGACGCCCCTGTGAATATCATCAAGATTGTCAAGCAAATAACATATGCTGTTCAACCTTCTGCGGGAATATTTGCATGAGCCTGCAGTGAGTGGGTGAGGGAGCTGGGCTGTTCCCCCAAACCTCTATTCACACCAAGGCATGAGGACCTCAGAACCCAGGCAAGAGGATATCAACAGGAATGCACCCTTCCACCAGTCTGAACCGTTTGTTCCTGTCAAATAAACCAGAACAAATGTCCACAGATCTGCGTATTTTACTCCCAGTGTTTGTGATCACTGAGGACCCAGTGCAGAGTGCTCCCTTCTCTAGATCCAGGTGTCTGATCTCTCTCCCCTTGTCATTCTTCTCTATTCTCTCTCCCATTGGCCCTGCACCCCTGCCAGATTCCCGAGGCCCAGCCTCATTGTTGATCTGCTCACCGAACCAGTACTCCCAGGGCAGAAACTGTCCATGTGTGGTATCTTCCAGTGCTAACCAGAACATTCCTCAGCCTGGGGTCAGAAGGGTCAAGTTAAACATAAGGCAGGTGGAGGCTAGACCCTGGTCACAGAGTAGGAGACCCCCAGGGAGGCCTCTTCTTAAATTTGACCCACCCCCATCCCATTCTTCCCATTTTCCTTGTGAGTTTCAGATTACTGTCCTTTTACAATGAAGAAAACCAATCGGAGGGAAGTGAAGTGACATGCTCAAGGCAAAAGAGAGTGAGAGGTCATGATGTGGCTTGAGGAGGATGTTTGTCTGGACCTCCTGTTTGCTCACAGCTCTTCCACTATGGGAAGACCATGGGCATGGAAGTGAATGCCTACACTAACATCTAGTGTTACACTCTAGTCCAGTGCTTCCTGCTGGGCATCAGTAAAGGATTGCCCAGGGGAGGAAACCTGTCTCTCTTGAGCCAGAGCCTCTGGCCCACCTTAGAAGCATCTCAGGGCTCCTAGTATCAGAGGAGATTCTTTACCTCTCCTAAAGGGCTTCCTTTGGAGCAGGAAAGTTTAGGAAAGAGATTATGATCAACCAGTAGCACAGCCATCATGAGACACAGGTGGGTGGTAAGGGCATGCTCTGCAGGAGTGCTTCCTCACATAGCCTGACTCTGCAAGCATCTTCCCAGTGCTTGGCCATGCCCCAAACACCCTGGGAGAGACTATTAAGAGAGGCAAGGTTACCTGCCAGAGCCCACATAGGGAGTGACCTCCCATGTCTACGATCAGTGCTCCCTACCATGTGGGTACACCATGCTGCCAACTGACCTAGTCCTTGCCCCTGGCATGAGCCCCTCAACCATGAATTCTACTGGACCTGCTGGTCTTCTCCATCGTGATAACTGGTGGCCAGGCCTGTGTTCCACAGAGCTCTCTGGACACTCCACCCTGCCCCAGTGGACTCAGAGGCTACACCTAGAATGCTTCAACTGGGAGGAGTGCTTGCCTGGCCAGCACTCCATGTTCTGTCCTATGGAACAGCTGTGTGCCTCTATGGTAGGTCGAGTGGAAGACTGGGGACCCCTGCAAGGCCTTGACTCTCATGGAGGCATAGGAGGGAGTAAATGTGAATTCTGCCATGACCTGGGTGTCCAAAAAGCCAAGTTCCAGCATGCAGAGAATTGTTGATCAGGCTGGTCTGTCTGACAAACACATGGCCTACGGCTGTCATGGCTTCTGCAGTGATTGTTCTCTCCTCATGCTCCAGCCATGCTCCTTCTCTATGTCAGTGCAGATGGCAGGACTCTAGAAGTACCTTGCGCATCTCATACACCATGATGATGGTCAACTCCTGCTTCATTTCCATCCTTTGGGTGCCCCTCATGCTCACAAGTGGGTCCATAGTGATGCCTTCACCCACAAAGTGTGTCCCACCACCGTCTCCTGGTAGTAGTCTGTGTCATAACAAACCCAGGGTGCCTAGTTAAGGAGCTATAGGAAGTTCTGGAATGCAAGATTTGCGTTTAGGTGCCAAGTGCAAGACCTACCACCAAGAAATGCCCATTGGCCCAAATATAATTAGAATAGGCATAACATGCAGGATTCGAGGAAAGCTCTATCCCGAGGCAGTTGTTTCTAAGCCTAAAATCTACCATTAAAATTACATTCTCTGGGAGTGCATACCCAACAGTGAGTGTAGTGTCTGTGCAGTGTCTTAACTTGGGAAGTGTTCACTCCCTGGAAAGCATTAGTGAGTGGGTGTGAGAAGGTAGAAGAATCTACATGAGAGGACACCATGTGTCTAAATTCTAAGGATATTCTGGGTCACTGTTGCTGGGTATATGGTGGTCCCTTTTTATGTGGATTCAGGTTTTTTTAATTGATGGAACGGTTTCTTGGATTTTAGTTTTTAATATTGGTAACTTGTTTTCTTTTCAAAAACTCCAATATTATTTATTTATTTACATTTTCTTTCTCCTATTTCTTTATTAATCTTTATCTCTCTCATTGTTTTTACTTTTGCATTTTATTTGTGATCTCTTATATTTTTTCATTCTTTTTCTCAATACCTCTTACAGTTCATTTGAATTTATTCTGTCTTGAAATCTTTTAACAATCTTAATTTCTGGGACACCTGGGTGGTGCAGTCGTTAAGCGTCTGCCTTCGGCTCAGGGTGTGATCCCGGCGTTCTGGGATCGAGTCCCACATCGGGATCCTCCACTGGGAGTCTGCTTCTTCCTTTCCCACTCCCCTGCTGTGTTCCCTCTCTCGCTGGCTGTCTCTCTGTCACATAAATAAATAAAATCTTTTTTAAAAAAATCTTAATTTCTGAGATGACCTTTAACTTCTTTGGTTTTTGTATGTTCTGTCTACCTCTTATTTCATGTTTTCCTGGATTTTTTGCTACATATATGCTGAGTTTCTAAATTTCTGATTCAAGGTATTCTTTTCATCTGTCAAAACCTTTGTTTACAGATATTTATTTAATTAAAGTTGCAGGTTTTGTATTACCCTTCTCTTCCTGACAAGATGTTTCTGGTGGGAGAATTTTTTTTTCTGTAGATATAATTCAGTTCCCATTCATTCTGTTTTCTTTAATTCATTCTGTTGTTTTTAGTGTTGGTACACAGTGTTCCTCCTAGCTTAGAAGGCCATCCTGCTCATATCAAAGAAAATACAATACTTTGGAATGAGAGAGTATCAAAGGAAAGAGTCTGTGACATGGTCAACATGTAGTTCCTGGGCAGAACTTACAGATCTGCCACAACCCAAATCACCATTAAGTTTAAGGCCTTTGAACTTTGTTTCTCTGCTCCTCTGCCCCTGGTTCCAGACCACGACCTCTGCTCCCCCTCCCCAAGTAAGACGAGGCCACATGAAAGAGCTGTCAGCCAGTTATAGCACACACTCAACTCAACACCTTGAGAGATAAGTGTGGGTAAGGGTCTGGAGGTATGAGTTTTAATTTGTGGCTTACTTGGATGAGTTCCCTGCCCAAGCAGTGTCAACACTATTCCTGTGAGATGGAGATGATTGTCTCTGGTGTTCCAATAAGAAAACTGAGACAGAGGGGACATTCCTGTCTGAGGTTCCACAGGTAAAAGGGGCAGACATGAAACAAGATACCAGTATTCCTGACTCTAAGTCCAATGCTTCTCCTCTTTAACATTATCTGGAAAGCCCAGGATTCTGAATTCTGAGGGCAGCAGTCCTTCTGTGTCTTTGTGATGCCTGGGGGCCTTGTCATTGTCCTACACTCTAGGTCAAGATAACCAAAGAATTCACTCAGCTTTCTGTATGTGAGTAGTTCGCAGCCTGGGCATGATTATATTTCTCTCCTCTGGCTCAGTTAGTGCACCTGAGATGTGCAAAGAAAGAGATTATCAACCCCAGGATCCTAACTCTTTAAGAGCAAGTAAGGAACTTGCTTAGAAAACCGGACTGAGTAAGGCCTTTTTTTTTTTCATTGAACAAATCTCAAAGTTCTGGAGCACTTAGATCTAGAATGATATTTTTAGGTATAAATAAATAGCTTCATGGAACCCATGGCTTTGGATTTACTGTGTTTCTGTCAGTGTGCACCAGTCTTCCTCCTTCTTTGTGCAAAGGCCGTGTAAGTGCCACAGGAATCCAGCCCACCCCAGTGCATGCTCACCATCACCCAGCTACCTTCTACGTCGTATCCCACCTGTAAGTGGATGACAGAGCATCTGCTTTGTTCATCGGCCTTGCTATGCACGGCTACCTTCAGAGGATCACAAGAGCACTCTGAGCCAGGCTCAAGAACTGGGTATCCTGCCACCTCAACCTGGCTTTCTGGGACAAACTATGTGAGTGATTTATAGGATTTCTGGCACCCTACCATGCTCCTCAGAGATAGTTCACCCTAGGCCTGGAGCTTCACCAATTAGGTTATATCCTTTGGTAGATATTGTCCAATAGTAAATGAAGTCTCAATACCTTCACTTGGCAGTTTTCCTTCACCAAGCCAGGCTGCCAGGGACACGGTTCTGAATGGAGAAAGTTGGAGAACAGCTGTAAGCATGTAAGATGGAAGCCCCCCAACACCTGATCTTTTACATTTTAAAAGCTTCTCTCCTTTGCTTTCTCTCCATGATCTCCTTTTCTTGTTCTTCTCCTCAGGTCTCCTAAATCCAACCTGCTCAAAGTCGATGTGTCAAAGATTCACATGCCTAAAACTTACATTTTTCCAGCTTCTAAATTTCACTTCTTCTGAAAGGAGAATAAGGTTTCAAAGCCCCCTTTGAAGAATTTTGCCCCTTTTAAATGACCTCTAGCAGGACACGTGCATTTGAACAGAGGAATTTTGGTTGATTCTTCTAGAGCAGCGTTGTTCACTAGAACTTTCAGGGATGATGGAAATGTTGTATGTCTGAGCTGTCCAATATAATAGCCACTAGTTACATGTGGCTGTCGAAGGCTTGAAATGACTAGAAGCTAAATTTTAAATTTCATTAAAATCATCACATGTGGGTAGAGTCTACCCTATTGGACAGTGCAGAGGGAGGCTCTTTTGCTTGGGTGGGGGAATGGGATAGACTGGTGATGGGTAGTAAGGAGGTCACGTATTGCATGGTGCACTGGGTGTTATACACAACTAATGAAGCATCGAACTTTACATCAGAAACCAGGGATGTACTGTATGGTGACTAACATAGTATAATAAAAAATAAAAATAAAAAAAATTACAAGAGTGTTTATCTCCCAGTCATACATGCTGCTGGACCTTTTGTGGAAACGTCTCCTTGGACAATAAGTGAGTTGGTTAGAGTGGGAGGGTTGGGCATGGACATGCTTCCTCCCTACTGGTCACCCTCACTCAGAAGCTGTGACATGGGACAGATTCATCCAAATCCTGGTCAAACAAACAGGCAGCATAAGGCAAGGTCCTTCTATCTCCACACCTAGCTGCCATTTAGGGCAAAAAACGCAAGACACCAATGTTGGGGTGGGGAGGCTCCACTTTCCTTCCTTTGCTTTCATTCGGTTCCCCCAAAGGGTCACCCATCAGTTTGTTCATCCCTCTTTTGTCCAAGGCCCTGACTATTGCCTCCTTAGTCTGACGTCTCCATTGGCCCCTTGTCTCAGGCAGACCCAAAGAGACCTGGTCTCCACCTATCTGCCCAATTGCCAAATCTCTTGGGAGAAATTGCTTAAAATGGGTAACTAGTGATCTTAGAGAAAAGAATTTCTGTTCCCTTGGACAGGCACCAGGGTCCTATTAAGTTTGGAAATGGAGGTTCCCAGGAGTTCCTGACTTTTAACCACTTGACTTGTCTCTTCCAGAGAATCCTTTAAATCCATGCTAAACCCCTAGGTTCTAGCTGGCCCACCACTAGTACGGGCTAGAGGATGACTATGTAGTCTAAGAAGTAAGAAGAGTCCTACCTGGCTCCCTATTGGGATGTTCACTTGCCCTGGCCAAAGACCCTTCCGTTCTCCCCTTGATCTCTCTATCCTGAGAAGGCTCAAGTGTCTGCCAAATAAACTGATAACCAACCTGAGGGCTAGGCATTGTTTCATACTCCTTTCTTATATTGCTCGTTTCACAACAACCAATAGATGTTCCCATCCCACCATGGGAATAGGTGCCCAACTCTGCCTTCCCTGTTAGACCTATATATTAGTCAGTAGACTCATAGCCCTGGCAAAAATGCAGAGATTTATAAAAACCTCAGTAAACAGAGTAAAAGTTTATTCTCATTCACAATACATTTCACTGCCGATGGTCGGTGAACAACCCCCATGCCATGCGTGGTTCAAGGACCCTGCATCCTTCTGTCTATAACTCCATCATCTCCCAGGGCCTCCACTGCATCCAGCCAGCAGATGGGAGAAGAAGGGCAGCACAGAGGCTCCTACAGAAGGGTTTTAATAGCCAGGCCTAGAAGTGGAGCTCTGTTTCCATCCACATTCTATTTGCCATAATGTAGCCATAGGGTCCCCTTCTTTGCAAAGGAAACAGGGAAATACAATCTAGCTGTATGCCCAAGGTCGACAGAAAGCAGGATTTGGTGAACTCATGGCAGTCTCTGAACCGTATACTTCTGCAAAGCCAAACTCCTCAGCAAGACCCAAGACCCTGGCCTCCGCCTCACTCTCCAATGGAACAAGCACCTCCCTGTCATTAGAGAAGGCATTCCTGCCCTCAGAGTGGGCACTCTGAGGCCCCAGAACGATTCCTCCTTCTGCAGTCTCCATATCCTCTCACTCCCACCTGTTTTGTCTGCCTGGTAGTGTTACCTGGGTAATATTATTCATACCCTGAGATGTCTACTCCTGCCAGGCAGGCTTTCCAGCCCATCCTGTTCCCCTAGATTGTATCTGCATTTCTACCATCAGTATCTTGAAGATCATTTAAAAAGTATAACTTCCCTTGGATGAGAAGATTATAAAGTCCCTACAATGTATTCATATCTGTGCCTCTTCCTGAGAATGAGGTATTTTCATTTAGATGGGATGAGTCAGCACGTCACACTTACCAACTGTAGACCCCATGGAAAGGTTCCAGAATGGGATACAGCAAAGACCAGTGCCAGGCAAGGGATTAAGACTTAAGGGAACACTGGTCAGTGCCCTAGAGCTCTGAGTAAGGAAAAGGCAGAAGGACTCAGGGGCTCAGGTAAACATCCTTCAGGAGTGGGGTTTTGTCTTAACCTTCAGGGATAAGGAGCACTTGGAGCTCGATTGAGTGAAAGTGGTTATTCCTTCCTGACCAAAGAAGTAGAGAAGAACAAGAGGTTAGGGACCCCCCAGGGGAAGGACCAGGGAAGAGGAACCTGTCCACTTGAGGAACCTGGATATTATAGGGAAGAAAAAGCAATTTTCCTCTAGCCTTCTGGGTTCCTGGCTGAGACCCCCTGCAATAAGAAACAGATTAGCAGGAGAAAAAGAAACAAGAGCTTACTAACATGTGTATCTCCACTATACATGGGACAGACCAGGAAAACCGAGTCACTGCCCCAAATCGTCCAAGCCATCTTCTTAAATACCATCTTCAGCTAAAGACAAAAGATGTGGAAAGGAAGGGGAAGGCCAGTTATGCAAGGTCAACCAGGAGGGCACAGTGAACAATGGTATGGTTGTTATGCAGATTTGTGCTACAGGCTCCATTGATAAAGAGTTTCTAGAGGTTGAAAGTGATCCCTCTCTAAGACCACTTACAGAAAGAAAGACACCCTTACAAATGGGTATTTCCCTCATCCATGTCGATGTCTCCTATGAAGGGGAGCAAATATTGCCAGGCCAAGTTCTGACTCTTTGGCATACCGATTATTTGAAGCCGGTTAGTTTTAAGAAACAGCAGACGCAGGTGAAGCTCTGAAAACCGAAAGAAGTTACCTGTTTGTGAGAGACTGTCTAAGGCAATCCTGGGTCATTGAGAGGTGGAAGGGAGAGAAGATGTGTTGCCCTAGGTGAGCAGTTGCTTAACTTTGGAGTTTTTACTTTCTTTTTTCTTTTTTTTTTTTTTTTGAGTTTTGACTTTCTTATTTAAAGACATCTTCTCCTATTTTCCTCCCTTTGAACATCAGAAGGCATTGTATTCAGTTCATCCGGGGCATTCCGAAAAGGATGTCATTTTAAGGGGGACCGTTAGTTCCTTGACAATCAGAATATCAGAATTGTACACTTTTGGTCACCTCTTCTATTTCTCTTTCTACTTGGGACAGAAATGGGAGCACAGCTGTAGTAAGAGGGTAGAGCCAAAGAGTGCACCCCTAGATGAAGCCGCTCATCCTAAGCATCCTGGAAGTAGTTGCTTTTCCTCTGTGGGGGCTCAGAATGTCCTCAGCCTCTGCACCAGCGCGTCTGGGCTCCAGGGCCATACCCAGCAGCTCTGGGGACTTCCCTTCACTATCATGGTGGCACTTCATACTCTTTTGGATTAGGGAGCCCTTTTCCTAGATCCTACCTCTCCCTCTTTGTTAACGACCTCATTTTGGTAACATACATGCCACAGGAGCTTCCTGAGAGAGTACCTGAGAAACGAGTAAAATAGAGACTTCTTATGCCTCCATTCTACATTAATACCACTGTGGCTGGATACATTTCGACTACGTGATGACAGCAGCAACAAAGAAAATAGTGGCTTAAATAAGGCAGGTCAATCTTTGCTCACGTGGAAGAGTCAGGTATTAGGGATCCAGAACAAGTTTGGGGACAACACAAAACCATGGAAGACCCAGGTGCCTTCACCTTTTTGCTCCATCACCCTTGATATGAAGTTTCCATTTCCAAGATCGTCACCTCATGACCTACAAGGTCTAAGCAAGATATTAAATATGCCCCTCACCCAAGAATGACATTCAGACAGGTTAAACGTTAAATCGAAGTAAGAAAATTTCAGCCACAGCAAACTAGAGGAAAATGCAGTACGGTATTTCTCAAAACGGGCGGAGGAAAGACTCTGTGACCTTAATAATAAAAATGGCACTATGGTGCAGCATTTTAAAAAGTATTAATTGAGTTATTGTTTTTCTTTTTCTGCAAGTCCTTGTTTTTCCAACAAGCACTTTGACCATGAAATTAGGACATGAAGCTGAGGTTTATTTCCCCAGGGAAAAGGGATCACAAAATAAACCAGGAAGGACAGAGTCGTGGTCATGGATCTGAGGGCCACAACAGTTTTGAAAGCTATTATTGCTCGTTGAGAGAGAAAAGTTGTTTTTCAGTGTTTGTCTTGTGTTTGAAATGACAAAGACTCACCTTGGCTCTCACAAGTATGGACCTCAAACCATAAACCTTGGAATTAGGAATAAAGCTAAATAACCTAAGAACGGATCTAGTCCACTGCAAAAGGTATAAACGTCTGAGCAGTCGGCAGGAAGGAGAACCCCGGAGGAGTGAGTTAGGAAGAAACTGAAACACCCAGATAGGTTAGGAAATCCTAACACAGAAATGGGATCACCAGTTAAACAGGGTATTTGATTACGATTTTTGTTTTCTATTGCTGTTGTACCAAGTCACCATGAATTTAGGAGCTTAAACCACACAAATTATTATCTCACAGTTCCGTAGGTCCGAAGTCCCACACGGGTCTCATGCCTTCCAGTGAAGGTGTCAGCAGGGCTGTGCTCCTTTTAGTGTTTCCTCTCTAGAGGGAAGGATCCATGTGTGTGTTCCTTCCGATTGTTGGCAGAATTCAGTTCCTTCAAGACCTAAGACTGAGGTCTCCGTTTCCTTGCCGGCTGTCAGCTGAGGGCCGTTTTCAGCTTCTAGAGGCCACTCACATGCTTTGGCGTGGGCTCCATTCCTCCATCCTCAGAGCCAGCAAGCGCCAGGTGGGTCCTCATGCTTCAGCTCTTAGCTTCTTCTGCTGCTCTTTAACCCACTGCAGCCAGGAGACATTCCCTACTTAAGGACTCTTGGTTACACCGGTCCCACCCGGCTCTCCATCTCAAGGTCCCTACCCTTCATCACATCTGCAAAGCCCCTTTAGCACCTCAGGTCAGGAAGTAGGTGCCGGGCCTGAGACATGGGCATGGTTATCCTCTTTACCTCTGCTTACACTTAAAACCCGTTGTGAGAGAGGGGGTGCCTGGGTGGTTCAGTTGGTTAAGTGACTGCCTTCGGCTCAGGCCATGATCCTGGAGTTCTGGGATGGTCCTGCACTGGGCTCCCTGCTCAGCAGGGAATCTGCTTCTCCCTCTGACCCTCCCCCTCTCATGTACGTGCTTTCTCACTCTCTCTCTCTCTCTTCTCTCTCTCAAATAAATAAATAAAATCTTAAAAGAAATGATGTGCGAGGAAAAAAACACATTAATACGCAAGGGAAAGAGAACAGGAGAGAAAACAGTAAATAAGCATTTTCAACACACTGAAAGCTAGAAAGGAATGGCTAACTAGTAAGTATCTTACTTCATTAGAGAAGAGGAAACCAAACTGCCTGGAGGATATGTCCCGATTCATGCCAGTCTGGATGAGGACTGCAAAGCGAGCTCATGTAACCAAAGAACTACAACGTCTGAGAAGTGAGCCATCAGGTGTCTGAAGGTGGGGAGGTGGATGTTGTTGAAAAGACGTTGTTATGATACAGACGTAGTGAAGAGAAGGGCCATATGCACCCCAATGTTCATAGCAGCATTGTCCACAATAGCGAAATTGTGGAAGGAGCCGAGATGCCCTTCAACAGATGACGGGATTAAGAAGATGTGGTCCATAAATACAATGGAATATTACTCAGCCATCAGAAAGAACGATTACCCAGCATTTGCGGCAACATGGATGGGACTGGAGGAGATTATGTTAAGTGAAATGAGTCAAGCAGAGAAAGACAATTATCATATGGTTTCACTCATTTATGGAACATAAGAAATAGCAGGAAGATCGGTAGGAGAAGAAAGGGAAGAAAGAAGGAGGGATAAACAGAAGGGGGAATGAACCATGAGAGACTTTGGACTCTGGGAAACAGACTGAGGGCTTCAGAGGGGAAGGGGGTGGGGGATTGGGTTAGGCCGGTGGTGGGTATTAAGGAGGACACGTATTGCATGGAGCGCTGGGTGTTACACGCAAATAATGAATCATGGAACACTACATGAAAAACTAAGGATGTACTCTATGGTGACTAACATAACATAATAAAAAATTATTATTAAAAAAAAAGAGGTTGAAGGCGCCTGGGTGGCTCAGTTGTTAAGCGTCTGCCTTCGGCTCAGGGCGTGATCCCGGCGTAATGGGATCGAGCCCCACATCAGGCTCCTGTGCTAGGAGCCTGCTTCTTCCTCTCCCACTCCCCCTGCTTGTGTTCCCTCTCTGGCTGGCTGTCTCTCTGTCAAATAAATAAATAAAATCTTTAAAAAAAAAAAAAACGAGGTTGTTATGAAAGCCTGTTTAAGAAACAGTCAAAACTTGCTTTTATTCATTGTCTTTATTTTCTGTATGTAAATTCAGCACTCTTTCACCATTCTCAAATCTCTTGAAACTCTTCTGCACTCTCTGGAATTCAACATCTTCACAGAAGTACCTCAAGGCCCTCTGCCTTCTTCCTGAGACATTTGAAGATATCCAACAGGATTTGCTGTATCAACCCAGTGCTTGACTTCCCCCACAGTGATCATGGTTATCATTGTACGTACGTATTTCTCCAGCATTCAGAAATACTAGGCCATGCCCTGGTGACTCACTACAGCTTTCTAGGGCCTACAGAACTTTCATAGTTTATTTTCTTGTGCACAGAAGAATCATGAAAACATTTTATGTAGTCGGACTTGGGTGTGTTCACTGTTCAAATACTAAACACTTAGCAATTTTACTTCTAATATTGTAGGCTTTTTCAGACCCCTTGGCTCATGCCAACCAAATTCATAAGGTTTCAATTTTGTAGAAGATGTTTTCACTTAGTAATGTGGGGATGATGATATTGATAACGCACCATATGTGTAAACAATGTGAGTACGGAACAAACTGAAGTGTGAGGCAGGGACTATACATCCTCTTGCCTGTGTTCACAGACAGCTTGAACACTTTTCAATGCACAGTTGCTTAGAGTAAGTTTTTTTTTTAAGATCTTATTTATTTATTTGACAGAGATAGAGACATCCAGCTAGAGAGGGAACACAAGCAGTGGGAGTGGGAGAGGAAGAAGCAGGCTCATAGCAGAGGAGCCTGATGTGGGGCTCGATCCCATAACGCCAGGATCACGCCCTGAGCCGAAGGCAGACGTTTAACCGCTGTGCCACCCAGGCACCCCTAGAGTAAGTTTTTTAAATCTGGATAGGTATGATGCAGGTAAAGTCAAACTGTTACTTTTTTCTTTTTTAATAAGTTTTTATTATGTTATGTTAGTCACCATACAGTATATCCTTAATTTTTGATGGAATGTTCCATGATTCATTAATCTCTCCAATGCGTCCACACTTGGATTTTTTTTTTCTCAGACAGTGTGATGGAACTTCTCTGTTACACGCCTGGACTTCCACAAAGCTATGTCATATGGGTGATCCTCTAAATGAGTGTTCTCCAGTGACTCCTGGACTGTGACTGAGGGGGGTTACAGTCAGTTCTCAGGCCATGTCAGGGTCCCATGCCAAGACTGAGGTCTCTATGCCAATGACCCAATCCATGGCTGAGACTCCTCCTGGATCGCTTAGCATATGATGCTGGATCCGCAGCTTCTCCAAGGTACTTTGGTCTATGGGTGGATGCCAAGTTGTTGTGTGGAGGTCAGGGAGGGGGAGTTCAAACAGGGGGTCTTATTCAGGCATCTTGCTGATGTCACTCTCAAAAAGGACCTTAAAGGAATTGAGTGATATAAAATTAGTGTATCCACAAAAATTGTAAGTTAAGTATGTTTGAAAATGAAATGTGCTGGGGGCGCCTGGGTGGCTCAGTCGTTAAGCGTCTGCCTTTGGCTCAGGGCGTGATCCTGGCGTTATGGGATCGAGCCCCGCATCAGGCTTCTCCACTGGGAGCCTGCTTCTTCCTCTCCCACTCCCCCTGCTTGTGTTCCCTCTCTCGCTGGCTGTCTCTCTCTCTCTCTGTCAAATAAATACATTAAATCTTTAAAAAAAATGAAATGCTGGTATCATTTAAGAGCTAATACTTATGAAACACAGAAGATGTTGGTTGAAATTCAAGCTTAGAAAAAGTTGTTCCACTTCAAATCTTGTAATCAGTTTTTAAAAGTCTCTGGTGATTTTTAAATTTTAATTTCCTTTCATTACTGATAAATGGCTTTTAAAGGATACTAAAATACATACACAATAAATATGTATGATTTTTTTGTTGGGAAGTCACTTTTTTTTAAAGATTTTATTTATTTATTTGACATAGAGAGACAGTGAGAGAGGGAACATAAGCAAGTGGAGTATGAGAGGGAGAAGCAGGCTTCCTGCCAAGGAGGGAGCCCGATGCGGGACTTGATCCCAGGACCCTGGGATCATGACCTGAGCTGAAGGCAGACGCTTAATTGCTGAGCCACCCAGGTGCCCTGGGAAGTCAGTTCTAAAGCTATCTTTCTATGAAAACAAATGACACTGTTATCTCTCTAGGTAATGGATAACTGATCATATCTTATTAGTTTCCTTTGTAATTCTGTGTTTTTCAATTTCTAAAATAAGAAATGATAAGTTATGAAGAATTCATTCCTGCAATGAGAGGAGTAGAAAGCATAAGAGAAGGAAAGAACCTCGGGAGACAAAAATGCCCAACCAAGGAGTGGTGCATGGAGGAGTTGAGGTAGAACCAGATGGGCGGTGAGAGACCAGTCACGTGTTCTCCCAGCTCCACACCCCAAAGCCCTTCTCTACCCCCTGCAGGACCTAGTAAAGTCCTGGGTCTCCTGCCAGGCACACACTCAGACATCCAGAGTTAACATCATGAAGCGGTTGGTTCTCCAGCTCCTGACACTCTACTGCCTGGTGATTCGGCCAGTGACAGGAAGTATAAGAGAAATCCCTGAGCCTGTAGCTAAGCATCCAGATTTCAGTAGGTATTCTAGTCGAGCTTCAAAATGAAGAGGGGGTAGAAAACAAGGAATGAGGGACTGGCATATATGAAAGCCTTGGTTCCTCTTTTACACCAGGATACCTGAGGAAAGGTGAATGTGCAGTTCGCAAGTTTGACAGTCTCCTGATGTTATGAGAAAGGATGTTTTTATGTATGTTGTGGGGACTGTGGTGGCTACATGGTGTTTTTGTTGAGGAGGACTCGAAGAAGCAGAAAGCTCCACAGGGTTCAAAGCCTGCATGGACCTTGCCTAGCTTGAGCCACCAGGAGCTCCTGTCCTCCAGTTAGGGGCTCCAAGGAAGAGCACCAAATTGGGAAAGGGGTACTCGTTATTTCTTGAAATGTGCCCTTTGTTTAGGGAATTGAGTATTTTAGAATATTGGGCATGGCAAGGAGAAATAAAATGGGTGCTTGACCAAGAGAAGTTTGGAATCTCTAGGGTGAAAGAATTGAAATCAGCAGAATTGAGGGGAGAGTAGTGGGTCCATAACTGGTAGCAAAGGTTTCTGGCGGACAGCTAGGTATGGAAGACTGTCTCAACCAGAAAGGGAAAAGTACAAGACAATTTCTCCTCTTCTCTGGGACTCTGTTCTTCTCACTCTGTAAAATGAGAGCAGGCAACCAGAGGATCTCTTGGGCCTCTTTGTTCTGAGAACTGGGTTTCAGGTCTCAGGTCCTGTGATGTTCAATTCCATGGAGGTGACTTCATGGTTGCAGGATTTACCTGGGAGTGGGAGCTGTTTTTTGACTGTAGGAATGGAAAAAGCTACGAGATCCCTAGGTAGGCAGAAGAAGAAGAGAAACCAATGGAGTGTGTGCTGGGGCCTTAGAGGGACCGATAATAGCAAGAAAAACTCCTTCTTCTTCTTCTTCTTCTTCTTCTTCTTCTTCTTCTTCTTCTTCTTCTTCTTCTTGGAGTCACTGCTCATGTGTTCCTTCTCAGTTGTACCAAAACCAAGACTGAAAGACTGCGAGAAGATTCCCACCATCCCCCAGTGTGGTAGAAACTGCAATTTTGACATAGAATGCGATAATGGCGATGAATGCTGCAATTCCATCTGTGGAAATATCTGCATGGAAATCGCAGAAACTGGTAGGATTTAAGATTTAACCCTCTTCTTGCCACAAGGTTCTCAAAGAACCCCTAACTGTGAGGGAACAGACGGAAGGAGACTATGCCTCCCCAGTCCCAGTACCCATTCCAACCTGGGATCCCTACCTCTTACCCCAAGCGCAAGCACCCATTGTCCACTTGCAAGCCTTCCTGATTTATTCAAACCTCAGGAGATCTGACATTTATGTCTCTTCGTTCACTGGACTTAAAACATCCTGAGAGAAACCTTGTATAGGCATCTCCTAAACCACAGAAAATATCCCTGCCCCCAGGGTTTGGGAGGATCTGTTACTCTCAAAGAGATGTGTCTCAGCTGACTGTGCAGCCACTGAATACCCACCCCTTCTCTTTTTCAGAGACCACCACTAAGAACAATAAACCCAACAGCACAGTAACTACATAGTTCCCTAGACTGCAGTGAAATGTGGAGGACACCTGAAGGGCAACAGACTAATTCTACCTGATGTCCAGGGAGCCATCGTCTTGTTCCAGCTGGGAGGCAAAGGGAGGGAGGAAGTGGGGCCCCAGGGCAATGTCCCTCCTCCTTGCCAACCCTCTTCCCTGAACCATTAAATTATCAGCCTCATTTCACTGACAAATAAACTATGGCAGTAACCCAGAACCTCTGTCTCTTCTTCTTTGTCCCAGTACCAATCACTGCCTCTACTTTTTCCCTAAGTTCCCAGTGGATTTACCTGCCTTCTTACCATTCAGAAGATTGAACTCCTTAGTCAAGACTCCTGGACTCTCTTTGTTCATTAACTACCAGCCCTGGGGAAACTGTTTATGTGTGGGATGATCTTATGACTAAAGAAAAAAACATCGCTCTGAGTTCCCCGAACTTCTTGGTGCAGCCTTTCTTTCCTTATTTCAGGCCTGTGATTCTAGTAGGTTCCCACAAGCAGCCACCCTTTTAACGATCCAGGGAAGTACAATCTTCCTTATACATGATAGCACCCGTGGTCTAGAATTGAAAGGAAATGCCACTGGCCTCTCCAAGCTCTCCTCTCAGACAATTCCTTATTTGTTACCATTATTTACTCAGTCACTTGGAATCTATAGGAATATTTTCAAATGTAAATACTCCTAGAAAGAGTAGGCAATATTTATAGGGTTATAGAGAGTCTACAATGTGCTCAGGCTTGTGGCAATGACCACTCCTCATGAGTGGAGGTGTGACTATCTATTTGCATACAGCCCAAAGAATAGTTAAGTCTTATTATCCAAACTAGCAGAAACGAGGGTGGGGCATGGCAAGAAGGGATGAGTGGGATATACAGTCAGTACCTGAAGATATAAATACAGAGGGTTCATTATGTGCATCATGTTATCAGGCTTCCTGGAAGAAGAGATGCTCAGTCCCACCTTGAGGGATAGGGAAGAATTGGGGTAACTCAGAATGAAAGCTAGTTTTCCTCCATGACAGGATTAAATATACACTGTGGGGAGAAGAAAGGGAACTTGGAGGAAAGGAAAGGTTGTTACCCTGTCCTCCTCTTGCCCCCAATACCAACAGATGAAGTTGTGGACAAGCTTTCATCACGAATTTGGTATTAAGCTCTGTGACCCTAGGATACTATAATTTGTTAACTTCTCCATTTTAGAGTCTGTTGTTAAAACCTTAAAACCTGCAAAGCAGAAGCATTATTTGTTAAAATTAACAAAGGAAAACAAACAGGCACAGACAGGTGGCTGATCCTACTCAAGTCCACTAAGCAGGTTGATGACAAGTAGATATATAGACCTCATTCTCTAAATGCCCCTGTACTCTAGTTTCCTGAAATAGATATATGTCAGGGGCCAGAGGTGTGCTTAAAATAAGGAGTCTAGGGGGGGGATATGGTTGGAGAGGGACATTGTGCAGAAAGACTGATAACTGAGATGGGCGAAGGAAGACAGGTCCATAGTGTTCTCCTGGACTAATAGGGGGTGATTGCCTTAGGACAAAACCAATGAACTGTTTCCCTATTAAGCAATAAACATAAAGAAGCAGTTGAGAAAAACTCTATGCCACCAGGCAGATAGGACACTCTTAATCGGTTGGTGCACTAAGGAACACAGTGAGCCTTTGCACTTGGGTGTCTCACTTCAAAGCCCAGAGTTAACCCACTCTGGAAGCAGAATTGGGAGGTGACCAGTATTCAAGTGTGGGGCTGGGAGATCCCCAAGGGGTCTCATTTTGCTTTCTTGGAAGGATTAGTCCCAAATAAACTGGCCTGCCATTGCCAGAAGCATAATTGACCAGCAGATAATTTTAACATACTTCCCAGTAACTGATAGACTAGGAAGACAAAACAAAACAAAGTACAACAAATCCAGTAAAGATCTAAACATTTTGAACAACACAAACGAAAAATGATTGCCTTATATCAAAATGAATTCAGAATTACTGGGGAATATATAGTCTTTACAAGAGCAAATGGAACGTTTTAAGAAAAGGAAAACTGAGGCACAGGGCACCTGTCTGGCTCAGTTGGAAGAGTGTGCAACTCTTGATCTAGGGCTTGTGAGTAAAGCCCCACATTTGGTATAGAGATACTTAAAACTAAAATCTTAGCAGAAACAATGAAGGAACGAAAGAAAGAAAAGAAGAAGGAAGGAAGGAAGGAAGGAAGGAAGGAAGGAAGGAAGGAAGGAAGGAGGGAAGGAGGGAAGGAGGGAAGGAGGGAAGGAAGGAAGGAGGGAGGGAGGGAGGGAGGGAGGGAGGGAGGGAGGGAGGGAGGGAGGGAAGGAAGGAAGGAAGGAAGGAAGGAAGGAAGGAAGGAAGGAAGGAAAGAAAGAAAGAAAGAAAGAAAGAAAGAAAGAAAGAAAGAAAGAAAGAAAGAAAGACTCAGTGAGGTTCAGCAGCTGAGCCAAGACCACATAGCTGTTTAGTGGGAATTCCATGAGGTTCAGTGGCTGAGCCAAGACCACATAGCTGGTAAGTGGGGGAGCCACGATGTGAACTCAGGTCCAACTCCGAGCACTGTTTTTGAACATTCCATGCCACTTCATGAAAACTCTTCACCCCATCTCATCTAATCCTCACAGTGATAACAAAGCTGCCAGGTAGGTTGTATGGTTTCCATTTTCCAGATGAGGAAACTGAGGCTGTAAGATACAGCTACAGTGATAAGTTACCAAGCCAGTACCAAAACTCAGTGTCACTGGGTTTGGGGCTGTAATTGTCATTACTGAAGAGTCCAGGACTATTGTAAAATACGGGGAGCATACAGGATTAGAATTCCGGAGACAAAAATGGATAAATTGGGGGCGCCTGGGTGGCTCAGTCGTTAAGAGTCTGCCTTCCGCTCAGGGTGTGATCCTGGCGTTATGGGATCGAGCCCCACATCAGGCTCCTCCACTGGGAGCCTGCTTCTTCCTCTCCCACTCCCCCTGCTGTGTTCCCTTTCTCGCTGGCTGTCTCTCTCTCTGTCAAATAAATAAATAAAATAAAATAAAATAAAATAAAATAATGGATAAATTGCCACAAGTCTTTCCTCCGAGGCAGCCACCTAGTATGGTTTCAGGAGACCTGGGAAAGTCTCTACCCCGTTTCCCAGCGTCTGAAGTTCCACCAACAAGATAGATGCATTCCTGGCCATAACGATGTTCTCTCTCCTTCTGTCTCTCTTCCTTTTGCCTCCATCCCTCTCTTGCTGTTTTCGAAATGCATGCAGTCTGAGAGAGGTAATGTGGCAAGGCATTATCAGTTCTTCACATCACAAAATTAAAAAGTACAAAAGGACCAGGAAGAGACATGTGGAAATGGGAGTTGAATGAGTAGGGGAGGGTCATCTGTTTATGGGGTGCTCTGGGAGTATCAGAAGCTAGGCTTGGATAACACCAGAAGGAATACAAGGAATCCCTTTGTTAACCCAAGGTCATCTGGGATTTTTTGCTCCTGGGGCTCTAAGACTGTGTGGAACATGCTCAGGCCCTCCTGAAAATCTTATACCATCAGTTTCTTGTCATCAGCGGAGCAAGGAAAAGGTGTACACTCGTATCTGGGGTTGCTCTGAGAATGACAGCGGGCAAAACAGCCCTGCAACTGTTCCAGACAAATCCCTGTGATCATTCATATGTGACCTCTCATGTAGGAGCAAGATAATGGGCAAATGTCCTGGTGGGACACTGTCCAGTACTGTGGCAGAGTGTGGGGCCACTGGGAGGGTCCTGAGCCTGAAAGTCCTGCCCTACTCTCCACATGACCTCACACAAACTCCTTCCCCACTGTACATCTCAGTTTCCTCATCTATGAACTGGGAGAAGTAGTGGGCCATCTTCACAGTTCTCAGCACATGTTCTGTGTCTCTGTCAGGCTTGAGCCTAATCCTGATGCCTCTTCTCATCCCACACAAGCACTTTTGTCTCCACAGTTCCACCTTTTCCTGGAGGAATGTAGCACTCCTGTTGCTTCTCTCTCTCTCTTTGGAGGAGAGCATTTCATCACCAATCAAAGGAGTCAAATGTGGGTTCAGAGAAGCTGTACCCACCCCTCCTTATTAGACCTCCTGGGACTGAGGTTCAGACAGGAGGCAAGGACTTGTGCTGTATGAGGTCACTTCCTCTGTGGCTTCAGAGAACTAGCCCTATCACCCATCCTGCAACCAAATCCTCCCCTCAACTGTTCCCTCCAAATTATTTCCCTAGCTTTACCTGATATGTGTCTTTTCAAAGTTTATTATTTTTTGAATGAGAGAGAGAGCAAGAGAAGAGGTGAGTGGGGAGAAAGAATCTTAAGCAGGATTCATGTCCAGCGCAGAGCCTGATAAGGGGCTCAATGTCACGACCCTAACTGAGATCATGACCTAAGCCAAAATCAAGAGTCTGTTGCTTAACTGACCAAACCAACCAGGCACCCCTCCTAGTTTAATTTTTAAAAACTAATCAGTCACTAGGCAGGAGCCTGAGGGCAGAGAACAGTAGGGAGGTGGTTGCACAAGTGGAGGAGAGAGTTGGAATGCCGTCGGGGGCTGACCTGGAAGTGGTGGCCAAGAGGGGAAGCCATGGGGCTTGGAGAGAGATTAGGAGGTAGAACTGGCCCAAGTCCATGACTGACAGGATGCTAGGGTGAAGGAAAGGGAGGAGTGAATCTCAGGGTTCTCACGACAGCCTGGGGGCCTGTCGATGCCAAATATAATGATGGAAGCAGAGAGCTCCTCCTGTTGAGGCATAGGGAGAAACTAACTCTGATTTATATGTGTGGGCATACAGGTCTCTTGAGATGCCAGATGTATGTTCCCCAGGTGGCTGGATATGTGCCTTTAGCTTGGAAGTGAGAATAGGTCTGGAGGGAGGCATAGGTATCACAGTTAGCAACATGGGAATGAATGCAGGAAGTGTGTGTCAAGTAATGACAGCAGAGAACTGAGACCCAAACTCTGGGGAGCTTCCCCAGTATCTGCAGAGGAACCTACAGGGTGTGTGCATTTGGCAAGGAGACTGCACAGACAAGGTAAGTAGCTGAGGAGAGTTGACTGGGAGGGAGGAGGATTCTTTTTTTTTTTTTTAATGTTTTTTTATTATATTATGTTAGTCACCGTACAGTACATCCCTGGTTTCTGATGTAAAGTTCGATGATTCATTAGTTGTGTATAACACCCAGTGCACCATGCAATACGTGCCCTCCTTACTACCCATCACCAGTCTATCCCATTCCCCCACCCCCTCCCCTCTGAAGCCCTCAGTTTGTTTCTCAGAGTCCATAGGAGGAGGATTCTAAGTGAGAGCTGAAGCTGACAGTGGGGCAAGAGCTACAATGGCTAAACCAAAAAAGGCTTACATGCCTCAGAAGCAGAAAGGAGGCAGGACTGACTAGAGTCTACACTACTGAGAGGACATTTGTCTTTATAATCCCAAGATGTCTATGTCTTTTTACCTCTTTGGTGGTGTCCCTATTTGAATTGCTTTACTCTCCCTGTACCCAAAACTAGAACAGTGTTTCCCAATTAGCAGCTTACATCATGGTGCCCAACTGCCTGCTTCTGTGTCACCAGAGGTGCTTTTAAAAATTTAAGTCCCTAGGCTTCACTTTCTAGAGATTCTGATTCAGGCCATAATCTGTAGTTTCTAAAAGATGCACAGGTGTTTTCAATGTACACTCCAGATTAGGAACCATAACTCTTCTTAGCATCAGACGTCCTAGGAGAGTGCATGAAGGGTGGTATGACAGGTCAGAAATATAGCTGGAAAGTACAGTGTTCAGGGCTTCTGGAGTGAGTCATGGATTGGAGGTCTTGACCCGCCCCTCATTAACTATATTTTCCCATTTGACTTCATTTTTCTTAACCTAGGAAATTAAGAGGGCAATACTAATGACCAATATGATTTTTTCTGAATCTAAACTTCTGTAATTCCAAGACTCAGTAGTATCCAAAAGGATCATGCCTCTCTGGTCAGACCCCACTGGAGAGATGCTCAGTTTAGAGCCCCATGGCCATGTGGTACAGTGTAGTAGTTATCTGTTGTTGTGTGATACATTACCTGTAGGTCAGAAATCTGGTGTGGTGTGTCAGGTTTCTCTGCTCAGGTTCTCAGCAGGCTGAAACCGGGTGGCAGCCAAAGCTGACATTCCCATCTGGGACCAAAGGTTCTCAATGACACTCACTGGCTGTGGTAGAATCATTTCCTTGCAGTTGTACCACTGAGGCTGCTTCCAGAGGCCACCTTCAGTCCAGGGCACCTAGCGTTCTCTGTCCTCGAAGCTCCTAATAGCATGTTGGGCTCCTCTCACACTTTGAATCTCTCTTATCTCTTCTCTATTAGTCAGAGGGCAAACTCTTCTTTTTAAGAACTCAACAGCTTAGGTCTGGCCCAGTCAGATAATCTCTATATTTTAAGGTCAATTAACTTGGGACTGTAATTCCACTATGAAATCCCTTCACAGCAGCACCTAAATCCATGTTTGATTCAATAACCAGAGGATGGGAATCTTGGGAATGTAAATTTAGAATTCTGTCTCCCACAAGCTCAGAAATTAGGAAACTATGTCCAGCCCTCAAAAGGGAGGAAGGAAACCCATATCTTCCAAACTCTTCCCATGTGCCAGGCACGGTGGTGAGTTTATCATGGGCTTCATCCTCCTTAATCCGTCTTTTAAAAAGAGAGTTATTTATTTATTTAGTAGTGTAAAAGGGGGAGGAACAGAAAGAGAGGTAGAGAGAGATTCTCAAGCAGACTCCACACTGAGCACAGAGCCCGACCTGGGGCTTGATCTCAGGATACCAAGATCATGAACTGAGCTGAAATCAGGAGTCTGATGCTTAACCAACTGAGCCACCCAGGCTCCCCATCATCCCCCTTAATTCCTTTAAGCATTTGTAAACTAGAGATTGTAATTCTCATTTTATACATGGGAAATTAGGCAATCTTGTGGCCTGACCATTTGTGGGAGGCTGTAAGAAATCATGGCACTATAGATTAGACCTTGGCTCACTCTCAGAGGCCAGCAGAAAGAGGAAGTCAGGGAAAAGGGCTTGGGTGGGTTTGGGGGAAGTTTATATTTGGGGCTCAGAAAGAACCTAACCATAGCTCTGAGAGTCAAACACACCACAGTCTGTCAGAGTCTGACTTGAGGAAGAAGGAGAAGGAGGAGAAAGAGAAAGAGAAGAAAAGAAATACTTTCACCCTAATAAAATTTGTAATCAGATAATGACAACAGGAAACGTGCACAAAATCCTAAAGAATTTATTTCAACACCATCTATGTCCTAATGACCCACAGAGTTGTATCTCCATTCTGAATTTGACTCCCAAACTCCAACTGTATACTCTACTACTTCATCTCGATCTCACAAACACCTCACACTTCACTCGTCTAAAACAGAACCCCTCATTTTAGCTCTACCACCCCTCAAACCTGTTCTGCCCATTGTTCTCTCCATCTTGGTTAAAATAAACTTCTAAATCACCCTTAATGAATCAACATCAACATTCTCAATCCATACCCATTGAGTTAGGAAATCATTTTAGATCTACCATAAAAATAGATCCAGAATCTGACCACTTCCTACCACATTTTCAGCTGCTACCCCAATCCAGGTAACTGTCTTCTCATCTGGAGCTTCAAAGAACAAGCCTAATTCTCTTTCTCCAACATCCTATGAGATGCTGAGACATTCTATTCCTCCACAGCCTACCAGAGGTAGTCACAGTAGAGTGAACCAAGTCACAGAAAGACACACTAGTTTTAAAGGGGGAGGGAGGTGTTTGAAGGGTGTGAGATGGGGTGGGGTTTGAGGGAACTCACATCTACTCTTGTTTTAGTCAAGAAGGGACAGTGCCCACTCTTCCCTTTCAAGGACCATATGGAGTGTCCAACTTCATGTAAGAGTGACTTCGATTGCCCCGAAACTGACAAATGTGAATCCATGTGTGGCTTTGTTTGTGCCAAGGCCTGGACAGGTGAGGACTGGGGATATACCTCCTAATGTCTTCAAGGCATATGCTAGGGATGCCATGCTGTCCCATGAAATGGAGATGCGCCTTTGGTTGACCTTAGATATCTCTTGGGAATTTTTCCTTCTTTAATGCTCAATCACGGCTCTCATGTTGTCCTCCTGATTTCAGGAAGCTATGGTGCTAGTCTTCAAAGCCAATCATGCATAGTATCACTCCCTATTTTTTTCCGCATGAGAACTTATTTATTCTGAGTCTCATTCTTCATTGACTGACAGGTGACAATATCCACTTACTCATACAAAAAAATAAAAGGATAACCAAGTTAGGTACATTCCTATTAAGCCCTTATGTCTACACAGAACTTCACAACATGTAGAGCATATCCACATCCTGTAAGGTATGCTGGGGAAAAGATGGGTAGCAAAATGCAATTGAGGCAGAAATGAACTCTGTAGCCTCTGAGGCTGCTGCTCATTTCCTCACGTAGTCCTGAGATAGAATCGTCTTGTCCCAGAGATTTTTAGTGTTTTGAAGTATAGCACAGTATGCCGGAAGGAACCCAAGGCCTTGCAACTGACTTCAACTCTTCTACTTTTTTCCGCATGGCCGTAGGCAAGTCACTTGTCCCTACACAATCCTCAATTTCTATAACTTATAAAACAAGGAAATTCTAGGTGCTCTCTAATATTCCTTCTACCTCTAGTACTCTGGGATTAGATAACCCAAATCTATTAGTTCTGTGGGGGCCGGCAGGAATCCTATCAGATTGTCTATGTCAGAGATGGCAAGCCTTTTTGATACTCCTCAAATTATTAGCCACTGAAAGTTGATACTCTGCCTTCTGCGCACTATTGTTACTCTGGGGGGAAGGGTAAGAGGCTTAGTCAGAATAAAACCCTATTTAGGGTTCCCCAAGTTCCCCCAAACTATAATCAAGTATTTCAAGGTCAAGTGTCTTATTTTGTCCCATAAAGTCAAACCAGGTTTGAGTTTGCCCATGCAAGTGCATGGAGTGTTCCAAGATTGATAGACCCAAGTGCCTGCAGGATCATGATTGCCCAATGTTACAGAAGTGCTGTTCACATTGTGGACTGAAGTGCCTGGAACCTCAAAAGTGAATAGTAAGTGGAAAATATTATCATCGATGTAATTAATTATGAGTAGCATAATAAAAAGCTATCAATTTTCTCTTCTATCCAACTACCTTTCCAAATTGTCTTATGAACTATAACAATATTTAATGGGGGTCCTTTGATTTTATATAAAATCATATTATCTGAAAATGATGAGAAACTTGACTCTTCTTTATTCCAATTTCATGACTTACTTTGTTTCCTTGTCTTTTTATATCATGTAGAGCATCTGAAATAATGTTGAAAATACCATCAACATTTTTCACAGAGCTGGAACAAACAATCCTAAAATTTGAAAAGACCCCAAATCTCCAGAAGAATGTTGAAAAAGAAAACCAAACCTAGGGGCATCACAATGCCTTACTTCAAGCTATATTACAAAGCTGTGATCATCAAGACAGCATGATATTGGCACAAAAACAGACCCATAGACCAATAGAACAGAGTAGAGAACCCAGAAATGGACCCTCAACTATATGGTCCACTAATCTTTGACAAAGCATGAGAGACTATCCAATGGAAAAAAGACAGTCTCTTCAATAAATGGTGCTGGGAAAATTGTACAGCCACATGCAAAAGAATGAAACTGGACCATTCTCTTACACCATTCACAAAGATAAACTCAAAATGATGAAAGACCTCAATGTGAGACAGGAATCCATCAAAATCCTAGAGGAGAACACAGACAGCAACTTCTTTGACTTTGGACAAAGCAACTTCTTGCAAGACACATCTCTAAAAGTGAAGGAAACAAAAGCAAAAATGAACTTTTGGGACTTCATCGAGATGAAAAGCTTCTGCACAGCAAAGGAAACAGTCAACAAAACTAAAAGACAACCTACAAAATGGGAGAAGATATTTGCAAATGACATTACAGATAAAGGGCTGGTATCCAAGATCTATAAAGAAGTTCTCAAACTCAACACCCAAAAAAACCCAAATATCCAGTCAAGACATGGACAGAAGGGGCTCCTGGGTGGCTCAGTCATTAAGCGTCTGCCTTCGGCTCAGGGCGTGATCCCAGTGTTCCGGGATCGAGCCCCACATCAGGCTCCTCTGCTGGGAGCCTGCTTCTTCCTCTCCCACTCCCCCTGCTTGTGTTCCCTCTCTCGCTGACTGTCTCTCTCTCTGTCAAATAAATAAATAAAATCTTTTAAAAAAAAAAAAAAAAGAAAAGAAAAAGAAATGGACAGAAGACATGAACAGACACTTCTCCAAAGAAGACATACAAATGGCCAACAGACACATGAAAAAATGTTCAACATCACTAGTCATCAGGGAAATAAAATCAAAACTACAATGAGATGCCACCTTACACCAGCTAGAATGGCAAAATGAACAAGACAGGAAACAACAATTTTTGGCAAGGATATGGAGAAAGGGGAACCGTCTTACACTGCTGGTGGGAATGCAAGCTAGTACAGCCCCTCTGGAAAATAATGTGGAGGTTCCTCCAGATGTTAAAAATAGACCTACCCTACAACCCAGCAATTGCACTACTGAGTATTTACCCCAAAGATACAGATATAGTGAAAGAAGGGGCACATGTACCCCAATGTTCACAACAGCAATGTCCACAATAACCAAACTGTGGAAGGAGACGAGAGGCCCTTCAACACATGAATGGATAAAGAAGATGTGATTCATATATACAATGGAATCTTACTCAGTCATCAGAAAAGATGAATACCTACCGTTTGCATCAACATGGAGGGTATTATGCCAAGTGAAATAAGTCAAAAAGAGAAAGACAATTATCATATAGTTTCACTCATATGTGGAACATAAGGAATAGTGCGGAGGATCACAGGGGAAGGAAGGGAAAACTGAATGGGCAGAAATCAGAGAGGAAAACAAACCATGAAAGACTCTGGACTCCAGGAAACAGAGATACAGAGGGGAAGGGGGTATGTTCCCTCTATCCCTACATTGTGGAGGGTTTTTACCAATAAAGGATGTTGTATTTTGTCAAATGCCTTTTTTTTTTTTTGCATCTATTGAGAGGATCATACGATTCTTGTCCTTTCTTTTACTAATGTGGCATATCACATTGATTGATTTGTGGGTGTTTGAACCACCTCTGCAGTCCAGGAATAAATCCCACGTGGTTATGGTGAATAATCCTTTTAATGTACTATTGGATCCTATTAACTAGTATCTTGGTGAGAATTTTTGCATCCATGTTCATCAGGGATATTGGCCTGCAATTCTCCTTTTTTGTGGGGTGTTTGTCTGGTTTTGGAATCAAGGTAATGCTGGCCTCGTAGAATTAATTTGGAAGTTTTTCTTCCATTTCTATTTTTGGGAACAGTTTGACAAGAATAGGTATTAACTTGGGGCACCTGGATGGCTCAGTCGTTAAGAGTCTGCCTTCAGCCCAGGGTGTGATCCCAGGGTCCTGGGTTCGAGCCCCGCATTGGGCTCCCTGCTCCGGTGGGAGCCTGCTTCTTCCTCTCCCACTCCCCCTGCTTGTGTTGCCTCTCTCGCTGGCTGTCTCTCTCTCTGTCAAAATAAATAAATAAAATCTTAAAAAAAAAAAAAGAAAGAATAGGTATTAACTCTTCTTTAAATGTCTGGTAGAATTCCCCTGGGAAACTATCCAGTTCTGGACTTTGTTTTTTGGGAGATTTTTGATTACTGATTCAATTTCCTTGCTTGTTACAGATCTGTTCAAATTTCCTATTTCTTCCTGTTTCAGCTTTGGTAGTTCATACATTTCTAGGAATTTGTCCATTTCTTCTACATCGCCCAGTTTGTTGGCATATAATTTTTCATAATATTCATTTGTAATTATTCGTATTTCTTTGGTGTTGGTTATGATCTTTCCTCTTTAATTTGTGGTTTTATTTATTTGGGTCCTTTCTCTTTTCTTTTTGATAAGTCTGGCTAGCGATTTATCAATTTTATTAATTTTTTCAAAGAACCAGCTTTTCACATGAAAAAATGTTCAACATCATTAGCCATCAGGGAAATTCAAATCAAAACCACATTGAGATACCACCTTATGCCAGTTAGAATGGCAAAAATTGACAAGGCAGGAAACAACAAATGTTGGAGAGGATGTGGAGAAAGGGGATCCCTCTTACATTGTTGTTGGGAATGCAAGTTAGTACAGCCACTTTGGAAAACAGTGTGGAGGTCCCTTAAAAAGTTAAAAATTGAGCTACCCTATGATCCATCAATTGCACTACTGGGTATTTAACCCAAGGATACAGACGTAGTGAAGAGAAGGGCCATATGCACCCCAATGTTCATAGCAGCATTGTCCACAATAGTTAAATTGTGGAAGTAGCTGAGATACCCTTCAACAGATAAATGGATTAAGAAGATGTGGTCTATATATACAATGGAATATTACTCAGCCATCAAAAAGAACGATTTCACAACATTTGCCACAACATGGACGGGACTGGAGGAGATAGTCCACCTTTCTTTTGACATCCATTAACATGATAGATGGTTTTCCATACCCTCACTTTCAGTCTGGAGGTATCTTTAGGTCTGGAATGAGTCTCTTGTAAGCCGCATATACAACGGTCTTGCTTTGTTTTTTAAAATTTATTCTGATACAGTATGTCTTTTAATTGGAGAATTTAGTCCATTTACGTTCAGAATAATTATTGATAGATAAGAGTTTAGTGTCAATGTATTACCTGAAAAGTTGCTGTTTTTGAAGATTTTTCTCTGTTCCTTTCTAGTCTGTTGCTTTTGGTCTTTCTTCCCACTTAAGGGATCCCCTTTAATATTTCTTGCAGGGCTGGTTTAGTGGTCATGAGCTCCTTTAGTTTTTGTTTGTCTGGGAAGCTGTTTATCTATCCTTCTATTCTGAATGACAGCCTTGCTGGATAAGGTATTCTTGGCTGCATATTTTTCCCCTTCAGCACATTGAATATATCATGCCACTCTCTTCTGGCCTGTCACATTTCTGTGGACTTATCTGCTATGAACCTGTCTCTCTCTTTCCTTGTAGGTTAGGGATTTCTTTTCCCTTCCTGTCTTCAGGATTCTTTCCTTATCCCTATATTTTGCAAATTTTACTACAATATTGGTATTGGTCCACTTGTTGAATTTGACAGGAGTCTGTGTTTCCTGGATTTGGATGACTGCTTCATTCCCCTGATTAGGGAAGTTTTCAGCTATAATTTGCTCAAAAAAAACTTCTGCTCCTTTTTCCCTCTCTTCTTCTGGGACTCCTATGACAGGAATATTATTATGCTTTATGGAGTCACTGAGTTCCTAAGTCTACATTTGTGATCCAATACTTTTCATTCCGTCTTCTCTTCAGCTTCATTATTTGCCATAATTTTAACTTCTTTTTTTTTTTAATGATTTTTTATTATATTATGTTAGTCACCATACAGTACATCCCCGGTTTCCAATGTAAGGCTCAATGATTCATTAGTTCTGTATAACACCCAGTGCACCATGCAATACGTGCCTTCTTTACTACCCATCACCGGTCTATCCCATTCCCCCACCCCCCTCCCCTCTGAAGTCCTCAGTTTGTTTCTCATAGTCCATAGACTCTCATGTTTCATTCCCCCTTCTGATTACCCCCCCTTTCTTTATCCCTTTCTTCCCCTACTGATCATCCTAGTTCTTATGTTCCATAGATGAGAGAAATCATATGATAGTTGTCTTTCTCTGCTTGACTTATTTCACTTAGCATTATCTCCTCCAGTGCTGTCCATGTTGTAGCAAATGTTGAGAACTCGTTCTTTCTGATAGCTGAGTAATATTCCATCGTATATATGGACCACAACTTCTTAATCCAGTCATCTGTTGAAGGGCATCTCGGCTCCTTCCACGATTTAGCTATTGTGGACATTGCTGCTATGAACATTGGGGCGCATATGGCCCTTCTCTTCACTACGTCTGTATCTTTGGGGTAAATACCCAGTAGTGCAATGGCTGGATCATAGGGTAGCTCAATTTTTAACTTTTTAAGGGACCTCCACACGGTTTTCCAGAGTGGCTGTACCAACTTGCATTCCCACCAACAATGTAGGAGGGATCCCCTTTCTCCACATCCTCTCCAACAATTGTTGTTTCTTGCCTTGTCTATTTTTGCCATTCTAACTGGCGTAAGGTGGTATCTCAGTGTGGTTTTGATTTGAATTTCCTTGATGGCTAATGATTTTGAACATTTTTTCATGTGTCTGTTAGCCATTTGTATGTCTTCATTGGAAAAGTGTCTGTTCATATCTTCTGCCCATTTTTTGATTTGTTTATTTGTTTCTCGTGTATTGAGTTTGAGAAGTTCTTTGTAGATCTTGGATACCAGTCCTTTATCTGTAGTGTCATTTGCAAATATATTCTCCCATTCCGTGGGCTGCCTCTTAGTTTTTCTGACTGTTTCCTTGGCTGTGCAGAAAGTTTTAATCTTGATGAAGTCCCATAAATTCATTTTATCTTTTGTTTCTCTTGCCTTTGGGGATGTGTCATGAAAAAGGTTGCTTTGGCCGATGTCGTAGAGGTTGTTGCCTATGTTCTCCTCTAGAATTTTGATGGATTCCTGTCTCACATCGAGGTCTTTCATCCATTTGGAGTTTATTTTTGTGTATGGTGTGAGATAGTGGTCAAGTTTCATTCTCTTGCATGTAGCTGTCCAATTTTCCCAGCACCATTTATTGAAGAGACTGTCTTTTTCCCACCGGATGTTTTTTCCTGCTTTATCAAATATTAGTTGCCCAAAGAGCCGAGGGTCCATTTCTGGGCTCTCTATTCTGTTCCATTGGTCTATGTGTCTGTTTTTGTGCCAGTACCATGCTGTCTTTGTGATCACAGCTTTTGTAGTACAGCTCGAAATCCGGCATTGTGATGCCCCCAGCTTTGTTTTTCCTTTTCAACAGTTCCTTGGAGATTCGGGGCCTTTTCTGTTTCCATACAAATTTAAGGACTGTTTGTTCCAGTTCTTTGAAAAATGTCCTTGGTATTTTGATCGGGATAGCATTGAAAGTGTAGATTGCTCTGGGTAGCATGGACATTTTAACTATGTTAATTCTTCCGATCCATGAGCATGGAATATCTTTCCATCTTTTTATGTCTTCCTCAATGTCTTTCAAGAGTGATTTATAGTTTCTAGAATATAGGTCCTTTACGTCTCTGGTTAAGTTAATTCCAAGGTAACGTATGGTTTTTGGTGCTATTGTAAATGGGATGGATTCCCTAATTTCTCTTTCTTCGGTCTCGTTATTCGTGTATAGAAATGCAACTGATTTCTGAGCATTTATTTTGTATCCTGCCACGTTACTGAATTGCTCTATAACTTCTAATAATTTGGGAGTGGCTTCTTTTGGGTTTTCCATATAGAGTATCATGTCATCTGCGAAGAGAGACATTTTGACTTCTTCTTTACCAATTTGAATACCTTTGATCCCTTTTTGTCGTCTGATTGCTGTTGCAAGGACTTCTAGTACTATGTTGAATAATAGTGGCGAGAGTGGGCATCCTTGTCGTGTTCCTGATCTTAAGGGAAAGGCTTCCAGCTTTTCCCCATTGAGAATAATATTTGCAGTAGGCTTTTCATAGATGGCTTTTATGAGATTGAGAAATGTACCTTCTATTCCTACACTCTGAAGGGTTTTAATCAGGAAAGGATGCTGTATTTTGTCAAATGCTTTTTCGGCATCGATTGAGAGGATCATATGGTTCTTGAGTCTTTTCTTGTTGATATGATGTATCACGCTGATTGATTTGCGAATATTGAACCATGCTTGCATCCCAGGTATGAATCCCACTTGATCGTGGTGGATAATCCTTTTAATGTACTGTTGGATTCTATTAGCAAGTATCTTGTTGAGGATTTTGGCGTCCATATTCATTAGGGAAATCGGTCTGTAATTCTCCTTTTTGAGGGGGTCTTTGCCTGGTTTGGGGATCAAGGTAATATTGGCCTCATAGAATGAGTTTGGTAGCTTTCCTTCTGTTTCTATTTTTTGAAATAGCTTTAGGAGAATAGGTATTATTTCTTCTTTGAATGTTTGGTAGAATTCCCCAGGAAAACCGTCCGGGCCTGGAGTTTTGTTATTTGGAAGGTTGTTTATCACTGACTCAATTTCTTCATAATTAATTGGCCTGTTTAAGGAATCAATTTCTTCCGGTTTCAATCTTGGTAGTTTATAGGTTTCCAGGAAGGATTCCATCTCTTCCAGATTGCTTAGTTTATTGGCATATAGCTGTTGATAAAAATTTCTAATAATCCTTCCAATTTCAATGGTGCTCGTCGTGACCTCTCCTTTTTCATTCATAATTTTAATAATCTGGGTCCTTTCTCTTTTCTTTTGGATAAGTCTTGCCAGTGGTCTGTCAATTTTATTGATTCTCTCCAAGAACCAGCTTCTAGTCCTGTTGATCTGCTCTACTGTACTTCTGGTTTCTGCTTGATTGATTTCAGCTCTAATTTTGGTCAACTGCTTCCTCGTGCGTGGATTAGGCCTGTCCCTCTGTTGCTGTTCCAGCTTCTTGAGGTGAGAATATAAAAACTGCATTTTAGATTTTTCTATTCTTTTGAGTGAGGCTTGGATGGCTATGTATTTCCCCCTTAGGACTGCCTTTGCAGTATCCCATAGGTTTTGGACTGTTGTATTTTCATTCTCATTGGTCTCCATAAATTGTTTAATTTGATTTTTGATTTCCTGGTTTATCGAGTCATTCCTGAGCAGGATGGTTCTTAGTCTCCAAGTGTTTGAGTTTCTTCCAAATTTTTCCTTGTGGTTGAGTTCCAATTTCAGAGCGTTGTGGTCTGAGAATATGCAGGGGATAATTTCAATCTTTTGGTATCGGTTGAGACCTGTTTTGTGTCCCAGAACATGGTCTATTCTTGAGAATGTTCCATGGGCATTAGAATAGAATGAGTATTCTTTGGTTCTGGGGTGTAGTGTTCTATATATATCTATGAGGTCCAACTCGTCGAGTATGGCATTCAAAGCCTTTGATTCTTTGCTTAGTTTTTGCCAGGGGGTTCTGTCTATTTCTGATAGTGGAGTGTTGAGGTCCCCTACTATTAATGTATTTTTATCTATGTGTCTCTTTATTCTGGTTAAGAGTTGGCTTGTGTATCTTGCTGCTCCCCTGTTGGGGGCATATATATTTATAATTGTCATATCCACTTGTTGAATATTTCCCTTAAGAATAATATAGTGCCCTTCTGCGTCTCTAACTATAGTCTGTAGTTTAAAATCCAATTTATCTGATATGAGAATTGCTACCCCAGCTTTCTTTTGAGGTCCATTTGCGTGAAAGATGGTACTCCAACCCCTTACTCTCAGTCTGAATGCATCTTTGGGTTTGAAATGAGTCTCTTGTAGACAGCAAATGGATGGGTCATTTCTTTTTATCAATCTGCAACCCTGTGGCATTTTATGGGATGGTTCAAACCATTTACATTAAGACTGAGTACTGAGAGATATGATTTTAATGTTGCCATGTTGCCAGTAAAGTCTTTGTTTGTATTGGCTGTGACTTTCTGTTCTGTATCACTCTTGGGGCCTTTTTACTTTTATAGAACCCCCCGTAATATCTCCTGTAGGGCTGGTTTCGTGGTTACAAAATTGGTTAGTGACTGGCGATTCTGAAGTGTCTTTATTTCTCCATCAATTCTGAATGACAGCCTTGCTGGATAAAGGATCCTTGGCTGCATGTTTTTCTCTGAAAGAGCTTTAAATATGCTCCCCCAACCCTTTCTCTCATTCCAGGTCTGTGTAGACAGGTCTGACGTAATTCTGATGCTTTTGCCTTGGTACGTGAGAAATTTCTTTGCCCTGGCCGCTTTCAATACTGTATCCTTGCATCTAATATTTGCGAATTGCACTATGACGTGACGTGGCGTAGGTTTGTCATGGTTGAGCTTGGGAGGGGTCCTCTCTGCCTCTTGGACACGAATGTTTGTTTCCCTTGCTAGATTAGGGAAGTTTTCAGCTACAATTTGTTCAAATATCTCTTCTAGACCTCTGTTTTTCTCCACCCCCTCGGGGATGCCGATGATTCTAACATTGGATCGTTTCATTGAGTCAGTAATCTCCCGTAACCTACATTCGTGGGCGTGGATTTTTTTAAGACCATCTTCTATTTTCATTTTTTCCTCTATTAACCCATCCTCCAATTCACTAACCCGTTCCTCTGCTTCTGCGACCCTGGCCGTCAGAGCCTCTAGTTTTGCCTGCATTTGGCTCATAGAATTTTTAATTTCTGTCAGATTCGCTCTCATTTCTGTCCTTAAGGATTCTATATTCTCAGTAACATTTTCATTAATAGTTTTTTCAATTCTACTCATCATTTTGACCATCGTTACTCTGAATTCCATTTCTGATAATTTGGTTACATCCATATCCATTATTTCTGTGGCAGAGGCCACAGACTCACTGTCTTTTCTTTGCTGGGGGGGGCTTCTCCTTCTTGTCATTCTGATGAAGAGAGGTTGCGGGGTTTCCAGAGCCCAAATTATTGACTGGGTCCCAGGCCGTGCCCCTTGTTTTATAGGGATCTTAGGGATGTGGGCTTCTTCTTTAAAGATTTTATTTATTTATTTATGTGGCAGCCAACCAGCGAGAGAGGGAACAGAAGCAGGGGAGTGGGAGAGGAAGAAGCAGGCTCCCAGCGGAGGAGCCCGATGAGGGACTCCTTTCCGGAACGCCGGGATCACGCCCTAAGCCGAAGGCAGGCGCTCAATGACTGCGCCACCCAGGCGCCTCGGGTTGTGGGCTGCTTGATTTTTCAGCCTGCCTTCTGGGGGAGGGGCCTGCCGCGCCGATACTCAGGCAGCCCTGTTTGGGTAGAGTCTCGGCGTCCCCTGCGAGGGGGGATGGGGATGGGCACTCCCTGAGCCGGTATTTCCAGGCTTTTGTTCTCTGGCGGCTTTCCCTGGCGGTTTGCTGTGCCTCTTCTGAGAGTCAGAGCAGCAGCGGCCGAATTTCAGCCTCTGTCACAGAACAGAGGGATTGCGGCCCGTTCTCTACTAATGTTCTGGCCACTTTAACTCTGTTTCTGTTGGTGCTGCTCAACCCTGCAGCGTCCGGGATGTGCGCCCCACACCCGGCGTCCCAGCCCTCACCTCCAGGGCCGGCGCGTCTCTGTCCTTTGTGTTTCTAATGCCGCCAGCCGCCAGCCGCCCCGTCCGCTCCCGGATCTCCCGGTCTCAGTCTGGATCCCGTGAGCGCACCGAGATTCCGGAGTTCCGCGAGATGCCTGGTGGTGCGCGCACCCGGCTCACGGTCTCAGTCTGCTGTTTTGCGGGTGCCGACCTCGAGCCCGCCCGCTCCCCCGTGCAAGTGGCTGCCGCTTCCCGGCGCCAGAACGCGGCGGCTCCCTCCCCCTTCCGTTTATCTTCCGATATCTGTGCACGGTTTCATGGCTCCCCGCTTCGTACCTCAATACTCAGCGCTGGAGATGTTCATTTGTAGAGATCCAGATGCGTCTTCCTGCGTCTCAGGCTGGTTCCGTGGTTGTTTAGGCTGGTCTGGTACCGATCCAGCTCGACTCGGAGGACCGGCTGAAAACGGTGTCTCCTACTGCTCCGCCATCTTAACTCCTCTCCATAATTTTAACTTCTGTATCACTTATTTGTTCCTCTGCTTTGTCCATCCTTGTTGTCATTGCATCCAGTTTTTCATCTCAGCATTTTTTATTTTGACTTGACTAGTTTTTAGTTCTTTTATCTCTGCAGAAAGGAATTCTCTAGCGTACTCTATGCTTTTCTCAAGCCCAGCTAGCATCCTTATGATTGTTGTTTTAAATTCTGGTTCAGGCATATTGTTTACATCTCTTTTATTAGAACCCTGGCCATGACCTCTTTCTGTTCTTTCTTTTGAGGTGAATTCCTCCATCTTGTCATTTTGTCTAGGTCACTGTGTTTTGCATGTTAGGAGAGCTTGTTTTATTTCCTGCTCCTGAGAGTGATGGCTGTATTAAGAAGAGGTCTTGAGGAGCCTGGGTGGCTCAACAGTTAGGCATCTGTCTTTGGCTCAGGTCATGATCCCAAGGTCCTGGGATTGAGCCCCACATTAGGCTCCCTGCTCAGCAGGGAGCTTGTTTCTCCCCCTGCCACTCCCCCTGCTTGTGCTTTCTTTCTCTCTCTCTCTCGAATAAATAAATAAAATCTTTGAAGTAGAAGGAGGAGGAGGAGGACGATGAAGACGATGACGACGACGACGGTTCCTATACTGTCCAGGGCCTGGCACTTCAGAAAGTGTTTCAGAGTGTGCACTCTGCTGTTATGTTTTGGCTGCTCTTTCCCTCAGGTTAGTCCTCTGCAGAGTTTCTCCTTGCCTGCAGTGGGGTGTTTGGGTCTTGTCCATGCAGTGGCAACTTTTAACTAAGTGTGCTTTGGTCTGCTTGTTAAGAGGTTAGATCTTATTTTCCCTAGAGCTGAAGCTTTGCAGCACTCTATGATCAATACAGTTGGTGCATGTGAGCGGTTTGTGCTGGTCTTCTGGGGAGGGGCCAGCTGTGCTTGTTCTCAAGCTAACTAGCCCTAGTAAAAATGCACCTGCTGGGTGCAGGGTGGCGGGGCTTGGCATAAGTGGCTTGAGCCTCCACCGGGGGTGCTGTGCTGCTCACTGAAGTCTGTCAGTGTTGATGGGCAGGGGAAATGGCATCCCCCACCTCACTCATCCCCAGAGTGGGGAGTTACATCCTCCACTGTTCAAGCAGTACTCAGAGTGGCAGATAGCCACTCTGGGTATGAAGCTTACTTAAGACTCTCTCTCTCTTTCTCTGCCCCTCTCCCCAAGCAATCAATCTCTCTTTCTCTCTCCCTCTCTCTCTCTCTCTTTCTCGGGAAAAAAAATAAACTTGGAAAAGGCACATATCAGGTAAAGCTAGGGAAATAATTTGAGGGCAGTAGGTGAGGAAAGGATTTGAAGGGTCCAGAATGGATAAACAGCGCTAGTTTTCTAAAGCTACAGAGAAAGTGGCCTCATCCAATAGGACTTCTTGCCTCCTGTCTGACCCTCCGTCCCATGAAGGCCTCCTAAGGAGGGGTGGCTGAAGCTTCTCTGAACCCACATTTGACTCTTTGATTGGTGATGAAGTGTTCTCCTCCAAAGAGAGAAAGAGAAGCAACAGGAGTGCTACATTCCTCCAGGAAAAGGTGGAACTGTGGAGACAAAAGTGCTTGTGTGGGATGAGAAGAGGCATCAGGATTAGGCTCAAGCCTGACAGAGACACAGAACATGTGCTGAGAACTGTGAAGATGGCCCACTACTTCTCCCAGTTCATAGATGAGGAAACTGAGATGTACAGTGGGGAAGGAGTTTGTGTGAGGTCATGTGGAGAGTAGGGCAGGACTTTCAGGCTCTGGACCCTCCCAGTGGCCCCACACTCTGCTATGATACTGAATGGTGTCCCACCAGGACATTCTCCCAGTGTCTTGTTCCTTCATGAGAGGTCACATATGAATGATCACAGGGATTTATCTGGAACAGTTGTAGGGCTAGCTTGCCCCCTGTCATTCCCAGAGCAACCCCAGACACCAGGGAACACCTTTTCCTTGCTCTACTGATGACAAGAAACCAATGGTATAAGATTTTCAGGAGGGCCTGGGCATGTTCCACAGGGTCTTGGAGCCCCAGGAGCAAAAAGGTCCAAGATGAACTTGGATTAACAAAGGGATTCCTTGTATTCCTTCTGGTGTTATCCAAGCCTAGCTTCTGATACTCCCAGAGCACCCCATAAACAGATGACCCTCCCCTACTCATTCAACCCCCATTTCCACATGTCTCTTCCTGGTCCTTTTGTACTTTTTAGTTTTGTGATGTGAAGAACTTATGATGCCTTGCTATGTTACCTCTCTCAGACTACACACATTTTGAAAACAGCGAGAGAGGGATGGAGGCAGAAAGGAGGGGAGACGGAAAGAGAGAGAACATCGTTATGGCCAGGAATGCATCTATCTTATTGGTGGAACTTCAGACGCTGGGAAAGGGGTAGAGACTTTCCCAGGTCTCCTGAAACCATACTAGGTGACTGCCTCTGAGGAAAGACTTGTGGCAATTTATCCATTTTTGTCTCCAGAATTCTAATCCTGTATGCTCCCCGTATTTTACAATAGTCCTGGACTCTTCAGTTATGATAATTATGGCCCCAAACCCAGTGGCACTGAGTTTTGGTACTGGCTTGGTAACTTATCACTGTAGCTGTATCTTACAGCCTCAGTTTCCTCATCTGGAAAATGGAAACCATAAAACCTACCTGGCTGCTTTGCTGTCACTGTGAGGATCAGATGAGATGAGGTGAACAGTATTCATGAAGTGGCATGGAATGATCAAAAACAGTGCTTGGAGTTGGACCTGAGTTCACATTGTGGATCCCCCACTTACCAGCTATGTGGTCTTGGCTCAGCCACTGAAACTGACTGAGCCTCAGTCCTTTTTTTTTTTTCTTCCTTCCTTCCTTTCTTTCTTTCCTTCTTTCTACCATTCTTTCTTTCATTCTTTCTTTTGTTCTTTCTTTCATTCCTTCATTCCTTCTGCTAAGATTTTAGTTTTAAGTATCTCTACACCAAATGTGGGGCTTATACTCACAAGGCAGAGACTGAGCCAGACAGGTGTGCTATGCCTCAGTTTTGTGGGTTTTCTTTTTTTAATTTTCCATTTGCTCTTGTAAAGACTGTATATTCCCCAGTAATTCTGAATTCATTTTGATACAAGTTAGTCACCTCTAATTTGTGTTGTTCAAACCTTCTAGATCCTTACTGGGTTTTTTGTACTTTGTTTTGTTTTGTCTTCCTAGTCTATCAGTTACTGAGAAGTATGTTAAAAGTGTCTGCTGGTCAATTATGCTTCTGGCAATGGCAGGCCAGTTTACTTCGGACCAATCCTTCCAAGAAAGCAAAATGAGATCACTTGGGGATCTCCCAGCCCCACATTTAGATACTGGTCACCTTCCAACTCTGTTTCCAGAGTGGATTAACTCTGGGCTTTGAAGTGAGACACCCAAGTGCAAAGGCGTACTGTGTTCCTAATTCACCGACTGATTAAGAGTGTCCTATCTGCCTGGTGGCTCCAGAGTTCTTCTCAATTGCTTCTTTTTCCTAATTGCTTATCAGGAAACAGTTCATTGGTTTTGTCCTAAGGCAATCACCCCCTGCTAGTCCAGGAGAACACTATGGACCTGTCTTCCTTCGCCCATCTCAGTTATCACTCTTTCTGCACAGCGTCCCTTCCCAACCCTAATCCCCCCTAGACTCCCTATTTTACGCACACCTCTGGCCCCTGACATATATGTATCTCAGGAAACATATGTATATGTATTTTGAGTACAAGGGCATTTAGAGAATGAGGTCTACATACCTATTTGTCATCAACCTGCTGAGTGGACTTGAGTAGGATCAGCCACCTGTCTGTGCCTGTTTGTTTTCCTTTGATAATTTTAGCAAATAATACTTCTGCTCTACAGTTTTTATGGGCATAACAACAGAGACCAAAAGGAAAATTTGATAATTTACAATATGGTAGTCATATAGCTTAATACCAAATTCATAATTCAACCTTGTCCACAACTTCATCTGCTGGTGTTGGGGGCAGGAGGAGGATAGGGTAACAACATTTTCTTTCCTCCAAGTTCCCTTTCTTCTCCCCCAGTCTATATTTAATCCTGTTATGGAGGAAAACTAGCTTTCATTCCAAGTTACCCTAATTCTTCCCTAACCCTTAAGGTGGGACCAAGCAACTCTTCTCCCAGGACACCTAACACCACAATGCGCATAATGACACCTCTGTATTTATACCTTAAGGTACTGACTGTATATTCCATTCATCCCTTCTTGCCATGCCCCATCCTGGTTTCTGCTTTTTTGAATCATAAGACTTAACCCTTCCTTGGGCTATATGCCAACAGATAGTCACACATCCAGTCATAAGGAGTGGTCCTTGCCACAAGTCTGAGCACAATGTAGGCTCTCTATAACCTTCCAAGGGTTGCTTATTCTTCCCAGGATTATTTACATTTGAAAATATTCCTTTTTTTATTTTTTTTATTTTTTAATGCTAAGTGAAATAAGTCAAGCAGAGAAAGACAATTATCATATGGTATCACTCATCTATGGAACATAAGAAGTAGGAAGATCGGTAGGAGAAGAAAGGGATAAAGAAAGGGGGGGTAATCAGAAGGGGGAATGAAGCATAAGAGACTATGGACTCTGAGAAACAAACTGAGGGCTTTAGAGGGGAGGGAGGTGGGGGAATGGGATAGGCTGGTGATGGGTAGTAAGGAGCGCACGTATTGCATGGTGCACTGGGTGTTATACGCAGCTAATGAATCATGGAACTTTACATAAAAAACCAGGGATGTACTGTATGGTGACTAACATAATATAATAAAAAAATATTATTTAAAAAAATGAAAATATTCCTATAGATTCCAAGTGGTTTAGTAAATGATGCTAACAAATAAGGCATTGTCTGAGCATTGGGTGTTAAATGCAATTGATGAATCACTAAACTGTACCTCTCAAACTAATAATAACTGTATGTCAATTAATTGATTTTAAATAAAAGAAAAGAAAGAAACAGCTTACTCAAGGCCTCATTGCAATTTCATGGTAATAGGAAACTTCTTCCTTGAAAAACAAAACCAAAACAAAACAAAAAAGGCATTGTTTGAGAGGAGAGCTTGGAGAGACAATGCATTTCCTTTCAGTTCTAGACCATGGATGCTGTCACCTGTAAGGAAGATTGTACTTCCTGGATTAGTTAAAAGGGTAGCTGCTTGTGGGAACCTACTAGAATCACAGGCCTCAAATAAGGAAAGAAAGGCTGCACTGAGAAGATCAGGGAACCCAGAGGGACAGTGTTTTCTTTAGCCATAAGATCATCCCACACATAAACAGTTTCCCCAGGGATGGTAGTCAATGAACAAAGAGAGTCCAGGAGTCATGACTAAGGAGTTCAGTCTTCTGAATGGTAAAAAGGCAGGGAAATCCACTGGGAGCCAGGGGTTTGGGGCTTAGGGAAAAAGTGGAGGGAGTGATTCGTACTGGGACTATAGAAGAAGAAACAGAGGTTCTGGATTACTGCCATAGTTTATTTGTCAAGGAATTGAGGCTGATAATATAATGGTTCAGAGAAGAGGATTGGCAAGGAGGAGGGACATTGCCCTGGGACCCCACTTTCTCCCTCCCTTTGCCTCCCAGCTGGAACAAGACGATGGTCCCCCTGGACATCAGGTAGAATTAGTCTGTTGCCCTCCAGGTGTCCTCGACATCTCACCAGTGATTAAGGGAACAACAGTAGACACCACCGTGCTGCTATGTTTATTATTCTTGGTGATGGTCTCTGGAAGAGAGAATGGGTAGGTATTCAGTGGCTGCACAGTCTGCTGAAACACATCTCTTTAGGGGTAACAGATCCACCCAAACCCTGGGGGCAGGGATATTTCTGTGGTTTAGGAGATGCCTATACAAGGCTTCTCTCAGGATGTTTTAAGTCCAGTGATCAAAGAGACATAAATGTCAGATGTCCTGAGGTTTGGATAAATCAGGAAGGCCCACAAGTGGACAATGGGGGTTTGGGCTGGGAGGAAGAGGTTGGGGTTCCAGGTTGGAATGGGTACCAGGACTGCGGAGGCATAGTATTCTTCTGTCTGTTCCCTCACAGTTAGGGGTTCCATAGTCTTTTGGAACCCAATGGCAAGAGAGGGGTGATTCTTAGATCCTACCAGGTTCTGGGATTTTCATGCAGATTTTTCCACAGACGGACAGGCAGCATTCATAGCCATTACTACAATCCGAGTAAAACTCGCACTTTTTCTGGCAATCGTAGTAGTTGGGCATATTCACACAGTGTAGCAGATCTGGTTTTGGTACAACTGAGAAGGAACACATGAGCAGTGACTCCAAGAAGAAGAGTTTTTCTCGCTATTATCAGCCCCTCTAAGGCCCCAGCACCCACTCCATTCATTTCTCTTCTTCTGCCTACCTAGGGATCTAGTGGCTTTTTCCATTCCTACAGTCAAAAAACAGCTCCCACTCCCTAACAAACCCAGAAACCATGAGGTCACCTCCATGGAATTAAACATCACAGGACCTGAGTCCTGAAACTCAGTTCTCAGAACAAAGAGGCCCAAGAGATCCTCTGGTCTCCTGCTCTCATTTTACAGGGTGAGAAGAACAGAGTCCCAGAGAAGAAGAGGAAGTGTCTTGTACTTTTCCCTGTCTGGCTGAGACAGCCCTCCAAACCTAGCTGTTCCCCAGAAACCTTTGCCACCTGTATGGACCCACTACTCTCCCCTCAATTCTGCTGATTTCAATTCTTTTACCCTAGTGATTCCAAACTTCTCTTGGTCAAGCATCCATTTTATTTCTCCTCCCCATGCCCAATATTCTAAAAAACTCAATTCCCTAAACAAAGGGCACATTTCAAGAAATAACGAGTACCCCTTTCCCAATTTGGTGCTCTTCCTTGGAGCCCCTAACTGGAGGACAGGAGCTCCTGGTGGCTCAAGCTAGGCACGGTCCACGTGGGCTTTGAACCCTGTGGAGCTTTCTGCTTCTTCGAGTCCTCCTCAACAAAAACACCATGTAGCCACCACAGTCCCCATGACACACATAAAAACATCCTTTTTCATAACATCAGGAGACCATCAAACTTGCGAACTGCACATTCAGCTTTCCTCAGGTATCCTGGCTTAAAGAAGGAACCAATGCTTTCATATATGCCAGTCCCTCATTCCTTGTTTTCTACCCCCTCTTCAGTTTGAAGCTAAATCAGAATACCTACTGTAAACTGGAGGCTGTGTTACAATCTTAACTCTTTCATTCATCTTTCCTGTCACTGGCATAATCACCAGGCAGTAGAGTGTCAGGAGCTGGAGAACCAACAGCTTCATGATGTTAACTCTGGATGTCTGAGTGTGAGCCTGGCAGGAGACCCAGGATTTTACTAGGTCCTGCAGGGGGTAAAGAAGGGCTTTGGGGTGTGGAGCTGGGAGAGCACGTGACTGGTCTCTCACCACCCATCTGGTTCTACCTCATCTCCTCCACGCACCACTCTTTGGCTGAGCACTGGCATCTCCCGAGTTACTTTCTTTCTCTTATGCTTTCTACTCCCCTCGTTGCAGAAATGAATTCTTCATCATTTATCATTTCTTATTTTAGAAATTTGAAAAACACAGGATTACAAAGAAAACTAGTAAGATATGATCAGTTATCCCTTACCTAGATAATGATGTCATTCTTCTTTCATGAAATATAGCTTTAGAGTTGACCTCCCCCCAAAAATCATACATTATTTATTATATAAGTGTTTTAGTATATTTTATTTTATATTTTTAAGATTTTATTTATTTATTTGACAGAGACAGCCAGCGAGAGAAGGAACACAAGCAGGGGGAGAAGGAGAGGAAGAAGCACGCTCCCAGCGGAGGAGCCTGATGTGGGGCTCAATCCCAGAACGCTGGGATCACGCCCTGAGCCAAAGAAAGACGGTTAACGACTGCGCCACCCAGGTGCCCCTAGTATATTTTAAAAGCCATTTAAGAATATCAGAAAATGGGGGAGCCTGGGTGGCTAAGTCTGTTAAGCATCTGTCTTTGGCTCTGGTCCTGATCTCAGGGTCCTAATCTCAGGGTCCTGTTATCAAGCCCCTCATCCAGCTCCCTCTCCAGCAGGGAGTTTGCTTCTCCCTCTCACTCTGCCCTCCCCCCTGCTCTCTCTCTCTCTCTCTCTCAAATAAATAAAATCTTTAAAAAAAAAGAATATCAGAAAGTGTAAGTAATTTAAAATATAAAAATCACCAAGACATTTAAAACTTGATTACAGAATTTGAAGTGGAACAACTTTTTCTAAGCGTGAATTTCCCCAACATTTTCTGTTTCATAAGAAATACCGGCACATTTCATTTTTAAAACACACTTAATTTACAATTTTTGTAACCCCACTATTGTATAACATTCCATTCCATTAACGTACTTTCCAAGAGCAACATCAATAAACTAGGTGATTAAGACTCCCCTGCTTGAAACCCCCCATCCCCCATAACACAATAATTTGGCATCCACCCACAGAACAAAGTACCTTGGTGGAAGCTGCAGATCCATCACCATATTCCAAGGGACCCAGAAGGACTCTCACCCATGGATTGAGTCATAGGCGTAGAGACCCCAGCATTGGTATGGGAACCTGAAGCAACCTGAGAACTAGCTCTACCCCCCTCAGCCACAGTCCAAGAGCCATTGGAGAACAGTCATTTAGACAATCACCCACAGATGACAGAGCTTTGTCACGTAACAGAGAAGTTCCATCACACTGTTGGAGAAAAAAAATTCAAGCGTGGATGCATTGAAGAGGTCAAATGTAACAGTTTGACTTTACCTGCATCACACCTATCCAGATTTTTAAAAAATATTCTCTAAGGAGTTGTGCATGCAAAAATGTTTAAGCTGTCTGCGAGCCTAGGCAAGAGGATGTATATTCCCTGCCTCACACATCAGTTTGTTCCATCCTTACATTGTTTACACATATTATACATTATCCAGATCATCTTCTGCATATTACTAAGTGAAAATATTTTCTATAGACATAAAACCTTATGAAGGAGGTTGGCATGAGTCAACAACCCCTCTGTCTTCCTGGTGACAACCCATAACTGGCCTTTCCCTTCCTTTCCACATCTTTTGTCTTTAGCTGAAGATGGTATTTAAGGAGATGGCTAGGACCATTTCAGGGACTTACTCTGTTTTCTTGGGCTGTCCCACGTATACCAGAGGTATACATTTAGTAAACTTCTGTTTCTTTAACTTCTCCCAATCTGTCTTTTATTGCAGGGGGTCTCAGCCAAGAACCCAGAAGGATAGAGGGAAATTGCTTTTCTTTTGTCATAATATCCAGGATCCTTAAGTGGACAATGCTTTCCTTCCCTGGTCATTCCACTGGGGGTCCCTAACCTCTTGTTCTTCTCTACTTCTTTGGTCAGGAAGGAATACCACTTTCACTCAATTGACTCCAAGAGCTCCTTATCCCTGAGGGAGATAAGTGCTCCTTATCCCTGACTCATCCCATCTAAATGAAAATACCTAATTCTCAGGAAGAGGCACAGATACGAATACATCGTAGGGACTTTATAATCTCCTCATCCAAAGGAAGTTATACTTTTTAAATGATCTTCAAGATACTGATGGTAGAAATGCAGATATAATCTAGGGGAACAGGATGGGCTGGAAAGCCTGCCTGGCAGGAGTAGACATCTCAGGGTATGAATAATATTACCCAGGTAACACTACCAGGCAGACAAAGCAGGTGGGAGTGAGAGGATATGGAGACTGCAGAAGGAGGAATCGTTCTGGGGGCTCAGAGTGCCCACCCCGAGGGCAGGAATGCCTTCTCTAATGACAGGGAGGTGCTTGTTCCATTGGAGAGTGAGGCGGAGGCCAGGGTCTTGGGTCTTGCTGAGGAGTTTGGCTTTGCAGAAGTATACGGTTCAGAGACTGCCATGAGTTCACCAAATCCTGCTTTCTGTTGACCTTGGGCATACAGCTAGACTGTATTTCCCTGTTTCCTTTGCAAAGAAGGGGACCCTATGGCTACATTATGGCAAATAGAATGTGGATGGAAACAGAGCTCCACTTCTAGGTCTGGCCATTAAAACCCTTCTGTAGGAGCCTCTGTGCTGCCCTTCATCTCCCATCTGCTGGCTGGATGCAGTGGAGGCCCTGGGAGATGATGGAGTTATAGATAGAAGGATGCAGGGTCCTTGAACCATGCATGGCATGGGGGTTGTTCACCAACCATCAGCATTGAAATGTATTGTGAATGAGAATAAACTTTTACTCTGTTTACTGAGATTTTTATAAAGCTCTGCATTTTTGCTACAGATGTGAATCTACTGACTATTATATAGGTCTAACAGGGAAGGCAGTGTTGGGTGCCTATACCCATGGTGGGATGGAAAGGAACAACTGTTGATAAAGACAGAAAGGAAACACAGGAATAGGGTATAAAACAATGCAGAGCGCTCAGGTTGGTTATCAGTTTATTTGGCAGAGATGAGCCTTCTCAGGATAGGGAGATCAAGGAGAGAATGGAAGGGTCTTCAGCCAGGCAAGTGGATAACCCAACATGGAGCCGGGTAGAACTCTTCTTAGACTACATAGTCATCCTCTAGCCCGTACTAGTGGTGGGCCAGCTAGAACTTAGTGGTTTAGCATGGATTTAAAGGGTTCTCTGGAAAAGACAAGTCAAGTGGTTAAAATCAGGGAACCCTGGAGACCTCCATTCCCAACCTTAGTAGCACCTTGGTCCTTGTCAATGGGAACAGAAATTCTTCCTATAAGATCACTAGTTACCCATTTTAAGCAATTTCTCCCAAGAGATTTGGCAATTGGGCAGATAGGTGGAGACCGGGTCTCTTTGGGTCTGCCTGAGACAAGGGGCCAATGGAGATGCCAGACCAAGGAGGCAATAGTCAGGGCCTTGGACAAAAGAGGGATGAACAAACTGACGGGTGACTCTTTGGGGAAACGAATGAAAGCAAAAGAAGGAAAGTGGAGCTTCCCCACCCCAACATTGGTGTTTTGGGGTTTTTGCCCTGAATGGCAGCTAGGTATCGAGATAGGAGAACATTGCCTTATGCTGCCTGTTTCTTTGACCAGAATTTGGGTGAATCTGTCCCATGTCACAGCTTCTGAATGAGGGTGACCAGTAGTGAGGAAGTATGGCCAAGTACGACCTTCCCACTCCAGCCAACTCACCTGTTGTCCAAGCAGATGTTTCCACAGAAGGTCCAACAGCATGTATGATTGAGAGATAAACACTCTTGTAATTTAGTGCACCTCTTCTCACAATACTTTAATGGCGGCTGTACCCAGCACTGGTCAGTGGCTGTTCTTCCAAATGGAACTGAGATGGTAGATGGTATATGATGGCAGATGCTAGCTCCATCCACCCACAACTTAGAGAAAAAACCTTTCTCGAGCTTAACAATCCCCTGACTGAAACTTAAGCTCAAGGTCACAAACAACATAGTTCTCTGCATTTTAAGAAAATTCTCTCCTTGAATTCAAGTTGTGTCTTTTCACAGGAGACCCTTCTTGCATCACATGCCTTCCCTCTTTCCACATGTCCCCATAGCACTGCAGGCCTTTGGGCCCTCCCCAAGCTCCCTAAAGATAGGACCCAGGACAACCTCACCATCTATGGCACCTCCTCACCAAGTCTATTCTCACTGGACTTGGGATTTCAGGGATGGCAATATTGCCTAGCTCTACTTTCCATACCCAATTTACAGAATGGAAAACTGAGCTGGGGGAGAATGGGTACCTGTTTTTCCCCTTATCTATTTGCTTCCATGCCCATACATAACCACAGCCTGAGCACTAAGCCTCTCTCCAAATTCCATCTCTTTCACTGGCCCACAACCCTCTCTTCACTATCCCCATTTTATCATCTGACCCCAAACTTGAACTCCTAAGGATCCCTTTTTTGTCTTTTCCATTTTTTCACATTCTAAAGGATTCTACCCTTCCAAGTGAACAATATTGCCCTTTTGGTATTCATTGAAGGCACAGAGATCTGAAAATATGGGCTCAGAGGAAAGCTCTGTGTTGGTGTTTCCCCTGCCTAAGGTAGTCTAATATTGGGAAATACCATTTCGACTAAGCTATGTTCCATTTCCATATACCCATTATCACTTTCACCTCAGAGGGGAAGCTGAAAGGGCACCAAATTGGGAACATCCAACCTAAATTTTTCTTGGTTGTCTCTGCTTTAAGGAAGGTTGTGATCGAGGAAAGGTGGTCCCAGAATCACTTATACCAGACATCCCAGGACTGGGCAGACCCCCTTCCTCCTGTGTCATACCACCCACAAAATTCTTGTTCTTGAAGCCTCCCAGCACAGGCAGAAGCATCACAACCCCATAGATGAGCATGATGAGTAGGAGAACCCAGGGCTTCATGGTCGTCTCTCTGCGTATTTGGGTTAAGCTTTGGCAGAAGATAGGTCTTCTCCCAATGCCACTAGAGGTAGAACAGAAATTAAGGAGACAAGGGTCAGAAAGAGAGTTGAAGTGCTTGTGAATATTGGGTTATTCTTTCTCCTACTTCTCCTTTTCCCCCTCTGGCACCTAACTGCATATCAAGCTAGCCATTGCCTCCCAGGCTACTTCCCCATCTCACACTACATGCCACTTCCTTTGCAAAATTATTTCCTTTAAAAATGCATTGCTTTTTTTTAATGTTATGTTAGTCACCATACAGTACTTCATCAGTTTTTGATGTAGTAAATCTTCAGTTTGTATAATTTGTCAAAAACAAACAAAAAAACTATGTAAAAGAAATGGATGAGCATTAGGAATTCCATCCCCCCATAGATAACCAGTGTATATATGTCCTTTTTTGTTGTATTCATTATATTTATGAACTTGGAATAATAGAACACATCAAGTGTCCTGATTTATTTACTTAAGAGCATATGTAATAGGATTATATAATGTAATTGTTAGTCCAGACCCCAAGACAAAATACCAGAATGATTCCAGACTGAGTTATGTGAGATGGGTTACTATGTAGGACTTGAGAAAGTTGATGGTCAAGAACTGGTCAGGGAACTCTTAAACCTTTCATCTAAATAGATGATCCAAAGTTGAATGAGTTGTGGAGAGGGTTTCAAAGATTTTATTGGTAAAAAGCTCTGTTCAAGGAAGTGGGGAAGCTCTCTTCTAATTCCAAGTTGAGACAAAAGGCTTTGTGGATACTACTCATAGTGCTTACTGTGCATCTCCAGAAGCCCGTAAGGATCCTGTAGACCTGAGTCATGACTGAAGGCTCTCAAGGGACCTTTAACACCAAAGAAGAGAGCTGCAGTTGGGGCACATCTGAGTTGTAAATGGCCAGATGCCATTTTCTGTCTGCAGTGAACCTTTGAATTCTCCCATAAATGAGTGTCAGAAGCACCAAGTCAGCTTGTGATAGTATGTGCTGTGTGAGAACTGTCCTACTCCCACTTACTGGTTCTTCATGCCTCTACTACCTAGGAGACAGAAACTTTTTATAGCCAAAAGAGGGTGAAGACACAGAATCACAAGGAGCCCAAGACAGAGATATTGACCACATCCTTTTCCACAACTAGAGTTTCTGAGGGAGGGGAGAGTCCACAGTTCTCAACAATTTGTGGAGTTGTGGCTAATTACATGGGCCTGCACATTTAATTATTAAGTTGAGATGTTCTGTGATTGAAGGGTCACACAAAATTTGGGGACCTACCTAAGTTTTCCTGAAGAGGCAAGGAAACATCTAGCCTATCTGAATAAAATATACAGACAGGAGAGACAAAGTAGTATGATCACATCATACAAGTCATGCCAACAATTCAAGTATCAAAATCACAATCATTCCCCCTATATCATGAAGACTCAAATATTTCCACCTTCTTTTTGTTATAAAAATGTCCTGATGAACCTCCTTATAGCTACAGCTTTGGCACATGCATTATTATTTATATATATGAGTTAATAGAGAAAGATTGCTGAGCAAAAGATGTTGTCTATTTCAGGCTTTGGACAATGTCTGCCACATTTTCTCACTAAGGGTTGGGTTATAATTCCACCAGCAAGATATCAGATGTGTGTTACCACACTTCCTGTTCTACTCAAGGCAATACAAAGGAAATATCTGCCACCACACTGTTTGCTCTCCAGTATTATAGAGAGGAAGGAATATATGCATCAGGGTCAAATTGGCTTGAAATAGAATTCCAACACCTGTTGCCCCAACTTTTAGCTGTGGAAACTGGGCTGATCACATAATTCCTGGAGCCCCAGCTTCCTCATCTGTATTTCTGTAACACAGAAATAATACCCATATTCATCTCATTAGGTTACTAGGATCAAATAATCTAATGTATATGAAACACTCAGCATAGGACCCAAAACATACTATATACACTCAATAAATGTTAGCTTTTAGTATTAAGCTCAGAATTTCCTCTCGTCTAGATGTTTGAAAACTATTTTCATTTAATTTTTTGTTTTTTTCTTTTATACTTTATATTTTTTGTTTATTGAAATTTTTATTTAAATTCTAGTTAGTTAACATCTAGTGTAATATTGGTTTCAGGAGTATAATTTAGTGATTCTTCACTTACATATAACACCCACTGCTCATCATAACAAGTGCCTACCCATCACCCACTTAGACCATCCCTACCCAGCTCCCTCCATCAACCCTGTTTGTTCTCTTTTGTTGAGAGTCTCGTGGTTTTCTTCCCTCTCTCTTTTTTTCCTTCCCACATGTTCATCAGATTTGTTTCTTAAATTCCACACCTGGGTGAATCATATGTTATTTGTCTTTTCTAACTGACTTATTGCATTAGGATAACTCTCTAGCTCCATTCATGTCTTTGCAAATGGCAAGACTTCTTTTTTTAATTTTTTTAATTTTTCATTATGTTCAGTTAACCAACATATAGTACATCATAAGTTTTGTTGTAGTGTTCAATGATTCATTAGTTGCGTATACACTTTACATTTTAATTTGCCTAGAATTTAACCTGTGTGAGTAGAGGGGAAGTTAATTCATTTAATAAATATCTATTAAGGGGTGCCTGAGTGGTGCAGTCAGTTAAATGTCTGGCTCTTATTTTGCCTCAGGTCATGACCTCTGGGTCGTGAGATCCAGCCCCAGGTCAAGCTCTGTGCTGGACATGGAGCCTACTTGAGATTCTCTCTCTCCCGCTGCCCCTACTCCACCCTAGTGCTCTTGTATGTGTTCTATCATCTATCTAGCTAGCTAGCTAGCTATCTATCTATCTATCTATCATCTATCTATCTATCATCTATCTATCTATCATCTATATCTTTATCTCAAAATAAATAAATTAATATCTATTAAGTATCTAATTGCATTACAAGTTATAGGTACTAGAATAGAGTGGTGAACAAAACAAACAAAAATCCTTACATTCATAGAGGTGACATTCTAATTAAACAATATAATAAGGAAGGACAAAGATGGTAGTAATTGTTAAGGAGAAAACAATGAAGCAAAGAAGATATACCCTGCTGACAACTGGCAGCTGAGGGTGGGGAAAGATGGGGCAAGGAAGGAAGAGGCTTAATTACCACTCAAAAGTCCCAGAGCTCTCCCATATGCACCCTTTAACATTCATCTGCTGCTTCACCATCCTGAAACCAAAGAGGAAGGAAAATAAAAGAGCCCAAGAAAAGAGTAAACTTCCAATGTTATGAATTACATGGTCACAAGGAAGTGATTGTCTTTCTTCCTGGAAGTCTTTATGATTCTTTGGAAGTTTTCCACCAAGCAGAAGTACTTCCCCTGCACTGTCCAATATGATAGCCACTACCCACATGTGACAATTTTAATTAAATTTAAAATTTGGCTTCCAGTCATTTCAAGCATTCGATAGCTACAAATGGCTAGTGCCTATTTTTTTATTAGGCTTATTTTTGTATTGACAGAGAGAAAGAACACATGCAGGCAGAGCGGCAGGCAGAGGGAGAGGGAGAAGCAGACTCCCCACTGAGCAGGGAGACTGATGCAGAGCTCAATCCCAAGGCCCTGAGATCATGAACTGAGCCAAAGCCAGACGTTTCACCAACCAAGCCACCCAGGCACCCCACTAGTGGCTATTATATTGGACAGCTCAGACATACAACATTTCCATCATCCCTGAAAGTTCTAGTGAACAACGCTTCTCTAGAAGAATCAACCAAAATTCCTCTGCTCAAAAGCACGTGTCCTGCTAGAGATCATTTAAAAGGGGCAAAATTCTTCAAAGGGGGCTTTGAAACCTTATTCTCCTTTCAGAAAAGGTAAAATTTAGAAGCTGGAAAAATGTAAGTTTTAGGCATGTGACTCTTTGACACATCGACTTTGAGCAGGTTGGATTTAGGAGACCTGAGGAGAAGAACAAGAGAAGGAGATTGTGGAGAGAAAGCAAAGGAGGAGAGAAGCCTTTAAAAGATGTTGGGGGGCTTCCATCTTAGATGCTTACATCTATTCTCCAACTTTCTCCATTCAGAACCGTGTCCCTGGCAGCCTGGCTTGGTGAAGGAAAACTGCCAAGTGAAGGTATTGAGACTTCATTTACTATTGGGCGATATTTACCAAAGGATACAACCTAATTGGTGAAGCTCCAGGCCTAGGGTGAACTATCTCTGAGGAGCATGGTAGGGTGCCAGAAATCCTATAAATCACTCACATAGTTTGCCCCAGAAAGCCAGGTTGAGGTGGCAGGATACCCAGTTCTTGAGCCTGGCTCAGAGTGCTCTTGTGATCCTCTGAAGGCAGCCGTGCATAACAAGGCTGATGAACAAAGCAGATGCTCTGTCATCCAATTACAGGTGGGATACGACATAGAAGATAGCTGGGTGATGGTGAGCATGCACTGGGGTGGGCTGGATTCCTGTGGCACTTACACTGCCTTTGCACAAAGAAGGAGGAAGACTGGTGCACACTGACAGAAACACAGTAAATCCAGGGGCGCCTGGGTGGCACAGCGGTTAAGCGTCTGCCTTCGGCTCAGGGTGTGATCCTGGCGTTATGGGATCGAGCCCCACATCAGGCTCCTCCACTAGGAGCCTGCTTCTTCCTCTCCCACTCCCCCTGCTTGTATTCCCTCTCTCGCTGGCTGTCTCTATATCTGTCGAATAAAATAAAATAAAAATCTTTAAAAAAAAAGAAAAGAAACACAGTAAATCCAAAGCCATGGATTCCATGAAGCTATTCATTTATACGTAAAAATATCATTCTAGATCTAACTTTTCCAGAACTTTGAGATCTGTTCGATGAAAAAAGAAAAAAAGGCCTCTCAGTCCAGTTTTCCAAGCAAGTTCCTTATTTGCCCTTAAAGAGTTTTGGATCCTGGGGATGCCCAATCTCCTTCTTTGCACACCTCGGGTGCACTAACTGAGCCAGAGGAGAGAAATAAAATCATGCCCAGGCTGCATACTACTCACATACAGAATTCAGGGTGAATTCTTTGGTCATCTTGACGTACAGTGTAGGACAAGGACAAGGTCCCTAGGCATCACAAAGACACAGGAGGACTGCTGCCCTCAGAATTCAGGATCCTGGGCTTTCCAGATAATGTTAAAGAGGAGAAAGTATTGGATTTAGAGTCAGGAATACTGGTATCTTGTTTCATGTCTGCCCCTTTTACCTGTGGAACCTCAGACAGCTATGTCCCTCTGTCTCAGTTTTCTTATTGGAACACCAGAGACAATCATCTCCATCTCACAGGAATAGTGTTGACACCACCTGGGCAGGGAACTCATCCAAGTAAGCCACAAATTAAAACTCGTACCTCCAGACCCTTACCCACACTCACCTCTCAAGGTGTTGAGTTGAGTGTGTGCTATAACTGGCTGACAGCTCTTTTATGTGGCCTCTTCTTACTTGGGGAGGGGGAGAAGAGATCGTGGTCTGGAACCAGGGGCAGAGGAGCAGAAAAACAAAGTTCAAAGGCCTAAAAATTAATGGTGTTTTGGGTTGTGGCAGATCTGTAAGTTCTGCCCAGGAACTACATGTTGACCATGTCACAGACTCTTTCCTTTGATACTCTCCCATTCCAAAGTATTGGGTTTTCTTTGATCTGAGCAGTATGTCCTCCTAACTAGGAGGAACACTTTGTACCTTATCACAGTCCTGGCCACCCAAACAGACCCAAGTCTAGAGTCTTTATCTGATGCATCTGAGTCTACCCACAGGTGGGCAGTGAAGGGCAGTCTGTCTATTTGCCTTGGACTTGTTCTGTGCTAATAAGGTCCCACCCAATACTTTCTCTGTATTGGTTCTCTTTTGCTAATTAAAGCATAACACCATCTCCCACCAAATGCCCTGGGGGTTTTATGTGGATAAAAAGAGACTGAATAGGAAGGACTTTAGGAAAGACACATGACCACCCAGTAAATGAGGGAAGTGAAGTGATGGAATCTAGCACCCACATCTTGGCACAAATTTGTGAGTTGAGGGCTGGGGGGATTTTCCCACCAAATATCAGAGAGAAGCTACCATACCCATGATTTGGAGCTTATCAGAAAAAAAGAAGAGTCAAATGGGCAAGGGCCAAGGCTGCCAAGGAGCAGACCTCCTTCTTCCAAACTCTATGTCCAGGAAGATTTCATACACTGACTGGAGACGTCCATGTACAAGTGACTTTTCCCCAGGATACGCCGGATGCTTTGAACAGTGGGAAATGTACGTCAGGATTCTAGGGGCTTGGCTGAGGAGAGTGGACTGTATAGAGACAAAGGCAGAATTCAGGGACCTGGGTACAAAGGTGTGGGAGCAAATGGAAAGGAACTTTGCAAGTGGTGCCACACCTAAAATGATTGACTTGTGGATTCCCAAGTCCTCGCTTTCTATGGCTGGAAAATGATGTTCCGTGCAGGGCAATCACAGCCCTGCCCTGCATCTGGCCCAGGTGTTGGGGTTCCTTAGTGCTCTGTTTGAGGACCAAGGAGGTTCCTCCCAGGATTCCTGCCACACTTGGCTCTGGATCATTCAGACTGGTCTGCAATAAGGCTGTGAAGAATTTGGGAAAACAGCAGGCTCCAGCTCTCACTCACACTATGTGTATATTTTATACATACACGCACATATACTTACAAATATTACACATGTATATACATATATACACTCATAATATATATACACATGTAACACATACGTAACACATGTATACACACACATATATACACATATATGTATAAACAGACATGCATATATATACATATGCATATGTATATATACATGTACATGTGTGCATATGGTTTTATGTATACATACATACACATTAGTATGTATATATACATCATATTATACATATTATTATATATGATTATATATACACATATATATTACACTTATATATAATACCTGCTCATGTATTTTTGATTTGTAATGAGCCTATGCATTCTTCCAAAACTGTAAGGTTGTGTGGTTGGTGTCTGCTTTCATAGTCGCCATTCCTGAGCTCTTCATAAATCCTAGTGATTGCTTATTCCACAGGTATTTGCATATTTTAATTGAGACATAATTGACATATAACATTACATTAGTTTCAGCTATACAGCCTAATGATTCATGTGAAATCATCATCACAATAAATTTAGCTAACATTCATCACCACATGATTATACTTTTTTTTTATTGTGATGAGAGGGTTTTTTTTTAAAGATCTTATTTTTTTATTTGAGAGAGACAGCATCAGTAGGGGGAGTGGGGAGTGGCAAGCAGACCCTCTGATCAACAGGGAGCCTCACCTGGGGATTGATCCCAGGACCTGAGATCATGACTTGAGCTGAAGTCACATGCTTAACCAACTGAGCCACCCAGGCACCCTAGTGATGGGAGTTTTAAGATCTATTCTCTTAGCAACTCTTCAATATAGAACACAGTCTTGTTCACTATAGTCACCAAGCAATACAGTACATCCCCAGGACTTATTTATTTTATAACTGGAAGTTTGTACCTTTTGACCCTCCTCACCCATTTTCCTCACACCCTACCTGCCACCTCTGGCAACCCCCAAACTATTCTTTGTATGTACGAGCTTGGGCTGTCTTTGTTTTCTGGCCACAAATACATGAGATCATACAGTATTTGCATTTGTAAAGGGATCCAATTTCCAAAGGAAAAATGGCTGATGATGGAAATTTAAGCATCCCTTAGGAATCCTTTTTCGATAGGGAGGTCTGTACAGTTGACCACAGGTTAAAGGGTGAGGATCGTATGTCTCTGGGTAAAACTATCCCACCCCAAAAACACTGAAAGAGGAGACAGTCTGTGGAGATCTGTCCACAGCCACAAGGGTAAACAAGGAGGCAGGGGAGAAGGAAAGGCTGAGGGGTGCCCCCCAAGGGAGTAGGTGGTAAAGCCTGTCAACAGGAAGAAATAACTTAAGTTGAAGGACAAGGTAGAGTAATTGACTCTGACCTCACACAACAGGAAAAGGTCCCTGACTCGGGATTCACCTCCTCACTCGATAAAACCAGAACAAACTCCCCACATGTTCTGATCTTTCAGAGAGTAGAGGTAGTTCACTTGAAATGGCTGTTTTGAGTCCCTATGTCTACGCCTGGCTCTGCCACCAATCCACGTGGAGTTGGCGGATCTGCTTGGGTAAGTATGCAAATCCCCCCAACTTCTGGACCAAAAGTTTTTTCTTCTAAGAGTCCAATTCCAAGGCCAGGTCTTAATACCCAGCATAAAATAAGAGGTGAGAGAGTTCTTCTGGTCTCTGGGGCTTGCTTTGTGATGTTGGGAAGCAAGATTGGAGAGAAGACAAATGTGCTGCATTGAGCACATACTGTGTGCCAGGTACTATGAAGGTGTTTATAGATATCATCTTATTTCATCTTCACCATGGAGGTGCCAAGATTTAATGAGTGAACTAAATCTATAGAGGTCATAAGACTGTCCCGGTGTTATGACACTGGTGAATATTGGGGTCAAGATTCAGTTCCCCATCTGCCTTACAAAAAAACCTATGAACTTTCCTCTGCTACTCAAACGTTTATAGACAATAAAGGATTCATTCCTGCCCATTATCTCCTGACTTACACTGTGGTGCCTTACAAGGTTTGGGGAAATTGACACTCATCCTCTGTTGAGTTAAACATGATTTAAGCATGTTTAATTATAAAACCAGTTCTCCGCCCCCCTCCATATATATGTGTGTGTATATATAGGTATACATGCATACATGTGTGTATTTATTTACTTATACTTAAAATACCTACTTAACTCTTACACCCATAAATTCCAACTTTCTTATATTGGTCTAAAAAATAAAACATTATGGTTGTGGGGCGTCTGGGTGGCTCAGTCAGTTAAGTGTCTGACTCTTGGTTTCTGCTCAGGTCATGATTTCAGGGCTGTGAGATTAAGCCCTGGGTCAGGCTCCCTATTCAGCTTGAGGTCTGCCTGAGATTCTCTCTCTCCCTTTCCCTCTGCCCCTCCCCCTGCTCCCTCTCTTTCTCTCTTTATAAAACAAATAAATAAGCCTTTAACAAAAGATTTATGGGGGTGCCTGGATGGCTCAGTTGGTTTAACATCTGCCTTTGGTTCAGGTCACGATCCCACAGTCCTGGGATTGACTCCCACATGGGGCTCCTTGCTTAGCGGGGAAACTGCTTCTCCCTCTGCCTGCTGCTCCCCCTGCTTATGCTCTCTCTCTCTCTCTCTCTCTGACAAATAAATCAATAAAATATTTTTTAAAATACTTTTAAAAATTAAAAAAAAAGTTTTATGGTTGAGAATTCTCAACATATGTCTTCTTTGGAGAAGTGTCTGTTCATGTTTTCTGCCCATTTTTTGACTTGATTATTTATTTTTTGGATGTTGAGTTTGAGAAGTTCTTTATAGATCTTGGATACCAGCCCTTTATTTGTAATGTCATTTGCAAGTATCTTCTCCCATTCTGTAGGTTGCCTTTTAGTTTTGTTGACTGTTTCCTTTGCTGTGCAGAAGCTTTTTATCTTGATGAAGTCCCAAAAGTTCATTTTCACTTTTGTTTCCTTTGCCTTTGGAGATGTATCTTGAAAGAAGTTGCTGTGGCCCATGTCAAAGAGGTTACTGCCTATTTTCCTCTAGGATTTTAATGGATTTCTGTCTCACATCGAAGTCTTTCATCCATTTTGAGTTTATCTTTGTGTTTGGTGTAAGAGAATGGTCCAGTTTTATTCTTCTGCATGTGGCTGTACAATTTTCCCAGCACCATTTATTTAATAATAATTTTTTATTATGTTATGTTAGTCACCATACAGTACATCCCAAGTTTTTGATGTAAAGTTCCATGATTCATTACTTGCGTATAACACCCAGTGCTCCATGCAATATGTGCCCTCCTTAATACCCATCACCAGCCTATCCCGATTGCCCACCCCTCTCCCCTCTAAAGCCCTCAGTTTGTTTCCCAGAGTCCATAGTCTCTCATGGTTCATTCCCCCTTCTTTTTACCCCCCCTTCCTTCTTCCCTTTCTTCTACCGATCTTCCTACTTCTTATGTTCCATAAATGAGTGAAATCATATGATAATTATCTTTCTCTGCTTGACTTATTTCGCTTAGCATTATCTCCTCCAGTCCCGTCCATGTTGCTGCAAATGTTGTGAAATCATTCTTTTTGATGGCTGAGTAATATTCCATTGTATACATGGACCTTATCTTCTTAATCCAGTCATCTGTTAAAGGGCATCTCGGCTCCTTCCACAATTTGGCTGTTGTGGACAATGCTGCTATGAACATTGGGGTGCATATGCCCTTCTCTGCACTACATCTGTATCTTTGAGGTAAATACCCAGTAGCCAGTAGCATTTATTGAAGATACTGTCTTTTTTCCTTTGGATATTCTTTCCTGCTCTGTTGAAGATTAGTTGACCATAGAGTTGAGGGGCCAAATCTTGGCTTTCTGTTCTGTTCCATTGATCTATGTGTCTGTTTTTGTGCCAGTACCATGCTGTCTTGATGATCACAGTTTTGCATTATAGCTTGAAGTCAGGCAACATGATGCCCCCAGCTTTGGCTTTCTTTTTCAACATTCCCTTGGAGATTAAGGGTCTTTTCTGGTTCCATACAAATTTTAGGATTGTTTGCTTCAGCTCTTTGAAAAATCCCAATGATATTTTAATGGCACTGGAAGTGTAGCTTGCTCTGGGCAGCACAGACAATGTTTTGTCCTCCAATCCATGAGCATGGAATGTTTTTCCATATTTTTGTGTCTTCTTTCAATTTCTTTCATAAGTGTCCTGTAGTTTCTAGAGTATAGATCCTTTGTCTCCTTAATTAGGTTTATTCCTAGGTATTTTATGGTTTTTGGTTCTATTGTAAATGGAATTGATTCCTTAATTTCTCTTTCTTCTATACACTCTTGTTAGTGTATAGAAATGCAACAGAAGGGGAAATGAACCATGAGAGACTATGGACTCTGGGAAACAAACTGAGGGCGTCAGAGGGGAGGGTGGGGGAATGGGACAGGCTGGTGATGGGTATTAAGGAGGGCACGTATTGCATGGTGCACTGGGTGTTATACGCAAGTAATGAATCATGGAACTTTACATCAAAAACTAGGGGTGTACTGTATGGTGACTAACATAATATAATAAAAAATATTATTAAAAATAAAATTTAAAAAATGCAACTGATTTATGTGCATTGATTTTGTATCCTGCCACATTGCTGAATTGCTGTATGAGTTCTAGTAATTTGAGGGTGGAGTCTTTTGGGTTTTCCACATAAAGTATCATGTCATCTGCGAAGAGAGAGAGTTTGACTTCTTCTTTGCCCATTTGAATGCCTTTATCTTTATTGTTGTTGTTGTTGTCTGATTGTTGATGCTAGGACTTCTAGTACTATATTGAACAATAGTGGTGAGAGTGGGCATCGCTGTCATGTTGCTGACCTTAAGAGAAAAGCTCACAGCTTTTCCCCATTGAGAATGATATTTGCTGTGGGCTTTTCATAGATGGCTTTTATGATATTGAGGAATGTACCCTCTATCCCTACACTCTGAAGAGTTTTAATCAGGAAAGGATGCTGTATTTTGTCAAATGCTTTTTCTGCACCAGTTGAGAGGATCATATGGTTCTTTCTTTTCTTTTATTAATGTGCTCTATCACATTGATTTTTTTTGCGAATGTTGAACCACCCTTGCATCACAGGAATAAATCCCACCTGGTCGTGTTGGATAATCCTTTTAATATAATGTTGGATCCTATTGCCTAGGATCTTGGTGAGTATTTTAGCATCCATGTTCATCAGGGATATTAGTCTGTAATTCTCCTTTTGGGTGGGGTCTTTGCCTGGTTTTGGTATCAGGGTAATGCTGGCTTCATAGAATGAGTTTGGAAGTTTTCCTTCTGTTTCTATTTTTTGAAACAGCTTTAGGAGAACAGGTATTATTTTTTCTTTAAAAGTTTTGTAGAATTCCCCTGGAAAGCCATCTGGCCCTAGACTCTTTTTTGGGGGAGGTTTTTTGTTTGTTTGTTTGTTTGTTTGTTTTAAAGATTTTATTTATTTATTCGACAGAGAGAGAGACAGCCAGCGAGAGAGGGAACACAAGCAGGGGGAGTGGGAGAGGAAGAAGCAGGCTCATAGCAGAAGAGCCTGATGTGGGACTCGATCCCATAACGCCGGGATCACGCCCTGAGCTGAAGGCAGACGCTTAACCACTGTGCCACCCAGGCGCCCGGGGGAGGTTTTTGATAATTGAAACATTTGAGTGATAAATTTCATATGCCAGTCTAAGAAGAATATTAAGATCAAAACAATACTGAATAATATATCTAAATAACTAAAAAATAATTAGTAGTAATTAAATAATTATTAATCAAATAAATCAAATAATCAAAATTTGTCTTCTCTTCTCCACTGGCACATGAAGAAGAACTGGAACTAAAGCATACTTTTATACTTATCTTAAAAATTTATGAGAAAACAGATAATAATGCCATAAAAAATTCTCAAATTATAATAAAGGAACTATATCATATGTCCATTGACAGATAAATGGATAAAGAAGATGTGGTATATATACAAGGGAATACTACTCAACCATCAAATAAAATGTAATCTTGCCATTTGAAATGACGTCAATGGAACTAGAGGATATTCTGCTAAGCGAAATAAGTCTACCAGAGAAAGACAATTCTCATATGATCTCACTCATATGTGGAATTTAAGAAACAAAACAGACGATCATAGGCAAAGGGAGGGAAAAATAAAACAAGACGAAATTAAAGAGGGAGACAATCCATAAGAGACTCTTAATCATAGGAAACAGACTGAGGGTTGCTGGAGGGGAGGGCGGCAGAGAAATGAGGTAACTGGATGATGAACATTAAGGAGGGCATGTGATGTAATGAGCACTGTGTATTATACAAGACTGTTGAATTACTGAACTATGCCTCTGAAACTAATAATACACTATGTGTTAATTGAATTTAAATTAAAAATAAATAAATAAATAAACTATCAAAAAAAAGAAAATGCTCAACATAATATATTGTCTAGATAATCAGTAATTAGTACAATGTAAATGCTTAACAATAGGCATTTATTTTAAGTGAGACATGTGTGATTATGGAAAACCATATTGTGAAAAATTTACCTAATTAATTGGGAGTGGGACAAGATGGGTAACAAAAGGTGGTGATTCCAAATATGAGAAAGCATTAGATTGTTTGCATTAAATATGCAAACAAAGGAATGGTAATACAAAGAGGCACACATTAATTCTCCGCAGTTAGATTATCATAATTTTTTTAAATTATACTCTTCTCTTTTTTCCTGTAAATTATCTTATAATTAAAAATGTAGGAAAAATTGTTTACAAAGGTGAAGGTTAGTTCTGTGAGAGCAGGAATCCTCTGCAGAAGGCCCAGTCCCACAGAGAACAGGCTGTGGTAAGGGCAGGCTAAGGGGAGGAAACAGGGCTCCTTGTTTGGTCAGTGGAAGCAGGGAGGAGCCCAGGATAACCACCCAGCTCTCCAGGAGAGTCTGTGCCAGACTGAGCGCTCTCCACTCTGCTCAGAGTCATGTCAGCCCAGGCTCTGCTACTCGTCCTGTTCCTCTGTGTGCTGCTGCCGCAGGCCCAGGGAGGGCACTGTAACCTGAAGATGATGCAGAGTAGGTGATGGACTAGGGCACAGGGAGGGGGAGGGGGCCAGGAGGGGCTGTGTGCCTTCTGAGGAGGACCTGGGAATTGAAACTTTCAGCACATCCTGCTCAGACCACAGCACTATGAAGACTCTGGGTCCTCCCAAACCGTGGCCCTCTGGCCCTTTTACTCAGTCCTGGGAACAGTGATGGGGGTGGAGGGAGAGCCTACATCTTTTGATTCTCCATTCCAAATACCCAGACACAAACGGTACATACAGTAGTGAAAGGTACATATTGGGCTGAGAATCACATGGGGAAACCAAACAACTGTTCTTAGATTTCTGCACGCATGTGACACGTCACATCCAGAAATGTTGGTGGGAATAGGTGTAGAATGAAAGGACCTTGGGAAAGCAGATTTTGGGGTGCACAGCGTCAAGTCAAAGTTATCATCGGAGGAAGCAGGATGGTGGCAGTGGAAGGGAAATAGTGCAAGTGGTATTTTCTGGGAAGAGGCAAGGGCCCTGGAGAAAGTGACAGGGACAGGAGAGAGGGGGCAGAGTGGGAAGTCCTCTTCCTCTCTGGACCCTGCAAGTTCTGGAGAGTGGGGAGAGTCGGCAGGGTGTCTCAGTCTCTGCTGAGTTCTCAGAGTGTAGATTCCACGGGGGGCATCACCAAGGCCATGATTAACATGGGGGACACAGTCCTGGTTGCAGAGTATACAGAGGGCCCAGGAAGGCCAGATATTGAGATCTGTTGGGGGGAAATGGTGAATATAGGATTTAAGATACTACCAATCACCAGGATTGTGTAAAGGGCAGAACGTAAGTTCCCTGAAAAGTCCAAGAGCGTCATTTGTCGATCTAGGTTCTGTGGTCTTCGGGAGAGGCTTTAAGCAGGAGAGGAGTACTCTCAAGGGATCTGGTTGCACTGACCCTGTTCCTGCTCTGCTTCAGAAACAGAGCTGTTCAAAGAAATCAAAGTCTGTGAAAAGCACACCAGCATATAAATGTGCAGATGTCCATGTGAATATAATCAAGGCTGTCAAACAAATAACACATGTTGTTCAACCTTCTGCAGCAACATTCGCATGAGCCTCCAGGTGAGTGCATGAGGGGGCTGGGCTGTGCCTCCTGCTCCCCCAAACCTCTATTCATACAAAGGCACGAGGACCTCAGATCCTGGGCACCAGGATGTCAACAGGAAAGCACCCTCCCCGCTGTCTGTTCTGCTTGTTCCTGTCAAATAAACCAGAACAAATGTCCACAGACTTGCCTGTTTTACTCCCAGTGCTTGTGATCATTGAGGACCCAGTGCAGACCCCAGAGTGGCCCCCTCACGGGGTCCAGGCCTCTGAAATTTCTCCCCTTGTCACTCCTCTCTATTCTCTCTCCCATTGGCCCCCGCACCCCTGCCAGGTCCCCGAGGACCAGGCTCATTGTTGATTTGCTCACTGAACCAGTGCTCCCAGGGCAGAAACTGTCCATGTGTGGTATCTCCCAGTGCTAACCAGAACATTCCTCAGCCTGGGGTCAGATGGGCCAAGTTAAACATGAGGTAGGTGGAGGCTAGACCCTGGTCACAGAGTAGGAGGCCCCCAGGGAGGCCTCTTCTTAAATTTAATCCACCCCCATCCCGGTCTCCCCATTCTCCTTGTGAGGTTCCGGTTACTGTCCCTTTACGATGAAGAAAACCAATCCAAGGGAAGTTAAGTGACACGCTCAAGGCAAAAGAGAGTGAGAGGTCATGATGTGGCTGGAGGAGGATGTTTGTGTGGACCCCCTGTTTGCTCACAGCTCCTCCACTATGGGGAGACCATGTGCAGGGAAGTAAGTGTCTACACTAGCATCTCCCACCCCGTCCTCCACCAATATGGCCACTCTTGGGATGGGGCCTGGAACAAGGTGCCAGGACCTGAGACTCCAGGGCCTTCCATCAGCTGAATAGTCCCCACCTTTCCCCAAACCCCCTCCATTCTCTCTCTTTTCTAATCCAGGGAGAAACCATGTGGTGGGGAACAGGTGGTTCACAGTGATGTTACTAAAGATTAATTGGCTACTAATGCTCTCAGGTGAATCATTGAACCTTAATCATTGGGGGACAGGCTCCTGACCACTCAGCGCAAGCACAGCTGCTCTGAGGTGGTCCTGGGCTAAATCCAGGGACGAGGTCACATGTGCCCAGTGGAGTGATATGGAGTCAAGTGGGAAGAGTTCAAGGCAGGCAGGTGGGCCTTGCTGGAGGCAGGTGTGCAGTGTTACACTCCAGTCCAGTGCTTCCTGCTGGGCCTCAGTGAAGGATTGCCCAGAGGAGGAAACGTGCCTCTCTCAGGCCAGAGCGTCTGGCCCACCTCAGAAGCATCCCAGGGCTCCTGGTACCAGAGGAGCTTCTCCACCTCTCCTGGGACCTGCCCTTGGACCAGGAGACCTTAGGAAAGACACCACGATCAACCAGCCCTTGGACAAGGAGAATTTAGGAAAGAGATTATGATCAACCAGCAGCACAGCCATCATCAGACACAGGTGGGTGGTAAGGGCATGCTCTGCAGGAGTGCTTCCTCACATAGCCTGACTCTGCAAGCATCTTCCCAGTGCTTGGCCATGCCCCAAACACCCTGGGAGAGACTATTAAGAGAGGCAAGGTTACCTGCCAGAGCCCACATAGGGAGTGACCTCCCATGTCTACGATCAGTGCTCCCTACCATGTGGGTACACCATGCTGCCAGCTGACCTAGTCCTTGCCCCTGGCATGAGCCCCTCGACCATGAATTCTATTGGAAGCAGCTGGTCTTCTCCATCGTGATAACTGGTGGCCTGGCCTGTGTTCCACAGGGCTCTCTGGACACTCCACCCTGCCCCAGTGGACTCAGAGGCTACACCTAGAATGCTTTGACTGGAAGGAGTGCTTGCCTGGCCAGCACTCCATGTTCTGTCCTATGGAACAGTTGTGTGCCCCTATGGTAGGTCGAGTGGAGGAGTGGGGACCCCTGCAAGGCCTTGACTCTCATGGAGGCAGAGGAGGGAGTAAACATGAATTCTGCCATGACCTGGGTGTCCAAAAAGCCAAGTTCCAACATGCAGAGAATTGTTGATCAGGCTGGTCTGTCTGACAAACACATGACCTCACAGTTGTCATGGCTTCTGCAGTGATTGTTCTCTCTTCATGCTCCAGCCATGCTCCTTCTCTATGTCAGTGCAGATGGCAGGACTCTAGAAGTAATTTGCACATCTCATACACCATGATGATGGTCAACTCCTGCTTCATTTCCATCCTTTGGGTGCCCCTCATGCTCACAAGTGGGTCCATACTGATGCCTTCACCCACGAAGTGTGTCCCACCACCATCTCCGGTAGTAGTCTGTGTCATAACAAACCTAGGGTGCCTAGTTAAGGAGCTATAGGAAGTTCTGGAATGCAAGATTTGCGTTTAGGTGCCAAGTGCAAGACCTACCACCAAGAAATGCCTATTGGCCCAAATATAATTAGAATAGGCATAACATGCAGGATTCGAGGAAAGCTCTATCCCAAGGCAGTTGTTTCTAAGCCTAAAATCTACCATTAAAATTACATTCTCTGGGAGTGCATACCCAACAGTGAGTGCAGTGTCTGTGCAGTGTCTTAACTTGGGAAGTGTTCACTCCTCCCTGGAAAGCATTAGTGAGTGGGTGTGAGAAGGTAGAAGAATCTATATGAGAGGAAACCATGCATCTGAATTCTAAGGATATTCTGGGTCACTGTTGCTGGGCATATGGTGGTCCCTTTTTGTGGGAATTCAGATTTCTTTTATTGGTGGAATGCTTTCTAGTTTTTAATATTGGTAACTTTGGGGTTTTTTTGAAAACTCCAATTATGTTTATTTATTTAGATTTTCTTTGTCTATCTTCTTTACTAAACTTTCTCTCTCTGTTTTTACTTTTTGCATTTTATTTGTGATCTCTTGTCTTCTTTTTTTTTTTAAGTCCAATTAGCCAAGGTATAGTACAGCATTCAATTTTGATATAATGTTCAAAGATTCAGGTTGAATATTGTCTTCTTTCATTCTTTTTCAATGTCTCTTATAGTTCAGTTGAATTTATTCTGTCTCGAAATCTTGTAACAATCTTTATTTCTGAGATGACCTTTAACTTTTTCTTTGATTTTTTTTTGTTCTGTCCACCTCTTACTTCGTGTCTTCCTGGATTTTTGCTACTTATGTGCTGAGTTTTTAAACTTCTGATTCAAGGTATTTTTTCATCTATTAAAATCTTTGTTCACAGATATTTATTTCATTAAAGTTGCAGGTGTTGTATTACCCTTCTCCCTGACAAGGTATTTCTGGTGGGAGAATTTTTTTTTCTGCAGAAATATTTCAGTTTTCATTCGTTCTATTTTCTTTAATAGTAGTTTTACATTGAAGTTGTCTAATAAAACTCCATTAACTTTGTAACATCTTGTTTTAATAGACCAGCAGTGACAGTTTTATGCTCAAATTGTTCTAGGCTTTGGCCACTGGAAACTCTTTAAGGTTGGTTCCTGTTTCCCATTCTTTGACTTTATAGCATTTCCTTACTTTCTGACCCTAAAAGATACTCCACTCTCATCTTGTATTTTCTAAGCCTAGTTCTAGAATTAGCCATTTCTCCAAGAAGACTTGGCCATTTATTGGAGAATGGTTTTAAAAACCAAGATCTGGGCTCCTGGTGTGCTTATTGCTACTGTGGTATCACTGCTTCCAGGCATAGCCAGGAAATATACACATGTGTAACTAATCCATGTATATACACATATCTATTTTACTTCTGTATCTGTCTCTCTGTATATATATTGAGCTGAATGTGGGCTCATATTGATGTCTCTGACTCAAATCCAGTACCGTGAGGGCTCATTCTAGCCTTCCATTTTGCTTATTTGTAACTTCTTTTCTCTTACAGTTAGGAACATGGCTCCTATCATCCCCACTTATTTACTTATTTGCCCAATCTTATATACATCTTGTATGCATTTAAGTCATTTTCGAATTTTTACCGAGGGGTGCCTGGGTGGCTCAGTCGGTTAAGTGTCCAACGCTTGATTTTGGCTCAGATCATGATCTCAGGATCATGAGATCAAGCCCCGTGTCCAGCTCCAAGCTGGGCATGAGGACTGCTTAGGATTCTCTCTCTCCCTCTCCCTCTTCCCCTCCCCCCTGTTCACGCACACTTTCTCTCTCTTTCTCTCTCTCTCTCTCTCAAAAAAATAAAATAATAAAATAAAATAAAAAGAATTATTTACCCACACCTTGTGAGAAACAAATTTACCAGAGACCTGCTTTCTGAAAAACCAAATGAAAGAGCTACTTGCCAGTTACCCACATCAAAATGACATACTAGAAATATACTTCTATATTGTGAAACCCATGAGATTAGCCTGTCAGTTCTAAGGTAACCAGATGAGGAAGCAAGAGTTAGAGGCTATGCAGCCTGTAGGATGGGAACAATTTGGGGGGTATAATAGGGCAGTCAAAGATAGTGGAAGGGAGTTGAAAAAGCCAAAAACCACTGGTGATAAATGAGTTTATTTGTCAAGGATTTGCTCTTGCCCAGCCCTCAGTGTGAACAGACTGGTGTCCTGCTGGGAGATTAGAGTTTAGACCTCATGCAAAGATTTCCTGCAAGACAGAAAGGTTATATACTCTGAGGCTAAGGGAACTCTGAGGAACAAGCATTCATTCCCAAGCTTAATTTATCCATTCCCGCCAGACTCTGGGACACAAGTACTCTATGTAGTGCTAAAAATTGTACACTTCTGGGGTGGGGAGGTGGGTTTGGTTCATTGAACAGAGAAATGTAGAAATTTGGGGACTGGCTGGGCCAAAAGCGTTCATTGAAAGGTCTGACGATGGAGGCAATGGTTAGAAATTTGGACAAAAACTGGGAAAAGAACAAATGATTGAGTAATATAATGAGGACAACATAGGCATTAATTATATAATAAAAGAAACAATGTGCCCCAAGCTGGTGTCTTGGTTTATTTGCCAGTGAACTGCTATCCAGGTTTAGGGGACATTTTCTTCCACTATTTTTGTGCCTAGGATTTGGAGTGTCTCAGTCTTCTGTTTATGAATAATAGCATCTGAGAATCAGTGAAGACCTATGCCCAAGTACGCCTCCCAACTCACTTTATTTTTCCAACAGATGTTTCCACAATAGGTCCAGCAGCATGTATAATTTTTGTTTGTACATTTAAGGGCCCTAGAACACTTCTTGGTACATTCAATGACAGTTGGCTCTCCCCAGCACTCCTCGATGAACATTTCATCCCCTGTAATTGACATAAGATGGAAAGATGCTGACAGGGGCCACATAGCCAAGGTGGGAAGAAAAGTCCTTCATAAGCTTAACAGCCCCTCCTAGAATCCAAACCCCACCAAGCCCCACCCAGGTATCCATCTGCCCTATGAGAAAATCTCTGTACTAAGCCTCCTCGTTACATCTTCACAGATCTCTGCCTTCTCTGCTCCCACAGGCCTCTCGGGCCTCATCAAGCCTCCTGGAGATGGGATTCAGCATACCCCCCACACACTCGTGAGTCCTCCTATAAAATCTACATTTCAGTAACAGGAGACCTCAGGGCCCAAGGCAGCCTCTAGCCTCATTACCATACCTACTTCCTAATGTGGGAAGCCAGACCAGGGAGAATAAGGAACAGATTCTCTCCCTTTTTCTTCTCTTTCTTGTTGACCCTGCCTTTAAGAGCAGCTTCTCACCAAATTCTTCTCTCTCTCACCCATTCTTTTGGCACCTTCCACTGATTCCATTTTCTCATCATACGTCCCTCAGCTTTGCCCCACTAGGGACACATCTCATGTCTCTTTTCTATCTTTTCACATTCTGAAAGATCCTGCCACTGAAACTAAAGGTATATATTAAGAAATCAGAGGAGGGGGGAATGGGATAGGCTGGTGATGGGTAGTAAGGAGGCCACGTATTGCATGGTGCACTGGGTGTTATACGCAACTAATGAATCATGGAACTTTACATCAATATAAATGTATGTACTGTATGGTGACTAACATAATATAATATAATATAACATAATATAATAAATAAATAAAATAACATAACATAATAAAAAATATTATTATAATTTTAAAAAAGAAAGAAAAAGAAATCCCCCTATAGGGGTGCCAGGGTCCTCAGTTGTTGAGCGTCTGCCTTTGGCTCAGGGCGTGATCCTGGCATTCTGGGATAGAGCCCCACATCAGGCTCCTCTGCTGGGAGCCTGCTTCTTCCTCTCCCACTCCCCCTGCCTGTGTTCCCTCTCTCTCTGGCTGTCTCTCTCTCTCTGTCAAATAAATAAATAAAATCTTTTTTTAAAAAAATCCCCCTATAGTAGTCATCAAAGTACACAGCTAAGGCACAGAGCTTCTGGAAGTACAGAAAAATATGGTAGCCTGACATGGAAAACTAACATATCTTTATAACTTATGGAATGTATATAAAAGGTGACAGGTACCCATTGCCACTTTCCAGGTTGGAAGAGGAGACATCGAAGGACCTCAACTTAGACATTTCTTAGATCTCTGTGCATAAAAAAAAGTCTCCGAATCTCCAACAGGTGACCCAGGGAAGGTGGGTCCTAAACCCTGAGTCAGATGTGCCAGACACAATACCCCTTCACTTATCCAGGAACAAGCACAGTACCCCCATCGCACAGTACCCCTGCCTCCAGGCTAATCACCTACAGCTGTGTTTTTCCTTCATCACTCCCAGCACAGACAGTAGCACCATACAGAGGAAGGTCATGAGTTGAGGTGTCCAGAGCTTCATAATGCTGACCGTATATGTCTGAATATATATTGTCAGGATGTGTTTTCCCTCTCCAGTTCCTGCTGGAAATTGAGAGATATAAACAGAGTTGTGAAGCAAAAATAAGTGCTTATAGAATTTCTTTCCTTATTCCTCCTTGACCCCACCCACCCAACAACAGGCACACACCTAAGCTGAACGCTGGCTTTGGGAAAAGGTTTCTCCCCATCTCACACTTCATGCCTTTTATAGAAAAAAAAAATTTTTTTAATGTGTTGCCTTCCCTGGATTAAAAGAGAATTCAAATCCAACTGACAAAATTCTTAAAACATAAAAAAGTACAAAGAAGACAATGAAATATTTCTAGGAACTCCACTATGTTGGTGTACGTTATTCTGTCTTCTGTACACGTCCATAAAACTGAAATCGTATCAGACTTGCTGTCTTTATCTTGACTTTTTATTTAAAAATGTGCAACATGATATTTGGGGCACCTGAGTGGCTCAGTCAGTTAAGCGCCCAACTCTTGATTCCTGCTCAGGTCATGATCTCAGGGTCGTGAGATTGAGCCCTGTGTTGGGCTCTGTGCTGAGCGTGGAGCCTGCTTAAGATTCTCTCTCTCCCTCTCCCTCTGCTGCTCCCCCACCCACTGGCTTGCATGCTCTCACTCTCTCTAAAAAAAATTAAAAATTTTAAAATTAAAAAAAAATTGTAACATGATATTAAAATTAAAGTTTTGGCCAAGACCTTTGGATAGCCCCTAAAATGAGCTTGTGAGACAGATCAACCTGGAGTTTAAAGGAAATCTACTCAAAAACTTAAGTTAAATTTTTGCGAAAAGTAAGTCAAGTACCTGGCCATTTTCCACATTTAAAATAAGTCAGGATTTTAAGAGTCACCAACCGCTTTTTGGTCATCTTTCTCTCTTGTTTTTAAAGAATGCTGTGCTCTTTCTGGTTTCTCTCATCTATGGAATGGTTTCTCTCATCTATGGAACATAAGAACTAGGAAGATCGGTAGGAGAAGAAAGGGATAAAGAAAGGGGGTGTAATCAGAAGGGGGAATGAAGCATGAGAGACTATGGACTCTGAGAAACAAACTGAGGGCTTCAGAGGGGCGGGGGGTGGGGGAATGGGATAGGCTGGTGATGGGTAGTAAGGAGGGCACGTATTGCATGGTGCACTGGGTGTTATATGCAACTAATGAATCATCGAACTTTACATCAAAAACCAGGGATGTACTGTATGGTGACTAACATAATATAATGAAAAAATATTATTATAAAAAAAAAGAATGCTGTGCTCTTTTAATTCCAACTCACTAGAAAGGCTTTAAGAATACCTTGCATAGGGGTGCCTGGGTGGCTCAGTCGTTAAGTGTCTGCCTTCGGCTCAGGGCGTGATCCTGGCATTATGGGATCGAGCCCCACATCAGGCTCCTCCGCTATGAGCCTGCTTCTTCCTCTCCCACTCCCCCTGTTTGTGTTCCCTCTCTCGCTGGCTGTCTCTATCTCTGTCAAATAAATAAATAAAATCTTTAAAAAAAAAAAAAAGAATACCTTCCATAGAGCTTTATATTTGCCCCCAAGGTTTTGTGGAGACATAGGCAGATGTCTGAGTCACACCAGAGAAACAAAGGATAAGAAGCGACCTATGGCCACAGCAAGAGGCTATAGCATCTGCTATGGCATTTGATAAGGCAAGGTATGCAAGAAAGCCAGTGTGGATTTGCACTAGATTCATGTCAGGCAGGCTGCCTGGGACAGCCATGGGACCTCAGCAGAAGGAAGTCGAAAGCAAGTGGCCAGATGCCTAGGGTCTTGGAAAGGTGTCAGAAAGGAGGTGGGTTCAGCCATATCAAGACAACCACGGGTAAGAAACGTCCATCAGTTGGGGCTGGGGGAAGACTCAAAGAACCCGTGAAACCACCCACAACAGAGTCAACTTTAATCAATACTAAGCCCCCAAAGCACAAAGCACAAAGGTACAATAATCTTTGCCAAAAAGAGCTATCCTGACTTCCTCATCTCTTCTCCCTCCTCCACTTCCCAACATGGCGCTTAGCCGGCCACAGGAGAAAAGGAAACTGGCCACTCTCTTCCCAGTTGCAGGTTTCTAGGTGTGGGGGAAACCACAATATTAATTCAATTTTAGTATTTTGACTGTTGCATGGACTTAGACTTTTTTTAATATTTCTAAATTTAGGCAGTGTCTAGAAAAGTCAAGTTCTATACCCAAGCTCTAAAACAGAGGCAGGAAAAGAAGTCACTTTAAATGAGTAAATTTAAATGAGACAAAGGACAAGATTTTCAACAGATTATCAATAACACTCCCTGTGAATATTTTCCCAATATACTAGTTACACATATCATTCATATTTCCCATTGATCATAAGACATCTGAAAATTTAGAATTTCTCTTCATTAGAAAAAAATCAACAGGAAATATCTTGCAACTAAAATTCAGTTAAATCTGGTATTAGCTTCAGAGCACAAATGTATAGATCTGGAAGTCCTGAGTAAAGAGTACTGCCTATTTCAAACCCTACATAGTTGTTGCCACTTTTCTTCTCCATTAAGATTGGTTTATTCTGCCAATAGGATGCACATCTTGTTTCATCATAAAAAGGAAATTCTTTCCCAATTGTTACCACACTGAAGACTGTCAATATCGTATAGGACAGAGAACAAAACATGGGCTTTGGAGTCAGAGACCTGGCTTGAAGCCCAGCCCCAATGCATTGAGCTTAATTTAAATTTTGGGATTGGTCTACCACCTAACTTCTCAGAGCCTCAGTTTCCCCACCTGTAACATGGGAGTGAAGTTAGACTCCACATTGCAAATGTTGAGTCTATGAAGCAGAGAGCATAGGGTCTGGCACACAGAATGTGCAAAATAAATGGTCATTATTGTTGTTATTATTAGGCTCAGACTCTTTTCTTCACTAGAGGAGTGAATGTTAATCTCATTAACTTTATTGTGGTCTTTTAAAAAAAACTATTTAACCTATTTGAAATTAATTCTGGTGAATGAGTGGGCGCCCATATTTCATTCATCTGTCCTAAATGTATTCATCCCACAAATACTTACTTTTGGTGACTACTATAAGTCACTCTTCCAACCACTGGGGATACAGTAATGAACAAAATTACAAAAAGAATCCCTGCCCTTGTAAAGCTTACATTCTAGTACAGGGGACGGAAAATAAACAAGATATATAAAAGAAATACATCATAATAGATGGGCATCAATGTGAAGGAGGAAAGATAAGAGACAGTCTAGGATCTGGAACACAGTATATGCAAAGTAAGTGCTAGATGTTATTTTAGGCAGCTCACCCGTGATGAGATTCAAGGTTCTGAAGGAAGAGATTTCCTACTGTTCCCCCAAATTCTCAGTCCTCTCCCCACTTATCTCTCACCCCCAGCCTGGAGCTTCACATTCCTGAGGCCGAACAGACAGAAGGACAGATAAAAGAAGCAAAGACAAAAGAGAAGTCTAGATACTATGAATTATACAGTCACAGGAGAGTAATTGTCTCTTTCCCACCAAGAGACCCATTTTCCCTCAAAAATCTTTATCTTTGCTTCCACGTTTTCAACAAAGCAGAAGATAACCTACATACATTGGTTGAAATCTCTTCAAATGCTCAAAAATAGACACAATATGTAGAGACGTAGCCAAAGGTGCAAAGCTCTTTAGAAGGGCTGACTTATTCTCGTCCTCGGCATGTGTGAAAAATTATAAAATAGGAAAATAAAATTTGAGGCATGTGGACCATTAGATGAGTTGCCTTTAACTTTTCAGGAACTGTTCTTTGGAAATAGTTTCAAAGTTACAAGAGTAAGAATAGTACAAAGCTTCTGTATACCATTTGCTCAGAATCGCTGATTTTAAGAATTTTTCCATAATTATCTCCTCTTTCTCTCCCCTCCTCCCTTTTATATACATATATATATGTATATATATATATATTGCAAGTATATAAAATACATATTATATGTTATGTTTTTTCTGAACAACTCGAGAGTAAATATCATACATCATGGCCCTTATTTAGGAATAATATTTCAGTGAGTAATATAATAGGGACATTCTCCTACATGACCATGTACAAATAATCAACTTCATCAAATTTAATATTGATAAAATATACTTTTATACACTTATCTAAGCTACCCTCAATATTCCATTTTATAAACTCAACCAGTAACATCCTTTGTCTCTTAGGACACTGAAATTTTTGAAGAATACAGCCAGACTTTTCTTGTAGTTGAACATTTCTCATTTTGGGGTTTGTCTGAAATTTCTTCATGATTAGACTCACATTATACATTCTCAGTGGGAATACTACGTAGGCAATACATAGTGTCCTTCTCAGATATCACACATGAAGGAGTACAGTGTTTATCTATGTCAGCTTTCTCTCTCGGTTTCTCCATTTTTTAAAGATTGTATTTATTTATTTGAGAGAGAGAGAGCATGACTGGGGGAGAGGGGCAGAGGGAGACAGAGAAGGAGAAGCAGTCTCCCTGCTCAGCAGGGGAGTCTGTCACAAGGCTCCATGCCAGGACCCTGAGATCATGACCTGAGCCAAAGGCAGGTGCTTAACCAACTGAGCCACCCAAGTGCCTCTTGATTTCTCCATTTGAACAACAAAGACAAGAATCTCTGCCATACAGGGGTAGTGTTGGCATGATCTGGAGGCATGATTTGGACGGGGAACTCGTCCAACCAAGCACAAACAAGTGTTTTCAGGTTCCCACTTCTAGCCTCAGGACTCTGACCTCTACCTACCTCTGGAGACGCTCAAGTTGGAGATGCCGGTAATTACGTGGCTGGTGGATCTTCTTCCTGGCTTCTGGGAACCACAGAGCCCCTGCACAGGGCAGACGGTGAGCAGAACAGCTTTCAAAGACTCAGAATGTAATCATGGCTCTGGCTGTGGCAGATCTGTGAGTTCTGCCCCAAGCCATAAGCTGGGTACATTGAGAACATTATCACTGAATTTCTATTCAAAGAGTACTTCCTTTTTTCTTTTTGCAGCAGGTAATATAGACAGAAACAGAACACTGTGGAATTGCAGGAGACTCCCATCCACCAGCACATACACTTCTGGAAGTCTGGGTGCTTACGGAGGTGGAGAGGATTTCTGTAACTATTTTTCTCCGGCATCTGTGTGAAGACTTTTGTAAAGCCCCATCCATCTTTGATACTAATTTCTCCATTGCTAGCATCAGCCTACATTACCTTATCACCATTGTCTTGTGGCCTTTGTGCTGATAAGAAGAGAGAAGTCTACCAAGAGAGCTTGCAAAAGGCCACATAACATAGAGATTTAAAACACAGACTTAACCTGGATCCAAATCCTAGCTCCCACTTACTTTGGGCAAGTCACTAACCTTCTCTGTGCCTCAATTTCCTCATATGCTAAATGGGGATAAGGTCGTGGTGAGGGTTCCATGAGTGATTATCTGTTAAGCACTTAGAGCCAATGTCTGGCATAGAAGTCATGCTTTGTTTGTTAAACAAAAAAAAAAAAAGAAAAAAGAAATACTTACCCAATGAAGTGTCAAGAATCATTCAGTTTAAAACCAAATTCACTATGTTTCAGATATTTAACATGTATTAACTAATACATACCTCAATGACACTATGAGTTTAGTACTACTATTATTCCTATTTTACAGATGCAGAAACTGAGGCATAGAAGATTAAAGCAACTTGCCCAAGGCCACACAGCTAGTAAGTGCCAGGTACAGGATTTAAAAGGAAGTGAGTCTAGAACCATGTATGCCAGATAGTCAAGCCCCCAGACTCTCTTGGGACTGCAAGCCATGCTATTCCTTGGACCCGTTTCCCGTCACCAAGATTACTCTCTCCAGGTGCACTTATAATGCTAGCAGAGGAGCAGAGGGGGGAGGGGGACTCCAGGGGCCAAGCTGACTATGGATAGCACTGGGTAAGTCCTGGCTTAGAGTATCCCAAAAGCGGCTTAGCTAGAATGGAGAGAATGGAGAGCAAGAAAAAAGCAACGCCTTATGGATTGTCCAAACTTCTTTTTTTCCTCTAGGTCTGTTTCCTTGTCTCTCCCCACTTTACAACATATCCTTGGCCTTCACCTCTTCATAAGAGCTCTCATCACTTCATCCCATTTACTTCTTTCTGTAGAAAAACATGGTTTCTTTCCAGAATACCATTTGTTGTTTATGTACTCCGAAAAGAGGAACTCATGCTTAATGCGTCTATCATGCAAAATTTTTTAAATGACAGAGAAATTTCTTGACTTGTTATTTGTTTTTTGGGTGTTGAGTTCGAGAAGTTCTTTACAGGTCTTGGATACCAGACCTTTATCTATAATGTCATTTGCAAATATCTTCTTCCATTCTGTGGGTTGCCTCTTTGTTTTCTTGACCATTTCCTTTGCTGTGCAGAAGTTTTTATCTTGATGAAGTCCCAAAAGTTCATTTCCATTTTTGTTTCCCTTGCCTTTGGAAATGTGTCTTGAAAGAAGTTTTCTGTGGTTGATGTCAAAGAGGTTACTGCCTATGTTCTCCTCTAGGATTTTGATGGATTCCTGTCTCACATTGAGGTCTTTCATCCATTTTGAGTTTATCTTTGTGTTTGGTGTAAGAGAATGGTCCAGTTTCATTCTTCTGTATATAGCTGTCCAATTTTCCCAGCACCATTTACTGAAGAGACTTTCTTCCTTTGGATATTCTTTCCTGCTTTGTCAAAGATTAGTTGACCATTAAGTTGAGGGTCCATTTCTGGATTCTCTATTCTGTTCCATTGATTTATGTGTCTGTTTTTGTGCCAGTACCATACTGTCTTGATCACAGCTTTGTAATATAGCTTAAAGTCAGGCAACATCATGCCCCCAGCTTTGACTTTCTTTTTCAACATTCCCCTGGAGATTTAGGCTCTTTTCTATCTCCATACAAATTTTAGGATTTGTTCCAGCTCTTTGAAAAATCCTATGGTATTTTAATAGGGATGGCCCTGAAAGTGTAGATTGCTCTGGGCAGCATAGACATTTTCACAATGTTTTGTCTTCCAATCCATGAGCATGGAATGTTTTTCCATCTCTTTCTGTCTTCCTCAATTTCTTTCATAAGTGTTCTGTAGTTTCTAGAGTATAGACCATTTTCCCTTTTGGTTAGATTTATTCCAACGTATCTTATGGTTTTGGTGCTATTGTAAATGGAATCAATTCCCTAATTTCTCTTTCTACAGTTACATTGTTAGTGAATGGGCAGAAGACATGAACAGACACTTCTCCAAAGAAGACATACGAATGGGTAACAGACACATGAAAAAATGTTCAACATCATTAGCCATCAGGGAAATTCAAATCAAAACCATATTGAGATACCACCTTATACTAGTTAGAAAGGCAAAAATTAACATGGCAGGAAACAACAAACGTTGGCGAGAATGTGGAGAAAGGGGATCCCTCTTACACTGCTGGCGGGAATGCAAGTTGGTACAGCCACTTTGGAAAACAGTATGGAGGGTCCTCAAAAAGTTAAAAATAGAGCTACTCTACGACCCAGCAACTGCACTACTGGGCATTCACCCCAAAGATACAGACATAGTGAAAAGAAGAGGCATATGCACCCCAATGTTCATAGCAGCAATGTCCACAATAGCCAAACTATGGAAAGAGCCCAGATGTCCATCAACAGATGAATGGATAAAGAAGATGTAGCATATATAATGTGAATATATATATAAAGTGAATACATATATATAAAGTGAATATATATATATAAAGTGAATATATATATAAAGTGAATATATATATATATATATAATGAATATTATTCAGCCACCAAGAAGAATGTAATCTTGCCATTTGCGATGACCTGGCTAGAACTAGTCTGTATTATGCTAAGCAAAATAAGTCAGCCAGAGAAAGACAATTTTCATATGATTTCACTTATATGTGGAATTTAAGAAACAAAACAGATGAACAGAGAGGAAGAGAAGGAAAACTAAAATAAGATGAAAATTGAGGGTGCCTGGGTGGTTCAGCTGGTTAAGCATCTGCCTCCAGCTCAGGTCATGCGCCCAGGGTCCTAGAATCGAATCCTGCATTGGGCTTCCTGCTCAGTACAGAGCCTGCTTCTCCCTCTCCCTCAGCCCCTCCCCCCACTTGTTCTCTCTCTCTCTCTCTTTCTCACTCTCTCTCTCTCTCTCAAATAAAAAAATCTTTAAAAAGAAAAGAAAATTGAGAAGGAGGCAAACCATAAGACGCTGAACTCTAGGAAACAAACTGAGGGTTGCTGGAGGGGAGGTGGGTGGGCGGATGGGATAACTGGGTGATGGGCCTTAAGGAGGGCGCCTGATGGAATGAGACTGGGTGTTATGTGCAACTGATGAATCACTAGATTCTACCTCTGAAACTAATAACAAACAAAAAACCCATCAGATCAACAAGGAAAGCAAATAAATCAATCCATAACCCCTAGCCTCAGTCTAATGAGGAAATAGAGAATGCTACAAATTTCAAGCAATCTGTGAGCAAAGAAATAAAACACTGAGATCCAGCAGATTTGGATTAGTATTGTTGGAGTCCACAGACATGCAGCGTGAAAACGCATAAAGGAAAACCTCACTGATATGGAGTCGGGAGGCCACCAGGGGGAGCTCTCACACCACACTACTCCTCAATTGTAGTCCCAACAGGAAATGTTCCTGGCAAGTGGATCATACCTTAGCCACTTAGTACTTGCGGTCACAGCAAGAGAAAGAAAGGTCTTCCTCCTCCCTGGCAATAGCCCAGCCAATGAGAGACTATCACAACCCAGCCAATGAAAAGCCATTCTACTTGGAACTCCCAGTTAATTCCCACTTTCCTCGAAGGAGCATTCCCTCCTTTGATCTCCGGACTTGCTGTGGTTCTGCCAAAGCTTGTTTGCCCTGAGCTGCAATTCTCTGCTATTCCCAAGTTAACCCATTTTTGCTGGCAAAATAGCTGACTTTTTATTTTTGAGGTTAACCGCAGAGACATACACACACAGGCTGCAGAGACTGCATGGCAGTGAGGAGATGGGAGCAGAGGGCTTAGCATAGAACACAGGTAAAATCACGCTTGCAAAAGTCTGCCAATGAATGGACGAACCCCGAGGGCAAGGCTGACACCTGGTAGATTAGATCTCTGGTTCCTGAGAAAACCAGGAAGGGATTGGAAAGTATGACGACCCAAATAGGCAGACATGGGAAGACACCACTTCTTAGGGAATGCGTGGTGATGTGGAAAGGGAAGCCCCTGTTGGAGACTTAGTGGCAACCGGCAAGAATGAAGCAAGAGGAGATATCAGTGGGTCCTTAGGGCCTAAACCCTTGATTACGTATTTCCAGAAGAAATGGTCTGATTGGGCCCATTCTCATTTATACCATTTCCATTTGGCAATGGGCTGACTCTATAACGCATCCCGTTTTAGGACTTCATAGGTCAAATCACTCCCGATTTCTGATGGAAAATTCCAGTTGTAGAGTGACGCGATGTCCCATGGTCAGGCATGCAATTTTTTACTAGTGTCCATGAGCAAGTAAAGAGCTGCTTCTCAAATGTCAACATAAGAGGACAAGGCCTGACCTGAATAAGCCAAGTGTGTGTTCTGTGATTCTCCTACTTGGACATGCAATGGTTCTATCCAGCACCCTGATCCGCCACCGACACATTGAGTAAAATGCATATGCTAGGTGCTAAGACCCAGCTGGCAGGCAACTTTCAACACATCCTGGGCTTACTGCAGAATCTTCTTGTAATCTGAGCCTCACTCAAAACTAGCAGCCTTACATTCCCCCAAGGAAATAGATGAAAGGAGAATGCCCCAAAGAGGCCGTTGTTATCTCCAAAATCCAAAGAGGACCACCATGCATTGTGTCTTTTTTTTTTTTTAATAATGATTTTTTATTATATTATGTTAGTCACCATACAGTACATGCATTGTGTCTTTCTTCATGGTAAGCAATACAAGGTGCAGAAACTTGACTCCTGTCTCAAAAGACTGTCCCCATGAGCCCCAGGCCACTGGATCTCTGGAAATTCACCAATATGGAAAGTCCTGGATAACATCAGGTGTATCTCCTACACTCTGGCATGCATATGGTAAAACACTTAGGATACCTACTATTTCCCCATGGCCAGTTAGCGCAACGTAAATGACCCGAAAGATCAGCATGATGTCCTCTGGGGTATCTAATTATCGAAGTCTCTTCAAACTCTATTACATCACAGGTCCAAGGAGATGGCTTAGTCCTGAGTAAGAGACTGAAGCTATGTGCTGAGTCTCTACATGTGAGAAAGCTACTTCTGATGAACAAAATGAGGGGTTGGGAAGAGAGAATTTGCTAGGAGCGTGGCTGGAGCCTGAGGAGAGAGAAGTCACTGCAGAAGCCATGACAACCGGGAGGTCGTGTGTCTGTCCGACAGACCAGCCTGATCAACAATTCTCCGCATGCTGGAACTTGGCTTTTTGGACACCCAGGTCATGGCAGAATTCACGTTTACTCCCTCCTCTGCCTCCATGAGAGTCAAGGCCTTGCAGGGGTCCCCACTCCTCCACTCGACCTACCATAGGGGCACACAACTGTTCCATAGGACAGAACATGGAGTGCTGGCCAGGCAAGCACTCCTTCCAGTCAAAGCATTCTAGGTGTAGCCTCTGAGTCCACTGGGGCAGGGTGGAGTGTCCAGAGAGCCCTGTGGAACACAGGCCAGGCCACCAGTTATCACGATGGAGAAGACCAGCTGCTTCAAATAGAATTCATGGTCAGGGGCTCATGCCAGGGGCAAGGACTAGGTCAGCTGGCAGCATGGTGTACCCACATGGTAGGGAGCACTGATCGTAGACATGGGAGGTCACTCCCTATGTGGGCTCTGGCAGGTAACCTTGCCTCTCTTAATAGTCTCTCCCAGGGTGTTTGGGGCATGGCCAAGCACTGGGAAGATGCTTGCAGAGTCAGGCTATGTGAGGAAGCACTCCTGCAGAGCATGCCCTTACCACCCACCTGTGTCTGATGATGGCTGTGCTGCTGGTTGATCATAATCTCTTTCCTAAGATCTCCTTGTCCAAGGGCTGGTTGATCGTGGTGTCTTTCCTAAGGTCTCCTGGCCCAAGGGCAGGTCCCAGGAGAGGTGGAGAAGCTCCTCTGGTACCAGGAGCCCTAGGATGCTTCTGAGGTGGGCCAGACGCTCTGGCCTGAGAGAGGCACGTTTCCTCCTCTGGGCAATCCTTCACTGAGGCCCAGCAGGAAGCACTGGACTGGAGTGTAACACTGCACACCTGCCTCCAGCAAGGCCCACCTGCCTGCCTTGAACTCTTCCCACTTGACTCCATATCACTCCACTGGGCACATGTGACCTCGTCCCTGGATTTAGCCCAGGACCACCTCAGAGCAGCTGTGCTTGCGCTGAGTGGTCAGGAGCCTGTCCCCCAATGATTAAGGTTCAATGATTCACCTGAGAGCATTAGTAGCCAATTAATCTTTAGTAACATCACTGTGAACCACCTGTTCCCCACCACATGGTTTCTCCCTGGATTAGAAAAGAGAGAGAATGGAGGGGGTTTGGGGAAAGGTGGGGACTATTCAGCTGATGGAAGGCCCTGGAGTCTCAGGTCCTGGCACCTTGTTCCAGGCCCCATCCCAAGAGTGGCCATAGTGGTGGAGGACGGGGTGGGAGATGCTAGTGTAGACACTCACTTCCCTGCACATGGTCTCCCCATAGTGGAGGAGCTGTGAGCAAACAGGGGTCCACACAAACATCCTCCTCCAGCCACATCATGACCTCTCACTCTCTTTTGCCTTGAGCGTGTCACTTAACTTCCCTTGGATTGGTTTTCTTCATCATAAAGGGACAGTAACCGGAACCTCACAAGGAGAATGGGGAGACCGGGATGGGGGTGGATTAAATTTAAGAAGAGGCCTCCCTGGGGGCCTCCTACTCTGTGACCAGGGTCTAGCCTCCACCTACCTCATGTTTAACTTGGCCCTTCTGACCCCAGGCTGAGGAATGTTCTGGTTAGCACTGGGAGATACCACACATGGACAGTTTCTGCCCTGGGAGCACTGGTTCAGTGAGCAGATCAACAATGAGCCTGGGCCTCAGGGACCTGGCAGGGGTGCGGGGGCCAATGGGAGAGAGAATAGAGGGGAGTGACAAGGGGAGAGAGATCAGAGGCCTGGACCCCGAGAGGGGGCCACTCTGGGGTCTGCACTGGGTCCTTGGTGATCACAAGCACTGGGAGCAAAACAGGCAAGTCTGTGGACATCTGTTCTGGTTTATTTGGCAGGAGCAAGCAGTACAGACAGCGGGGAGGGTGCTTTCCTGTGGACGTCCTGGTGCCCGGGATCACATCCTGGTGCCCGGGATCACATCCTGGTGCCCGGGATCTGAGGTCCTCCTGCTTTGGTCTAAAGAAAGGGTTGGGGGAGCAGGAGGCACAGCCCAGCCCCCTCGCCCACTCACTGCAGGCTCATGCAAACATTCCCACAGTAGGTTGAACAGCATACGGTATTTTCTTGTGGACACTTTAGAAAATATGAACAGTGATTGCTGCAAAGATCCACGCTGGGCTGCTTGTCACAGGCCTTTAAATCTAAAAGGAGCAGGAGTAAGATCAGTGAGAACTTGATCCCTTGAGAGTACTCCTCTCAAGCTTAAAGTCTCTCCCGAAGACCCCAGAACCCAGGTCCCACACATGATGCTCTTGGACTTTTCAGGGAACTCACTTTCTGTCCTTTACACAATCCTGGTGACGGGTAGTATCTTAAATCCTACATCCCCCAGTTTTCCCCCAACAAATCTCAATACCTGGCCTTCCAGGGCCCTCTGGATACTCTGCAACCAGGACCCTGTCTTCCACGTTGATCATGGCCTTGGTGATGCACCCCATAGAGTCTACACTCTGAGAACTCAGCAGAGACTGAGACACCCTGCAGACCCTCCCCACTCTCCAGAATTTGCAGGGTCCAGAGAGGAAGAGGACTTCCCGCTCTGCCCCCTCTCTCCTGTCCCTGTCACTTTCTCCAGGGCCCTTGCCTCTTCCCAGAAAATACCACTTGCACTATTTCCCTTCCACTGCCACCATCCTGGTTCTTCTGATGATAACTTTGACTTGAACCTGTACACCCCAAAATCTGCTTTCCCAAGGTCCTTTCATTCTACAGCTACTCCCACCAACATTTCTGGATGTGACATGTCACATGTGTGCAGAAATCTAAGAATAGTTGTTTGGTTTCCCCATGTGATTCTCAGCCCAGTATGTACCTTTCACTACTGTATGTACCGTTTGTGTCTGGGTATTTGGAACAGAGAATCAAAAGATGTAGGCTTTCCCTCCACCCCCATCACTGTTCCCAGGACTGAGTAAAAGGGCCAGAGGGCCATGGTTTGGGAGGACCCAGAGTCTTCATAGTGCTGTGGTCTGAGCAGGATGTGCTGAAAGGTTCCAATTCCCAGGTCCTCCTCAGAAGGCACACAGCCGCTCCTGGCCCCCTCCCCCTCCCTGTCCCCTAGTCCATCACCTACTCTGCATCATCTTCAGGTTACGGTGCCCTCCCTGGGCCTGCGGCAGCAGCACACAGAGGAACAGGACGAGCAGCAGAGCCTGGGCTGACATGACTCTGAGCAGAGTGGAGACGCTCGGTCTGGCACAGACTTCCCTGGAGAGCTGGGTGGTTATCCTGGGCTCCTCCCTGCTTCCACTGGCCAAACAAGGAGCCCTGTTTCCTCCCCTTAGCCTGCCCTTATCACAGCCTGTTCTCTGTGGGACTGGGCCTTCTGTAGAGGATTCCTGCTCTCACAGGACTAACCCTCTCCTTTGTAAACAGAATTTTCCCTGAAAGATATAATATTTCTATATTCTAATTACAAAATAATTTACAGAAAAGAAGAAAACATTATTTTTGTAGGAAAATATAAAACAACCACAGTGGATGAATAGAAGAAGATACTGTGTGTGTGTGTGTGTGTGTGTGTGTGTGTGTGTGTGTGTGTGTAAAGGACAAATATTGTATGATTACACCTCCTTATGGAAACTAAAAATGCTGAACTGTTAGAAACAGGGAATAGAATAATGGTTACCATTGGCTGGAGATTGGGGGATGGGGAAATGTTGGCAAAAGGTATGAACTTCCAATTGTAAGATGAATAGATTCTGGCTATCTAACATACAGCACAGTACTTACAGGTGACAACACTGTATTACCTACTTGAAAGTTGCTAAGAGAGGGCGGCTGGGTGGCTCAGTTGGTTAAGCATCTGCCTTTGGCTCAGGTCATGATCCTGGAGTCCCGGGATTGAGCCCCGTGTTGGGCTCCCTTCTCACTGGGGAATCTGCTTCTCCCTCTTCCTCTGCCTCTCCCTCTGCTCCTTCTCTCTCTCACTGTCTTTCTCTCTCTCTTTCTCCCTCTCTCTCAAATAAATAAAATCTTTTTTAAAAAAAAAGAAAGAAATTGCCTAGAGAGTAAATCTTATGTGTTCTCACCACAAATAAGAAATGATAATTATTTGCCATGATGGAGGTGTTAGACCATTATACAACATGTAAGCATATCCAACCAACACACTGTACACCTTAAATTTATACAATGTTATGTCAGTTATATCTTAATAAGGCTAGAAAACAATATATTACATATTTTATATATAATTATATATATTACACACATGTGCTTTCCCAGCTTGAAAAAATTCTGAACTGTATCAAGTATATTGTAATATAGCTAGAAAACATATATTAACATATATTTTCCAGATTTATTAATATGTATTAATTATAATTAATTAATTAATACAAATGATATCTAGAGAAAGACTAGAGGAGGACATGGGAAGAATAGGGACACACTGTAAGTATCTTAGAGCTCAGACGAGAGAGGAGATCCATCAGCCAAGAGCTCAGGGCAGGTTCTCCAGGAAGAGGTGGTCCTTGACCATAAATATTGTGGAGAAACAGTGTAGGCTCTTAGAAGCAAAGTTGATTTTCCTCTAAGAGAAAAAGGGAAAACCTGGGGATGCTGAACTCCCAATAGGCACTGGATCTGGGAAGAAGATATCAGTGAAGAGTTGAACCCTAGTCTGATGTTCTAAACTCCTGAAACAATCTCCTTCAGTACACAGGTATAGTTTATTTTTAAAATCTACAGTACCTGTACTTATAATTGCAGTGATATGTAATAAAACTCATTAATAGAATGAAGGGGGAAATCACATGATCATCTCAACTGAAAAAGAAAAAGCATTTTACAAAATGCACCACATTCACAAGACTAGGAATAGAAGGAACTTCCTCAACAAGATTAAAGGTATCTATGAAAAATACACAACTATCATCATATTCAATGGTGAAAGAGTGAAATCTTTCCTCCCCAGATCAGGAATAAGACAAAAAATGCATTACTGCTAGTCAATATTGTACTGGAAGTTTAAGCCAAAGCAATTAAGAAAGAAAGAAAGCCATCTAAATTGGAAACGAAGAAATAAAACTCTGTCTACTTGTAAATGACATGATCCCCCATAGAGAAATTCCAAAAGAATCCACACAAAAAGATTAGTAGAACTAATAAACAAATTCAGCTAAGTTACAAAGTACAAAAATAAATCAGAAGGGGGAATGAAGCATGAGAGACTATGGACTCTGGGAAACAAACTGAGGGCTTCAGGGGGGTGGGGGAATGGGATAGACCGGTGATGGGTATTAAGGAGGGCACGTATTGCATGGAGCACTGGGTGTTAAACGCAACTCATGAATCATGGAACTTTACATCAAAAACTAGGGATGTACTGTATGGTGACTAACATAACATAATAAAAAATACTATTATTTAAAAATTTTTAAATTTTTTTTAAAAATTTTTAAAAATTAAAAAAAAAGTACAAAATAAGACACCAAAATCAATTGTGCTTCTATACAACAGCAATTAGCAATCCAAAAACAAAATTAAGAAAACAATTTGATTTCTAATAAGATATAAAAGGATAAAATACCTAGAAATAAGTTTAACCATGAAGGTGAAAAACCTGTGCACCAAAAAATAGAAAACATTGCTGAAAGACATTAAGGAAGACCTAAATAAATTAAAAGACATTCCATATTTGCGGATTGGAAGATCTAGGACATTAAAATAGCAATACAATGTAATCCCAAATAAAATTCTGATGGCTTCCTTTTTTTTTTCTTTTTTTTTTTCTTTTTTTTTTTGCAGACATGAAGAAGCCAAGCCTCAAATTCATATGGAATTTCGAGGAGCATACCATATACACAAAACAATATTAATAAAGTACTACAGATTGGAGGGCTCACATTTCTCAAATTCAAAACTTACTACACAGCTACAGTAATCAAAAGAGTGTGGTACTGGCATAAGGGCAGACATATAGATTGATAGACAGAATTCAGAGTCCAGAAATAAACCCACACATCTACGGCCAATGATTTTTAACAGGGTATCAAAACTAAGAATAGTCACATCAGCAGATGGTACTGGGACCCTTGATATTCACAGGGAAAAGAATAAAATCGGATCCCTATCTCACATCATATACAAAAATTAATACAAGGTTGATCAATGATTTAAATATAAGAGCTATAAAATTCCAAGATGAAAGTGTAGAGATAAATTATCACGACCTTGGATCAGGCGACGGATCATTAGAAATGGCATCAAAAGCATAGAAATCACATCAACAAAATAGATAAGTTGGGCTTCATCAAAGTCAAGAACACCTGTGCATCAAAGACTCTATCAAAAAAGTGAAAAAACAACACATAAAGCAGGAGAAAATACTTGAAAATTATACGTTTGCTAAAGGTCTAATACCCAGAATATAAAAAGAACTCTTACAATTCAAGAAAGAGAAACAGCCCAGTTATAAAATTGCAAAGGACTTGAATAGACATTTCTCCAATGAAGATACAGCAAGCACATGAAAAGATGCTCCACATCATTAGGGAAATGCAAATCAAAACCACAATTAGATACTACTTCACAATCACATGGAGGGCTGTAATCCGAAGAAGAAGAAGAAGAAGAAGAAGAAGAAGAAGAAGAAGAAGAAGAAGAAGGAGGAGGAGGAGGAGGAGGAGGAGGAGGAGGAGGAGGAGGAGGAGGAGGAGAAGAAGAAGAAGAAGAAGAAGAAGAAGAAGAAGAAGAAGAAGAAGAAGAAGAAGAAGAAGAAGAAGAAGGAGAAGAGGAGGAGGAGGAGGAAGAAGAAAATAGCAAGAGTTGGCAAGGAACTGGAGAAATTGAAACTCTCATGCATGAGTGATAAAAAATGTTAAATAATTCAACAATTATGGAAGCAGTCGAAATTTCCTCAAAAGCTAAACATATGACCCATCAGTTCCTCTGCTGGATATATACCCAAAAGGATTAAAAATAGGTACTAAAAAAAATACTCATACACAAACGTTCACACTGTACTATTTGCAATCACCAAAGGGTGGAAACAACACAACTGTCCATCAACAGATGAACGCATAAGCCAATTGTGGTACATACATGCAATGGATTATTATTCAGATACAAAACTCAATGAAGTACTGGAATATACTACAATGTAAACAAACATCAGCAACTGCAGAGATAACATTTCTCACTTAGTTTGGCAAAAATTGAAAAACACAACCATACATTCCGTTGTGGGAAACGCTCTTGGTGGCAAATACAAAAGACTATCGCTTTATGGAGTGATTTATTTAGTGATATCCAAGAAAACTATGTATCAACCTACCCTTTTAAGCAACAATTACACCTGTAGATATTTACGGGGATGTTATACCTCCAACAATACAGAAAATATGCACGTGGCTGTTGACTGAAGCATATTTGTAATAGCAACATCTTGGAAAACACATAAAGGCCCCTGTAAAGGAGATTGGCGGCACGACTAAGTTTGTGTGCACATCGCGGTATAGGATGCAGTTATAAAAAGGGGGGAAATTGCCATGAACTACCTTAGCGTAATTCTCAGGATATATTGTTAAGTGAAAACAACAAGGTACAAGTGAGTATATCTGTGCAAGAAGAAAAAAAAAAAGGAAATTAAGGATTCAAGTAACTAGTTATCTTTACCTTACACAAAACTTTCCGCAGAATTGATTAATAGGGGCTGCTATTCAGCACTTTCTATGACATCAGTGCAAACTTACTACAAAACCAGGCAAGGACAGTGTGAGAATGGAAGGTTACAGGCTCAGCTTTCTTATGAACAGAGATGTAAAATTCCTTAAAAACAGCAAGCTGAACCAATGATGTGAAAATGATAATATCCAATAATCACATTAGATTATGGGAGAAATGCAAGAATGGTTTAATGTTAGAAAATCTGAAGTGGGAGTGTCTGGATGGTGCAGTCAGTTGAGCAAACAAGTCTTGGTTTTGGTTTGGGTGGTGATCTCACGGTCGTGGGATCAAGCCCCGCATTGGGCTCTGAGCTCAGCACAGAGTCTGCTTGGGATTCTCTTTCTCTCTCCCTCTGCCCCTCCCACTCATGCGTACTCTTTCTCTCGCTCACTCTCTCTCGCTCTCTCTGGCTCTCTCTCACAAATAAATAAAACCTTAAAAAAAAGAAAATCTGAAACATAATTCAACACACTAACAGAAAAAAGCAACAGATATAATTTCACATAAATCGAGGAAATCTTTCTTGTTGTCAGGAATGAAAGAGAATCTTCTAAACTTGATAAGAGGTGTTTATGAGAAACCTAAAACAGACACTATCCTAAAAGGGGACATTTAAGAAGCTTTCATTTTAAATCAGGTATCAGATTAAAATATGCACATCTTCCCTTCTATACAGTAATGTATGGAGGTCCTGGCCTGCACAAGGAGGCATTTAAAATGGCATAAATTTTAAAGAGAAAAAATAATATTGTCATAATTGGCAGACGGTGATTGACTACTCAGAACACTACAAGGAACACACGAAGAAATTAAAATGAGTGGTGGGAGAATTTAGCAAGGTAGCTAGGAACAGATCAATACATCAAAGTCCTTTCTCTACATCAGCAACAAACAGAAAGAAATAACTAAAAAGTTACCCACTCCTTACAATTTTAAAAGTTCAAGCCTCTAGGAATAAATATAACAAGGACATGCCAGAAATCTACATGGGAAAAATTATTAAAATTTTGTGAAAGGACATTAACAAGACCTACACAGAGGAAAGACATAACAAGGACATTAGAGAGTGAAAGGGGTGCAGATTTGAAAACACTACCTAGTCCTGGGTGGGCGTGGCTGGGAGGTACTTGGACACCTGTTGTTGGAATACACGGTGCAAGGCTGGTCACAGCATATGCCTCAACTGGGCCCTCCTTCTCTTTCTCCTCCTCGGAGCTGTGCCTGGTCAGACCCAGCAGTCCTCAGCCAGGACTTACCCATCCATCCCACCAGCAGCATGAAGCCTGTGCTGCTTCTCCAGCTCCTTCTCTTGATTCACTTAACACCACAGCAGATGTCTGGGAGCCCCAAGGAACATTGGATGAGTAGGTGCTGGGTCGGGGCTCCGTGGGGGGAGGGGGGCTGAAGCAGCATCTGTAGAGATGAGAGGATCTGAGGGCTGAGGATAAACTTTGTGAAAAAAATACAGTAGCATGTGCAAGGGTCCAAGTTTTATTGCCAGTAAGATCCAGGTGTGAATCCTTGCTGTGTGCTTACTGAGTGGTCTTGGACAAAGTGTCTGGGCCTAGGATTTTATCTTTGCAATGGATATAATGACACTGGGATAGTTGGGAAGAGAAACTGAGATCATGCACGTACCCGCCGAACACCCTTAATGGACCGTGATAAACGCTCAGTAAGAATTAACTGCTGTAAACGTTATCAGCTTCATCATCCACTGTATTCTTGCTGTCCTTCACGGATGCTTGCGCCAGCTTTTCAAGCAATAACACAGAGAGGAGGGGCGCTTGGGTGGCTCAGTCGGTTAAGCATCTGACTCTTGGTTTTGGCTCAGGTCGTGATCTCCCCATGAGATGGAGCCCCGTGTCGGGCTCTGTGGTCAGCAGGGAGTTTGCTTGAGATTCTCTCTCCCTCTGCCCCTCCCCACTCTCTCTCTCTCTCTCTCCCTCTCTCTCTCAAATAAATAAATAAATTTTGTAAGAAAAAAAAGAGAAAGGAAAATTAAGTTGGTAGAACTCAGGCTGGAACTTACATATTCTCTGCCTTGGAGAATGTTTGGGAGAGAAGGAAAGACAGTTTTACATTTTATTCCCCATTTTAAACACTCAGAAGCACCTGCACAATTACCGGGGACTAGCATCAGTGGCAAGGTGTAGAGTCCATCTCCTCAGCCACACGGTCAACCTAACAAGAGCGCTGACCACAGTTGTGTTGACCTTGACCAATACCAAATGGGAAATGGACTATTATCCATCACACCTGCATTCTTCTATGGGGAGAGCATCCTCAGAATACTGGGGGCTCAGAAGCGGGAAACGTGTACTATCTCAGGTGTCTAGGAAGGCAAGTTCCTGTTTTAGGGATCTCAGAGAAGGCACACAGATTTGTAAGACTGATGGGGGGGCAAGCTAAGTGCAAGGGAAGGGGGGGCAGGATTAATTTGGAGAATCAAGGACTAAAATTTGAAGAGAAACACAGAAAGGGCTCCTGAAAGACTGGTAAGGCTTTGTGAGGGAGATTGGGATCACGTACCCAGAAGAGGAGGCAAAACTTGAGAAGGTCCACCTCTCTGAGATCCCTGGCTCCAGACTCCTTCCCCACACTGTCCCATGATCCCCAAGCTCCTCCCCAAAGTGGGGACCAGTTCCAATTTCTTGCACCGATCTAGTGACCCATGGGATGACTCAGAGATTCAGGGTGAGTGCTGCATACTGGTCTCTGCCAAATTGCCAAAAGCTTGGGCCTTGGCCTTTTCCTCTGGTGCTATTTGCTATTACAATTATTGCCCCAGATTCATTCATCATTTGTTCCCTCCAGGTATGTTATCCTATGGACCCCCTTCTAATTGCAAATAGTTTCAAAGCAATAAGTCAAGAAGGGCTTATAGAATGCTCCACCTATGGCATTTGTCCCAAAGAAAAGGCTAGTCACAAGGTACAAAAATTAGGGCCTGGCTGGGCTTCGATAAAGGGGCTAATTGTACTTATCCTTAATGCCTTAGAGTTCAGGAACAGAGAGAAGGTTGTGAGTTGGAGCCCTGCGGCAGGATCTCCTGGTGGAGGTGGTCTTGACTTGGACCCAAGTACTGAGGGCTGGGGGAAATGGGATGTGAGCGTGAAGATGCTTACTCTTCTCTAATAGTAAAAAGTGGGGGCATCCTCGTGCTCTGGCTTCCTTATCAAAAGAGACCTGGGAAGAAAGAGAAGCCAATCTTCGCTCCCCATTCCAAAATACCCACCCTCAACCCCATGGAATAAGTTACCCCCCGAACCCATTTGTGATTTGGGTTCTAACATTCTGATGCCAGAATCTTCGGTGTACTGTGTGCTCTTCATCCTTTCCCAAAAATCTTCCTTCCCCCTCATTCTCCTACACACAAATAGCACGTGTTAGGTCGACCCTAGGATAAACAATGTTGTTACTGAGAGGTTGTACAACTTGCTTGGGACTACACGATGAGTCAGCGCAAATGCACTTACATGCCCCTCTCTTGCTCACCCCACATGGTTCATTCCCTTGAACTGGACCCAACTACGGTCCGTGAGGTATCCAATCTGCAAGGATGGTGAATCACCAATGGGTGCAGGGTCCTGCTGACTTCTGTCTCCAATCAGATACCCAAGCCTCAGCTTTTCCTGCCGAGAACCCGGAGAAAAGCAGCAGCTAAGGACAACATCTGATTCCACCTCCCTATGACCATGGGAGGAAGGTCAGGGTGGCTGGTTTTCTAGCAGTTACCTGGGCTTTTGAGTTCTGGATGTTACTCCAGTCTGTTGTTTGGGCCCTTCTCTTTCCTGTTCTGTGTCCCAGGGAATATCTTGGAACCCCCACCCTGCAGATCGGATCCTGGAGACTGTACTCAATTCTGTACATTGCAGGAAGATTGCCAAAACGGACTTCAGTGCTGTTCTGCTTTCTGTGGGATAGTCTGTACATTAAACAACAATATAAATCACGACAGGTAAGGGGCTTCTCATGCCCAGTTCTGACCCAGCTGCCTTTGGGAGCTCAACAGAAGAGTCTCTCACCAGCCCCTACAGTGGATCTATTTTTCTAACATTCTCCTTCTCTTTGCCAAGAATAATTTTCTTAAATGCCCTGATTAAAACAGCTTTCCTCCATTCCCAAAACACGTAATCTTTCTCATCACCACATCTGTGAATCTCTAAATATGCCTCTCTGAACACACCCACAAACCCTCCATCCACAGACACTGCCCTGTCCCAGGGTCTGCCTCTATCCTGAAGCCTGGGACATTATATCTGGGACTGTAAGTCTCATCGAAATCCCTAAGCCAATCTGTTTTCTTTGTTTTTGCTTTTCCTCTTTCACCAACTACCATCCTTTGGTCCCCGGTGTTCCTGGGCTCTGGAGATTCCACAGCCTGAGCAAAGCCTTGGTTAACTGCCGAGGCATTAGCACTGGCCCCAAATCTGCTTCATGGAAGTGTTAGCAGAGCAGGGAAAGGGCATTAGAGAGCTATGAGACATCTGGTTTCTAATTCTATCTTTCAACTATGTCTTTCTACAACCTTGAGCAAGACAATTCCCCATGTTTCCCTTTCTTTCTCATGCATAAGATGAGGGCTCTTAATTCCAGCCTTGCAAGATTGGTACAAAGACCACAAGGCAAAGAGATTCAACCAGTGACCTTCTAAACTGTCTTGTTCTCTGCTGTATTCCCTGCCCTGAGCACAATACCCAGCATATGAGACGAGCATATGAGTGATGAACTAGGGGCCCAGAGCCACATACGTAGACCCAAATCCTGGCTCTACCACTTCTTAGCTGAGTGACCTCATACAACCTGAATCAACCTCTCTCTGAGCATCAGCTTCCTCGTCTTTAAGACAATGGTGACATGAAAATAGATAACCCATAAACTCTAAAGACATTACATGCCACATAGTAATTGCACAGTAAATTTTGCAGCTAGGCAAGCACTGCTCTCTTAAGAGGCTGGCTTTTACAATGAAACTTCACACCTTTCAAGGCTCTACAGCACAATGCAGAAGCATATTTATTTGGGTCCTTTCTCTTTTCTTTTTTTTTTTTTTTTTTTTTTTTTTTTTTAAAGATTTTATTTATTTATTCGACAGAGATAGAGACAGCCAGCGAGAGAGGGAACACAAGCAGGGGGAGCGGGAGAGGAAGAAGCAGGCTCATAGCAGAAGAGCCTGACGTGGGGCTCGATCCCAGATCGCCGGGATCACGCCCTGAGCCGAAGGCAGACGCTTAACCGCTGTGCCACCCAGGCGCCCCCCTTTCTCTTTTCTTTTTGATAGGTCTGGCTAGGGGTCACCTGGTTCTTTGAGGTTCTGCTTTCCCTATGGCAAGAAAACTTAGCTTCATGGTCTAGTTTTAATGATGGAGGTAATGGAAAATTAAATATTATATTTCTAAGAACAAAACTTCACTTGAGAATCTTTGAGAATATTTTTCTTCTACAGAACAAGACACAAGAACATAAGAACCACCATGGCACAACCTAACCGTGCACCTAAAGGAGCTGGAAAAAGAACAGCAAATAAAGCCTAAATCCAGCAGAAGAAGAGAAATAATAAAGGGTAGAGCAGAAATCAATGATATAGGAATCAAAAAAACGGTAGAACAGATCAACAAAACTAGGAGCTGGTTCTTTGAAAGAATTAACGAGATTGATAAACTCCTAGCCAGACCTATCAAAAAGAAGAGAAAGGACCCAAATAATTAAAATCGTGAATGAAAGAGGAGAGATCAAGACCAACACCAAAGAAATACAAATAATTATAAGAGAGTATTATAAGCTATTATCTGCAAATAAGCAATCTGGAAGAAATGGATAAATTCCTAGAAACATACAAACTACCAAAACTGAAACAGGAAGAAATAGAAAACCTGAACAGACCCATAACCAGCTAAGAAATTGAACCAGTAATCAAAAATCTCCCAACAAACGAGAGTCCAGGGCCAGATGGCTTCCCAGGAAGAATTCTACCAAACATTTAAAGAGGAATTAATACCTTTTCTTCTGAAGCTGTTCCAAAAAACAGAAATGGAGGAAAACTTCCAAACTCATTCAGGCCAGCATTACCCTGATCCCACAAAACCAGATGAAGACCCCACCAGAAAGGAGAATTCCAGACCAATATCCCTGATGAACATGGATGCAAAAATTCTCACCAAGATACTAGCTAATAGGATTATTAAAAGGATTATTCACCAGTACCACGTGGGATTTATTCCTGGCATGCAGAGGTGGTTCAAACATCCACAAATCAAGCAATGCAATATGCCACATTAAGAAAAGAAAGGACAAGAACCATATGATCCTCTCAATAGATGCAGAAAAAGCATTTGACAAAATACAGCATGCTTTATTGATAAAAACCCTCCACAATGTAGGGATAGAGGGAACATACCTCAATATCATAAAAGCCATATACAAAACACCCACAGCGAATATCTTCCTTCACAGGGAAAAACTGAGAGCCTTTCCCCTAAGGTCAGGAACACAACAGGGATGTCCACTCTCCCCACTATTGTTCAACATAGTACTGGAAGTCTTAGCCTCAGAAATTGGACAACAAAAAGAAATAAAAGGCATCCAAATTGGATGAAGTCAAACTCTCACTCTTTGAAGATGACATGATACTCTATATAGAAAACCCAAAGACTCTACCAAAAAAATTGCTAGAACAGATATACGAATTCAGCAAAGTTGTGGATTACAGAATCAATGCACAGGGGCACCTGGGTGGCTCAGTCGTTAAGCGTCTGCCCTCGGCTCAGGGCGTGATCCCAGCGTTCTGGGATCGAGCCCCACATCGGGCTCCTCCGCTGGGAACCTGCTTCTTCCTCTCCCACTCCCCCTGCTTGTGTTCCCTCTCTCGCTGGCTGTCTCTATCTCTGTCAAATGAATAAATAAAATCTTTAAAAAAAATAAAAGAGAGAGAGAGACTCTTAACTCTAGAAAACAAGCTGAGGGTTGCTGGGGGAGGGGGTAACTGGATGATGGGCATTAAGGAAGGCACTTGATGGCATGAGCACAGGGTGTTATATGCAACTGATGAATCACTAAATTCTACCCCTGAAAGTAATAACACAGTATATGCTAACTAAATTGAATTTAAATTAAAAATTTTAAAAACAAAGAAACATCATGGCTGGCAACTGAGGCATGTTTCTAAGAGCATTTTGTAAGTATTGGGGTTTGGCCTGGCATTCCCAGTGTGGGCTTTTCCAGTTTTCCTCCTCGAGCCTCTCCAATATCCTGGCAATGTCAGAATAGCCTTTCATCATCCCAGTTGCACCCTCCTCCATTTCCCCCCACCCAACACACACACACACACACACACACACACACACACACACACACACACACCAGGTTATGTTCTCATTCCCTGGAGCAAGATGTGGTTTAGGGAAGGTTCTGGGACACAGAGCAACATAGGGAGGCAGAGTTATGGCCCTGGGCGGGGGGGGGGGGGGGTACACAGGGTGCTCACATCTGAGCCTTTGCCAGGGAACAGGCTCTGTCAGCCTTTGGGTTAATGAGGTCCCGGGCGGGAAGTCAAGTTGAACACTTCACGCTCCATGTGGTCTTGGTCAGCTCACTCCACAGCTCTGAGACCATCATGTGAGAGATACGTCAGGTTTTGTGAGGAGTACATGAGGCCATGTGGAACAGAAGAACTTGATCATTGCAAAGGCTCTGTAAAGGTTAGAAGCTGCCAGCAATTCACTCTTTCTGGGTTCCAGATTTTTCCCCTTTAAAAAAAAGGGATCATCTTTATTAATTGGCCAATGTTACAAGAAAGCAAGAGAGCAAAATAGAATCCTCTGTAACTCCACCACTGAATCAAAGCTACAGTTCATAACTTGGTGGGTTTTGGTTCAGACTGTTTGGGGGAAAAGGAGGACCTTGGGGTCTTCTAACAGTCCTTCTGAAATCAGTTGCCAAGGGGTATTTCAGCTTGGACAGTCCTTTTATTAACCCTGTACAAAGGAGTTCGATAAACGGTGACAAGTGAAGGCCAGTGGAGTTTATGAGCATGAACACCCCATGTTCAGACCCTGGTGAGTCAGCCCTGCTAACTTCCTCTGCCCCTCGTACATGATTAACCGCTCAGGCCACAGCCTGGCCATCCATCCATGCATCAGCATTGTCACATAATCCATGGCCCACAAAGTGGGAAGATACTGAACTCATAGTAAGAGCCCAGATGTTCTATCCAGGTGAAAGGTAACAGAAGGTGGCTGGTGCAACAATATAGGGTATTTGTATTGTAGTTTCAGGGTTGCATGGCTATGGGTATATGAGCCTTAGCAAGCCTCATCCCAAAGCATTGCCCAGAGAGACAAGACTTCATCTTGGACAAGCAGAAAAACACTGCCATAGACCTGAGTGCATCTTCTATAGAAAAAGGCATCGCCATCCTGTCATCTTCTGGTAGGCTTGGCTAAGATCATGCCTTTGATGTTCATTAATTGTAATATCTGTTAGATCCACACATCAGAATGTTTGCTCTTCCCAATCCTGCATCCTGTCCTATGCAGAATGGTTCTTCTTGACTGACCATGACTGCTCTGGAGGTCCTGGTGTTGGCTGGGAAGCTCGGGTAAGGAAGGAGATGGCAGTGCCAATGAGGACCTGAGAAAAATGCTCATCTTATTCCCAGAAAGTGCAGTGTCAAGCTTCCTGTGGTGACAGAATGGAAAACAGAACAGCCCAGGCAGAACTTGCCAGCATCTTCCATAAAACCTAGGCTCTGGTGGGCATTGCCAAGGGCTTCCAACGTTTTAAGTGTGAGCAAACATTTTAGCCATGCCATGCTTCACCCCATTTGGTCCTCATAGCAACCATAATACCCAGTTTACAAACAAGGAAACTGAAGATCATAGAGTTAAAGTCATATGCATAGCATTAGCCAAGGGGCCAGTGGTGGAGCTGGAATCAAAACCCAAGGCTTGGGATGCCTTCTTCCCAAGGGATTGCCACCTTGGGCAGTCAATTTCACTGCTGCTGAATGGATCTTCACATTTTCCAGTTTCCACTGAATTTTCCCATTGACACTCTTCCCCTTGCTTCCAGCTCAGGCCTCGTAACTCCTCATTCCCCTTCACACTTACAAAGCTGCCTCATTCAGCTTGGTCTCCCTCCAAGGCCCCATGCCCTCTGTCCCTCTGTGCTCAAACTCTAGCTTTTCTCTCTGTCAGAATGTCTTTCTCCCACTCTCCTGATGAGCTCCCATTCATGCTTCAAGCCTCATATTAAATAAAAATCTCTGTGGAAACTTCACCAATTCAGCCCAGATGGAATGGGCCACTCTGTCCTTTCAAACTACTATATCTTGCCCTTATAGGAACTCTTATCACATTGTCCTATCATCATTTAACTTAGTATTTTCTCTATCTAGAGAATGAATCTCATAAAAGCATGAACTGTGTCAGACTTCTTTGCCACAGAATCCTAGAACCTAACATCATACTCTCCACATAGTGAGGATACAATTCTGACTTTTCAAATGGGATGGGAAGGAAGCTGGCAAGGAGTATATTAATCCTAACACTTGATGCCTTGTTCTCACAAAGAAAATCTTCACTGCATAGTCCAGAACCCCTAAGATACCAGCCAACTGTTTTGTGGGCTAGACTCAGCCTCCTTTTACAAATTATTTTTCTTAAAGACAAATTTATATTTGCTTTTGGAAACTTAAAACAGGCTGAAAAACAACTCCCCCAAAAAAACCTTGGAAATATCCATTTATAAAGATGGTAAGACAGAGTAAGGGCTAAAGGTCCTAGCTGCTCTGGGACTCAGTCTAGCTTTGTCCTTGCTGGCCTGGGAAAGGTGGGCATCTCCAACTCCTTGGGGCCTCAGTCTCTTCATCTGTAAATGTCACTGAATAACACCTACCCTCAGGTGTGTCATGAGACCAAATGAGATGACGCAGGTAAAGCACGTACCACAGCGCTTGGTAGAGAGTCTAAGGAGAATGTTAGTATTATTGTTCATGTCTTCCCCGATCCTTCTTCTAACAAAAATTCTTGTTTTAGAAAAGAATCAAAGTGTACCTTCCACCTTAAACTGTATGTTTTAAAAAAAAAAAGTTTCTCTAGGTTCCATATAAATTCGCTCCCAAAGAAGACAAGGGTCGTGTCTCTAACCTTTGAAACATCTTCTAAGATGACACAAAGCATAGCTATGGAAAGTACTCCATCCCTGAGAAATAATATGATTAAACCACTGAGGAAGGATCAGATAATTTAACAATGATCTCGATTCCTCTACTAAGTCTCCAGCAACTGCGGAAGATGTTGCTTCCAACCGCAAATCCCATATGACTATGCCAACTTGGAACTTTGTGGTCACCTAGTCCCACCATACCACTTCCCCAACCATATCCCATCCAAATGAACTTTTCCCAAGATAAATTTATCACAGTTCCATGTCCCATTCCACTCTTCTGTTTCCCCTTTCTAATCTGGCTGATCCCTGGTGACCCCTGGCCCAGAGCCAGAGACATTGTTCAGAAAACACTGCAGGCTCCTTACCACCATGAGCTGACCTGATGCGGCTCAAGGTGACCTAGTAGCCAGGCCTCTCACACTAACAGTGGCGCATTCGAGCTGCAGCTCTCGCTCTTTGAATCCCCTGAGTTTGGTCTATCTGTCCATTACAAGGACACTGATCACAGGAGGCTATTTCAATGTAAACTTATACTAATTACAACTCAGTGAAATAAAATATTCTGTCAGCTCCTCAGTCTCACTAATCACATTTCAAGTGATCAATAACCTCACGTGGCTTGTGGCTACTGTTGGTAAAAAATGCAAACATAGAACATTTCCACCATGGCAGAAAGTTCTATTGATAAGCATTGTTTTGAGCTATCTAGAGCCACTATCTAAATAAAAAATGGCAAAATAAAGATCATGGTGTCAAAGAATTTTATAAGGGTTTACTAATATAGGGGGTTTTTTTACATTTAAGGTATTAGCATTTAGTTCCAATTATCTGTGAAGAAATAAAATTCCAAGATACGTGCTAATTATTGAAGGATGTACTTGAACTTTTTACTCTGGGTATAATATATCAGTGTAATATGAAAAGAGTGAAATAAGTCAAGCAGAGAAAGACAATTATCATATGGTTTCTCTCATCTATGGAACATAAGAACTAGGAAGATCGGTAGGAGAAGAAAGGGATAAAGAAAGGGGGGTTATGGGGCGCCTGGGGGGCGCAGTCGTTAAGCATCTGTCTTCGGCTCAGGGCATGATCCCAGCATTATGGGATCGAGCCCCATATCGGGCTCCTCTGCTATGAGCCTGCCTCTTCCTCTCCCACTCCCCCTGCTTGTGTTCCCTCTCTCGCTGGCTGTCTCTCTGTCAAATAAATAAATAAAAATCTTAAAAAAAAAAAAAAGAAAGGGGGTAATCAGAAGGGGGAATGAAGCATGAGAAACTATGGACTCTAAGAAACAAACTGAGGGCTTCAGAGGGGAGGGGCGGGAGGGAATGGGATAGGCCAGTGATGGGTAGTGAGGAGGGCACGTACTGCATGGTGCACTGGGTGTTATACGCAACTAATGAATCATCGAACTTTACATCAAAAACCAGGGATGTACTGTATGGTGACTAACATAATAAAAAAAAATTAAAATAAATAAATAGATAAATAAATAAAATCTTAAAAAAAAAAAAAAAAGAACCTGAGGTAGGAACAGGCAGTGAAGGCACTGGGAAAATGGAGCTCTCCTATTTCATAGCTACCCACATGTGGATTTTCCAGCTGAAGGAGCTGGAGGTGATATAGGAATGGGCCCATTTTTTTGGAGAATTACATGAGTTGGACTGGAGGACCGACAGCTATCAAACCAAGTGACAATTGTTACTAAAAGACTGATAAAATAATGATATGGACAAAGATATTCATCAATATTACTTACAAATGTAAAATATTTGAATCAGCTTTAATATTCAACAATAGGAGACCAGTTACGTAAATTATAGTAGACCCATGGTGTGAAACAAATGTATTTGTGATAGGCTATGGAGTGGAACTTTGCCCCCGTCTCATAGACTTTAGCTGAGACGTCACAGCTAAAGACAATGATCGGTGTGCGCCCATTCGTTCTGAAGAGAAGAATGAAACACCTGAAGAAGAAAGCATTCCAAAGTGGCCAGAGTGGTCCAAGGCCATCACTCACCTCCATCCATCCAAGAGAAGGTTAGAGCTTAACTATAGAGAGGGTTCAAGAACATGTTTTTGGAAGGGGGTCATAGAACTAAGGAATGCTGTGCTCCCCTCCAGCCGGCCCAGTGAGGGGCTTTAGAACAACCAACCATTCACAGGTGAGTGACTCTTCTGCCAGAAGGGATGACTGACATGCCAGGCCCATGCTGAGTGCAGCTGAACGGCAGGAACAGGAGACCCTCGACCACGCTGCCGTCCGAGCAAGGCATGAAAGCGTGCTTAGAAGAGATTGAGGTGAGTCCTCTGAGGTTGAAAGACATAGAGACTTACCATATCTAGACGGTAAGAAGCGATGGGAGATGTCTTCCCATCCAGAGTCTGAAAAGGCTAGAAAGCCTGAGTCTTCTTGTGAGCCAAGGAAATAACAGAAGGCTGCCAGCTATAGACATCTTGAGTGTGTTGCCAGGGACAGCTATAGAAGAAATTAGCACAGAGAGCTTCACCTCATCAGGGAATGCTACACTCTGGAAATGAAGACACCCCTTGGACTGAGGGGGAGGGGTATGGAAATGCCTTGAGGAAGGACAGACTAAAAGTTTTCCAAAGACTCATCAACCCAAGATTCCCAGTTCCCGTTCTGTCTTACCACAAATCTTTCTTCTAAGACTCCAACAGTATTCCCAACAGTGGTGACTGTGATCTGCCAGCTTGGTTTTGAGGGGTTTTGGGGGGTTTGGCGTTGTTGTTGTTGTTGTTGTTGTTTTGTATCCCAGGGCAGAATTCCTCCATCAAATGTCACAAAACTCTACCTGGGTTATGGAGTGACTGCCAAGGGGCCACTTCATGCTCCTTATTTCACAGCAAATTGAGTGGTTTCCCTGTTGCCTATCACAATTAGTCACCATTACAAAGGAGAAATAGGACTACTACTCAACAATGAGGCAGGAATTAGAGCTAGAACACAGGAATTTTCTAGGTCTGGCATAGTAGAGGTTTACAGCAACCGATGCAAACAGAGCCACAAAGAACTCACATGCTTCAGAAATGAGGATTTGGAACATTCTACCAGGTTAAAACAACAACAACACTAACTAGCTGATGCATTGCTGGGTGAAAGCAAAGGGAATGTGGATGAATAGTGTGAGGAAGAAGTCATGAATATCAGCCACCGCTTTCTTTTTTTTTTTTTTAATAATTTTTTATTATATTATGTTAGTCACCATACAGTACATCCCCAGTTTCCGATGTAAGGCTCGATGATTCATTAGTTGTGTATAACACCCAGTGCACCATGCAATACGTGCCCTCCTTACTACCCATCATCAGTCTATACCATTCCCCCACCCCGTCCCCTCTGAGGCCCTCAGTTTGTTTCTCATAGTCCATAGTCTCTCATGTTTCATTCCCCCCTCTGACTACCCCCCCATCCCTTTCTTCTCCTACTGATCTTCCTAGTTCTTATGTTCCATAGATGAGAGAAATCATATGATAATTGTTTTTCTCTGCTTGACTTATTTCACTTAGCATTATCTCCTCCAGTGCCGCCCATGTTGCAGCAAATGTTGAGAACTCGTTCTTTCTGATGGCTGAGTAATATTCCATTGTATATATGGACCACATCTTCTTAATCCAGTCATCTGTTGAAGGGCATCTCGACTCCTTCCACGATTTAGCTATTGTGGCCAATGCTGCTATGAACATTGGGGTGCATATGGCCCTCCTCTTCACTACGTCTGTATCTTTGGGGTAAACACCAGCCACTGCTTTCTGATCAGAAAAGAGGACCACGATTTTCTCTTCTTTGCTGTATCACGGATGTTTATACATATAAATGTCATTAGTATTATATATGTGTGTATTTATTTTAGTTATTTCCCATCTCCCATGTCCTCCTATTATTTTATATCATGTGAACAGGTAATATTTACATGAGAATTTTTTGCATGGGTGTTTAAGTCAGCATTGTTCAGTAACTATCTCCCACCAGTAAATCTCAGGGGCAGCAACAATAAAAGTTTATTTCTCTCTCACACACATCAGCAGGAAATCAGATGTCTAACTAATCTAAACTGGATTTGGCTGAGCTTGGATCCAGGCCAAGAGGAAAGTCCACTTTTGATCCTTGTGTCTCTCCTTCTTTTTGGACCAAAAGGTTCTCAAGAAACACTCTTCTTGTGGTAAAATGCACAGCTCAAAGGAGGAAATCCAATCCTGCATGCACATTTCAAGCCTGGTATTATTCCTTGACCAAAGCAAGCAACAGGATCAAGTTAAAAGTCAAAGACTGGGGTGCCTGGGTGGCACAGCAGTTAAGCGTCTGCCTTCGGCTCAGGGCATGATCCCGGCATTCTGGGATCGAGCCCCACATCAGGCTCCTCCGCTATGAGCCTGCTTCTTCCTCTCCCACTCCCCCTGCTTGTGTTCCCTCTCTCGCTGGCTGTCTCTATCTCTGTCAAATAAATAAATAAAATCTTTTTTAAAAATTAAATAAATAAATAAATAAATAAATAAATAAATAATAAAAGTCAAAGACCCAGGAAATACAGAAGTACAGTCTGTCCACCTAGAGGCCATTGGATGAAAGAAGCTATATGATAATAATGGATTTGATAAGGCTTACAAGAAAGAGATTAACTTAATTACTATAAATGCATAATGCATCCAATGTTCTCATACTTTGCATTTCAAAAAAAAAAAAAGAAATGTCCCTTCTGAATGAGTCTGAAATTTTTAGAAAACTATGATAGTATAGTGTGAACATTACACTGAAGCAATGGGCAGGATGAAGGGGAGCTAGAAAGATGGAAGCAGGAGGATAAGGAATAAGGCTGTACTTCTTATTTAAGCAAGTAGTATTAAGCTAATAAATAAAATATCTTGCAACTGCATTGACCAAGGGAGCAGAAAGAAGACACAGTGACATTGGGACAAAATTATCTGTGTGGATCTATGAATTTAAATCCTTTCTCAGTAGACTTGTGTGCTCTGGTCCTAGTGACTTGGCATGGCAGTTTCCACACAAATATGACAGAAAAAAGCCAGAAGCACAGTCCTAAGGGAGAAATATACAGGCTGTGTACAATACAGGGACAGTGACAAGATACAGTGAGGTCCATGGAGCATATCTAAGAATGCTCCTGAGAACTACATTTGTTCACTCTAGATCAAGTTTTTTTCTGGAGCTCAAATGCTAAAAGCTCCCTGGGTCCAGGGGTATCTGCTTGGAATTCCCTCATTTACCACAAGCATGTAACATGTGGTGGGCACAAGGGGTGAGTTGCTGGGGTAAACAGTAAATGGAAGATAGGAGGATGAGCTCCTACGTTCAGAAGTCCCAAGAGTTACAAGGACAGCAATGCAACAACTCAAGCAGCCTTAATAGGAAGAGCTATAAGAGAGACTTAGAATTTCAGTCGTGATTCTTCCCAAATTTTGCAAACAATTGGCGCTAGATGCCCCCGTTCATTTGGAAATCAAAGAAAATCCTTATTTCTAGGCCATCACTCATGTGAACTCCCCACCAAGTTCTTACCCTTTGGCTTCTTCATCTATGGCTCTGATAACCTAACAGCAGAACCTCTGAACTCCTGCACCTTGTGCGATTTCTACTTTGAGAACACACGGATGCTCTCACATGCCTCTCTGATCAGAAAGCTATTGGTAAAACAACTGCATTCTCCCTGTGAGCTTCTGGCAACTTGGGTGTCAAGCTCAAAGGACGATCTGAATAGTTAGGGAAAATGGTCAATTTCCTTGAGTTCAGCACACTGGAAGGAAAGAGTAAGGGTGTTATTTTGATGGGGGAGAAATTGGAACCCAAAAGGTCCCTCCTCAAAAAGACTCAAGAAGAAAAATATACAACAAAACAAATAAGATCCCAGCAACAGAGACTTATTAAATGCTAACTTTGGGGCAGACACTGTGCGCATACTATCAGCCAACTCCAAGACTCCTGGGCTCTGGGATTTGTCAAAGAAGAGGACATATGTGTACCAGGGCCTGGGAAGGAAATCAGGGCCACAATAATCCAAACCCCAGAGGCAGCCCCAGACTCCTTGATGGCAAGGAATTTCATGGTTCCACCCGATACCCAATTTGTATTTCCATTTCCGTCCACGGAACCAACAAACAGGCATCAAGATTTTCATGGCCAGGTTCAACCATGTCTGGGCCTACATCTCCAGCATGGCAGTGCCAAGTAGATGAAATACTTCTCTCTACCCAGTTGCCCATTGCCTTTTAATTCTATATTTTTATTACCCACCACCCCAGATTTATTTCCTTTTTTACCTTCAAACTCATGGTTGGACAGAGACACGATTCACATTCCTTCTTCCCACAAACTTAGAACCAGAAGGATTCTGTGCCATTATTTGGTCTAATCCTTGCGTTTTAAAGTTAGAATAACTGATAGCCAGAGAAAGGGAGGATGGATGCAGGGCCATATAGAAAGAAAGAGACACTGGTAGAATCCAAGTCCAGTATCTTGGGTCTTGTTTTGTCCTAATGAGCTTAAGGGACTGGGCACAGCATTCGACGCAGAGATCTCTTGCTCTCAGATCCCTTGTCACATAGCGTCCATACTCAGGTAGGCAGAACTCCTCCATTGACAGCATGCACTCATGCAGCCCTGTTTTAGAATGCCACCCCTTCTCTTAGACCCAGCCTTTCAAGACTTGCCTGGGAACTCTTATGCTGAAAGACCAAAGATGGATCAGGAACAGTGGCCGGGGAAACAACTGTGATTCCATGAAGCTCTGATACCATTAGCTTCATGGTGGCCCCCCTTCCAGGCACCCGCTTCCTGACTCAGGTGGATTTGTCTATGCTATTGGCATGTCCATTGTCACTATCAATTGGAGTCAGTTTATTAAGCTTTGATCAAACACAAAGTACCAGGTTACTCCCCTGGACCACATTCCAGAAAACTGTCCACTCAGTAGGGTCAGAGATAGGTCCTACAGTCCATCAATCTTTTGTCATTTTTTAGGAGCTCCTTCCTGAGTTGAGAACAAAATTATGGATTCTGACTACAGGAAAAAATACCTCCTAAGATATTGAGAAATCCTAACCTAGAGTCTAGCCTCACAATATTCTAATTCTTTTTCAGGGTAAAGTCTGGGGCAGGAATGTAACCCCTCCTGGGGTCTCAGTCCTGCTCTTACCATCAAGTCTAATAATCTGGAGCAATGAGTAAAGCACCCAGAAGGGTTCAGATGAACCTCCTACTTGATGCTATTGGGATAAGATGCGAAAACTTTTATCTGAGCTGACACTATTCTTTTAGGTTGGGACTTAAATTTTTGGTGGCTCCTCTTGCATTTAGTTCCTATCTTTCCCACTTCACTACCTCTCAGCCCTTGGGGCAGGACAGGATGTGCCAAGAAGCTACTGAGCCAAGAGGGACCTTGTGTCCCCAGAGCCCCATCCCATTCTTTACACCATCAAGCAGCATGGTGTCCTGGAAAAAAATTTTAATTTAATATGAAGACCTGGGTTCAAATCAGTTTATGGTTTTATTTATTGACATTCAACCTTGTTTCAAAAGATTTAAGGCAGATTACCAGGACTCATAACACATAATATTTTAAAAAGCAAACTTAGGGGCACCTGGTGGGCTCAGTTGGTTAAGCATCTGCCTTTAGCTCAGGTCATGATCCCAGGGTCCTGGGATGAAGCCCCACATCGGGCTCCCTGCTCCACAGGGTGTCTGCTTCTCCCTCTCCCTCTGCCTGCCACTCCCCCTGCTTGTGCTCACCTGCATTCTCTCTCTGTCATATAAATAAACAAAATCTTCAAAAATAAATAAGCAACAAATTTAGAGATGCTTGGATGGCTCAGTTGATTGAGTGTCAGACTCTTGATTTCGGCTCACATAATGATCTCAGAGTCCTCAGATCCAGCCCCATGTTGAGCTTCATGCTTAGTGCAGAGTCTGCTTCTTTTTCTCCCTCCCGCTCCCCCTCCTTCTCTCCCCCTTCTTCCACGCATGCTCTCTCTCTATCTCTCAAATAAATAAAAATATTTTAAAAATAAAAAATTTAAATAAAAAAATATATATGTATAAAGAAGATAGAGGAAAGAAGACACAAAAATAATAAAGTATGGTGGAACTATGCAGATTAGCACAGCAAATGCATGCTACAGGGTCACAGACACTTGCTAGGAGATATCATAAAATTGGCTCTAAGCTTTTATAGTAACAGCACATAAGGGCAGCACAGTAACAACCATTAGAGTAACCATAAAGTTAGCCCAAAAAGATACTCAGGAACAGCGGAAATAATCATGGTAGTAAATGGCAGAAGAGATGAGCTCTTTCACATGTTCTCAAAGAGGAAACACTGTGTAGTAAGGTGAACAACGCTCTCCATGACAGCCTCATGTTAGATTCCAGGAAGTTTCCTGGGGCTACTTCTTTAAGGGTTATTGGGCATACTCTGACAACACATAGGTCAGTTCCTTGGAGGCCCTCCATGGTGTAATCCATGGATGTGTCTAAAGAATCCAGAAGAGGGGCGCCTGGGTGGCTCAGTCGTTAAGCGTCTGCCTTCGGCTCAGGTCATGATCCTGGGATCGAGCCCCACATTGGGCTCCCTGCTCAGCAGGAAGCCTGCTTCTCCTTCTCCCATCCCCCCTGCTGGTGTTCCCTCTCTCACTGTGTCTCTCTTTGTCCAATAAATAAATAAAATCTTAAAAAAAAAAAAAAAAGAATCCAGAAGAAAAAATGTGCTAATTATCCTCTTTTCCCTACAGGCCTCCGCAATATTGTTTTTCTCAGTCCATTTTTAGGAAGGCATGGAGAAGCAGTCAATTTGAGACCACTCTCCCCAACAAGATCTGACTTACAAACAGATCTTGAGTTTGGCAGGAAAGACTAATTTACCACGAAACTCATGAAGCTTAAGCTCCAGGCCCCTCGCTTGCCTCTCTCGGGATGAGGAGAGGAAGGAGAAACACCATCCAAGCAGGGAGGCAGGCAGCACTGTCCCAACCCAGGGTGGGGGCTAGAAGGGTGGGGGGCTGCGGGGCCATAGGCTAATCATGGTCTTAAGTTAATTCTGTGCTCATGTCTGGACAGCCCATACTGACGATCTGCCTTGGTTGTGCCCACCAAGCAAAATGTTCCCCTATTTGACCTCAAGAAAAAATAGCAGTAAGATACTGCCCCACACACAACATGCTTGGAGCCAGGGTTCAAGGTTTCATGGCCATATCATGAACCCAAGACAGGCACAGTGAGGGTGGGGAGGACGTGGTGGGGCTGGATCAGTGGTTATTAGGCTGCAACGAGAGTCCATTAGATCAAGATCAAAGAGCTAGAATTCTCCAAGGGCTTGTCCCAGGCATGTAGCCCACCTGAACCAGACACTACGAAGATAGTTACAGATGTGGCATTACCAGTGTTATAAATCTAGAAAGGATCTTTCCCAATAGCAATAACTTAATTTTTTATTTGAGATATAACTGAGATATGACATTGTGCAAGTTTAAGGTTTACCATGTATTGATTTGATACATTTATATATTGCAATATGATTACCACTGAAGCATTAGCTAACACCTCTATTGAGTCACATAATTGTTATTTCTTTCTTGTGGCAAGAAGGATTACAACCTAGTCTCTTAGCAGCTTTGAAGATCATAATACGATATTGTTGACTATAATCACTCTATTGTGCATTAGCTCTCCAGGGGGCTATAACTTGAAGTTTTTTATCAACCATGCTAGAGCAAAGACTGAATTATCTTTCTGTTCTCTCCCTAGAAATAAGATATAAAAAAATCACTGTCATGAGAAGAGGTGATCAAAGAATAATCAGCCAGAAAATATAGGAAAATGGTATTATAAAACTATTTTAAATAATAGTAATGAAATGTTATTTTTCTAGGATTCATGATGTATGATGTATTTATAAGTTTTTGTAAGCTTGTGATTTGTTATAATTTCTTTTCTTAAAGATTTTATTTATTTATTTGAGAGATAGAGTGAGCAAGAGAGAGAGAAAGAAGGAGCAGGAAGGAGGAGGGGCAGAGGGAGAGGAAGAAGCAGACTCCCCGCTGAGCAGGGAACCCAAGGCGGGGTCCAATCCCGGGACTCCGGGATCATGACCTGAGCCGAAGGGAGACACTTAACCCAGTGAGCCACCAGGTGCCCCATAATTGCTTTGGACTTGACCCTAAAATGTATGTGAATATGCAAAATCCTAAGATAATACAAAATTCAAGTAATTAAGAATGGTTTTGGAGCAGGAATATACAGTAGAGTGAAATAAAGAGCTCAGACATAATCCCACATGTATAAGAGAAGTTATTATATAACTGGATAAAAGAAGAATTCATCAATAAATGTGTCTGAAGCCATTGAAAAATTAAATTGGACCATTATTTCATACTTGACCAAAAATAATCAATGTGAAAGCCAAAATTTCAAAAGTCTTACAAGAAAACAAAATTAAGGTGTCTCATAATCCTAAGCAATATAGTATAGTGAGTTCAAATCTTGATTCCACTACGTAATAGATGAGTGACCTTGAGCATATAACTTAACCTCAGCCTCAGTTTCTTCATCTGTGATGATAATTGCACCTAACTCATGGGGTGCGTGTGCTTTTTTTGAAATTTACTGATTTCGTGCAGATGGATAGGTAACAGTGCCTAGCATGAAGGAAGTACCATAGGGGTTAGTTATTATCATTACTGCTATCGTTCTTAATACATTCCTCCTGTTTCACCAGGATCAGTCTCTTCCTTGTGTGGAGGTTGAAGAGAGGAAAGGAAGCAATCCTTTTTCAATTCTTTAGTCTAATCATTCCATCGTCCATCACTAAACTTCTGCTAGAAGCCCTGATCCTTTCATTTCTATGGTTTCTAGATGAACATGGGACTCAACGATCAGGAGTTTAACTGGTCTGGGACCTTCAGCTTCATGGCTGGGTACCCAAGCATTCACTGTTCAACTCGATGCCTAGTCATGCTCAGTCCTGGCCCTTGGGGTAAGTGGGCTCAGCCATCTCAAGTCTCAAGCCCAAAATATAACATCAGTTGATACCCAGACCGTCCTACCTCCTACTTGCTGCAACATGAAGTCTGCTGAGTGGGGATTTCTCCTAGGGCTCTTCGTCCTCTTGCTGACTACCCCATCAATGTGCGGTGTTGCTAAACTGGCAGACATGATATGTGGAGAGCTCAAAGGTATGAACTTAACGCAAAAAATAAATGCAAAGACCAATTATGAATGAGGAAGAAAGTGTCCCAAAACAATGTGATATCCAGCTGGTCCAGGAAGGTCCTTCTTTTGTGCTAATACCCACAGACTCTTAGTCCTGTGACTATGGGCATTACTTACTCTAGGGATCTCGTGGATGTCTGATGAGAAAAAACAAACTATGATGCAAATAAGTCCTTTCCAGATGGGGCTGTCTTTTGTAGGAGGCCCAAAGGACCAGAAGTATTTTGAATGAGGGGTTTCGTGACGAATTTTGAAGATCCCAGACCATGTAAGAACATGTATTGAGAGGAGAGTCAAGGGGGATTGGAAACTGAGCAAACTGAGGCATTTTCAATATCTGGGCTCTGGGTGCATAGAGAATACTTGAACCCATGGTCCCTATTTACAGAAACTCACAATGTGGATGTCAAGGATAATGAAGCTTTCTTCCACAGGTAACGTGTACAGGCTCAGTGCTTCTGGAGCACGGGGAGGTGGCACAATCTACACTGGGAGTCAGACGCCCCAAATTCTGGCCCGGTCACTTAGCAAATGTGAGCCCTTGGTCAAGTCACTCAATCACTTACCACCCATTTCCAAACTAATGTGAGGAATTTTTAAGGGCCCTGTAAGGCAAGATCTCCAGCTGTGTCCTAATTCTCCAGCCCTAATTCTCCCTAACTCAATGGGAACTTCTCATGCAGATCCCTGCAAAATGGATTTGGATGCTGGTAGCTGCTTTGAAATTCACTTTAGATATTTCTACAACACCACCTCCAAAAGATGTGAAAGTTTTATCTTCTCCGGATGTAATGGCAACCTTAACAACTACAAGCTTAAAATAGAATGTGACATAGCCTGTGTGGAAAAATACAAAATAAAGTAAGGAATCCCCTCTTGCCCTTGGTCCTTGGGGGAGAGGAAAAGGAGAGGCTCTAAGATCCTAAGATCCCCGGTTTGGGTTGGGAAGAGGGAGGATTGTCCTCATCGAAATGGTTAGGAGTTGGGTTGGATCTCAGGATCATTTTTCAGTTAGGAAATCAAAAGTTCAGAGAAAACACAGTAGTCACCACTTATCAAATAATTGCCATGTGCCAGGTGCTGCACTAAGAGATTTACATGTATTGGTATAATTTAAAATTAAAATCCCCCTAAGGTAGATTTGTATCATTATTTTAAAGGGGCAGATGAAGAAATCAAGTCCAGTAGAGGTAACTAACTGGCCCAAGTTCACATTAAATGACATAGCAAGGTTTCTAACCAGATCTGATGGTCACCCAAGGCTTGACCATTTTACAAGCACAAGTTCACCCAAATCCAATCCTTGTAATGCCAGACCTGTGAACTCTCCATAGCAACATGATGTTTTATACAACTAAGCTCTCAGCCCACACTTTGACTACTTCCCAGTCATTGGAACTAGAAGAAGATCCTTGGAGGCTAACAGGGCTTTGGTATGGCTGATTTCCAAGAGAGTGAGATGGAAAGTGACCTTGGGAGCAACTCGAAAACTGAAGTTTTGCTTTATTTATTTAATATCCTGAGTGCATTTTTGCAATGCCTGGCACATAGTAAACAATGACTGCTTTAAGAGAACGAAAGAATAAGAGATCAATCAATGGAACAGGGGGGACATTGAAAGATATGGTTCCTCTGGACATCCCCTGGGATAAAAATGACTTAAATTAATCCAGGGAGACTTAAAGGCCAAAATCTATAACACAGATCTGTTTTTGTTTTTGTTGTTGTTTGCTTGTTTATTTGTTTTTGCAGAAGCAAGGAAAAAACGTCAAGTTAGGGTTGATACAGCATTCTGAAACACAGTTTTAAGAATATGCAAACCAGGGGCGCCTGGGTGGCACAGCGGTTAAGCGTCGGCCTTCGGCTCAGGGCGTGATCCCGGCGTTATGGGATCGAGCCCCACATCAGGCTCCTCCGCTATGAGCCTGCTTCTTCCTCTCCCACTCACCTTGCTTGTGTTCCCTCTCTCACTGGCTGTCTCTATCTCTGTTAAATAAATAAAATCTTAAAAAAAAAAAAAAGAATATGCAAACCAATTTTAAAATCTTTCCAATATTTCCATAATCCTGGAAACTCCCATCTGTTTGCCATTTTCCTGACTTGAGTTTTCTCTTTGCTAAAAAATAACTGTATGACCTTTAAAATAAAAGCAACTTTGTGTCAGCCTTCCCTACTCTCTGAATGTCTCTCCCCTGCCTTATCCGGAGTTGACTATCAGCTGGTCCCATCCTTGAGCTGCCCTCCCCCCCGAACCATTCCTCATACGTGCACACAGGTGTGGCAAGCTAGAACTATACGGGTTTTCATCACCTCCCTTCTCAGGTGGAGCTAGTAGGACCGAAGTACCAAACCAGGGCTCCCTTTTGTCCTTGAAACCAAACTGAGCAGTGAACCTCACATTCACATGACATGTCCTTGCACTCCTAACAAGTGTTTCTTTGCGATGTTTCCTGATTCATGCCCACCAAGTCAGGAGCCCCAGTCAGTTTAACTAGGCTTCTGAATTGGTCCCTATTAATAAACAGTTATTTAAACATTGTTTAGTACCTTAGTCATTGAAATTTTACCTGGCTGTTCTCAGTCCTTCTGGAAAAGCAACCCTCAATTTCAATCCAATGACTGTGTTTTAGCTATCAAGAGAATAATCACTCAAACACTAGTTGCCAAGTCTGAATATAATGCTACAAGGTTCAACATGGCCATGATCTCCCCAGCTATAGGACACACAGCCTAACCATTTCATCTCTGAATTTATTCAAGTATCCCTTTCTGGCATACCTTCCCTGCCCATCTCATTGACCAAGTCCAATCCCTCACCTGGACTATTGGTAGCCAGGGCCAGCATCAGAGGCATTTATAAACCAGTGAGATCCTGTAACTAGACATGCAAGACTATCTTTTCTCAATCTTAAGATTAGGAAAACTAATCTCCTAAATTGAGATCATTTTCTGCAAGAGCTCTGATTACTTCAAGATCAGACCATCATCCAAACAGGGTTTATTCTGAACAGGTGAAGCCCAAATTCTGGCGTGTTCCAATTTTGGTGAAAACCTGGCAATTATAAATTATTCTTAAACCAAATCAGCTGCTGGAGACATGCTATGAACCCTGAAATAATAGGAACTAGGCTAACCTGACTGGTTAATATAAATGGAAGTTCTGAGATCTTCCTGTCATGAGTCACAAGCTGGGTGTCCCAGAAATAAACAGTCTTTCAGGAATAAAATAACATATTCCCACAGCCCATTTGCTTCCTCTTCCAGCCAAATTCTGGAAAAGCCAGACAAGGTATGTGGGGGAGCCTGGGTGGCTCAGTTAATGAAGCATCCAACTCCTGATTTCTGCTCAGGTCATGATCTCAGGGTTGTGAGGTCAAGCCCCGAGTCAGGCTCTGTGCTGGGCATGGAGCATGCTTAAGATTCTCTCTTTCCCTCTCCCTCTGTCCACCCCCTACTCGTGCTCTCTCACTCTCTTAAAAAAAAAATGGCTATGAATAACTAAAATTAAGATTACAAATTTTCTGACGAGGGGTGCCTGGGTGGCTCAGTCGGTTAAGCATCTGCCTTCAGCTCAGGTCATGATCCCAGGGTCCTGGGATCGAGCCCCATGTCGGGCTCCTTGCTCAGCAGGGAGTCTGCTTGTCCATCTCCCACTACCTGCCATTCCCCCTACTTGTGCTCTCTCTCTCTCTCTCTCTCTCGCTATCTCTCGTTCTCTGTCAAATAAATAAATAAAGTCTAAAAAAAAAAAGAATTCTTTGATGAAAAAGAGCAGTGCTATCTTGATGAGAAAATGAAATAAATGCCCAAGACAGATTGCTGGGCACCAACAGCAAAAGAACGAGTTGGGTGAAGGCTTTTGAGTTGTGTTATTCTCCCCGCCACAGAAATCTAGATCCCTCATCGTCTGCTCAATACCTATAACATCTACAAGGTACCACAAGTGCAACTGAGATAACAAAATGGTGGTTCCAGAGCCCAGCGCTAGTAAGAAGTGTATAAAAACAGGTGCAATTGGACGAGGCAGACACAGAGTTGACTGTTTTTCTTCTTCCTATACACACTGACAGATAGATGGCTAAACCTAGGGAAAAACTGCCGTAGAAAACACAGTAGAGCAGAAATGTTGATATGTTCCATAAGCAGAGGGGAAGAAAGAAAGAAAGTATTATTTAGGAAGTAGCAAATGGGTGTAAATAAGCCCAGATTGTATCATTGTAGAGTTTTGACTGGAATTTTCCACCACCTACTTCATTTTTTTTTTTTAAGATTTTATTTATTTGACAGAGATAGAGACAGCCAGCGAGAGAGGGAACACAAGCAGGGGGAGTGGGAGAGGAAGAAGCAGGCTCATAGTGGAGGAGCCTGATGTGGGGCTCGATCCCATAACACCGGGATCACGCCCTGAGCCGAAGGCAGACACTTAACCGCTGTGCCACCCAGGCGCCCCTCCACCACCTACTTTAAATCAACCAAAAGAGGGCGCCTGGGTGACTCAGTCGTTAAGCGTCTGCCTTCAGCTCAGGGCGTGATTCCAGGGTTTTGGGATCCCGGGCCCTACATCGGGCTCCCTGCTCCGCTGGGAGCCTGCTTCTTCCTCTCCCACTCCCCCTGCTTGTGTTCCCTCTCTCGCTGGCTGTCTCTCTGTCAAGTAAATAAATAAAATCTTTAAAAAAATAAATCAATCAATCAACCAAAAGACATGCAAGTTACCCCACCCCACCAACCACCCGTCTACCACATACACATGAAACTTAGTAATGGGAAACCTCGCTCAAATGGAGTTGGGAGGTGTCAGGATGGGGAGCTCTACCACTCCTAGTTGACTGTAGCCCCAACAGGAAAAGACTAACTTGACCTTGCATGTGACTACTACTCTACCACAGAAAAGAACACCTTCCTTATCCCTCTGGGCAACAGCTCAGCCCATGAGAAGCCACCATGCTTTGAACTCCCAGTTTACTCCAGTGGACTTTCAGTGTATAACAGCCTTTCCAACCTACTCCTCTTCCCCTTGTAAAACACATACCTCTCCTTTGTTTCCCAAACGTGCCTACAATTTGACCATAGCTTGTTTGTCCGGACTGCAACTCTCTTTTATTCCCCAATAAACCCGTCTTTTGCTGGTAGAATAACTGGTAGTTTTTAGTTTCAAGGTTAACTTATACAATAAAAGCAAAAACAGCTCACGTTTTCATGGTCAAATTATCACAAATAAACTTTGCCACAAACATGTAAACAAAAAGAAACAACAAGCCAAGTAGCCAATATAAAATACTGGGTGTTATATGCAACTAATGAATCATGGAACACTACACCAAAAACTGATGATGCACCGTATGGTGGCTAACTTAACGTAATTCAAATAAATAAATAAATAAATAAATAAATAAATAACTCAGAATTAACTGACGAGATAAATGAAATAATTAATATTCTCAACTAGATAAGAGTGGATACTGATATGTTAAAGCAGGGACATATATTAACAAAGAAGAACCAATAACAGAAAATAGGATTTGGAAAATAGAAGAGGTGACCTAAATGACGATAACTGAGATAAATATAAAGGATACAGCCGAAGTATGAATTAGTGATGGGAGATGAGGTCGAGGAGCCCTTTGAAATATGAGAAAAGAATTAAGAAATTTTAAAATCTGAAAATTAAGGTAGGGGAATATGACAGCGTAGGAAGCAGCAGGGATCGGTCTCCCCACCTAGACAACAATGGCACTGACAGAATATGTCTAATGTAACTATATTCAGGACTGGAGTCTACTGAGGTTTCCAAGGTCCAGGGGAAGGCTTGGATGGTAACCGCAATTAGTTTCAGTCAATTTCAGCTCTTAGCACACTAGCAGCTACGCATTCCCCACCCTCATCCTTATGCCAGGCAGCTATGCGCATGTTCCTGGAGCAGCTTAAACACAGCTTGCCTCAGCCAGGTAGGCAGAAAAGGATCCTCTCCTCCAAATGGCTGCCTCCCATCACCGAACCCGTACAAGAAGCCCCTCCCTTCATTATTGCAAGCCCCTCCCCCTCAGGCTAAAGTAACTTCCCAGTGTTTAAAGGGCCAATGCCATTTTTTTCCCCTCCCTTTATCTTCCACTTTTTCTCCTTTGGAAGCCAGACATTAAAGACTAGGAAATTCTGGGGGGCATCTGGGTGGCTCAGTCAGTTAAGCCTCCGCCTTCAGCTCAGGTCACGATCTCACAGTCCTGGGGATAAAGCCTCGCATCAGGCTCCCTGCTCACAGGGAGCCTGCTTCTCCCTCTGCCTCTCCCTCTCTTTCAAATAAATAAATAAATAAAATCTTTTTAAAAATCTCTTTAAAAGAAATAAAAAATAAAGACTAAGAAATTCAAAAACAACTATACGCATGGGAAAAATTAAAAGTGACCATACATGTCCAGGAAAAGGGTAAAAAAAAAAAAGAAGATACGAGAATACCTTAGATTTACATTTAAGGCTGTTCCTCAGCACACAGACAGCCTAAGCAACCCAAAGAGCAAACAAATAAAACCTCACAAAAACAATAACAAAATAAAACAGCATACCTTGGGAAAAAGAAAGAATCTGATTTCCATAGTTACCACATTATTAGGTTCAAATGTCCAGTTTTCATCAAAAAGAAATCACATGGGGCGCCTGGGTGGCACAGCAGTTAAGCGTCTGCCTCAGGCTCAGGGCATGATCCCAGCGTTCTGGGATCGAGCCCCACATCAGGCTCCTCCGCTATGAGCCTGCTTCTTCCTCTCCCACTCCCCCTGCTTGTGTTCCCTCTCTCGCTGGCTGTCTCTCTGTCAAATAAATAAATAAAATTAAAAAAAAAAAAAAGAAATCACAAAAGTACGGCCCATTCAAATTAAAATAATTAGGGGCACCTAGGTGGCTCAGTAGTTTAAGCATCTGCCTTCAGCTAAGGTCATGATCCCAGGGTCCTGGGATCAAGCTCTACGTCGGACTCTCCGCTCAGCAGGGACCCTGCTTCTCCCTCTCCCTCTGCCTGCCACTCTGCCTACTTGTGCTCTCTCTCTCTATCAAATAAATAAATACAATCTTAAAAAGAAAAAAAGATTCAAACAAAAATAAATAAATCAACAGTCCCAAAAAAGATCTGATGGCAGATCCGCTAGACAAAGATTTGGTTTTATTTTTTTAAAGGTTTATTTATTTATTTATTTGACAGAGAGAATAATCTTTATCCAGTTATCTGTTGACAGACTCAGGTTGTTTCTATAACTTGGTTGCTGACAATAATGCTGCAGTAAACATGGGAGTGCAGAGATCTCTTTGATTTCTGGTTTTCATTTCCTTTGGATATGTATATCATATTCTGTATAGGAGAAGAATTAAGATGGCAGAGTAGGAGGATCTTATGCTTGCTCATCCCTCGAACACAGCTATATAACTATCAAATCACTCTGAACACCCAGGAAATTGATCTGCGAACTGAGAGAACAAACTATACAACTAGAGGGAGAAAAGAGGCCACATCATGGAAGGTGGGAGGTGCAGTGGTGTGATTTGGGGGAGAAAAGAGCCGCAGGTGCTGTGGAGGGAAGGGAACCCTGATCACAGAGAGAGGAGAGAGAGAAAGAGAGAGAGAGAAAGCAGGGGACTGCACAAGAAAAACATTTCCCCAAAACCATTGACTGGGAAAACAAGAGGGGCTGATTATTGCAAGTTTTTAGAAGCAGTGGAGCTCAAAGACTAAAGTTTTAGAAGTCTGCACCATCTCCAGGTGGAGTCTGGCAAGTGTAGTGGTGGTCCTGTGGAGGAGGCCAGAGGCCTGGGAGCACACAGTGTGCTCTAAGGATCCCCTGGGTCATGTTGGAAGAGACAGTTCCCCTTCCTGGAGTGCATTTGGGAGAGGTGGCACTGCCTCTCAGGGTACAAAAGAGCCAGTTGGCACCATTGCACTGCCCCATGCACTAGCATACAAGCAGAGACACCTGCTGAGCACAGGTAGATGCCAGCTTTTTGCTATGCTTTATCATAAAATCCAAACCCTTGCACAGTCGTGCAACTGCTTTTCTGGAACAAACCACTACCAGCCACAGCTCAGCAAGACACTCCACCAGAGGATCAGTGCTGGTCTGTGGTCCCTAAAAGTTGGAGTTTTGAAACCCAGCTGCACACCTGAGATAAAACACAGGCGCACTGTGCCACTGCCAGGCAGGCAGTCTATGTGGACACTGACAGGGTGAAGGCAGGAATCTGGCAAAGCCTGGGACACAAGTGGGGAGATGGTTCACTCTTCTGTGAGGGCTTCCTGAACAGCAGCTGGTGCAAGCTCCCCTCTCCAGGGAAGAGACCAAGCTGTTGCTGCTTTTCAGCCCTCCCACCAGCACAGGTGGACTTCAGCAGCAGAGTGCACACAGTGGAGGCTTGAGCCTCGGACACCAAGCCCCACTCTCCTGTGCTCTACAAGTGCCTTTTTCAACAGGGTAAGCGTGATTGAGAGCCATAGCAGCAGCAGGCCCCTCCCCAAGAAGACTAGCACAAACCCTCCCTCCATACACACACCAAGTCTACTGACCATAGAAGGTTGCAAAGCTTCAGCTCTAGTGGAAATGGGACCGGGCACAGGCTTTACTAACAAACAAAAGACAGAACCTTAGACAAAATGCCAAGGTGGAGGAATTCATATCAGAAGAAGGAATAAGAAGAAGTCAATCAAAATAGATATAAGTAATATGCCTCAACCAGAATTTAAAACAAAAATCATAAGGATACTAGCTGAGCTTGAGAAAATCATAGGGGGAATAAAAAACAGAGAAACCCTTACTCCAGAGATAAAAGAACTAAAAATTAGTCAAGCTGAAATTAAAAAATGCTATACCTGAGATGCAAAACTGACTGGATGTAATGACCACAGGAGAAAGAAGCAGAGGAATGAATAAGTGATAAAGAAGATAAAATTATGGAAAACAGTGAAGCTGAAAAGAAGAAGGAAAGAAAAGTATTGGACCACAAGTGCAGACTGAGGGAACTCAGCAACTCCATAAAGCATAATAACATTCCTATCATAGGAGTCCCAGAAGAAGAAGAGGGGGGGAAGAGGCAGAAGATTTATCTGAAAAAAAGTATTCTGAAAACTTCCCTAACCTGAGGAAAGAAACAGACATCCAAGTACAGAACACACATGACTCCCATCAAAATCAACAAAATCCAGCCAACACCAAGCTATATCTTCGTAAAATTTGCAAAATACAGAGATAAGGAAAGAATCCTGAAAGCAACAATGGAAAAGAAATCCCTAAACTACAAGGCAAGACAAATCGGGTTAGCAGTAGATCTATCCATAGAAACAGGAAGGCCAGAAGAGAGTGGCATGACATATTCAATATTCTGAATAGAAAAAATATGCAGCCAAGAATACTTTATCCAGCAAGGCTGTCATTCAGAATAGAAGAAGAGATAAACATCTCCCCAGACAAACAAAAACTAAAGGAGTTTGTGACCACTAACCCAGCCTTGCAAGAAATATTAAAGGGGAATCTTTCAGTGGGAAAGAAAGACCAAAAGCAACAAAGCCTAGAAAGGAACAGAGAAAATCTCCAGAAATGAGGACTTTACAGGTAATACAAATAGCACCAAATTCGTATCATTCAATAATCACTCTGAATGTAAATGGACTACATGCTCCAATCAAAAGGTATAGGGTATCAGAATGGATGAAAAAACAAGACCCATCTATATGCTGCCTACAAGAGACTCGTTTTAGACTTAAAGACACCTCCAGATTGAAACTGAGGGGGTGGAGAGCCATCTATCATGCTAATGGATGTCAAAAGAAAGCCAGAGCCAGGGCGCCTGGGTGGCACAGCGGTTAAGCGTCTGCCTTCGGCTCAGGGCGTGATCCCGGCGTTGTGGGATCGAGCCCCACATCAGGCTCCTCCGCTGGGAGCCTGCTTCTTCCTCTCCCACTCCCCCTGCTTGTGTTCCCTCTCTCGCTGGCTGTCTCTATCTCTGTCAAATAAATAAATAAAATCTTTAAAAAAAAAAAAAAAAAAAGAAAGCCAGAGTAGCCATACTTATATCAGACAAGCTAGATTTTAAACCAAAGACTGTCATAAGAGATGAAAAGGGGCATTATATCATAATTAAGGGGTCTATCCAAAAGAAGATCTAACAATTGTAAATATTTATGCTTCTAACTTGGGACCAGCCAAATATGTAAATCAATTAATAACAAACATAAAGAAACTCATTGGTAACAATACAATAATAGTAGGGAACTTTAACACCCCACTCACAGTAATGGACAGATCATCTAAGCAGAAAATCAACAAGGAAACAATGGCTTTGAATGACATACTGGACCAGATGGACATAACAGACATATTCACAGCATTTCATCCTAAAGCAGCAGAATACACACTCTATTTGAATGCACATGGAACATTCTCCAGAATAGATCACATACTGGGTCACAAATCAGGCCTCAACAAGTACAAAAAGACTGAGTTCTTACCATGCATATTTTCATACCACAATGCTGTGAAACTTGGAAGTCAACCACAAGAAAAATTTGGAAAGACCACAAATACATGCAGGTTAAAGAACATCCTACTAAAGAATGAATGGGTTAACCAGGAAATTAAAGAATAAAAAATACATGGAAGCAAATGAAAATGAAAATGAAAATGAAAACATGACAGACCAGAACCTTTGGGATCCAGCAAAGCCAGTCATAAGAGGGAAGTATATGGCAATACAGACTTACTTCAAGAAGCAAGAAAAGTCTCAAATACACAACCTAGCCTTACATCTGAAGGAGCTAGAAAAGGAACAGCAAATAAAGCCTAAAGCCAGCAGAGGAAGGGAAATAACAAAGATTAGAGCAGAAATAAATGATACAGAAACAAACAAACAAAACAAAACAAATAAAAAAAAAACAGTAGAACAGATTAATGAAACTAAGAGCTGGTTCTTTGAAAGAATTGATAAAACTGATAAACTCCTAGCCAGATTTACCAAAAAGAACAGAAAAAGGACCCAAATAAATAAAATCGCAGATGAAAGAGGAGAGATCACAACCAACACCACAGGGTTACAATCAATTATAAGAGAATGTTATGAAAAAGTATATGCCAATTATATGAGCAATCTGGAAGAAATGGACAAATTGCTAGAAACATACAAACTACCAGAACTGAAACAGGAAGAAATAGAAAATTTGAACAGACCCATAACGAGCAAAAAAAATTGAATCAGTAATCAAAAATCCCCCAAGAAACGAAAGTCCAGGGCCGGATGGAGTCCTAGAGGAATTCTACCAGACATTTAAAGAAGAGTTAATACCTATTCTTTTCATACTGTTACCAAAAAATAGAAATGGAAGGAAAACTTCCAAAATCATTATACGAGGACAGCTTTATCTTGATTCCAAAAGCAAAGACCACATGAAAAAGGAGAATTACAAGCCAAAATTCCTGCTGAACATGGATGCAAAAATGCTCAACAAGATACTAGAGAGGGAAGCAAACCATAAGAGACTCTTAACTATAGAGAACAAACTGAGGGTTGATGGAGAGGAGATTTGCAGGGAATGGGCTAAATGGTTGACGGGTACTAAGAGGGCACTTGTGTTGAGCACTGGGTGTGTATGTAAGTGATGAATCACTAAATTCTACTCCTGAAACCAATATTACACTATATGTTAACTAACTAGAATTTAAATAAAAATTTGAAAAATAAATAAAATAAAATATTCCATTATATATATATAAAATGGAATGTCAATCAGCTATGAAAAAAATGGAAATGCCCCCATTTGCAACAAATGTGGATGGACTTTGAGGGCATTATGCTGAGTGAAATAAGTCAGACAGACAGAGGAAAACAAATACTATACAATATCACCTATATGTCGAATCTTAAAAAGCCAAACTCTTAAATACAGATAGTAGAATAGTGGTTTCCAGGGGCTGGAGGCTGGGGAAATTAGGAAGATTTTTGTTTAACTGTACAAACTTGCAAATAGTAGATAAATAAGTCCTGGAGATCTAATATGCAGCGTACTGATTATAGTCAACATTAATCATATTGCAATATGCGAGAATGTATGAAATCATGTCGTACACCTTAAACTTCTACAATGTTAAATGTCGGTTATATCTCAATTTTTAAAAGAAAGAAAGAAGGAAAAAGAGAGGAAGGAAGGAAGGAAGGAAGGGAGGGAAGGAGGAAGGAAGGAAGGAAGGAAGGAAGGAAGGAAGGAAGGAAGGAAGGGAGGAAGGGAGGGAAGGAGGAACGAAAGAAGGAAGGAAGGAAGGGAAGGAAGGAAAGGAAAGGAAGGAAGGAAAGGAAAGAGGAGAAGAAAGAAAGAAAGAAAGAAAGAAAGAAAGAAAGAAAGAAGAAAGAAAGAAAGAAAGAAGAAAGAAAGAAAGAAAGAAAGAAAGAAAGAAAGAAAGAAAGAAAGAAAGAAAGAAAGAAAGAAAGAAAAAGAAAATAATGATGATGGTGCCAAGAGCTCCCAAAGGTAGGGATTTGATAGGGCCAGGGTCATGGAACACTGTGCAAAATCTAGTTGTCACTCAAGAAATACCCTTGAGATATCCACACCCTCACATCTGAATACAAGCCAAAATCTGACAGATAAGATAATGGAGACAAATTTTTATTGTCAGCACAAGTGCAAAGAGAAACTTAATTTTTGCATAGTCTTTAAATATCTCCTCACAAAATATTTAATAAAAAAGGCAAAAGAGCAGTTTTACAACAAAGAAACCTGGCAGACCACCACCAATAACGGGACAAATAGACATTGTGAACCACTAAATATGATGCAACGACAAGAACACAGCATCAGTAATATTCTGGTAAAAATTCATAACGGGTGCCTGAGTGAGTGGCTCAGTCAGTTTAGCATCCGACTCTTGATCTTGGTTCAGATCATGATCTCGGGGTCATGAGATTAAGCCCCACGTCGGGCTCCACGCTCAGTGGGGAGTCTGCTTCTCTTCCTCTCCCTCTGCCCGTCCCCTCCTCCATGTGCACACTTTCTCATAGATGATAGATAGATAGATGATAGATGATAGATAGATAGATAGATAGATGATAGATAGATAGATAGATAGATAGATAGATAGATAGATAGATAAATCTTTTTTAAAAATGCATAACCAACACCTAATCATGAGGAAACATTAGTATAACTTAAATTGAGAGATATGATACAAGATATCTGGCCTATAATCTGCAAAACTTCATAAAAGTCTTAAAAGTCAAGAAATGGCAAGAAATTGATTCAAATTGAAAAAGACTGAGTGACATGACAATTAGATGTAACACAGGCTTCTGGATTGATCCTTTCTATTACAAAGGAGGATACTAGGATAACTGGCAGAATTTGAATAGGATCTCTAAGAAAAGAGTATAAGACAGATCTCTATAATCTTCTTACAAATCTTCTTACAAAACAGTGTGAAACTGTTTTAAAATAATTTTTTTAAACTCAGTCTGATTTCTATAGAGAGAGTAAATTAAAGTAGACCAAGGGTAGAATGAGGGAGACCAGCTGAGAGCTCTGGTAGACATCCAAGTGCAGAATGGCCATAGCATGGGCTGGAGAGGGGAAGTAGAGATGAGAGAAGCTGCTCTATATAGATAGATGCTTCTGTGATTTGTCAGACATAACTGACCACCTGGACCGGCACGTACACAAGCAGGCTAAGAAATGTTATTTGTGAGACTCATGCTATGTGAATAACCCTGGGAGCCTGGTTTTTTAATATTCAAGCCCAGCTAGTATCTACTAGATATTTATCCAAAGGATACAAACATAGTGATTCTGATGAGGTTGGGAATATAAGTGAGGTTCAGTGGGGTGGAGTCTGGAGCCGACGACCAAGAAAGAATTCTTGAGGCGTCTTTGGTGCAAAATTGGTGGTTTATTAAAGCACGGGGACAGGACCCATGGGCAGAAAGAGCTGCTGCCCCGGGTTGTGAGGGGTGGCTGATTATATACCATGGGGTTGGAGGAGGTAAGGAAAAAGGGAGGCTGAGAAAGCGCCTTCATATGTCAAAGAAGACTCACAGGACACTGGAGGCCCCACCACCATCAAGCCAAGGCTGTTCACACTATCACTGTGTCCTTATCAGTGAGCTGCAGTTACTTTCACATGTCAAAGAAGACTCGCAGGATATTGGAGGCCCTGCTATTGTCAAGCCAAGGCTGTTTACACTATCACTGTGTCCCTATCAATGAGCTGCAGGTCCTTTCCTTAGTTTTAGGGCAGCCAGGAGTGCCAAGGAATGTTGCATACATGGGGGAGGGGGGTTGCAGGGTGTCAGCTTCTGCTTTGTCTTCAGCCAGCCTTCTATTCCCTCAATTTGAAGGGGCACATGCACCCCAATGTTTATAGCAGCAATGTCCACAACAGCTGAACTATGGAAAAAGCCCAGATGTCCGCCAACAGATGAATGGATAAACAAGATGTGGTGTGGGTGTGTGTATATATATATATATATATATATATACACACACACACACACACACACACACATATATATATACACAATGAAATATTACTCAGCCCCCAAAAAGAATGAAATCTTGCCATTTGCAACAACGCGGATGGAACTAGAGTGTATTATGCTAAGCAAAATAAGTCTATCAGAGAAAGACAAATACCATATGATTTCACTCCTATGTGGAATTTAAGAAACAAAACAGATGAACAGAGGGGAAGGAAGGAAAAATAAAATAAGATGGGAGGCAAACCATAAGAGACTCTTAACTCTAGGAAACAAACAGAGGGTTGCTGGAGGGGAGGCAGGTGGGGGGATGGGGCAATTGGTTGATGGCCATTAAGGAGGGCACTTGACGTAATGAGCACTGGGTGTTATATGCAACTGATAAATCACTAAATTCTAGCTCTGAAACTAATAATACAGTACAAGTTAGCCTAATTCAATTTAAATTTAAAAATTTATAAAATAAAATATGATGAGGGAACGGAAGGCAAGCTGAGGACAAAGCAGAAGCTGACACCCTGCAACCCACCCCCCTCCCCCTGTATACAACATTCCTCAGGCACTCCTGGCTGCCCTAAAGGACAAAAAAAACAGTTAACCTATAGATACCACAATCTTGCAAGACTTGAGTCTCCTTCAGTTTACAAATGTCTTATCAGTTTCCAAGAACAAAGCTATCAGTAACCTGGCCTCCAGAAGGGAATGTATGCAGACACAATGAAATTTCCTTACTACCTACAGCCGGTTGACAAGTCCTTGAAACAGGCCCGGTGACATTCCTCTAGGAACTCAGCTGCCTCGATGTTAATACTTTGCTAAGAGCAAAAGGCAGTCCTAGCCTGACCCCCTCCCCTCCACCAAGATCCTGTCAGTCTACTTTAACATATAAAAATTCCTTTGGAAACTTCCTTTATCTCTAACCCCCCCCCCAAGATACGTGTTGGCAGTCATCCCCCAAGCATATGGCCCACCGATATACATCTGAAGGGTCTCATGACTCAGGTTTTATTAGACGGTAATAAATGACCTTTTCCCAACAGTAGCTAGCCCCCTCAAGGTCCTGGAAACCTTGCTTCCAAAATTCCTTAGAGACTTACGCTTTCCCTAACCCCCTCCCAACGTGATGAGGGAACAGAAGGCAAGTTGAGGACAAAGCAGAAACTGACACCCTGCAAACCACCCCCCCCCCCCCGGCCGCCATGGGATGTACGTGACATTCCTCAGGCACCCCTGGCTGCCCAAAATCTAAGGAAAAGAAAAACAAATGGTTAACTTACAGAGATCACGTCCTGCGAGACCTGAGTCTCCCTCAGTTTACACATGTCCTAGTGATTTACAAGAAAGCAGCTCTCTCATCAATAGCCTAACTTGCAGAGACCCATAATTCAGTTTCCTGGAGCCCTAACATTACCATCCCCTCCATACAATTGAGGGAGGCTGAGGCAGAAGGAAATGTAAATAAAATGGAATTTCTTTTAAACCTGAAGCCCATTGACAAGGACTTGTGATCATTCCTCCGGGTGACTCCCAACTGTCTTCATGTTAGTGTCTCATTAGAGGGAGGGACAGCCTTAACTTGACAATGGCAAGGCCTCCAATATCCTGTGAGTCTTCTTTGACATAGGAAAGTGCTTTCTCAACCTCCCTTTTCCTCACCTCCCCCAACCCCACAGTATATACTCAGCCACCCCTCACAACCCCGGGCAGCAGCTCTTTCTCAGCTTTAATAAACCACCATTTTGCACCAAAGATGTCCAAAAATTTTTCTTGGTCTTCGGCTCCCGACTCCAACTCACTGAATCTCACCTATATTCCAAAACCACATCACTTCCTTTAACTCTACCCGCTAAGATACATGTTGGCAATCATCCCCCAAGCATATGGCCCACTGATAAACATCTGCAAAGTCCTAAATGACCTTTTCCTAACAACAGCTAGCCCCCTCAGGATCCTGGAAACCTTGTTTCCAAAATACCTTGGAGGCTTGTGCTGTCCCTAGCCCCTCCCAACTTGAAAGTATATAATCAGTCACTGGTCACAACCCCGGTGCAGCTCTTTCTGCCCACAGGTCCCCCCGCCGTGCTTTAATAAAACCACCTTTTTGCACCGAAGACATCTGGAGAATTCTTTCTTGGCCATTAGCTCCAAATCCCAACATTTTCTACATCAGACAGGATCGTGGGGATATGCATTAGAGGGAGGTGCGGATGACTCCCAGGTGAGCTTGGTTAAGTAGGTAGATGTGTCATTCACTAATATACATAAGAACAGAGGAGGAAAGGCCCAGCAGGAGACAAGGGAGGGGTGTAAAATCATGAGCCGTGGTTTGGGGCAGGATGTGCTTAAGGCTTGTCCAAAACACGTAAGTGGGTATGTTCAACAGCTCAACGTCCGGGCCTGGGTCTCAGACAAGAGTTTGCATTATCTTCCAATCCGATTGTCATTAGAATAACCTACATTATCTATTTTTGGATACATGTATATACGTAAAATAAAATTGTTGATGTTATTTAGAATTTTTGTCTGATTGGTCTTTTAGTTTCTCGTAAAGATATATTAAAAATCTTACATTATGATTCAGATTGCCAACTGGTCCAATTTTGTCAGGATTCTGTTTATCTGTAACTGAATCTAGGCTCTTTCTGCGGGCTGCAGGACAGGCCCCTATGTCAAGAGGCGAGATGCGGGGGCAGGGAAAACAACTTTATTCAGAAAGCCAGCAAACCAAGGAATGGCAGACTATTGTCCTAAAGACTCATCTCCCCTCAGCATGAACTTGGAGCTTCTCTTATGTTCGCAGAAGGGAGAAATGGGAGGGGTTTGGAGTCAAAAGGTGACAGACATGTGTAACACCCAAGGAAGGTCATGTCACTTCTCTGTCCTTGGCCAGTTGACCTTTTGTACAGGAATCTGATCATGTTGTTCGTGTAAATCGTAAACATAGTATAGTCATTTCTGTACATCCTTCCTTATCTCCTTGAGTGAGGTAGGTTTTGGGAAAAGACCAGTTTTTGCCACTCTTAGCTGTAACAAGCCTACCTGCAGAGCTAAACAAAAGTTTCCCAGCAATAGGTCACAGCAGCCAGCAATATGGAGTCAGACATGCTAAGTTTCTCCCTGTTACATATCTTGGGGCTATGTGGTTAGGGACATATACATCTGGGACTATTTTGCATTCCTCTGAATTATTTGTTTTGTTATGATGTAATGTGACTCATCATCCTTGTTAATGCATTTTTTCAGCCTTGAATTCTATTTTTTTTTACTTTTTTTCAATGTTTTTTATTAAGTTCAATTAGCCAACATATAGTACAATCATTATTTTTTGCTATAATGTGCAATGATTCATTATCTGCTTACAACACCCAGTGCTCATCACATCACGTGCCCTCCTTAATACCCATCCCCCGATTACCCCATCCCCCCACCCCCTCCCTTCTGCAACCCTCGGTTTGTTTCCCCAAGTCCAGAGTCTCTCATGGTTTGTCTCCCTCTCTGATTGCTTCCCCTTCAGTTTTCCCTCCCTTCCCCTACGGTCTTCTGCACTATTCCTTATGTTCCACGTATGAGTGAAACCATGTGATAATCCTTTTGAATTCTGTTTTGTCTGAAAGTAATACAGATACATTTCCTTCTTTTACCATTTGTTCAGCATGGCTATTTGCATCTGTATTTAGGTTTACGTGTAGGATCTTATTTTGTGATTTCCATTTATTGTCTTTTTTCTTAGTTTTTTTTCCCCCACTCTAGGAGATGAAAGTGTAGGAGAGGGGCGCCTGGGTGGCACAGCGGTTAAGCGCCTGCCTTCGGCTCAGGGCGTGATCCCGGCGTTACGGGATCGAGCCCCACATCAGGCTCCTCTGCTATGAGCCTGCTTCTTCCTCTCCCACTCCCCCTGCTTGTGTTCCCTCTCTCGCTGGCTGTCTCTATCTCTGTCAAATAAATAAATAAAATCTTTAAAAAATAATAATAATAAAAAATAAAATAAAAAAAGAAAGTGTAGGAGAAAACTTTGAGCAGGACAAGATGCCTCTAGAGATAGGAAAATATAAGGTAAGCGAATATACAGGCATTAATATATTTCCCTACTTGTGTTCCGGGAAATAGATAATATTATTCACTAGGATGACTACAGGGCATTCACTCAGTCCGTTAAAGTTGGTATTGACAAAGATATAATGGGAAGAGAAAAAAGCAAGTCTAATGGGGTGATGGGAAAGTTCTGGAGATGGTTGGGGGTGATTGTTGTACAACAACGTGAATGTATTTAATTCACTGAACTGTACAGTTAAAGGTGGTTAAAGTGTAAATCTTATGTATATTTTACCACAATGAAAAAAGTCTAAGTTTATTATGACAGTACACCTGTAACAAAAGTCCCCAGTGACCTACTATTTGGTCCTATTGTAGAACGGTCATAAATTGGTATCATAGCAAACAGGACACTTAGAAGCTGGAAGTCTCTTTGGGTAAATATGTGCATAGCTTCCATGTCTAACAATATGGCTATGACTACCATGAGTCTATTGACCAAGTGATGGGCTGCTCGAGCAGGAAAATGATTACGTTGAATGAATGAATGAATGAATGAATGAATGAATGAATCAGAATATGACATTTACAAAGTCACGTATCTACTCCCACTTCGTTATTAGAAATATCTTCTATATTGAGCATCTTTAATGAACAGTCACCTAGAGCATGAATAGTCTCACATTAGGGATTCACGTAAGGAACAAATTACTCTTCAGCAATGATTATGTAGCATAATGAAATTCCAGTTACATTTCCCTTCTCTAAAACTTGTTCTCACCAATTTTCTAATCTTACTTATTCCACTACACTTGCAATACAGGCAGGCCATTACAACTGTCCACGAATCAATCAATTAGGCTATCTTTGCTTCCAGCTGAAGTGGACAAGGATGGCTATTTCCTCAAGTTCTGCCCACAGAGAGAATTTCCATTCCTCACTGTCGTTCAGGGCACAGGAGCCGTCAACATCTAAGCAGTTCATCTCCAGTTGTCCTGAAACACTAATCATGGAAGGATTGTGCAAACCAGACAATTTTTTCCCCATTAGTCATCTGGTCTTTGGGAATTCCTGAGGCAGCCCTAAGTCTGGATTTCAAATTCTGTGACAACACAACAAGAAGAGTGTATTTCATGGGCTGAGGGTGTGATTTGCTTGCTCATAAAATGTACTTATGCCTTTGCGGTCATCTCATACTCATCTCATAATGTACGTTCCTTCCTTATTTTGATGGACTGCTAATGGGTTCACTGGGTCCTCCAGGCTTTTCTCAAGGATCTTACTTTCATAGGATTTTACTAGACAAAGCAGGGAGCTAATGACCCTTGCTGTTTTCTACTCCGTAACATTTTCACTTTGTGTTTTAGACCCCACACACTGAAATGGAACATTTTATCCTCTCCCTGGGGACCTGTACTTCAGGACATTCATTCTCATGCTTGCACAGGACCATACAGAAACTTCAGGAACATTTAAATAATAGTGTCATCAGATAGCCCCCTTCTGAACACACAGGGGAAGAATTCAAGGCATTCAACACTCTGGAACATATTTATTTCTCCAGCCATAGCCTAGGGCCACTCAGCCGTCACTACTCAGCCTTGTCCTATAATAGAGATAAGGAGTTGATGACCTGGAGAAGCGAAGATGTTGACCCTGTTGAACACAGGAAACGACCACCTTCAGATTCTGTTTACTCTAACCTCAGGCCCTAACCTTTCTCCACACTGTGGAGAATGTACTCCAGCCAACACCAGACACTTAGCCTCTACTCATTGACTAGGTTTCAAGTCCTTAATACAGTTTCATTATAAAAGCCTTAAAAAGGGCATCACGTCTCATTTGGGTCCCCCTAACAATGCGTAACCTAGCACAGCAGAGAAACAAAGCAATGGTATATAGATCACATTATCAGCCCAACACGGGATCGTGATTAACACAATAGAACACAAATATACAAAACAATTTAGAGGTCATCAGAAATTTTTAAATATGAGGTTTTTTCATATAGAGTGTCCCACCCATACCCATATCGAGGTTATTTGGATTTGTTGCCACATAGAATTTATATTATTAATCCTATGGAGATGTGGAGTCATAATACATAACAGAACTGAAACAGTTATACATACAAGCTGGACCTTTTTTTTTTTTTTAAGTAAGCTCTATGCCTAATGTGGGGTTTGAACTCATGACCCCAAAATCAACAATCACATGCTCCGAGTCAGCCAGGCTCACACCAACTGAACCAGCCAGGCACCCCTAAGCTGGCCTTTTTAAATACCTTCTCATTCTTAATGCTCACATACAAAATAATCATTGACTTCCTTAGCAAAAAGAAAATATCTCGGTGCAAGAAGAGAATAAAATTAAGATTTGTTCAATATGAACCAAAATCCAGATCAAAAGCCTGAATTTACTGACTCTTACCTAAATATTCACAACTCCCAATCTTCCTGTTCCTGAGTTGTTCCTGCCCACGCTCACAGGAAGGAAAGGACGCCGGCTCTGAGAGTCCAATAGGTGGAGGGACAGTTCTGTGAAGAAAAATTGGGATGCCATTACCAGAGGCATGTAACAGGAGGATATAATGCTGAGCAGACAAAACCAAAAATACTCACTACATTCCACCCCTTGACTCTTTACTCCATGTGTGCTGCTTTTCCATTCCAATAGGAGCATGATTTAGAGCTTGTTCAGACAGCTGCTTTCCCAAATGAGGATGATGCCCCGGGAGAAAATGAAGCTGGAACCCCACATCAGAAGTCTGGTTTTATAGGAAAACTGTGATGTCCGTGGCACAGCCTGTCTGCCACCGTACCGCAGAGCTGAGAGAACGTGTGCTTCACCTCCAGGGTGCTGAAGGAGGTGAATGGGCTTCAGAGCGAAGGCGGCAGCTAAAAAAAGTGCACTCATATTTTGGACCTGCGTATTTAGCTGCTTTAGAATGCAGCTGCTTCCTTCTTCAGTATCCAATATAAGAGTACCGCAATCACGACACAATATTCAAGGGTGAAATCTTGTTTCTGTCACTCCCATTCTTGTTCACTTAGAAGCATAATAAAGTTGTATTTCAAATATCTGAAAGAAGGAAAGAGAGAAAGAAAGTGAGAGGAAGAGAGGGACAAGGGAGGGAGGGAGAGAGGAAAGAAGGAAAGAGGGAAGGAAGGAAGGAAGGAAGGAAGGAAGGAAGGGAGGGAGGGAGGGAGGGAGGGAGGGAGGGAGGGAGGAAGGAAGGAAGGGAGGAAGGGAGGAAGGAAGGAAGGAAGAAAATACCATGATACTAAGTTAGGATCCAGACACAAAAGGCCCCAGATTGTATGATTCTGTTTATGCAAAATATACAGAAAAAAGCAAATTTACAGAGACAGAAAGATTAGTGATTGCCAGGTGTTGGAACAACGGGGTACAGAGTTTCCTTTTGGGGTGATGAAAATGTTCTGGAATTAGATAAGGGTGACAGTTGCACCATTTTGTGAATATATTAAAACCACTTTAAATTTGTGAATTTTTGAGTATGTAAATTATATCTCAATTAAAAAAAAAAAACAAAACCAGTGCAGGGACGCCTGGGTGGCTGGACAGTTAAGTAGTTAAGCATCTGCCTTTGGCTCAGATCGTAATCCAGGGTCCTAGAATCAAGTTCCACATTGGGCTCCTTGCTCAGCAGGGAGCCTGCTTCTCCCTCTGCCTGCAGCTCCCCCTGCTTGTGCTCACTCTCTCCCTCTCTCTGACAAATGAATAAATAAAATCTTAAAAAAAAAAAAAAAACAGTGCAATGCTGGTACAGAAATAGAAAAACATTCATAGATACATCAAATAGAAAATCCAGAAATAGATCCTAGTATAATTGAGAATATGATGAAGTTAACATTTCAAATCAAGGGAAATTTGACATATTCTTCAATAAATGATAGGACAATTTGCTATTCATTTGATATGAGAGTCAAATTAGATCTCTAACCCACATCACATAACAAAAATAAATTTCAAATATATTAAGTTTGTAAATATTTTTTAAAAATGATAAACTAATAGAAGAAAATATTTTTAAAAACATTTTTCTAGATTTGGGCTGATGGAGGACTTTCTAAGAAAACTCAGAAACCCTTAAATTTGTTTGTTTTGTTTTGTTTTGTTAAGATTTTATGGATTTATTTATTTGAGAGAGAGAGAGCACAAGCAGGCAGAACAGCAGGCAGAGAGAGAGAGAGAAGCAGGCTGAGCAGAGAGCCAGACATGGGGCTCAATCCCAGGACCCTGAGATCATGACCTGAGCTGAAGTCAGCTGCTTAACCGACTGAGCCACCCAGGCACCCCCCTAAATTTGTTTGTTTATGAATGACAGATTTAATTATATAACTATTAAAAGTACATGATTGAAGAAACCACAACAGGATAAGAGGGAAAATAATGCACTGGGAGAAAATATTTGCAGCAAATATAACTACTAAGACTCATAATTTATGAGATGCCTGGGTGGCTCAGTCAGTTCAGTGTCTGCCTTTAGCTCAGGTCATGATCCCAGAGTCCTGGGATTGAGCCCCACATCAGGCTCTCTGCTCAGAGAGGAGCCTGCTTCTCCTTCTCCCTCTGCTGCTGCCCCTGCTTGCTCTTGCTCTCTCTTTCTCTCTCTCTTTGTCAAATAAATAAATTTTTTAAAATAAAATAAAATAATTTTTCAAGACTCATACTTTATAAAATATGCTTGTAAATCAGTAAGAAAAAAAGATATCCCAAAATAAAAATTACCAAAACTTGAGAAAAAGGAAATTCAAAATGTCAATAATTCATCTCATCCCCACTAGCAGCCAGGGAAATCTAAATTAAAACAACAACAGCCTGCCATTTTTCACTCGTTAGATTTACCCAAAAAATAAGTGTTATCAAGGCTCTGGTGAATTGGGTATTATCTACTAAATTTTTAAATGTATATGCTTTTGACCCAGAAGCCCACCTCTAAAAATTTATGCTATAGAAATAATTATACATAAAGGCCCATGTACAAGAATATTCACTACAGCATTATTTGTAATTAAATACCAAAAACAACACAACTGGTTATTAATACAAAAAAAGCGAAATAAGTTATGATACATTGATGTAATCCATATAGCTATTTAAGAGACTCAGCATATAATGTTAAGAGATAAAACCAAGTCCCAGACCCACCTGCATAGCATGATTTCAATTATGTCTTTGGTTTTTTTGAACTAACATGGACGTTCTCTTAATGAAACCCACTTAATGAATAATTGGCCCTCTACTTCCTATATGAAATATACTGGCTGATTTGTTCTCACCTTGGGAGACATGCCTGGGTAGTAGATAGGTAAGACATAATTTGCCCTCAAAAAGATGATTCTAGCTTTTTTTTTTTTTCAGATTTTATTTATTTATTTATTAGCAGAGAGAAAGAGGGAGCATGAGCACAAGCAGGGGGAAGAGGGAGAGGGAGAAGCAGACTCCCCGCTGAGCAGGGAGCCCAATGCAGGACTAGATCCCAGAACCCTGGGATCATGACCTGAGCCAAAGGCAGGCGCTTAACCAACTGAGCCACCCAAGCGCTCCAAAAAGATGATTCCAGCTTTTAAAGGAGGAAAGAATACTACTGATACTTAGAGATAGGTTTCTAAACATCTGGGGGAAAGTTGGAGATTGGGTGGAAGGACTGAGGAGAGAAGTAACTCTTCCCTTTAATTCAATAAAGAAAATGTTGGGGACAGGTATAGATGGTCTTCAACTTCAGGATGGTTCAACTTAACAATATTTCAACTTTACAATGGTGCAATAGCATTACACATTCAATAGAAACCATACTTGGAATTTTGAATTTTGATCTTTTCCCGCCAGCACTAGCCATCTACGTTTCATGCTCTCTTAGGCTGGGCTGGGGCTGCGGGCACAACTCCCAGTTGGCCACCACGATCCCGAGGGTCAACACCCCGCACACCTGCAACCATTGTCCCCCCCATAAAACCATTTTGCTTTCCACTCTCAGTACAGTATTCAATAAACTACATGAGATATTAAACACTTTATATTTTAAAAAGGCTTTGGGTTAGATTATTTTGCCCAACTGTAGGCTACTCTAAGTGTTCAAGCACATTTAAGGTAGGCGAGGCTAAGCTATGATGTTTGGTAGGTTAGGTGTATTTTTTTTTTTAAGACTTTTATTTATTTATTCGACAGAGATAGAGGCAGCCAGCGAGAGAGGGAACACAAGCAGGGGGAGTGGGAAAGGAAGAAGCAGGCTCATAGCGGAGGAGCCTGACGTGGGGCTCGATCCCATAACGCCGGGATCGCGCCCTGAGCCGAAGGCAGACGCTTAACCGCTGTGCCACCAAGGCGCCCCTGGTGGGTTACAGGTATTAAATGCATTCTTGATCTACAGTATTTTTGACTTACAATGGGTTTATTGGACCATAGTAAGTCCAGGAAGATCTGTTCCTTTTCATTTTCTGTAATTTTTAAATATTTTTACTAGAAGAGTTTAAAAGACACAGAAAATTGTCGACCAGTGTTTGGTAGAACTTACAGTATAATCATCTCACCTATAAAGTCAGCATTTACTTCAATTTCATGCATGTTTATTAATGAATTCAGGCATTCTGCTGTATATTGAGTCAGCTTGAGTAATTTCATTTTATGGAGATTTTTTATGCTTTTAACCATAAAAATGTACAAACTATTTCCTAGCAAACTTTTCATCTCCTCCATGTTTGAGTTCTATCCTTTTCACATCCCTAGTATTGAAAATGCTTATTTCTTCTCTTTCTTGGCCATTCTTGCCAAAGTTTTGTCTATTTTAATGATGCTTTTAAAGTACAAACTTTTAATTTTATTTGACAATTGTATTGTTTCTTTTTTCTAACTCATTAATTTCAACTGTTATCTTCATCAATATTTTGTCTACTTTCCTTATATTTATTTTGCTGTTTTTTGTTCCATTTGCTTAGATTCAAGCCCACATTAACTTACTTCCGAATTTTTACATTCATCTATTAAAGTGCTGATAATAATTTATTTACAACCGTTCATTATAGAAACGCTGATGCCCTGAGCCAGGAGTAGGCATGACCCCTAGATATGAAGAAGAGAGGGGGGAAGCTGAGGCTCACCAGTAGAGCCGTGACAAACCATGACCTTGCAATGCTACATGGTTGGGCACCCAAGCACTTAGTGTTCTGCTCACTGGGCTGATTCTGGACACAATAGAACCCTGCCCAGGCTTGGGCCCTGGGGGGATGAAATCAGAGAGATAGGTTCAACTCCTCCCAAGAGAAGGAACTCCACCCCCAAGATATAATGTCAGCTCAGTCCAGGACTCTCCTATCTGCGGTCTGCAACACCATGAAGCCTGAATGGATCCTCTTTTCTTCGTGTCTCCTCATCTCGTCCATGCCCCTCCAGACGCTTTCAGGAATCCTGTTTCCTGGACATCTCAGGAAACAGTTGTGTGAAAGTGGACACCTTGGACGTAAGGCAAAATAGGAAGGGCAGCCCAGGGGAACAGTGTGAAGGCAAAGGTGGGCTAGGCAGCTTGGGTGACAAGCAGAAATGAAGTCCTGCTTTTACCTCAAACCATATGGCTCTAAAGCATCTGATTCCAGAAGTTTCATTCAATTCTGTCTATGTCTTGGAGAAGGAGGACAGAAAACAGAAACAGCTTAATTTTTTTCGAAGGGATTTCAGAGGAAGAGGAGTGGGGTTATGAAAATTGGATTAATGCCAGGAGTGTCCAGGGAACCCCTTGATTGGGCTGTGTGTGTGTGTGTGTGTGTGTGTGTGTGTGTGTGTGTGTGAGATGACCTTTAATTCTACTTAACACATATGTACAGGACCACTATGCATTCCACGGATACAGGGAAGCAGAGACCATCATTCACACGCTTAGGGCACTCACATCTACTTATCATGACGAATACGTGTGAAATGCTCAAAGTAAACATGGCAAGTTCCCAATTGTGGGCAAGGGCTGTAGTTGGACTTGAGGAAGACTGACATTAAATCCTTCTTTGTCTCCAACGTGGCCATCATTGTTCCTGCTCTGACCACCCACTTCCATGGTCTCAGTGAGGCCAGGTGAGTCTGCCTGGTAGGTAAAAAGGGGGGCTAGATGGGAGAGGACACAGACACTGGTGGAGGAAAGGAAGATCTCCTGCCAAATTAAGCATGTTAAGCCTTCAGGAGTAGGGGTGGACAGCCAAAGGCCTGTTGAGCTTGTGTGTTTGCAGAGACTCTGTAAAAGTCAAAGTAAGGGCTCTGACCTATGGCCTTGGGGGAGCAGATGACATGTTCACCTCCAATGCCATGAGAAAGCCTGTGGAGAGTTAAGAAATATATTTAATATGGGACATATTTAATATGAAATTCTGTAATAAGAGGGCAGAAGCCTCAGGTCTTCCTTGCTTTCAGCTCTCGGGTAGTTGAGCTACCTTATTGTCCTTCTCCAATAACTTATCTGAGTCACTGACCCAGGCCGGAGTCTAAATCATTGCCTCATATTACATATACAGTGAAACTTACGCTGAAGGAACTCTCCCAATGAAAAAGTATCAAGTAGATTCACATGGGCTGATGGCCATCAGTCATCTGAGTCCATGAGGAAAAGAACGTCTACTTCACAGTAGAAAAGAAAACCTGACTCCAGGATTCTCATACCCAGAAATCTGCAACTACCCTCCGGTGTTCGGCATCTGTAAGTCAGTTTACACCAGGTTCTACTACAACACCTTGACATTTCTGTGTGAGCCCTTCGTCTTCTCTGGCTGTGGAGGCAACAGAAACAACTTTAAACAAAAATATATCTGTGAAAAATTTTGTATTCCTGAAAAGTAAGTCTCTCAGCTCCTCACCCCACCCCCAATGACACCAAATACCAGAAACCCCGGTTTTTCAGGAAAAAGCAAATAAGAGGCCAGGGGAGACTGAGCAATGGGACAAGGGATGATACCTGGGTTGGGGACAACCAGTCACAGGCACAAATTTCAATCTCTCAGCCATTTAGTCCGACAAAACTCTTTTGTAATTGTGAAAATGGAAGCCCAGAGAGACTAATGACTTGCCAAGCTCATTCAGGAGTAGGAAAGGGACCCAGACCCCTTAGCTCTCCACCAAGCATCTCACTACTACCGTGATGGCCTCAGGTCTTTAAGATCTTATCCAACCCTTGTTGCTGGAGAATTAAAAGAGAAGCAGTGAGAGCTGGCAGAATAGTTCAGTATCTATTGTGAATGGCTACACAATAGGTCAGGCTCAAGAGCAGAGACCTCAATTACTAATTTGTATATCCTTGGAGTATAGCACTATATTTGCTCACTAACATTTTATGGATGGATTATGGATCAGGAATTAAAAACAGCTCTGAAGTTCTGCTGAGATGTAAAGAACCCATGGATTCTACCAAAGAGCATAACAATCACTACATTTATTTATTAACAGAGAAAGAACTATTGGAAGAAAGAATGATTAACATCACGGAAGGAAGAAACAAGGAACAAGGAATATTCTTTGTGCAAAAGCATGCGACAAATATTCTGAATAAATAAATTGAACTATTATTGGAATATTTTCAAATTCGAAATTCTTGCTTAATTTCCTTGCCCAGATTTGCCTTTCATACTGATTAGATATATAAAACTTTAACTGAAAACTTCCTGTCTGCCAGACCTGGTCTAAATTCATTCATCTCTCACCTCCTAGATTCTTCCAATGTAAACTACAGGTGACCCTCTCTGAAGGCACCAACCATGTAATGAGTCAGTTTGTATAAAGGCAATCATTGTTGATATCTCCTTGGTATGACCTGCCAAAACGGAGTTCGCTTCTGTATTTTGTCACTGATCCTAGTGGATTTCCATGTAAGTGGCACTAAAATAATCATCATTAAAGTATTTCATCTGCCCTAAATCAATGAGTATTCCACCCTCAACAATGCTCATATTCTAGGGAAATGTCTCCAGTGCCCCAGCAATATAGAAATTGTGACTTTATACCTGGAAGCTGCAAATCCTCAACCAAGCTGAACTTCTATAGTCAGAGTATGGAGGGTCATTGCCCTTTGCCCTGACTGCCCTATTCATATTCTCATCAAGGACCCAGACTTACATAGGATTCCAGGGATATGAGCACCCTAGGCCAGTATTCTAAGGACCATAAAACAGTAGGGGGCACTGTAGCCCAGGGTAAATCCATACATGGGCATTCTAGGTCAATCCCAACAATGGCAGCCCCTGCCTCTGGACTTTGGGCAGAGCCTTGAAGCCATCTTGAGAATTGGCAGAAAGCATAGGTTCGAGATGTCACCCTAGCCCTTCACCCAGGAATTGCTTCTGTGTAAAAAGGGGCAAATGAAAAAGGTAACTTCTGGGTACTGAGCCAAAGTCTAGTATCCTGGACCGTTCTGAATCCACAGGAACCTTTTTTCTAGGCCTGGCATCGTAGGTATAACCTATCTGGTGCCCATTCATGGATTCGGGAGATTTTCCTACCTCTGACTATTGTGAAACACAGTGTTACATAAACCGGACTTGAGTGTAATTTCTTGAAAACCCTTCAGAACTGTAGTCTAGTATCCCAAAGAATTACTACAAGTAAAATACTCTCTGAAGACAATTATTACCCAAAGTCCATTTTAGCCTCAGATTTTCAGATTTCTTCTGGATGCTCAAGTGACTGTCCAAGTTTCGTTCTCACTCGGTCCTAAATTTGCCTCTAAGGTTTGTGCGTGCTGTCTGTGGTGCTGGAGGAAGATATTCACAAGTGCCCATAAACAGCAGTAAAGTTGCACAACCCATAAAACATTTACAGGCCTTCCTACAGAACTACACATCCAAGGAGTAACACAGAACATCAATTTATAAGAAACCCAAATGAGTTTCACATTAAATTCAAGTGAGATGTTTTGAGGGGATGATCACTGGTAAAAGGGGGACACAGATAACAACATAAAATAAGGTCTTGGGGTACCCGGCAAGGACAGAATGAAAAGATGACAGTCCTGAGTCTGGCCTCTTCCCAAGGTCATATCTGATCACACGAGAAACTCGAAGGGGAAAATTCCATTATATATGACAGAGAATTAAAAGTAGTTTAAGAATGATCTGGCTTCTCTTTCCAAGAACCCCCAAAGAGAAGGAGTTTGTGCAGATCTTGGAACGTAGCACAAGTTTGCCTGTCATTCAAGAGATGCTCGGTCCTTGTGAAATCGGAACTTTCAGAAGTCGGCTACAGTGGGGGATGTGCCCGGCTTAAAGGTCCTCAGGTAGCAAAGCGAGGTGGACTCCCCCCCAGGCGGGACAGCATTGTCTCAGGACCCACGGGGTCACAAGTGGTGGCTGATTACATCGGAAACCGGGGATGTACTGTATGGTGACCAACATAATATAATAAAAAAATCATTAAAAAAAAAAAAAAAAACAAGTGGTGGCTGAGTGTGGCAGACTTCCCAGGCATAGGAGTGGGGAAGTCGGCTGAGAACAGCAAGTCTAGGTGCCAGCTTTCTGCTTTGTGTTGCCATAAACTGTGAACCACTGCACGGTCCTGAGATCACTTTCCCGGGGGTCCAGCAGAAGGCAGAAGTGTGGCAAGACCCTCTCCCCCGACCCCCTCAGCCCCCCACCCCTGGAGGAACAGCCCGGGTTCGAGCCCCTAAACTTTGGAGTTTTGAGGCTCAGATGCGTGCCTGAGATAAAAACGCTCGGTCACAGGCCGGCTGAACACAGAGTTCTGATGGAAACTGGGGAGACAGGAGGAATTGACTGCTTTTCTGTGAGGGCTCGCTGAAAAGTGTGGGCATGAATTTTCAGCTCTGGGGCGAGAGCATGGACGCAGCCCTAGTCATCCCGCGCATCAGTTTCTCTGAGGATGAGCCCAAATCCAGCTCACATATGGCAGGTGAAGCTCCCGCAGAAAGCACAGTCTTGTGTCCTGAGCAGTCAGAAGACAGTACTGAGGATGGACTCGCGAGTCAATGGAGGAAATCCAAAGAGGAGACAACCACAAGGGGGAACCAACATCGTTATACAGCCTCCTTTCAAAGCCCCGATCGTCTGTCTGTACCGTGCAGGTCATGTTCCAGGGATCCAGCCACAGCACTAGAGAGGCCTCATAACTTTGACTTTTTTTTTTTAAATGAGTATGACTTTTGTGAACTTTTTAAAAAGTGTTGGGTTTTTTTTAATGAAATAACATAAAGACAATAATCTAAAAATCAAAATGAACAAACAAAAAACCCAGCAGCAACAGCACCACCTGGGAGCTTGTTAGAAATGCAGAATCTTGGGCCCACCAGAGAATTGCCAAGTTAGAATTTGCATTTTAACAAGACCGCTTGGTGATTTGTATGCTTGTTTCATAAGTACGAGCCTGTGAAAGACAGGAAGCTATCAGGAAAGGAAATCTCATCTGAGTAACTTCTAAGAATGAAGGTTTCTCCTACACTAGCTGACTTCTACCGATAAAATCTGGACTCTTTTTTTAACTAATTTTTTATTTAAATTCAATTAAATAACATATAATGTATTATAAATGTAGACTTCTTTTTTTTTAAGATTTTATTTATTTATTTGACAGAGATAGAGACAGCCAGCGAGAGAGGGAACACAAGCAGGGGGAGTGGGAGAGGAAGAAGCAGGCTTCCAGCGGAGGAGCCTGATGTGGGGCTCGATCCTAGAACGCCGGGATCACGCCCTGAGCCGAAGGCAGACGCTTAACGACTGAGCCACCCAGGCGCTCCTAAAATGTAAAATTCTTAACAAGAGTCTATATGGTCCTGAAGATTTACTGTGAGATGCATCCATCCCTTTTCCATTCCTTGTAGTAGCTTATTTCCCTTTTCGGGAATTCTCTCTCTGTTCATCCTATGATGTCTTGTGGGGGTCAATTCCAGGAGCCTGCTGACCGCAACTGGAGTCAGGGAACTAAACCACTTCTCTACACAGCACTGCGAGGGGGCAGAATATGAGTTAAGATCAAAATTCTCAACTGGGGGTCACTTCACTCCTCGAGGACATTTGGCAACATCTGGAGACACGTTGGGCTGTCACAAATGAGGGTGAAGTCTGCTGGCAACCAGTGGGAAGCAGCCAGGGATGGTGCTAACATCATATAATACACAGGACAGTTCCTCCACCATGGCAAAGAATTATCCAGTCTAGGGACACCTGGGTGGCTCAGTCAGTTAAGCGTCTGTCTTCGGCTCAGGTCACGCTGGGACTGAGTCCCGAATCGGGCTCCATGCTCACTGCAGACACTGCTTGAGATTCTCCCTCTCCCTCTGCATACCCTCCCCACTCCTGCTCTCTCTCTCTCTCTCAAATAAATAAATAAAATCTTTAAAAATAATAATAGTCATTAAAAGCAGTATCCAGTCTAAAATGATAGTAGAACCAAGGTGGGAAAACCCTTAATCAGGTATCATATACTTCGTCTCTCAGAAAATCAAAATCCTGAGAGAAGGAGCAAGGAGAAAGGGAACACGGCTGTCACAGCAGTGCCACCACAACCCAATCTAGGTCACCTTCCTGCTGCAAGGACGTGCTTCCTCCTTCTTGACCCTCCACAGTGCCACCAGTCCCCGACCTTGGGGCCCCAGTTGTCTGTGAATAGTGTGAGTACCAATATCCTTCCAGCACATTCCTGTTTGCTTGAGTTAGCCGGTATCACTCTGTTGCTGGTCACCGAGAACCCTCACCCATAAGTACCTAGTCAGATGAGGCGTCCATTCCAGGGAACGGGGGCTCACCCAGCTGCAAGGCTAAGCAGGCACGTAAAGCATCAGCAAAGTGAAGTTCGGCTTTAATGAACTTTACTAGAATTTGTCATCAGGAAAACCAGAAAGAGAACTATTTTCATTTCAGTCTAAATGTACGTTTAGCATCAAGTACCTTAAACGGTTCAATATTAGGAGCCCGCGGTCTGGACCACTGGCTGGGTACGGAGGCAACTTTGAGTTTCAGTGCTGAGGAGGCAGAAGCAAACAAGGGAGACAGAAGAGACTGGATTGCTTCCATATGACCTTGGGAGAGAACGGTGGAAAAAGAAACCTATGTTCCAAAGACCAAAAAAAAATGTTAAAACGGGAAAAATATTAAAAATGGAAAGATGGAACCTATAAAATGGAGCACCGCACAACAGGAGAACCTAAAAATTTAAATCAGGAACACCCTATATCAAGAAACATCCATAACAATCCATCTGCGAGCCCAAGAAGTGCTGCGAAGAATAGAGGCTTGGCTGCCTAAATAGACCTGCCGGTTTAGTTATCTTAACTGGTTAAGATGGAAGGTAACAGCCTTTGACGCCGTTTGGCAAAGAACAGGGGCAACAGGTCAAGCAGGAGCTACAGAGTTCCAGGGTCTTGTTAAATATAAAAAATTCATATGTACTTAAAGAAACCAAATACTTTAACAACTAAAAATTATGTCGATCAGGGTGCCTGGGTGGCTCAGTGGGTTAAGCATCCGACTCTTGGCCTCAGCTCAGGACGTGATCTCATGGGTCATGAGAGCGAGCCCTGCAGCAGCTCTACACTCAGCAGGGAGTCTGTCTGGGGAGTCTCTCCTTCTGCCTTTCTCCTGCTCCCTCTCTCTCTCTCTCCAATAAATAAATAGGTCTTTTTAAAAAATCATGTCTATCAGGGCACCTGGGTGGTTCGGGGGCTTAAGTGTCTGCCTTTGGCTCAGATCTCGGGTCCTGGGATCAAGTCCTGAGTAGGGCTCCCTGCTCAGCGGGGAGTCTGCTTCTCCCTCTCCCTCTTACCCTCCTCTCTCTTGTGATCTCTCTCTCTCTCTCTCAAATAAATAAATAAAATCTTGTCCATCTATGACATACTGTTGAGTGACAAAAGCCTATGACAGAATATACGAATTTCCTTCCCACTCTTGCTACCGTATCAACCTAGGGGCAAGGCTAGAACAATGTTCACCACTTAGCAATGGTTATCTAGAGGTGGGAGATCGTCCTCTTTGGACTTTTCTGTGTTGTTTGAATATCTCAACAGTGATTATGCATCCTTTCTCAAAAAATAAGAAACTGGTGGGGCACCTGGGTGACTCAGTTGTGAAGCGTCTGCCTTCCGCTCAGGCCCTGCTCCCCCTATTTATGCACTCTGTCTCTCTCTAATAAATAAAAAATAAAATCTTAAAAAAAAAAAAAACTGGAAAAGGAGGAGGAAGAAGAAGAGGCAGAGGGAAGGAGGAAAAGAAAAACAAAGACGATCCCAAGCATATAAGCCACTCTGACACTGCTGGAATGCTGAGGAAGAAGGAAACACAAGGGAGAAACATCGGCTCCGGAAAGCACTTTCTCACAGGGGCTGGCGATGGAGGTGAGGCCAGTTATGTTACTTCCCTGCCCATTCTCAGAATGGCTCAGGGCCAGAGGGCAACTTTCTCCTGACCTTGAGCTCCACAAAGAACTTGCCTGTGACTTTGTTCTTTTGTTTTTTTTTTGTTTTTTTAAATAATTCTTTTTCTTTTTTTTTTTTTTTTAATATTTTATTTATTTGACAGAGAGAGACAGCGAGAGAGGGAACACAAGCAGGGGGAGTGGGAGAGGAAGAAGTAGGCTTCCCGCGGAGCAGGGAGCCCGATGCGGGGCTCAATCCCAGAACCCTGGGATCATGACCTGAGCCTACAGCTGAGCCACCCAGGCACCCCTGCCTGTGACTTTGTACAAGAAACAATGATACAACATAATCGTGTCCCCAAGATAGCAGGGTCATTCCACAAGGCATGAAAAGGGAGGGCATAATGTTAGGTCTTATAATGGATTAAGTACAATTCAGTAGGGATCTGGAGTATAGAGCCGGCTATGTAACTTCTTCTCAGAGTGACTGGAAAAAACTGGGAGGAACTCAGACAATACTAAACTTTTCCCTTAACTAGGCTTCTAGAATACGGAACAGTTCATTTCTCTTGCCTGGAAATGGTCTCTGACTTAGACCTCTGCTGCCCTCTGGTGGCTCTGAGAATAATGGCACCCAGCCAAGAATTCTTTCCACTCAAAACTCCCCACCCATTGTTCCCACAAGCGTCCCCAAAGCAGCTGAGCCCAGGATCTGAGGAGAGGAGCATCTGAGCTCCCCACCACTCCAAATAGGGCTTGAGCCCTCGCTGAATACTCGCACCCCATCTTCAGAATCTGGGCTCTGTCCCACCCTCACAAACTGCATTTCGTTTCCCGGCCCTGGTTGCAAGCGGCAGGGGCGGCGGGGGGAGGGGGGGTTCCTGCTTTAGGCTGGAGCTGGGACCCAGGTCGCTCTTGGAAGAAAACAATTCAAGAGCTGCTATCTGATGATGGGTATGTAAGACCAGGACGGCAGAGTGACCAGGATATGAGTGAGAAAGCATGAAAGAGAGCTTAGGAATAGGTCACAGACATCCAGGGCCAAGCTCCTCCCACCGGGACCTGCTCTGCAGGACGAGAGTCTCAGGGCAGGAAGGGACTGTAACTTGTGGAACTGATGTTTGTCTCTCTATCCCCTTCTCTTTCACTTTTTCTCCCTCCCTCCCTGTCCCTCTCCCTCCCTCCCTCTTCCTCCCTCCTTCTCCCTGTCTCTCCCTGTGGCTCCCTCTCTCTGCCTTCCTGTCTCTCCCTCTCCCCCCCCTTTCTCCCTGTCTTTCCCTCTCTCTCCCTCCCTTCCCCACCTCCCTCTCTTTCCCTCTCCTGCCCTCCCTCTCACTCCTCTCTCCCTCTCTCTCCCTTCCTGCCTCTCTCTCTCTCTTTCTCTCTCTCCCTCCTGCCCTCTCTGTCCCTCTCTCTCCCTACGGAGAGAGAAGCAGCTTGCCCCAGCTCACGCAGGTAATCTGGACCAGAACCCAGAGTTTCCCCTGCCTGTCCCTTACCCTTACTTCCCAAACTATCACAGTTGATCCAAACCACTTGCCTACCACCATTTTACAGTGAGAGAAAGCAGAATACCAAAATTGTTGAAGCATACAGACCTAGGTTCAAACCTAGCCCTGCGACTCACTCTGAGGCCTTGGGCAAGTTATTTAAACGTTCTGTGTCCTGTGAAAGACACAGGACGTCCCAGGGCCGCTGTGCTGTCAAGTTCTTAGCCCAGCACCTGGGACATAGTCAGGGCTCACTACGTGTTAGCTGGTAACTCTTTGGGGGATTTCTTCATTCTTTATCGATGTTTGTGAATCTATAGGAAGCTGGCCTTCTAGGCACCTACCGCCTTGACAAGAGGGCTTAACTTGGGTAGGAAAAGAAAGCCCTCCAGAGCACCCCCTTGCCAGGGGCAGGGGTTGCGCCCCTTGCCCCTCTCACCCCACATATCCCACTTACCAATGACATTATCCCCTTGGAGAGTAAGATCAGAAGAGCACCAGGGAGAGGATGCAGAGCCCATGATGTCCCTGAGGCAGCACCTGCGTGTGCAACCTGGTGTCTCCACCACCAGATGGTCAAGGAAAGGGATTGAGAAGTAGGGAGCTCAAGTCCCACTGCCTCGGGTCAAAGAACAGGTCTTAGATGACTCACATTTGAGGACTGGTATCAGAGCCCCAGAAGTTCCTGCCCACAGTGTGGAAGTGTTGGAGGAGGTCACGGAGAGGACATGACTGCTGGCTGACCTGCAGGCTGACCCTGGACAGTCAGGGGTTCCTCCCCCTCCCCTGTCCTTGGAATGTACCACCACTCACCGTTCCCATGGTGGGAGCCATTTTCAAGGATGTAGCCTTGAGGGAGCAGGGCGTTGTTGAGACACTCTGGCCGGTGCATGAGACTGAGCCCCGTTAAGGCCTCTCTGTAAACCTTTAAGGTTCTGGCAGGCAGGCTCTGAGATCTGCCACCTTCCGGAGCCCAAGACAAGCACCAGGTGTAAGTTCCTTGTTTATTACACCTGCCAGCCGCTGATGGGGAGTGATCTCTTTCCTCCATCTCACAATGGCCTCTGTGTATGGGGAGCTAGTTTCAGATTTCACCCCCCAAGGTGAGCCACGGGAAGCTGAGGATGGGGAGGGGCGTGTGTGTGGTTTTTCAGTCTGGTCAGAGTTAATTTCAGGGTGCAAGGTTAGGGCGTCCATAGGAGCAGGGTCCATGGAGACCTGATCCCCCAAGATTGAGACTGAAATGGCCTTAAACCGAGGAAGGAAAGATTCTGATGGCTTCTTTGGTTAAGGGAAAACAGTAGGAAAAGAGGCCTAGAAAGGCCCCTGGGGGGCAGGGGATGTGGAATTTAGCCCCACCTCAACTTTTGACCCCAAACTCCAACACAATCCCAAGGTCAAATTCAGCCCTTCGGTTCATGCTCTCTCTCTCTCTCTCTCCCTCTCATTCTCTCCCCTCCCCCTGCCCCATGCCCTTGCTCCCATGTGGACAGGATGGGCTGCCCCAGATGAGGAGGAAAGATCTGGAAGGGACATCTCTCCTGGTGCTCAGCCTGAGCTGCACTGGGGCTCACACCTTCCTTTCCAGTCTCACTCCCACCCCCCAGCAGAAAATCACCCGACACTACTTATGATCCCAGGACTGCTGTTTTTCATTGAAGGTTTTTCCATATCAATTTTTTAGATGGTATCCATGTATTATTTTGATTTTTTAATAAACAATAACACGATAAGCAAAACAATGGAAGAGGAATTTACCAAAATGTTCTCCAGCCTAGTCCACTAACACCAGTCGGTCCTCCTGGTTCCCTGCACTATGAGCCTGGAGCCCTGAGTGTCCCTAGGATGGCCACCTCGAGGCTCATGGCAGCCACTCTTCTTCAGATCAACCACAGACATGTCTTCTCAAAGAGATGAGTGTTCTGAATCGGAAGAAACCAGAATTTCACAGGCCAGTGTGGAAATGGAGGGAAAGGGGACACAAAAAGACAGCAGAGATGGACATTGTTTTTTAAGATTTTTATTTATCTATGGGGGGGAGGGCAGAGGGAGAGAGAATCTTAAGCAGACTCAGAGCCCGACACAGGGCTCGATCTCACAACCCTGATCACAACCTGAGCCGAAATCAAGAGTCGGACACTTAACCCACTACACCACCCAGGCATCCTGGAAGGTTTTTTTAAGTTGTGACTCGCCTTTTCCAATTAGAGTTGGGAATTACAAAAACATTTTTGCAATGTTGAACGTGAGCACTAATAGTCTTTGTCTTTCTTGTTAGAAAAGCCCTGCCTACTTAGCAATTTCTGTCCAAATTTTGAATGCATATGTCCTTTGACCCAGTACAAAACATGCGGTGCGTTACTTACCTCCCCCCCAAGATCTTTCTCTCCTTCTTCCTTGCTAACAGAATCTGTTTTTAAACCCAGGTGGGTCCCTCCCTCAGCCTCAAGAATGAAGCACGTTTAATCTAAGACAGTCACATTTTCCCTTTCCCATTTGCAGACATTTGCTCTTCCAGCCAATGAGAGGACGAGGGAAATGTGGGGAGGGGTCGGCTTCCGGGGAACATGAGCACCATCACTAAAAGGAGAGCACCATTTGAGGTGAAGGTTTCTTCCCCATTACCCTCTCCACAGACCTTCCTGCTGTGATGTCCGGAGCTACAGCAACCATCCCACGCCCATGAGGTGACCATCACAAGGACAAACGCCAGTGCGCTGAGGTTGGTGGGGAAGAAAAGAATGAGTCTGCTCATTAGTGCTATGGGTGAGCTGCTGAACCAGCCCCACTGCCTCTCTCCAGACCAATGTGAGAAAATTAAATGTCTTTATTGGCTAAGCCACTGTTAGTTGGGTTTTCTATTACTCGAAGCTCAACAAATTCCTAATGGACAGACCTGGGAATTATATTCATTCTTTCATTCACTCAACAAACACTGACTGAGGGTCTTTTTTGGGGTCAGGCTCTATTAGAGAAACTAGAATTCTAGTACAAAGAATTTCCCCAGATTTACCTGCAAAAGTAGGCCAACATTTATTAGGACTAATAATCCACCTAGAGATGACTAAATTAGCTGTTATGGTGTCCATTACAATGATGTGATGACATCGATTTCTCCAGGATATAGAATGTGATCCATTTTGTATGCATTTTTTAAAATGTTTTTAATTTTTTATATTCTCAGAAACTAAAGACAACCCCCCACACACAGCAAAGCTACCTGGAGGGAACAAACTGCCTGTCTTGGAGCCCCAAGGAAGGAGGTCAAAGGTGAGAACATCCAAGGGACTACAGTATACTAGTTTCCCACCCCAGGTCCACCCCCAACTCACATTCTCTGATACAAGGTCAGCAGGCCCAAGAAGAGGCCTGATGGTCCCACTCCTGAGGCTTGAGAGAGACATCTGTGGCAAGTCAGCCTAGGCAGAGCTCCCCCCCACCTCTGCCCTCGCCACCCGAGCTGCACCTACTTTCAGTGTTCTCAGAAAGGATGGATTGCCTTAAGTCTCATAATCCTGCAGACATGCTCAGACCCCCTAGCTCTCTCTGCTCGTCCGGCCCTCAAACAGCACAGACAAGAAGGTCAGCACAGTCTTTATTGGGGAAAAGCAGCGCCGCGCACCATTGCCCAAGCCCACGACTCTGTTTCCCCGTGCTCAGGGCAGCGGCAGGAACAGAAGCAGAGCAGAGAGGGCAACGAGAGCCCAGCGGGAAGGGTCACAGCCCCAGGACATCACCCTCTCCTGGCAGCCAGGACAAGCCCCCTGTGGTCACCAAAGGAGCTCAGGACAAATCACAACAGCTAAGGCACCGGGATCTCTGCAAAAAGAAGCAGCATCAGGTCACAACTGTGCCGTCCTGGCTCCGGCTCCCCTCCACCCTAGAGAAGTTCTGCATGCATTGCTCCCCAAAGCCTTGAATGGTGCCCTGTTCCCCAGACAATCCAGTCCAAACTGGCAGTGAAGATTCTACTCACTCAGATGTCAACCTTCTATCTCCTAGCACGAGAACAGCCCACTCTCGCCCCACCCCCATCCGGCTCCCCGAACATCACACCATTCCACCCTTTGTGCCTTTGCTAACCACCAGACCACACTGGTCCAGCATGTTCTCTGTGCTATCCTCTCTTTGTCACATCCTGCTTAGCCTTTAGGGTCCAGACTCAATCCTACTTTGGACAGAAAGATCTTCCCAAGGAGCCAGGCCCACTCTGAGAACCTAGAAGCCCACGCGGTCTATAAAAAGGGTCCTCATCTGTGACTAGGATCTTTTTCTCCCACTAGATTCTCCAGAGCAAGAACTTTGTCTTGACGCTCTCAAGTCCCCTACCCAGCACCTAAGCCAGCGCTCTCCACACAGCAGTTAAGCGCGCTCTTATCAGTGATGCTGGACGTGACTCACCTAAGGCAGAATCAGAGGTGAGGGTCCCGCTGGGGTTTGTGGCCAGTTCGGGTGGCAGAACGGGCGGGACACAGAAGCGGCCACAGCCTGACTTGCAACACTTTTCCCCAGCCTGGCAGTTCTCATCCATCATGCAGTTGACAATGCACAGGCCCACCAAAATGCGGGGACAGTCACCACCCCGGCCTGCGGGATAAACAGGCCCAGGTAAAGAGACAGGACCGTCGGCTCCACGGACCCCAGGTTCCCGGCTGGAACTGAGACTCACTGGCTCCAGAGGAATCCATCCCTGACTGTAACTCGATCTTAACCAAAGATCTGCCTGGGAAACCTGGGAGCTAGAGCCTCCGAGAATCAGTGGGGCCCCAAGAGAGCATCCAGACCAACGGTTTTCAAATGGTATCCCGCAGAGTTCCCTGGAGGTCCCTCCGTTGGGTACCTCTGTGGGTGGGGCTGGGCGGAGTGCCAAGGAGCCCCCCAACTCGCTCCCCCATGCCTGGGCCTCCCAGTATTCCCTTCCTCGGGGAGGCCTCCTCGGCCACCCCAGACAAGGTTTGGTGCCCTGCTTTGTGCTCCTCTCATCAGAATTTATCACAATTCCTGATCTGTCTACCTTCCCTGATAAGCTACACAGAGTCAAGAATCGGTCTTCAGAACCTTGAACGCTGCCTGGGAATCTACGTGTTGTCTAAAAACAACATCTGAGCCCGTGATTCCGAAGGGGAGTTCCACAGTGCCGGTACCAAAACCATACTCAAAAATATGGGTTTGTTTAAAATATATATATTGAAACGAAGAAATCAGATCAGGAATGCTTGTATCTGTTGTGGATATGGTGCTAAGAATCTGGTCAGAAAACCACGATCTTGGGCAACTCCCTCATTTTACAGACGGAGGAACTGGCTCAGGAGGAGTCTGCTTCCCTGAGGTCACAGAGCCAGTCAGCAGCAGAACCGAGACCAGAAGCCGTGCTACCCGTCTTCCAGCCTCAGGACTTTTCCTACTAACCCACACTGCCTTCCCCTAGTTCTTTCGACACCAGCATGGGCCCCTGGGCCCCAGGAGGAGGGATGGCTTTGGCCTGGGGGCAAGGAGGACCGAAAGGATGAGAACTCTGACTCCCCGCAGGAAGGGAAAGACAAGGAGGCCACAGATGGCTCCCTCCCCAACCGACCCTGGAACTCAAGAATTTCTTCCCCAAGCAGCCAACATACCTCCCTTAATGTCTCCACGGCACGAGTGGCCACAGCCGGTGCTGCAGCATTTATGGCCCTGGGGACAGGACTCGTCCCTGTCACACAGCTCCTCGCACGGAAGGGGGTCAGCAGGACATTCGCCACCAGATTCTGCCATAGAATCAGAGCATGGGGCCCAGAGGTGTTCGGGCCCAGTGTTTCTGGTTATTTTCATTGTGACTCTTGAGTGCAAAATCACATTTTTCATTGTGTATGTTAATCCGTATGCATATCTAAAATGTATGTATTTATGTGCATACATGTATATACTTCACAGTCTTTCTTTTTTTTTTAAAGCTGGTCATCAACTACTAAACAAGACTCGCAGTCCGGAAAGCACTGCTGTCTGACCCACTGTGGCAAACAGACTTATTTCCAGCCCCTTATTCACTCTCCCTCCGATGGTGGTGGCCGCCAGTGAACTCACCTCCCATACCGTCTCTGGGCTGGACTGTGTGACTTGCTTTGACCAACAGGACACCAGCAAGTGTCCTTATCAAGTAAGAAGCTTGATAAGCACTTGCATGCTGGGGCTTGTCCTCTTAAAACACCCCCCCTTGGAAATCAGCCGCTATGCCATGAAGCAGCTTGGGCTCAACTGTAGAATGATGAGATGCCCCAAAGAGAGAGAGAAGCTGGATGAAGAGGGCATCGTGCACGGGCCAGCCACCGTCCAGTTCCCCGCTGAGCTCCCGGCTGCACGCAGCTGCGTGAGTGACTAGCTTCGGCATATGTGGGTATGAGAACTGCCCCGCTGAGCCCCGCCAACTCAAACAGCTGTGGGAAAGAGGCAACTGTTGCTATTTTGAGCTACTGCATTTGGGAAGTGCTTGTTATGCAGCCATGGATAACTGAAACACTTGCTAATAAAACCACAGGTTGGTTCGGAGACAGTGAGCCCAGCCAGCTACAATGATTTGCTTCCCCAAATTACCTTGTAACTAAGAGTGGCCACAAACAAACACTAAACTGGGAAAACTTTTGCATTCCTGATCCAGGTAATGCACCTTTCCAATTGCCCCCTGGCTTCTCTTTCTTCCAGTGCAAAGACAGACATAACACAGGGGAGCAGAGCCACCTTCTTTCAACCGTGAAGCAACTAGTATGAGGACGACGCCAAGGAACGCAAAGGAGAAGGAAAAAAAATAACCTCTTATACACTAATGAATCATCGAGCCTTACATCGGAAACCGGGGATGTACTGTATGGTGACTAACATAATATAATAAAAAAATCATTAAAAAAAAAAATAACCTCATCCTTGTTAGCACCGTGGAGCCACCACCCCAGCCCTGGTCTCTACTTCAGGATTTCTTGTTATGTGAGAAAAATGAACCCCTATTTGGTTAACCTTCTGTTGCATACAGCCAAACACACCCGTGATGCGCCCCTTCCCCACCCCTCTGAAGATAATAACGCTCAGAGGAGAGAAGGGGTTTGCCCAGAACTACAGAGTGAGTCAGTGGCAAAGCAGGACAAAACTCAGCCTTTTGGTTTGCAAGGAAGCACTCTTTCTACTACACCATCCTTAAAACACGCAGGCACCGGGCCAGGCCCCCTGGAGCAGGCACACCCCTAGGAAGCCACTTCCAAACCAAACTGACTCGCCATGACTCACTCATCTCAGTGTTTATTTCAGGTTCTTTAAGTGGAGAAAAGAAGTGACAGGCTATTAAAAGCATTGTAGAAAACCGAAGCAGGACTGGCCCGGTGCCTCTGAGTTGGGACATGTAAGTACAATGGCCTATGGCTGGCTCTGGGAAGTCTGCCATGCTGGAAAAAAGGCAAGTGTTGGCCTCCAAGGAGAATACGTGCAGCTGAACAACTAGGGTCTAATAACCTGGCATCAAGGATTTTCCTGAACAGCCCCTATATCAAAGATTCTATGCCATTGTCAGATCACATCGACTCTGATTTTCTTATCCAGAAAATATGGTCACTGTAACTGCCAGAGGTACCTTTGCACCCCTCCCCACCTGCTTGACAAACACTAAAATCTATTTAACATCATTCCGCAGTTGAGAAGGCTGGGCATAAAATATATGTATATATATATAGTGGGAAAAACCTAGCAACAACTTCTCACGGGATTATGTGAAGCAGCCTTCCCAGATGTCAGCATTTTGCTGACTTTGGCCCTGAAGTGACCAATGCCAGGAGCACTCCGCGACTCTCTGCCCTCATCCCCAGGACCAGCACAGAGACCAAACCCCTACTCTCTTCCAGGCCAGGCTTCCTTGAGGTCCCTGGGGTTTTGTCAAATAGTAGAGGCAGGAAAGGACTCTTGAGAAACAGGCTGAAGCCCCGAGGGTCAGAACACATGCCCTTTGACCAGTGCCCACCATGGCCACCCACTGCATCCCCCATGTCTGATGCCTAAATCCCTGCCAAATACTTCCCAACTCTCAGCTCCAACACTGGCTTTCACGACCTCCAAGCCAGACTATGCCATCCTTACACTTTTTTTTAAGATTTATTTATTTATTTATTTATTTATTTATTTATTTTAGAGAGAGAGAGAGAGCATGAGTGGGAGAGGCAGAGGAGGGAGGGAGTGAGAGAGAGAATCTCAAGCAGACTCCGTGCAGAGCACAGAGCCCGATGCAGGGCTTGATCTCATGACCCTGAGACCACGACCGAGTGGAAATCGAGAGTCAGATGCATAACCAACTGCACCACCCAGGCAGCCCCATCCTTACACTTTATACTCAACTGAAACCCGGCTGTCTACAAGTTCTATCCATTGGTCCTTGTCCTATGCCCAGAGACCTTGTGAAAACAAGGCTTGCGCCACCATCGTAGACAGGATCCTTTGCCTCTCACTGTCTCGGCTTTCCCAAGCCAGGTAAGCTCAGTTCCTCATACCACGTGGTTTGCAGGCACCTCACAGTTATCTAACCAGGAGTCAGGATGAGAAACAGGAATGAGAGTCAGAATGGGAATGGTCATCCCAACCTGCAAAGATGCCCCTATCCCAAGACCCAAGCTACCACCAAAAAAAAAAAAAAAAGAGTGGAATAAAAAGCTGAAGCCCAGGAAATACTCAGACATAGGCTTTACTGTTGCCCCAACTCTACCCTTCCACTCTAGCTGAGGGAAGGACAGCGGTGCTGGTAGAAAAGTGAAATCTCAAAACTTCTTAAGCCAAGAAGGGCCCTCTGAGCCATCACACCTGCCTCTCTTGCAAACAGACAGCCAGACAGCCAGGAAAGGGGCAGGATTGGCCTGAGGTCAATGGCGGCAAAACTGGATCCCAAATTCCCAGTTCTGACACTAGGACCAATGATGTGGTCCTTTAAGTCACATCATTATGATTCCCTTTACTCCACGAAGCTTACCCAAGAGCAAGAGCTGGGACTCACTCTCCTGGTGCCTCGGTGGCTCCCTGCTCAGCGGGGAGTCTGCTTCTCCCTCTCCCTCTGCCCCTCCCCCTGTTCCTTCTCTCTCTCTTTCATTCTCACTCTCTCTCAAATAAATAAATAAATAAATAAATAAATAAATAAAATCTTTATTTTAAAAAGTCTCCTAATAAAGAAACCTTTTTTTAAATTTAAAAAAAATAATAAAGTAAAATGAAAACCAGACTGGGCCTCTCCTCCCTGCTTTTATAAGCCTCTCAAAGCCTTCCCAGTGGGCTTGCAACAAAGCCTTAGACAGAGGCCCTGGAGACTCACCCGAAATCTGGACTCTCCCTAAGTGGAGCCACCTTCCCTCTCCTTCTCTTTTCTCCAACCCCACTGACCTCCTTTCACTTCCTTGAAACAGTAAGCCCTTCCCAGCTTCTGGCTCCCGGCCTCGGCCCATGTACCTCCCCCTTCACAGCACCCCACGTGCTCCCGGCCAGCTCCCTCTCATCCTCCAGGTTAAAAGGACACCTCCTTTCTTGCTCACTTTGATGTCCCCTCGCAGCCCGCATCACCATTCACGCGTAGTATTTATAGCCACAGCGCCTTGCTCCCCACAGCACGCACATATGCCAGCCAGACACTCGATACGTAGTGAGGGAGTGAGGGAGTGGGTAAGTGAGGGAGTGGACAGACAGGTCAGACATGGGACGGCGGGGAGGGAACCTGAACAGAGAGGTGCTGGGAATCACAGCACGAGCTGTTGAGCATTATTTGGGAGGTTTTCTATAGGCTTTTTAAATACATATCTTCCAACGTGTATGATATAGACTGAATGTTTGTGTTCCCCCACAATTTGTATTTTGAAATCTAACCGGCGATGTGATGGGTTTGGGAGATGGGAGCTTAGGGGGTGATCAGGGCATGAGAGGGAGCCCCCATGAAGGGGACTATGCCCATATTGCCCCCTTCTGCCATGTGAGGTCCCAGTGAAGACATGGCAGTCTATGAACCAGGAGGCTGGCCTTCACCGGACACTGAATATGCCGGCACCTTAATCTTGGACTTCTCAGCCTCCAGGATTGTCAGAAATAAATTTCTGATATTTATAAGCCACCCAGTCTATGGTATCCTGTTCTAGCAGCCCAAAGGACATTATCACTCTTTGAGGTAAATAGGCTTATCACCACGTTAAAGAGAAAAGGTGAGGTTCAGAGAGGCCGCACAGCAAGCAGAGAAGCCAAGGTTCACGTCATGCTCAGACCAGAACTGCCACACGGGAGCAGGTCCCAATGTCTGCCCTGAGCCCTCCGGCAGCCTGACTGTCCCTCCACCTTACCACACGGACCAGCACTGGCTCTGGTAAACCTCTGGAAATGTCAGAGCTAAGGGAAAGCAGGAACTGTTCAAAGCCCAGGACGGACAGCTTCCTGTGGCACTGAGCGTAGCAACCAGTCCCAGTGAGCGGCCCAGCCCAGGACTAGAGCCACAAGAAAGTCATTAACTCCTAACACTGTAGCCAGTACCGCCTCCCGCCAGACCAGGACCCCACTCAGCCAGTAAGTACACTCCGAGAGATCTGCAGGGAGGTCACTATTGCAGGCTGCCTTGCTCCAAGGGAAGAGGAAGCCCCCTCTGGGGCTGGCCAGGGCCCAGAGCAGCTCACAAAGGGCCTGGCCTGGGTGCCGGCCTCACCCTCAGCCCCCATCACTCAGCCATTAGCTTCACACACTGGAAGACTGTGCTGGGCCCTACAGGCTGGCGGTGGGTGACCGTCCTGACACAGGTTCCCAGGCTCTGGTTCCAAAACTGGGCCACAAGAGTCCTGGCAAGGAGTACAACCCTCTATTCTCTCTTATGGGCAGGGCGCCCAAGAGAGCTGCCAAAGCCAGACACAGACAGCCCCGCGGGGAACAGGGAAGGGGCCCCGCCACCTGGGGAGGCTCGGCCGGTAGGAAAGAGGTGGTCACATGCTGTGGAGTTCCAGGGTCTCCGAGAGGCAGAGGTCAGGGGAGGAGAAAGCAATCCTGGTTCTTGATAAAAGGGGCTGGTTAGCAGCTGCACTCGTGAAGAAGCCCACCTTAGCCGGCAACAGGAAGGAAGCTAACGTCTACTGAGGGCTAAACACTTTACATACTTGGAATCTTTACAACAGCCTCCGAGGTTTATTCTTCCCATTTCACAGAGAAGGGAAATGTGGCTCGGGGGAGCAGAAGACACCTGACCAGGGACCCGCTGGCCAGGAACTGCTAAGCCTCAGGCTTGAACCCAGCTCTCTGACAACCAAAACCTAGGCTCTCCTGCTGGAATAGCTGCCACATGCACTCAGAGAGAATGGTTCCCGTCTCTTTAGAAAATAGAATGGAAGGCGTGATGTAAGACCCCATTTAATGCAGTGAAGAAAAAAATAAAACATTAAATTATCAAGAAGTATTTTAAAACTATAAAACACCCTGAAATATACCAAATGCACTTGGACAATGGGAAGACATAAAGATTCAACATAAAAATGTCAGTTGTCCCTAAATTAATTTTTTTAAGATTTTATTTATTAATTTGAGAGAGACAGAGTGAGAGAGAGAGAGCAAGAGCGGGGGAAGGGGCAGAGGGAGAGGGAGAAGCAGACTCCCCGCTGAGCAGGGAGCCCAACGCAGGGCTCAATCACAGCACCCCGGGATCACGACTTGAGCTGAAGGCGGACACTTAACCGACTGAGCCACCCAGGTGCCCCCTGATATTAATTTATACATCTAACACCTCCCCAATAAAAGTGGCCTCCATATTTTCAGGGAGGAGGGTAGTGAGAAACAATACGATAATAAAATATACTTGGAAGCACAAACAAGTAAAATTAACCATAAAAATCTGGAAACGCAGGAAATGAGAAGGAACGAGCCATGGGAGATACATCACCAATTTCTAATACTTGTCGGAGGCCTCTCGGGGACCGGGGGAGGAGGCAAGCAATAGAGCAGAAAGTTCTGCAAGCCATGATCTCCCTTCTGGCAGCATCCTCTGCCTGCCGGGACCACGAACCACAGATCATCACGGCCGGGGTACCCTTTGTCTATCTTGGTTTTTTTTAGAAAAGTTCTCAGAATATGGCAGGCACTTCATTCTTGTTGTTCAAAGTAAAGTAAAACCAACAAGAGGATGGCATGGGCTTATTTGAGAAAGGAGCAGGCAGGTCAAAGAGCCCATGGGCCCCCGGAGCAGTATTTCTTACCGAGCTTTGGTTTAGAGACCGGGACCACACAGCGCTTGGTGCAGCCGAACGTGCAGCATTTCTTTGCACCTGGACAAGTCTCATCATTCAGGCACCTATGGAAACAGGATTGTTTCCAAACAGCCCTGGGACAATCTCCGTTCCTCCCTGTAGCAAAAAAGGGAGACAGCCACAAAAAAGAGAGAGAGAGAGAAGTGCTGGTGGAACCCACAGGTGTAGCAGAAGGGAAAATCAAAGAAAGGAAGCCCTGAGCTTCTTTAGGACTCTTAACCCTGAAAGGGGGGGGGGACTAAAGGCTGGCGCTAAAGCAGAGATAATAACAATGATAAGAGCTCACATTTACTGTCACATTTACTGAGTTCACCTCGTGCCAGGAACCTCTCATTTGATCCTCACAACAATTCCAAGAGGTACAAACCATTATCCCCCTTTAACAGGTGAGGAAATCAAGGCTTAAAAGCTTAACACTTACAAAGAGCTGCTTAAGGCTTATTTGCAGCATGAAAAGTCTGCCTGGCTCCGGTCTACTCTTTTTTTTTTTTTTTTAAGATTTTATTTATTTATTTGACAGAGAGAGAGACAGCCAGCGAGAGAAGGAACACAAGCAGGGGGAGTGAGAGAGGAAGAAGCAGGATCCCAGCAGAGGAGCCTGATGTGGGGCTCGATCCCAGAACACTGGGATCACGTCCTGAGCTGAAGGCAGACGCTTAACGACTGAGCCACCCAGGCGCCCCTCCGGTCTACTCTTTTGATCACTACTTCTAACGGGCTTCCCCTCACAACTTGGCCCTCCAAACCTTCACGGGAGCCCTGGGTGCAAATAAAAGGCAGAGATCATCAGTTGTGTGTTCTTTCCTGATAGAAGACAAAGAACTGGGGACTGAGTGATTAAAGAAAGAAACCCCAAGAGGGGGAAGAGGTGCTGCAGGCAAGCTAGATTTCAAGAGCCAAGCTAGGAGGTATGAGGGTCTCTGGGTCTTTCCAGCCCAGAGGCAAGGTCGGAAAGCACACCTTAAAATAAATAAATAGTTAGAACGGCAAAAATTGACAAGGTAAAAAACAACAAATGTTGGAGAGGATGTGGAGAAAGGGGATCCCTCCTACATTGTTGGTGGGAATGCAAGTTGGTACAGCCACTCTGGAAAACAGTGTGGAGGTCCCTTAAAAAGTTAAAAATTAAGCTACCCTATGATCCAGCCATTGCACTCCTGGGTATTTACCCCAAAGATACAGACATAGTGAAGAGAAGGGCCATATGCACCCCAATGTTCTTAGAAGCATTGTCCACAACAGCTAAAACGTGGAAGGAGCCGAGATGCCCTTCAACAGATGACTGGATTAAGAAGATGTGGTCCATATATACAATGGAATATTACTCAGCTATCAGAAAAGAACGATTTCTCAACATTTGCTGCAACATGGACAGCACTGGAGGAGATAATGCTAAGTGAAATAAGTCAAGCAGAGAAAGACAATTATCATATGATTTCTCTCATCTATGGAACATGGGAACTAGGAAGATAGGTAGGAGAAGAAAGGGATAAAGAATGGGGGGGTAATCAGAGGGGGGAATGAAGCATGAGAGACTGTGGACTCTGAGAAACAAGCTGAGGGCTTCAGAGGGGAGGGGGGTGGGGGAATGGGACAGGCTGGTGATGGGTAGTAGGGAGGGTACGTACTGCATGGGTGTTATACGCAACTAATGAATCATCGAACTTTACATCAAAAAAATAAATAAAAATAAAAAATTTAAACTAATAAATAAATAAAATAAGTAAATAAATAAATAAAAGGAGGAGGAGGAGGGGAGGAGGAGAAAGGGAAGGGGGAAGGAGGAGAAGGAGAAGGAGAAGAAGAAAGCACACTTGGATTTTGCCCCTCCAGCCAACATACCCTGTGGAAGTGCTCCTCGGCAGACCCGACCACAACCAGTGCTACAGCACTTCTGCCCGGCCGGACACGACTCGTCCCCCCAGCACAGCTCTTCGCAAGGGTTCTTATCAGGAGGGCATTCTCCTGCTTTCACTGCAAAAGATATCCCACGAGGTTGGGTGACTGGCGAAGCCTCAAGAAATGGGGAATGGAAGCCAAGTGCACTTCAAGGGTGTTCAGCCTCTGCAAACATTCCTATCCAAAATAGCTCTGCAACCGCTTTCCCCTCCCTCCCCCCACAAAAGCCCTGACACTCGCCCACCACTACTGAATGTCCGGCCATTTTTCGGATAAAGAGAGGGAAAGGTTGGGGTGATCATGTTCACATTTAAGGAGCTCTAGGGAAAAGCTAGAACCTCTAGTAAGCCAGACTGGACGTCCTACCTCCTTGTCCAGAGAGAGTAAAGAAAGCCAGGAAGACCTACCCCGGCTGTGCTGAGAATCTATGCATCCAGTCCTGTCCTACAGAGACGACCATCTCCACAAATGAGGACTCTCACTCCAGGAAGAGGCAGGGAATGACTTCTTAGTCACTTTCTGTTACCATCAGCCAGGGATCGTAAATAATAGCTCACCATGCTCTCCTGCAGCCACCCAGGATGTCAGGGACCCAAGAGCAAGAAGAACCTTCAGGAGGAAGAGGCACCTCAGCATGACGATGGTGCCGAGAGTTGAGATGAGCACTCAGTCCAGGCCGGAGGTGTATACTTTGCCCAGGACACCAACCAAGGGAAGGACAGGACTAGGAGACTGGCCTCAATCCAGCCCCAAAGTCTTCCGTTTCACAATACTCCCCAAGGATGTCTTCTCCTGACAAGAAGAAAAGTGGTTGCTGGTGTGTGGGAAAATTCCTGGCACTCCCAAAGGCCCGTGTGATGATGGTGATCAAACTCTGTAATGGAATATAAACAACACCCGTGGACAATGACGAGGCACCTGGTCAGAAGCTGGGGAAACGGAGGGAGGGCCACCGGATAGAGGATCAAAGGGAGCCGTAAAGGGCTTTGGAAGGACACAGCTGCAGTCAAAGTGACAGAGGGAAGGACTAAAGATGGACTTAATAATAACCAAGCCTAATAAAATGCAGTGTGGCTCCTGTTCATGTTAGCAACCTAGAAAACAGAGGATGGAGCAGACTACTTAGAAACCAACAAAAAACTACAGTAAAGTCGTATTTGAGTTTGTTCAGAACTAATACAAAGGCACCAAACACCTCCATCTTGGTCTGTCTAGCCCATATGGGCCATTTTTGGATTGTGTGAAGGCTAGATGACAGAACCCAAAGGAAGTTGTTATGACTCAACTAGTCTAGACCACATACTTCCTTTCTTCGTCTCCTCTTCCTCTATTTCGTTTTACTTTTCTCTGTCCTACTTATGACTTTGGTCAGACATGATATTTAATGGTATCCACTGAGACTGCTTAGCCCAGTAAGATTAAAGAGCAGAGGAAATTCAAAGCTTAAAGTAAAAATCTCCTTAATAGAGCCAAAGAGTTTGGTGCCAAAGAGTTGCCTTATTGGGGCGCCTGGGTGGCTCTGTCATTAAGCGTCTGCCTTTGGCTCAGGGCGTGATCCCAGCGTTCTGGGATCAAGCCCCGCATCAGGCTCCTCCACCAGGAGCCTGCTTCTTCCTCTCGCATTCCCCCTGCTTGTGTTCCCTCTCTTGCTGGCTGTCTGTCTATCAAATAAATAAATAAAATCTTAAAAAAAAAAAAAGAGTTTCCTTATTGTTTTAAGGCTGATATTGGAGCATGGAGATAACTAACATTTGTTGACGACTTAACATGTGCTTTATATGTATTGTTTATTTTAATCCTCACAATAATCTTGTAGAGGTAATAAAACTGGTTCAGAGGGGTTGAGAAAGAATGCCCAAGGTCGTAAAGCTAGTTAAGTGGTGGTTACTGGAATTTAATAATAGTAACGACAGATAGCATTGCTTGAGGGTTTACTCGCCCCACAGTTCTAAGTGCTTTACATGAATTAACTCACTTAATCCTCACTGCAACCCTATGAATTAGGTACTATTATCCCTGCTCTACAGAGATGGGGAAACTGAGGCAAAGAAAGAAACGTGGGTCACTCAGTTAGGAGGTGGTAGACCAAAGACAGGCAGCCCAATTCCATAGTCAATGTTCTTAATCACCGAATCATGCTGGATTTGAACTCAGATCTTTCTACATGAAAAACTCATACTCTTTACTACCCCATATTGTGACCTGTAAAAGTAACTTTCTCTACTACCCATACATCGATCCAATTCTATTCACAGACATCTTACCTCTAAGCCAGAGCTAAGGGGATCAGGGGAGCTCTGGGGAACGCCACAGCTGTTAAACCGTTTCATCCCCTGCCCATCCCACAATCACCTGTCTGGAGAGAAAAGCCCAGCTCCCTGGGGCTTGGGAGTCCACCGGCCAAGACCCAACCTTATGATGCCTTCGGATGCAAGAGGCAGCCCCTGGGTCTTAGGCCTGGAGGGACCCCGTGGGTGTTTGGGACAGCATGGGCCAAATCCCCTCCGGTTGGGTTTTCGGGTCCCCGCATTAGGCCCACTCTACGGCTTTCAAAAACTGAACTGCAGGCGCCGCTGTGCTCCCCTCCGCACCAAAGCCCAGCCCAGGGAACCTGCTCCCCTCCTCCTGCCCCGCACTTCTCCACAGGCTTTGGCCCGGCGGAGAGAGTTCCCGGACCAAACACCCACAGTCCGCACCCGAGGCGAAGCCCCGCCTCAAACAAAGCCCAGGCCACCGCGCTCACAGCGCGGGCAGGCGTCCGGGCCCCCAGCGAGACGCGGCCTTGCGGTTCCCATGGAAACCCCTCAGCTAGCTGCGGCGCGCTTCCGGGTCGGCGCGCGGCGCCCTCCAATGACGTCACGGGGCTACTTTCCGGCCGGTGGCTGAGTCGGGCTGAAGTTGTGGGGGCCGGGGGAGCCATGGGGGCCACTGGCGACGCCGAGCAGACGCGGGGACCCGGCGGGGCAGAACGGGGCGGCCCCGAGCTGGGCGATGCGGGCGCAGCGGGGCAGCTGGTTCTCACGGTGAGGACGCCCCCGGGGAGGCCGGGGCTGGGCCTGGGCTCGGGCCGGCTGGGCCTCGGGCTCCCGGGACCCTGGCCCGCGGGCAAGAGAACGCGGCGGCTGGTGCTGCCTAGGGGGTTGGCGTTTTCGCAGTCCGATGACCTGGTTTCAAATTCTGGTGCCGCCCTCCTAGCTAGGTGACGTGAACCAGCCCTGTCAACCCCTGAGCTCCAGTTTCCTCTTATGTAAAATGGAGATATTACTGCCGCCTCATAAAGTTGGTGTGGGGTTGGGGTGTAAATTCAAAGAAAGCGCCCAGAACACCACCTGCCCCAGAGTAGTCCCTCGGTAAACACTGGTTCCCTTCCTCCTGCTGTCCCAGAAAAGATGGGGTTGGGACCTTAGAAGCAGGAAACTTTTCCTCAGTTCCTCCACCCGGGCAGGGCCGGGCCTTTCAACCGCTGCCCTCCCACCTACCCCAGGGTGGGAGAGGTGCTGAAATTACCTGAGAAACGGGGGTGTCTAAGTTTAACTTCATCCTCGCCTTCCACCTCTACCCCAGTGTCACGGGCCTCAGTGACATCTGTTCCTTGGTCCCCACAGAACCCTTGGAACATAATGATAAAGCACCGGCAGGTGCAGCGAAGGGGCCGCCGCTCACAGATGACAACAAGGTAAGGCTGGTCCTGGGTATTTACCTCCTAGGCATTGGCTTGGATCGCACTTTTGGGGTCCCCACCGCACAGAGCTGAAAAGAGATCATCAGCCATTAGAAAGAACACTGGACTAGGAAAGAGGAGACTGAGCCTCTGTGACTGTGTGTGTGACCTTGGTTGAATCATTGCCCGCTCTGAACTCATGTACAAAATGAGGGGGAATCATGGATTCAACAGTGCCTGAGATCCCTAACATTCACTGGGCTCTGTGGTCGAGGGCTCTAAAGAGGCAGAATGGCAAATAGTAGTATTTATCTCAGTGAAGGGAGAGAGCACAAGATGGACCTATGGGATGCTGATCATATTTCTTGACCTGGGTCGGGATTAAGTGGATGTTCACTAAAACTATTTGTTAAAGTGGATAGACTTTGTATTTCATGAAACACTTTAAAAATAATACTCATTTCATAGGGTTATTATGAAAATGGAATAAAGCCATACATTTGTGTAGTTTGCACAGAACCTGGGCATGTAGCTTGTTTTCAGGTGAAGCTATCCATTATTGTCATTAAAGAAGCCTGTGTCAGTAATTGGCTGGGCAGACGAAGAAAGATATATTTGGGTCATGGCCCCTGATTGTGTCGCCCTCCCGAATGCAGTTTCACAGATCCCGCCATTTCCATGGACCTCCTCCGAGCTGTCCTGCAGCCTAGCATCAATGAGGAGATCCAGACTGTCTTCAACAAGTACATGAAGGTGAGAGGGACAAAGACGCCTGGGCGGGCCTTTCCTACGTCACAATCCCCCTGGCTCTCTCCAGTACACACACATGTGTAAAGTGTTCCAATTCTGAACCCCTGAGAACTTTTACCCCCCCTCTTTGGGGGTAATTTGCCTCTTCTGCCAAGCTATTGCGAGGATAAAATAATTTAAGCGTAATGTGCTCAGCACCATGCTTCAAACAAGTGTTTTTATTACTTGTTTAACAGTATCAACATTATTATTATTATTATTTAAAATTCCTTTCTGGGCCTCTAAATAAACTTCTGCATGATTCTACCAGATTGTCCCATAGATGCTGCAAACAGCATATTCAGAACTGAACTTTTTCTCCCTAAACCTCTTCCTGTTGTGTTTGTTCATTCAAGAAGTATTAACTGAGCTGTCACCATAATAGCAGGCCCTGTTCAAGGCATTGAGGATGTGGTAGTGAACAAAATGGACAGTGTCCCTGCCCTCTTTAAACAGATATGTACTACGATAGGGAACGCCGGAGAGTAGGGAGAGAGAGTGACCAGCGGGGAACAGTAGTGCCGTTTCATAGATTATGTCCAGGAAAGCCACATGTGAGCAGAGACCTGAATAAAGGGAGGGCAAAACAAGCAATGAGGACACATCGTGGAAAAGCAGTGCAGGCAGAGGGGACGAGGGCAAACGCCCTGAGGAGGAGTGTGCTCGGCACATTCAAAGCAACAAAGTCTCCAGTGTGGCTAGAGCAGTCTGAGCCGGGAGGAGGGTCATAGAAGAAATAATCAGAGAGGAAATAGGGTCCCACTTCATGCAGAACCTTTGAGGCCATGGTAAGGATGTTGGGGTTTAGTCTGAGTAAAATAGAGGCTCTTGGAGAGTTTCGAGTAGAGCACTTGATCTGAACATTTTTAAAGGGTCGCTCTGACTGATATGAAGAGAATCACCTGCAGGGGGACCAGTTAGGAGGCTTAAGATAGTAGTGGCTTGAGTGGTAGCAATAAAGGTATTGGGAAAGAGTGAGATTCCACGTGTATTGCTACTGATGCAGATGTGCAGCGTGAAAGAACAAGAGAAGTAAACTCATCCGTTATCTGCCCTGGACAACTGTAAAAACAGCATTGCCACTGACTTCGTATGAGGAAGACAGGAACGACCAGGGGCAGTCAGGAGCTCAGTTTGGACATGTGGTTTGAATGGGACTACCATTCACTTGGAAACCAGAAACCAAGGACTCTGCCTTTCCTTTGTCTTCCCCGTCCAGTCACAGAGCCTGTACATTCCACTTCACAATCTGTCGTGCCCTTCTTCTTCCTCGCCTCCGCCTTGGTTCAGGCCTTCATTTTCTCTTGCCCAGTCTCCTCCTGGAGTCCCCAATTGCTTCCCCTCTTTCATCCCACCATCCCTACAGATGCCAGTGACCTCTAAGGTGTAAATCTAAGGGTGTCACTCCTCTATTTAAAATCCCTCAGTGGTCCGGGTGGCTCAGTCAGTTCAGTGTCTGACTTCAGCTCAGGTCATGATCTTGGGGTTCAGGGATCGAGCCCTGTGTCGGCTCCCTGCTCAGTGGGGAGTCTGCTTCTCGCTCTGCCCCTTTCCGGCGCTCATACGTGCTCGCACACGTGCGTGCTCTCTCTCTCAAATAAGTGAATGAAGTCTTTTTTTAAAAAAAGGAAAGAAAAACATATTTTTTTCCCTCAAGAAAATGTCTCTCCAGAAGCTTATACAATTTTGTATTTATCCCAACAGCATTTGCAAATGCCTTATGCAGGACCAGATTTCATTCTTAGGTCCAGAGTCCACTTCCAGTCACCCCTGTTTATTCATCACACTGCCCGCCTCACAGGCTGGCTGTAAAGAATCCAGATTGGCTAGCCAGTAATCAACATTGAACACCAGTATTAATCTCCAGTTCTGAGGGGTTTTTTTGTTTTGGTTTGGTTTTTTTTTTTAAGATTTTATTGATTTATTTGAGAGAGAGAGCATGAGAGGGAGGAGGGACAGAGGGAGAGGGAGAAGCAGACTCCCCCATGAGCAGGGAGCCCAACCACAGGACTCAATCCAAGGAAACTGAGATCATGACCTGAGCTGAAGGCAGACACTTAACCAACTGAGCCACGCAGGCACCGCAGGGTTTTTGTTTTAAAGTGAAACTCATCTGACTATTCATTTAATTGGGCCTGAAGAATTTTCCTGTTCGCCTGGTGAGGTTGCTAATCCACACCTTCTCTCTCTTCTCCTTGGTTGAACATTAACAGTATCAGGCATTTGGCCTTGTCAAATATGAAATGAAAGTACATCCCCTTGGGGAGTGCCTGGCTGGTTCAGTCAGTACAGCATGCAACTCTTTTTTCTTTTCTTTTCTTTTTTTTTCTTTTTTTTTTTTTTAAGATTTACTAATTTTTGGGGCGCCTGGGTGGCACAGCGGTTAAGCTTCTGCCTTCGGCTCAGGGCGTGATCCCGACGTTATGGGATCGAGCCCCACATCAGGCTCCTCTGCTATGAGCCTGCTTCTTCCTCTCCCACTCCCCCTGCTTGTGTTCCTCTCTCGCTAGCTGTCTCTATCTCTGTCGAATAAATAAATAAATTCTTAAAAAAAAAAAAAAAAAGATTTACTAATTTTTTTGAGAGAGAGAGAGTGTTGCAAGTGGGGGGAGGGGCAGAGGGAGAGGGAGAGAGAGAAGCCTCTCTGGGGTTTCTGGGGAGCCTGATGTGGGACTCAGTCTCATGACCCTGAGATCATGACCTGAGCTGAAATAAAGTGTCAGACACTCTACCAGCTTAGCCACCAAGGCTCCCCAAGCATGCAACTCTTAATCTCAGGGTCATGAGTTTAAGCCCCAGTTTGGGGGACATGGAGCCTACTTAAAATTAAAAAAGAAGAAGAAGAAGAAGGAAAGAAAAGAAAGGAAACAAAGTACGTCCCCATAGTTGTCTCTCACAGTATATAGGTACCAGAATTTTTCTGTATGAAGTGTCTTCTGGAGACACAACATAGACTCTTATTGTGAATGTGTTCCCAGTGCCTCCCGTCACCTGTCCCTCAGTGTTTTTGTTTTCGAGCTCTAACTCTCCCTCTTCCGCAGTGGAGGAACCTTCCGCCTTCCCTTTCCCCAGCTAATTGGGACTGCTGGTGTCCTGGGGCCCTGTCCAGGTCTCATGCCACCTATCCCACACGTTTCCTTTGGATTGGGCAAGGTCCGAATTCAGCGAGGACCTTCTACTCTCAGGATCTTTTCTGGTCTGCCCTGGGCTGTTCACGGCAGGCACTGGTATTCTTTTTTCCTTCTACAGAAATAATATGGTGTATTATAAAAATTGAGGTACTATAGATAAGCAAAAAAAAGGAAGAAATCATCCATAACGTCACCACTGTTACTTTAATATGTATCCTTGCACTTCTTTTGTCTTTCTGTGTTTGCTTTTTGCTGTTTTAAGTAAATACCAAAAGTTTAAGTCTATACCAAACTGTTTGATACCTTGCTTCCTTCACCTAGCAATATATCATGAATGCCTTTTCATATCAAAAACATACTCTCCTATACCATCCTTACTGTAATTTGTAATACTTGCATATTATTTCCTGGTATGGATATGCCATGATTTATTTCAGCTATAATTGACATTTAGATTATTCTTTGATTCTGTACTGTTTACACCTTCTTGCTGTAATGGCCATCCTCTGGGCACCTCCACGATTGTTATCCTCCTTAAGACAGGAAGAGTGGGGAAGTACAGCCTGGGATCTGACTCTAGGTCTGTCTGATCTGAAAGCCACATTCACAATCACTTTTCCTTTCTGTATGAGAGAAAGGAAAAGCTTCTCTTTTATATTGAGTTTCCTTCAAGTTGTTGCAAATTAGCATGTCTTCTGACCTTGTCCTCCGCTGTACTTCTCCCTAGTTCTTCCAGAAGGCAGCACTGAATGTCAGAGACAACGTCGGGGAAGAGGTGGATGCAGAGCAGCTGATCCAGGAGGCCTGTCGGAGCTGCCTGGAGCAGGTGAGACCCAAGTGGACAAGAGATGCAGAGACAAGAGATCCAGGCTTAGTCCTCAGGGCTCTACTAAGAAGTGTGATCACTTCATTCGTGGTACTTGAGGGGATGCCTGACAAGCCACTAGCCTCCAGAGAGGGCCTGGAGCTGTTGCGGACAGAGAGAAGGGAAGTGGCTCCTCTGTACCTGGCACTGGGATCGATGCTTTCACATGCATTAGTTCACTGACACCCCAGAAGGCATATTTTAGTCCCTAGTTTCCAGATGAAGAAACTGAGGCTCAGAACAAGCAGGAGTTAGACTAGCTGAGGACTCCCTCACCTCTGCAAGTGGTGACTTCACTCTTCGAGTAGTCACAGCCCCTTTTGGTACTGTGGGGCCTGTCACCCTTTCTGTCTTCCTGCCTCGCGGGGTGTGCACAGGAGGCATGACATCAAGTCTAAAAATGCCTGTGGTCCCAAAATAGAAGTGAACCTCTTTGCCTGTGTCAGCTGTTCTTATTAATAGGAATTGTCAGCATCACCCAGATTCTGTGCCTGACTGTGAAACCGCTATAGCTGTCAGAGACGGAAATCGCTTCACACTCAGAGCCGCAGAGGCTGGTTTGAGCTTAGTCCTAGGAGGGTGATTCTCAGGAGATGAGAGAGTAATGTCTTCCAGGAGGCGGGCTGGTCAGCTGCTCGGTGCAGCCTCAGGAAAGAGCAAGACCAGGCCCTGCGCCTCAGCTTTTGAGAGGGCAGAACTCTGTCCGTTAGTGCAGTGAAAGCTCATCTCCTCATGGTCTTATATTTAAGCCAGCCAGACTCTCGGAGGCCAGTTCATTACTTCACTCTGGGACTGGAGTCTGCTATAATCAGTTGTAACAGCTGATAATAGAACATGGCAGTTTGCTCATGTTCTTATAAGTGTGAACTGAATCAAAGATTAATTTGGTAAACCTTCAGACTCAGTTGCATCCCAGAATGCTTTCTTGGGTTTATTTACCTCTCCAGCTAATACCTGTTGTGCACCATTTCTGTGCCAGGCGCCGACTGCGCCGTGCAAGATGGACACAGTCCTTGCCCCCAGACCCCTGACGTTACTCCAGTAATCATGCAGTAGATCTGGGATTACAAACTGTTCTAAGTGCTGTGAGCGTAGGAGGCAATGAAGAATACAGTAGAAGGTACAGAGCCAAGGGACAGAAAGAAGCCAGGGTTGCTGGTTTTCAGAGGGTGGAAAGAATGATACTTGGCAAGGTTGGAAAAGTAAGCAGAGGCCAAGTCAAGCAAAACTGCAGATGTGGAGTTTTAAGCAGAAGAGCTGCCTACCGAGATTCGCATTTTGAGAGATCACTTGGGCTGCCCTACGGAGATTGGTTTGGGAATCTGTCCTGGAGATTGGAAGGGAAATGTATGAAATGCTTCCGGAGTCCCCGGGAAAGATGAGAGGAAAGTGAACTGGACATTATCTGTACTCCTTGGATGGGTACGCCTTTCCAGTCTCCTGAGTCCCCACGTCCACCTCATGGAGTCCCTTTGCCAGTATTGATATGACTGGGAAGCTGGAGTGTGGAACAGACGGTGTGTGATCGGAGCACAGGAAGGTAGAAAGTCCAAAGTTCAGCTGGAAACCAGATGAATCAAGAAACTTCAAACCAGTCTTTGGACCTTCTGTTCCTCTGTTTCCTTATCCCTAAAATTGGGAGTAAGAATCCCACCACCAGTGGTTTGCTCTGAGGGTTAAGTGAGAAAATATACATACACTACCAGCAGCACATGGGTGCATACAACACAGAACATACTAGATTAAATACAGGGGAGTTCTATTCATGATTATGGTACACGGCTGTCTCACAGCAGAGCCTGGTTTTCAGGTACCCCAGGATCCGTGAAGTTCTTCGGAGTCCCGTTGTCTGAACTGCACGCAGAACTTCTTGTTGCGTGAAAAGAGTCTTCATATTGGATGTGAGACAGTTAGAGAAGGGTTTTTAGTTTGTTTGGGTTAAGATTTGATTTGTTTGTTTGCACCTCTGACACCACATCATTGACCATCTCAGTCGTGCTCCCTAATCTCCTCAGCTACCGCTTTCTGGCGATTTCTTAGGGAGAAATGGCTGATCTTATCTATAGCCTGTTGCCTTCCATTTTTTGTTCATTTGATTTTGTTTGCCTGGTAATTGTTTCTGTCTGTTCATTTTATTTATGTGAGTAATACACATCCGTTAAGAAAAATGTGGCGTGGTTGTTAAGAATGCAGGCTTTCTCTTGATTGCACTGTCCAGGTAGGAGTCCTGGCTTTACCACTGACTAGCTGTGTGGCTTGGGGCAAGTTACCTCACCTTACTAAATCTCAGCTTTCTCATCTGCAAAATGGGCATAGAGGTGCTGCGTCATAGGATTGTTGCAAGGATTCAGTGTGGTGATACTCTTAAAGCTTTTAGATCAGTAACAGAGACAGTAAATGTTACTTTCTGCTGGTTTATATTAAAATTAGATAATATAAATTATAAGGAGGAAAATTAAAATTTCTCATAGTCTCACTACCAGCAATAACTTCTATTAACATTTTGATGTATGTTCTTCATTGCCCTATGTATGTTTTTACACATGTGCGTTCATTCACTGGGGCACTGGGAATGCAGTGAGGAGCAAAAACAGACCACCCTGAAGCCCATGGTCCCCTTCAGCTGCCACACTGTTTCTCTGTTCCCTTTTACGGCTCAACTTTGGGAAAGGGGGCGGTCGCTGGCTCCACTCTTGTCACCTGTTCATTCTTTTGCTCACTTTATTCAGTCCCCACCACCTCCCTGAAACCCCTCTTATATCAGGATCCTCAGTAACCTCCATGTTATCAGATCCTGTGGACCTAAACTGTCCTCAGTGTACCCAGCTTGTTGGTGGCATTTATTGCAGGGTCATTTCATGTTTTTTGGAACACTCCTTTCTCGTTTCCAGTGCCTTGACTTTGCGTCCACTCCTCCTCAGCCTCCTGGACCAGCTCCCCTTCTCTTCTGTGGTTCACACTCATTCTAGCTGATTCCCTCTAGTCCTGTGGTTTTTGTGCTGTTGATTGCCAGATGTGTATCTCAGCCCTGAGCAGCTTCCACTCTTGCCTTCTTCCGATCCATTCTCACAGCAGCCAGACCCATCTTTTTAAAGATGAACCAGATTGTTTCACTCTCCTCTTTAAAATCCAGTGACTTCCCACTGCAGGCAGAATAAAACCCTGATGCCACAGAGCCCTACCTGGACTGGTTCCTGCCTGTTTCTGTAACTTCAGTCTCATCCCACCACCCCCTCATTGGCTGTCTGTACTGGAATCCTTTCTGCTTCTCTAGTATACCGAGCACAAGGTCTTTGCACTTGCTGTTCTCGCTGCCCAGCGTGCTCCATCCTTAACTCTTTATATAGCTGCCTCCTTTTCTTCAGATTTAGCTCAAATATTGCCTTATCAGAGAGGCCTTCCCTGGCCACTCCATCTAAAATAGCCCCCCCCAGGGAAACCTGGGCGGCTTGTTGGCTAAGCGTGTGCCTTGGGCTCAGGTCATGATCTCAGAGTCCTGGGATTGAGCCTGCTCAGAGGGAAGTCTGCTTCTCCCTCTCCCTCTCCCCCTCCCCCCAGCCCCCCCGCTCTCCTCTCTCTCTCTCAAATAAATTTAAAAAGTCTTTTTTTAAATAAAGTAGGGATGCCTGGGTGGCTCTGTTGGTTAAGCATCTGCCTTCAGCTCAGGTCATGATTCCAGAGTCCTGGGATCAAGTCCCACATTGGGCTCCTTGCTCAGCATGGAGCCTGCTTCTCCCCCTGCCTGCCGCTCCCCCTGCTTGTGCACTCATGCTCGCTCTCTCTCTCTGACAAATAAATAAAATCTTTTTAAAATAAATAAACAAAGTAGCCCCCCATCTCACTCCTTTCCCCACCTCCAGTTAATCTCTTTGACCTTACATGTTGATTTCTACCACTTATTTCAATCTGAAATTATTAATAGTTCATGAATTTATTTTCTGTCTCCCTTTCCACCCCCATCTCTGCTAAAAGCTTGAGCTTTACAAGAGTTGAGGCCTGACCTTGTTCACTACAGTATGCCCAGCCCTGGAGTATGCCTTTTACTATGTGGACACGGAGTGTGTGCTGAATGTTGTGTGCATGAATGAAGGAGGAAGTGAAGGAACAAATGGCAAAGAAACAAGCAGGGTCCCTGCTCTCGTAAAACCCTCAGCCTGGTTAGGCAGACAGGTATGAATTACATCACCACAAACCGTGCGCATCATTCCACTCGAGACTTGTGCACTCTTCACTGCAACGTTCGGAGGAGGTTTATGGGTCTAGTATTGGACTTAGCGAATTTGGGACCTCCGCGCATAGACACCAGGCCGACTGTTGTATAAATCTGGAGCTCAAAGGAGAGGCCACAGCCGAAGAAGAGTCATAGAGTCAACATTGTGTGTCAGCTGTACTCAGATTTTTTAAAATGGGGCACCTGGGTGGCGCAGTCGTTAAGCGTCTGCCTTCGGCTCAGGGCGTGATCCCGGCGTTGTGGGATCGAGTCCCACATTGGGCTCCTCCGCTGGGAGCCTGCTTCTTCCTCTCCCACTCCCCTGCTGTGTTCCCTCTCTCCCTGGCTGTCTCTCTGTCACATAAATAAATAAAATCCTTAAAAAAAAAAAATTGAAGCTGTGAGCGTGATGAGAGCAGATAGAATATGCTTCAACCGGAAGGAGACGGAATGAACCACATTGAGGAAGATGAGCCAGCAAAGAAGGCTAAGAGAGAGCGGCCAGACAAGTAGGAGGAAATCCAGGGTAGTGTGGCCACAGGAGCCGGTAGGAGAGAGTTTCCAGAAGAGGGGAGTGTTCGTGCCCTGCGAATGCTGCTCACGGGAACGCAGCTCTTCGTGTGACCTGCAGGGCCCTGCCTGCCTTGCCACGCTCCTCATTCACGCCTCTCTCCTCTGCCCACTATTTGCCAGGCCATCCTGTTCTTCAGACAAGCCGAGTCTGTTTCCACTCTGGGGCTCTTGCACTCCTCCCTGCTGCTGACACACTTCTCAGCTCTTCCGATAGCTGGCTCCTTCTGCCCAGCCCAGCCGGCTGCCTTCTCAGCACAGCCTCCCTGACCGCCTACTTAAAGCAGCCCTCCGCTCTGCTCATTCTCTGTCGCATCCGCCTGGGGGTGTTTTCTCCACACCATTTTTCATGATCCAAAATTACCTTGTTTGTGTGTTTATTTGCTTATTCTCCAGATTGCCGGCAGAGGATAAGCTCCACAAGAGCAGGGACTGCGCATGTGCCGTTTCCTACTGTGTCCCCAGCACTTCTCTACTAGGGGCTCAATATTTATTAAATGAGAAGCAGTGGCTAATTGAGGAAATTGTATTATATTAACGCATTTAGTTAGGAAAAATAATATAATAATAAAATTTACATGGAAAAAAGTAATGAAGAATTTACATTGAAATATTAACAGTAGTCTGTGGATACAGAGATTTCAGGTTTCCTGTGGGGGTTTTTCGTATAGTTTCATCTTTAATTTTTCAGCGATAATCATTAATTATAGTTGACCCTTGAACAAGGTAGGGGTGAGGGGTGCCAACTTCCTGCAGTGGAAAATACACATTTAAACTGTTTTGTTTTTTTTTTTTTTAAGTAATTTCTGCAACCAATATGGGGTTCAAACTCATGACCCCAAGATCAAGAGTGGCATGCTCTACCAGCTAAGCCAGCCAGGCGCCCCCACATATAAACTTTTGACTCCGAAAACTAACGGCTTATATGGACCAGAAACCTTATCAATAACGTCAACAGTTGTTTAACACATATTTTGTATATGTTTTATAGATTGTATTCTTACAATAAAATAGAGGAAAAAATGTTACTAAGAAAATCATAAGGAAGAGAAAATATATTTGCAGTACCATACTGTTTTTATCGAAAAAAAAACTGTGTATAAGTGGGCCCGTACCGTTCAAACCCATGTTGTTCAAGGGTCAACTGTACTTAAGTTTTTTAAAAAAATAGATATCTATATATATGCGTCTCTCAGGGTGCCTTTGTACCGACCATGAAGACATTTCAACCCAGTTTGGAGTTTTAACCCAGCTGTTACCCACCAAAATAGTGACTGTTAACACTTGGTCTTTTCCCTTCAGGCTAAACTACTGTTCTCAGATGGAGAAAAAGTAATACCCAGATTGACCCATGAGCTTCCAGGGATAAAGGTCAGAATCACTGTGTCTGGGGTGTTGCAGGGGGAGACCGATGAGGCTGGGAGGCAGGTGTACTCTTTGGGTCCAGGATGCTTCCACATACTACCCATTCATAGGACCAGGTCCAAATGGCATCATGCTGGGAGAGCTCCTGAGGCCTGGCCCAGGGAGGGGCTGGACGGTGTAGTCCAGGGCTCTGTCTTCTGCAACCCCTGGGGACCTGCCAGTCCCAGCCACTGGCTCTCCACTGACCCCTCCCTTCTATTTTCCTCCAGCGTGGCCGACAGACAGAAGAGGAATGTGCGCATCGAGGAAGCCCCGTTCCCAAAAAGGTAACTCCTCTCCATGTTTTCTCGCTGGGAAAAGGCCCCACATCTCCAGACAGTAGAAGGCTTCCTCCGTGCACTGTGGGTCCTTTCTAGCAGGAGAGGCAGGACCCCTGGAGACTGTTAACTCTCCCTGTTCACTCTCAAGCATCAGTTGGTCTCTTTGAAAAAACATCTCCCCCAAGTGACCCTGGACCTGCCAGTGGGGTGGGGTGGGGCCTCCCACAGGGTCAGGCCCCTGACAGCTGTTCTTTCTGGCAGAGGAAGGGACGGCCTCCTGGACACATGCTGTCAAATGACCGGGCAGCCGCCGGCATGGTGTGAGTAGGAGCAGGCGGTGCAGGGAGAGTGGGGAGGGGGTGGGCCTGGAGGGAGAGAGGCCATAGTTCCTCGCCTGCTGAAATCAGTCCCAGCTGGTTGAGTCACCGTGGAGGAGGATAGTCTGGTTTGAGGGGTGGGGAAAGAATGCAGCAGGGAGGACACTATTTTATCCTGCTTTTGCCCCAGAACTGTTCAGCCCAGCTTGATTAAATGTCAGAGCTGTTTTTATTGTTAGTACACGTTGAATGCTCATAACGTGCTGTAACTGTTCTAAATATCTTACATACTTACATTTCACCTCCTAATTCTTAAAGCCACCCTCTAGTGAAGGTATAGTTAATTTTGTAAATCAGGAAACAGACTCAGAGAATTTTTGTCCCAGGTCAACCAGCTAATAACGAGCAGAATTGTACTACAAAGGTTTTTGAAGCAACAGAATCTTTTTCTCAAATAAAACTTTGCATGGAAGCCTGATGGAGAAAGCCACAGCGGTCTGGTTGGGAGCAGCAGGGACAGTCTGAAAGCGCTGGCTTCGGAGGTGGAGCAGCAAGGCCGTCACACTGTGGCCTGGTCTCCCCCCGAAGCAGCGCCACGGCTCACCAACACAAGAAGGGGGCAGTTGCTGTTGTTCCCTCCTTTTCACAGAGAAGGAAATGACAGCTCAGAGAGCTTCCTGGACCTGCCTGCGTGGCTAGGTAATGTCAGAGCCAGGCCTAGAATGGCGTTTGCCTTTGTACTTCCTCCGATGCGTAACCAGGAGGAAAGACCGCCAAGGCCAAAGCAAGAGTGTGTGAGGGACTCCCACCACCACCGGCAGACTTTGTTCCAGTTCTAGGCCTCACCTCGGAGAAGTCACCTTTCTTCTTTCCTTCCAATCAGATGGAAACCAAAATCCTGTGAACCCATTCGCCGAGAAGGCCCCAAGGTATGACTGTGTGAGCATGGCAGTGACCGCTCTCCCAGGGAGACCCAATCAAGGCTCTGGGCCCACTGTGAGGGAAGGGGCTAGGGTGTGAGGGATGCGCACACGCTATTCCAGAGCCACCCCTACCTATTCCCCAATCCCCACCCTGCCCCCCACCCCCACTGGCCTCCCAGAAGGATCTTAACTTAAGGAACTAGGGGTGCTTAATATATGACAGGCCCTGTCCTAAATCTTTTGTATGTCATCTCATTTAATCTTTATCACAGTCTTCTGAGATGGATTCTGTTACCCTTCTGTGGTGTAGTGTATTAAGTGTAGTTATCGTATACGTTTAATACCCTTGAACTTCTGTTAAGGCTCAGAGACCTGCTCAGAGTCACATAGCTGCAAAACGGTCAAGCCAAGTCTCAAAACCAAGGTCCATTGCCACCAGAGGCTATGCTCTTAACCATTAGCCTCTGTTCCTCCAGAACAGTTGTTTGCAAGGTCTTTTAGCAATAGAATCCTTTCTTCAAATAAAATCACGTATGGAAGCCCAGTAAGGTAGGTGAAAGCCCCACTGACCCGGCGGAGGCTGTGTCCAGGAGGAATGTTCCACCTCCTGTGTTACTGGCCCTCTCTGCTCTCACACCCGTGACCGTGCCTTTCGTCTTAAACTCTGCTTCCTTAGAGCCGGTAATCCTGCATTTCCCTGATCTTTCTGTTCCTCTCCAGACATCCCGTCTCTCTCGTGAGTTCTTCCTCAGCAGTGACGCATATACATGAGCATCCCTCAGAATTGTCTTGCTGGCCCACTCTTGCACCTAAAGTTTCTGCGAGTGCTCTCAGTGGTTCACTCTTAGGATTTCAGGGACCAGTGTGTACCGAAGTCATACCTCTTTGACCCACACGTCTCTCTCTCGTGTGGAATTTATGTCTCCTACTGTCTGCTAGACCTCTCTGCCTAGAATTTCCGTAACATTTCAGACTCAGCCTATCCAAAATTGCTGTCAGAATCTTTCCTCATAGACCTTCTTGGACATTCTCTGTTTTAGTCATCTTTCCCTCTTCCCCTCCTTCCTGTCTGTATCCGCTCGAGTCCTGCCGGACCCCACCTCCCACACAGATCACAGTTCCTCTTCCCTCCTTGTCATCCTTACTGCCGTCCGAGCTCCGACCCTCATCTTCTTTCAGAAATGCTTTAGTACAGCAACCTCTAAACTGCGTGCCTTTAGTCCTCCCACTTCGAATCCATTAGCCACGTGTGGGCGGGTGAGCTGTCTGTAAAGTAAATCTGACTCTCTCTGTATAGAGACCTCAGTGACTCCCCATGGCCTACGGAATAAATAACGTGCAAATCCCTAAAAGCAGCACACCCAGGCCTCTAGCCCCTCTCTGCCTCTCCCTCCAGCCTGCTCTGTGGCCACTCCCTAAGCTGTGCTCACTCTCCTTTTAGCTACACAGACTCGCCCGTGGTCTCTCCAGCCTGCCAAGCCCGCTCTCGCTTCTTGCCATTCATACTGTACTGTACTGTTTCTTCCTCCCCTCTGCCTTCCAGAATTAACCTTGGAATTACCAATGCAAGGAAGCCTTCTTATTGCCCTCCCCTGTGGGATCCCGCTCGCCTGGCATCTGCCACCCTGCCTGTCTCATGCAGTTATAATGATCTCCACATAATTTCTGTGGCCCCCAGAGAGTAGAGACGGTATCTCACTCATCTCTTTATCCCCGATATCCAGCCCAGCATATTGTCAGTACTTGGTTTCTGGAATCAGCTGTTTGGAAGAGTGGCCGAGGATGGTGGTTGGAGAAGGCCAGAGAAGAGTATTTCCATCCTGCCCACCAGGTAAACTTCACCCTCACCAGCCTCTCTGTCTTTTGCATAGTGGGACCCAGCCCGGCTGAACGAATCGACCACCTTTGTGCTGGGATCTCGAGCCAACAAGTAAGTGAGAGCTTTAGCGCTGAGGGAGGGGGCAACTTGTGGGCCTGCCCCTAGGACTGCAGCTGCTGGAATCCTTACCACTCCTCCGTTCCTTTTCAGGGCCCTGGGGATGGGGGGCACCAGAGGGAGGATCTACATCAAGCACCCGCACCTCTTTAAGGTAGGTGAGCTCTGGGAGGCAGGCAGGCATTGCAGGGGGTGCATCGGGAGCTCTGGATGGCACAGAGAAGCTTGGAACAAACCCTGATCTAGGCGGCAGGACTTCTGGGTTCCAGTTACCCCTCTACCCTTAACCTTTTTACCGTTTGTAATTTACTGAACATTCTGCCCCTCCGTAACAACTACTTTCCTCGTGTGCTTCTTGCGGACTCTGAAGCGCTGCCCTGCCATTATCTCGCGGAGCTGTTCTTTAGAACAGAGATGGCTGTCATTGTTTTACAAATTAAGACACAAAAAAACAAAAGCAGAGGTAAAGAAAGGCGAAGTGACTTGTCCAAAGTTACTCAGCCAGTAGGTGTAAGTAGAATTCCAGTCTGGGTCTGCCTTCAGCAAAACCTGAGCTCTTAACCGTAACCTGATTCAACTGCCTATAAAATAGAGATTGGAGCAAGGCCGCAGTTCTAACCCTTTTCAAAGAGAGGTACTTAGGTCCCTACTATTTAAGAAAATAATGGGGGGCATGATATCAGTCACCCTCTTAAGTGAATCTGTGTTTCTTCAATCACAAAAGTATCCAAATATATTAGAAAATAGTAGTGCGTGCGTGTTCAAGACGTGTTTTTGCACCCGTACGTAAGGCTTGGGGTCCCAGGCTTTGTCTGCTACGTTCTGTGCGAGTTCCGGTTCTTTGAAGGGCGGACCTGCGGCTCCTGCTTTGTCAGTCTTAGGTCCTGAGCTCTTCAGCCCCTAGACTGCGTGGCCTACTTGCTCCTTCATTTTCCTTTCAGTGTCTTCACTGCTCCTCTTCCCTCTGGTGACCTTCCTCCCCCTGGCTTGTAGCTCTGCCTGACTCTTCTGTAAGGTCCACCTCTTCCAGAACCCTTCTTGCATCATCCCCCAAGTGCATGTGTTCTGAACCTCCTTGGAACTCCAGTAGCACAATGGTTAAGAGTATGGTTTCAGTCCTGGTTCCACTACTCAGCAGCCATGTGACCTTGGGCAAGTGGCTTCACGGTTCCTTTCTCCTTTTTTTTAATTCAACTTAGTTAACATATAATGTATTATTAGTTTCAGAGGTAGAATTCAGTGATTCATCAGTTGCATATAACACCCAGTGCTCATTCCATCAAGTGTCCTCCTTAATGCCCATCTCCCAGTAAGTTAGTTAACTTATCCCCCCATCTCCCTCCCCTCCAGCAACCCTCAGTTTGTTTCCTGGAGTTAAGAGTCTCTTATGGTTCGCCTTTCTCTGTGTTTTTATCTTATTTTTTCCTTCCCATTTCTGAGGCTGTTTTGTTATCAACAAAAAGCGAGTGATAACGGTCCAACCTTGTAGGATTGGTTGTAGATTGGTAGAATAGGGGAGAGTGCGGTAAAGCTCCCAGCGCGATGCCTGGCACGTAGCAGGGGCTCCGTTAGTGTTCGTTATTACCAGCACACATTCCCAATTCCTCGATCTGCCATTTGTAGTAAGCTGCTGACCCAGACTCATTACCAGTGGGGACAGTCTCTCACTGTAATCTTTCCAATCTAAGAAATGAAGGGGAAATGTTTTGTTGTTTTACTTTTAATTCTGTGTTAGTGACGACAGGCGTCTTTTCATTCGTTAACCATCCATTTGTAGTTCTTCTGTAAACTGCCTCTTGTATCTTTTGCCCATTTTTCTGTCCTCCCGAAGGCATTATTCAAATTTGTCTTTTCCTTTTTAACTTTTTTTATTATAGAAATAATATATAAACTCATTCTTACTGTAAAAAGACTCAATATGCAGAAGCTAATAGGGAACAAACCCCGAAGATCCCCTTCACCCTGGACTCAGAGTCTCCTCTCCTCGAGGCCACCCCCACCAGCAGCATGGCAGCGTCCTCCAGGCCCTCCCTGTGCACACACATGGGTGTGGCTGTGGGTGTGTGTATGTCCTTCAGTGATATTTTATGTTATGGACTATACATGTCAATAGCAGTAATCCATATATTATAACCACATATTGTTCTCTGATTTTATTTTTTTCACCCAAAAATTCATTCATTCATTGAACACATATTTATTGAGTGCCAAGCATTCTCAGAGTGCTAGAGATACAGCAGTGAACAAAATGGACGCAGAAAACTCCTTGCCCTCACAGAGCTAACATTCCAGTGCAGAGCCAGGTATGGCCTGTGGGCCAGATCCCACCAGGGGCCTGTTTTTGTCCAACTCGAGTTTTTTGTATTTTTTAAGGGTGAATTTAAAAAATAAAAATGGGGGTGGTGCCTGGCTGCCTCAGTCATCGGAACGTGCGACTCTTGATCTCCAGGTTGTAAGTTCAAGGCCCACGTTGGGTGTAGAGGTTACTTAAAAATAAAATCTGTAGAAACAATTCAAAAAAAATAAAAATGAAGCATATGTGACAAAGACATATGTGGCCAGCTAAGCCACATTTACTAGCTGGTCCTTTACAGGGAAGTGAGCTGACCACAACAAATCTGTGGGTACTCTCTGAGGGATTTGTCCGTGTTAGTAAACTAAGTCTCCCTCATTTTATTTCTAACAGCTGTGTAGAATTCATGGAGTAGATATTCCATAATTTATTTCATTATTCCCCTATTAGTGGATATTTACGTTTTTCCAGCAGTTTTGCTGTTACAAACAACACTGTCCCAAACATCCCTTGTGTACGTGTGTGGGTGATTCTGCAGGATACACCCCTGGAAGTGGGATTGAAATTGGGTTAGAAAATGCAAACTTTTAAATTTTTTTATTCATATTTATATTACTTGGGAAGTGAAATAATTATTTACACTCAGAGGGTAGTAACCATAGGGATTTCTCAGCTTCGTCTCTATTTCAGATGTTCTACCTATTCTGTAAAACCAACCTTTATTGAGCACTTACTATGTGTCAGATACTATATCACTTTTTATGCACAATCTCGTTTATCCTTAACAAACTCCTAAGTATTAATACCGTTTCACAGATGAAGAACCTGAGTCTCAAAGAAATTACTCCCCAGGTTGACACCATCTACTAAGAGGCAGGAACCAGAATTTGAACCTAATTCCAAAACCAAGTTCTTAACCATGGTGTTCTGCTGCTGCCCCCAGAGCATGACCTGTCCTGACTTTTGTTTCAGAGAATTTTTCAAAAAAGAGTAGAGCTCTAGAATAATAGTCACCAGTCTGACCAACTGCCAGAGTGCTGTGTTTTGAGAAAAGAAGGGGTAGGAACCTCTGGGATTTGGGTCCCGTCCCCTGGCCTCCTGCACTCAGCTCCACTTGCTGTGAAGAGGTTGGTGAGCCCTCTGCATTCACCAGGCTGGGATGAGGTCTTGGTGAGAGATGCTCAGGGGCCAAGAGATGCTGTGGGACCAGATGAGAAAAGTTCTTCCCACTAGGCTAATGTCTGTGACTTCGTCCCTCCCAGTATGCGGCTGATCCCCAGGACAAGCACTGGCTGGCTGAGCAGCATCACATGCGGGCAACAGGGGGGAAGATGGTAAGCACCGTTCACATGTGCCCTGTCAGAGACCCACCCAGCCCAGGGGCCAAGGTGCCAGCTGTTGGCAGCTTCCCTCCGTATCTGAGACTCCCAAAGCCTGATGAATGTGGAAACAGAGACTCGTCAGGGTGGAGAGGGCCCATTCCTTCAACCTAAAGACCGGACTTACTCCCTGGATTCCCTTCCCACACCCCACTCCCTCACTCCTCCATCCTCCCTCATACTCAGATTATATTAGCTGTGCATAAGAACGGCAGGTGCATGACACACGTAACACTTTAACTTTGCCCTCGTGTGCCCACTGATGGAGGCAGACACAGCTGTAGGATCTTCTCCCAACACAGTGCTCCAGGCAGCACCTCCTGTCCCTGGGAGTTAGCACATGCAGTGAACTGTTTGCCACACCTAGCAGCGCCTTCCAGAATGACCTCTGCTTAAAGAGTTCTTAGCTCTTCAAATAACGACCTTGGGAAAACCATCGTTGCGTGTGTTCTGAAACTAGCAGGCCTTTGTCCATCACGTGTGGTGTCCCCCACCTGAGGACTCAGTCCCACCGCAGGGACTGCTCCTGTTAGAACTCAGTGGCCTTGCAAACCAGTGTACCATCTCCTTTCTGGCAAGGAAACTATCTCATGTTTTACTGCTCTACTTATTCCTACACCCTGTTTAAGAAGATCTCAGGGAGCTTACCACTGATACATAAAACGCAATATCACGTAAATAAGAAATAGATGGGAAAAGGAAAGACAGGATCTAAAGTTAAGCCGTGAGCAAAACTAGCTTTAAATGGGGTGTTTTTTAACAGCTGACTTGGGAAACCAGCACACTTCCATGATTATTTGCAAATGTAGCTCTGGGCCCTTCTCAAGGACATCTCATTGGTTACATAGTTCACAGTGCTCCTGAGATGACAGATTACTCGGGACACACAGTCCTGACCCTAAGACTAGAAAGAACGGGCTCCCACAGAAGACTTTCTCATGTGATGCACAGCACCCCGGGTGTGGCAAGCGCACGAGAGGGCTGTCGCCCCTGCAGAGCGTGTATCGTGCCACAGCGAGCCGCGGGCCCCTGGTGGGAGACAGCAGTGCGGCTTGTCACGTTCGCCCTTCTGCCACAAAGTTCACAAGCAAATCATCGCAGTTCTAGAGTTAACATACGTATAGCTTCCTCCTCCTGATTCCATTTCCGTGTGTGTTTCGCTAGCTGTCTTGCTATTTCATTTTAAGCCACCTCAGAGTCCTTTTTTAAAAGAGGAGGAGGCTGTAAATAAGTCACCTGTCCCCACTCCCTAACCCATAGTTTCTATTTGAGTGAAAGGTTGTCTCAGGGAATTATTCTTTCCCTACTTACTCTCCCCTCTTAAACTGTAAATTATGCCCCTTTCCCTTCCAGCCCTTACATTAAGCACATGTTTAATAAAGTGTTGTTGAGTTGAAATGAATCAGAGGTAATGACCGCTTTCCTTTGCTCCTGCCCCAGGCCTACCTCCTCATCGAGGAAGACATCCGGGACCTCGCGGCCAGTGATGACTACAGGTAAAACCAGTCGTCTGTACCCTACCCCTGCCCCCCAGCACAGTAGCCCCTTGGGGTGAGCTTGGCCTATACCCTCCCTTGATCCAACTCTTCTCCTCAATGTCTGTTCCAGAGGATGCCTGGACCTGAAGTTGGAGGAGTTGAAATCCTTTGTGCTACCCTCCTGGATGGTTGAGAAGATGCGAAAGTACATGGAGACACTACGGACAGAGAACGAGCATCGTGCTGTTGAAGCACCTCCGCAGACCTGACCGACGCCAAGTCCTCTGGCTACACTTGGCAGCCCTCTTCCAAGGCCCTGTCACCCACATGGCTGAGGCCACTGCTGGGACTGCGCCTGGATGGATCTCAGCGGCATTAAGCTGTGCCTGGGCTAGTCTGTAGTGACTCACTACACAGCACCCCCAGACTGGCACGCGGTTCTATATTTGTAAAGTTATCGGGGTAAGAAGCAATTAAACAGTTTGTAATAAACACAGACAGTGAGCTAGCTGTGCAGTCTGTTGTAGGGGCTGACAAAATAACCAAGGGATCTATTAGTGGGTGTAGGGAAAAAAGACCAGGTACCCCTCCCCCAACGCAGGTCAGACCCAGTAAGGTCCCACTGCCCTGTGCACCTCGCTTTATGAGACAAAGCTGGGAACGCCCTGTACCCTGCGAACCTTCCCTGTTTCTTATTTCTTCATCCCCTAAGGTATAGAAGTGGCAGAATGTGTTGGTTGGCACCACGGGGGTTGATGACAGACCAGAAGAAAAATGCGGGGAGGCTTTTATTAAGCCCGTTTTACAGGTTAAAATACTAAATGCCTGGGGCGCCTGGGTGGCTCAGTCGTTAAGCGTCTGCCTTCGGCTCAGGGCGTGATCCCTGTGTTCTGAGATGAGCCCCGCATCGGGCTCCTATGCTGGGAGCCTGCTTCTTCCTCTCCCATTCCCCCTTGCTTGTGTTCCCTCTCTCGCTGGCTGTGTCTCTCTCTGTCAAATAAATAAATAAAATATTAAAATAAATAAATAAAATAAAATACTAAATGCCGTGTCTGGGGTCACGCAGCAGGCAGCTGGACGGGCAGCGTAGGGCCTGTTTCCAACAGTCTCCCGGTCTGGCCATCATTCCCCTCCCATGAATTTTCAGACACAGGTCCCTAACAGAGGTGTCGGGACATTAAAATATGTGGAGGAGCAGGGGTTTCCGGGTTGAGGGAAGGGTACCGATGTCCCCAGACCGGAGACGTTCCCTTCCCCCTGGAAGTAAGGATCCCGGCTGGGCTGGGCGCGCCCGGAGTACCTCCGGGAGTCCTCGGACCTGAAAGGGTTCATCCCACGTGGACCTTTTCTTGGCCCTTTAATGGTCGGCGTTTTCCAAAGGCCACCAATCCGCTGCAGATTCGTTAGTTAATGACAGCCTCTTCTGCCAATCGGCCTTCAGAAGGGGGTTCCCGCCGCCCAATACTGGTGCGCGGGGGGGTGGGTCTAGCAGTTGCGCGGTGACTCAGAGTTCAGACGCGTCCCATTGGCTGGATTAAACCCAAGCGAGCCGCTGATTGGCCGGTGCTGCCGGAGGGTTACAATTCAAACGCGGGCGGGCGGGCCCCCGGCCCTGCAGTTGCAGTGGTGCTCCTGGAGTTCCTGTCTCCCTCCCCGCGCCGCCCGGATGGCCTCCCAGAACCGCGACCCCGCCGCCGCCAGTGTTGCCGCCGCCCGCAAGGGAGCCGAGCCCAGCGGGGGTGCGGCCCGGGGCCCCGTGGGCAAGAGGTGAGGAGTGCGGGGTAGTAACGTTGGCCGGGCCCGGCACGCCCTGGGCCTTGGGGTCCAGAGCTCGGACTTCCGGGCCCCCACCTCCTCCTGGAGTGTGTAGATATGCGAGGACAGGAGGGCACGCCGGGAGCTCGGGCTGCCCTTGGAAGGCCCCCAAAGTAGGACTGAAGGGGGAGGCACACTGCCACGATCGTCCGCGGGTGAGCCAAGATGAAAGTGCCTGGGACCCTCGGTGGCTCGGCGAGGTAGGGGGGTAGTGGGGACGGAAGTGGGGAGAAACTGGGATCCCGCAAGAGAGAGAGACGTCAGAGAAGCCGAGGGGCTTAAGAACAAGGCAGAACCGTCCTGCCAGAGCCTGGAATTAGGAAGGGTGAGGACTCACTAGGACTCTCCGGTGGAAATGGGGTGAGTGCGCCCCAGCTGAGTCTGGCTGCAGGGTAGAGGAAGCCTCCATGACAGCTCCTCCAGAGACATTGGGGTGAGGGAGGAAGCACCGTGTGGAGCCCTGGCCCATCCAGACTCCCAGGTGACTCCCAACACTTATGTTGCAGGCTACAGCAGGAGCTGATGACCCTCATGGTGAGTGATTCCCTGCCCAGACCCCCAAGCCAATTGATCCACCCTCCACCTCCCACTCACTTATCAGCACAGTGGATAAAAAGTCCACTTTCCTCTCTTCCGGGAAGAATTTAATAGACCCCACCTACACCTCTTTCCAGCAGTGTCTACTCCAGATCCCACCCACCCATGCCCACCACCACCACCATGGAGTTCTCTCTAAAATACAGTTCCCTGAAGCCATGCAAGGCCTTCTCTCTATGCTAGCTGGCCCTACTTCCCTGCCCTGAGATTTACCCACACCCAACTCTCCCCTTACTATTCCCTTACTAGGGAATACGCCTGGCATACTTTAATTTCTCCTAGATGACCTTGTCTACTTCAACCCTGACTATTCAACTCAAATCCTTCAATGCCGATATTGCGTATCTCCCTGGTCTGTGAATGAATAGTCTTTAGGCTTTGTATGTAACCAGCACTAGCTAGCCTGTCAAACTGAATCCCAGCATCCAACAAGATTGGGGGTACCGAGCTGCCTTCTGTCTCTCTGCACCACTCTTCCCTCCTTAACACACCCAGTACTCCTCCCCCAAAGGGGCAGATTCAGCCCCAAGAATTGAATCACTTCCTCGAAAAATCCTATCAATTTGGTCTGGTTGCTTTATTTTGGATCAAAATTTGATGAGCTTAAGGGGAAGGATTTCACCCACTGCCCCCCAAAAGTGTACTGCCGCAGCCCAGCAGATGTTGTTTCTTCCCCAGATGTCTGGTGACAAAGGAATTTCTGCCTTCCCTGAATCAGACAACCTTTTCAAATGGGTGGGGACCATCCATGGAGCAGCTGGCACAGTAAGTGGAGGGTTGAGGTAGGTGAGTGTGACTTTGCTGGGTCTGGGGAGAGGTTTGAGGCAAAAACCAAATGCAGGTCAGCTTCAAGCCTGGCAGGACACTTCCGTGTTCTGTTCTTGTGCTCTGAGCCTGGGGCCTTTGTCTCTCCCTCTGTCGAGTAAGAAGTTGGGTTTGAAGCAGGGCTTTCCATCTTAGATCCCTACAGGGAGCCAGAGAGAAAGAAGAATGAAGGGTACGTAAGGACTTTGGCCAGTGGAAGGGCGCAGGTCTCAAGATGGCAGCTTCCCACTGCTGCACACCTGGTTTAAGATGAGTCAGAAATCCAGGGGTACCTGGCTGGCTCCGTCAGTGAATGTGCAAGTCTTGATCTCGGGGTTGTACGTTCAAGCCCGATGTTGGGTGTAGAGATTACTTAAAAATGGAATCTTTTTTAAAGAACAAATTCAGGTGTATGTCTTAAATACCCTAATTTTTACATGTCAGCGGCTAATGTGGCTGACAGAAGCACAGCTGTGGTAGTCGTCAGAATGCCAGTTTATACCGAAGGATCACTGATGTCCCTACCAGATAGGAGAGAAAGTACCAGAGCCAGTGTAACACTTTGTCCTTTGTCAAGTCCCAGACAAACTCAAAGGTCCTTGCAAGCTCCTTACTGGGGCTTGGATTGGGGTATGAGGCTCAGGGTGGGAGGCTTACTCCGCACCTCTGTTTCTCCGATGCCAGGTATATGAAGACCTGAGGTATAAGCTCTCCCTGGAGTTCCCCAGTGGCTACCCTTACAATGCTCCCACAGTGAAGTTCCTCACACCCTGCTACCACCCCAACGTGGACACCCAGGGTAACATCTGCCTGGATATCCTGAAGGACAAGTGGTCTGCCCTGTATGACGTCAGGACCATCCTGCTGTCCATCCAGAGCCTGCTAGGAGGTGAATTCTGAGACCAGCCCCTCCCCTGAGCCTGGGAACCTGTCGGGACTCCCCCTCCCCCACCCCAGCCAGCGTCTTCTCCTTCTAACTGACCGTTCTCTCTTTCTGTCCATCCACAGAACCAAACATTGATAGTCCTTTGAACACACATGCGGCCGAGCTCTGGAAAAACCCCACAGGTGGGTCCTTCCTCCTTCTCGGGCACCAGGTGATCCCTCTCCAACCTTCAAAAGCTCCCACAAACAGAAGGATCCCGGTGACTCGGGATCGTGTTTTGAGGACTGGGTTGGGGTGGGTGTCAACCTAGATAACCCAGTTCTGCCTCTGCCTCGGCGTTTCTGATTTGCCTGGGTGCCGTAAAATCAGAAAGCTAACTTTCTGCATGAATGTAGGTTGAGGGGCTATTTAAGTAGAAAAGCAAACTTTGTGGAAGTGACTTTGCTCACTAAGACCCCCCCCCCCAGTCACCCCCCAGCCTCCCCGGGAGCAGAACCCATCCAGGAGACCTGACCAGGCAGCAGTGGGAGAATCTGTCGTGTCAGGAAATCCTCCCCAGCTCCCCAGACTTCTCCCACCTTTGTATTATCCTTGCCTGCCCCCTTGCCCACCGTAACGCTTGCCCCCACCCCGCCCTGAGACCTGCCTGTTCTCTTCCAGCCTTTAAGAAGTATGTGCAAGAGACCTACTCAAAGCAGCTCTCCAGCCAAGATCCCTGACTGTCCAGCCTCTCTCCTCGTGTTGTCTTTTTATTTTCTCCTTAGATGGTCTGTCCTTTTCTTCATTTCTGTCTAGGACTCTATCTTAAGCTGTGGTGTCATTTTTGTTTTGTTTCTGTATTTTAAATTAAGTCTCTGGTTGAGCCCTTGTGATATATTAAATAAATACATTGGATTTTTTTTTTTACGAGTTGCCTCGTCGTTACCCCAGGGTTGGGGGGGCTCGGGGTCAGTGGAGCAGGATCCGGGCTCTTGCCCTGCTTCTCTCCCCCAGGCCTGGAGGCAGCTGACAGGCCGAGCGGCTGAGCAAGGGGGTGATGAGGATTCCTTCCCTTGTGACCTTAGTCATTTTATGACTGCGTCTGTTTCCTCTTCTATAAGACGGTGTTACAAAATGCCTTTCTATCGAGCTGTGACTTGCACCAGGAATGGCCGCGGATGTTGAGCTGGCCGAGCGGAGTTACAGATGAGGCTGCACCAGCCCTTAGAGCCAAACAGCCGTAGCTGTAGGGAGAGTTACAGACGCGCACACGGGCGCACAGCAGGGGCTGGGAGGCGAGGACCGGCCACCTGCTCTGTGACGGGCTGTTCTGGTCCTGCGACGGAGAAAGAAGGTGCTCAGGTCACCCGACAGCAGGCCCGGGGTCTGGAAAACAGCCAGAGAACACCTCTTCCCTGCCAGAGACCCCAGGACAGCTCGACTCACCCCTTACCCCAGGCACCCCCGGGAATGGTTCCACACTCCCAGGGAGGACATCACCTGCTCCTCTCCACCGTGATTCCTCCGGCGGCTGCACCCACTGGCCTAGGCCCCCAGGCCTGAGGCCCTCTTGACAGTGGCCTGCCACAGGCCCCAGCCTTCGGGCCCCTGAGAGGAAACTCCTGTGCTGACCAGTTGGGGCGCCTGCAGGGGCAGGCAGGGGGGAGAGCAGGCTAGGGTGATGGCCCTGGTCCAGGTCCCACAAGATCTCCTAGGTGGACTGACACAGCAGCCAGGTGCCCTCCAACACGACCGGGGCTTGGCCTAACCCAGCCTAGCCGGCTCTGCCAGCAGCTGGTTGTGCAGCCCCGGGGGCGGGGGGGGGGGGGGGGACGGACAGTAGTGGAGGGCATCAGGAAGGTCCTCGCCTCCCTCTTGCTCCTGCCAGCCCAGGCTCCTTTCCTGCCCTGTGACCCCACTGAGCAGCCGCAGTGGCAGGCAGGTGAGAAGTGGCCTAGGCAGGTCTGGGATGGGATTTGGATGTCCTCAGCCCGGGGCCTCCTCTCACACGGTGCTGTTACTCTCCCCGGGGGGGGCTTGGAGCAGTGTTGCCCCATCCAAGGTGCGGATAAATCCGCCAGGGCTCTACCTCAAATGCAAACTTGGATTCTGTCAGTCTGGGCAGGGTCTGAGGGCCTGCATTTCTCTGGAAGTCAACGGCGTGGAGTGGTGCTCTCAAGCTGTGGTCCTCCTACCTTTCACCTAGAGCTTGTTAGAAACACAGTCTTGGTCCCAACAAGCTCTCCAGGATTCTGATGCTCTCTCAACGTTGGAAACCCCTGGCCAGAGGATGTCTAAGAGGGAGCTCAGAACCTGGCACTAGTGGTTCTTACTAGATGCTGGCCAAGGTCGGCAGATCTTTTTGCCTGCCTTAGGACGCCTCTCTGCAAGGTCCTTGATCAAAGTGTTTGCCACCCCCTCCAGGATGGCCACATGGCCTGCCTCTTGTCAGTCCCAGGGACTGACTGTAGTCAGAATCAGAGTGTTCCCTGCAATTAATTCCTGGGAGAAAGTAAAATTATTTTACTAATAGGGTTGCTAAAAGAGGAGGGAGTCTGGGCAGCTGGTGCAGACAGCTGCAGACAAGGAAGCCAAGCAGAGATTAGGAGATGGAGGTGACATTGAGACTCTGGCCTCCAGCCGGGACGCCTTAGCATCCCAGTTTCATGAGCCAGTAAGTCCCTTTTAATGTAAGGCTGTTTGCTTTAGGGTTCGGCACTTGCAACAAAAAGGCATGTCAAATTGAAAGGCATGTCAGCAGGATAGAGTACGCCATACAGGTGGTAGGGAGCTCAGACCTAGCTGTCCCCACACCACCCCCATGCTACTTGTATACACTCAGACTTCACCTCTCTGTAAAACGGCAATATTAGTAGCTACCTCGTAGGCTAGGTGGGCCTTGGAATAGTGGCTGGCATGTCGAGTAATAAATGTCAGCTGCTAGACTCACATGTTACAAAAGCTCAGAGGTGGGGTACCTAACAAAAACCAGGAGGGTCGAGGAGGGCTTTCTGGAGAAGGAGATGGGGTATGAAGTTCGGGGGCATGGGATACCAGCAGAGCAGCAGGGAAGTCAGGTCACACAGGGCTCAGAAAGCCTTTCAATTAAAGCCCTTTAATTAAAATGCAGGGGCTTTGCCTAAAGGCAGCTAATGAAGCCTTGAGTAGGGCGATGATGTGATCAGATTTAGGTTCAGAAAGCTGCCGCCTGGGGAGTGAGTGGCAAGGTTAACTACTGTTCTCAGCAACCTGGTGAGCAATGGGGGCGGCCTGAGTCACAACACCGAGTGGGCTCAGAGAGGGGGGATAAGGGCAAGGGGATAGAAAGAAAGTAGCAGAGCAGAGCAAATTACAGGTGGCAAGGGGGCTCTAGAACTGACTTGGGCCCATTCCTTGGGGTGCTGTCTCTGAGATAGAAAGCACTGGAGAACAAGACAGGTGAGGGGGATTCATCAGTGCAGGGCAAGACCCTTCTGAAGTACTCAGGACACGTAGGTAGAACTGTCAACAGGTGGATGGGGCCACGGTTAAGAGCCTTGCTCTTGTTTCACCAAATGTCCACGTGCCTGGCTACATCCCCTCACTCTGCCTCACTTCCTCCACTGTAAAATGGGGAGAACAGCATCCGACTGCCTAGGATCATGTGGACGAATGAGACCTGCCTGCAAGGCACAGGGCCCAGCACACAGTACGCAGTCCTAGTGATGAGGTCTGATCCCGGCTGCAGATATAAACTGGGGAACATGAATGGGTCAGAAAGGGGAGGTAAGAACACAAAGGAGGTGGAAAGGGAGGACTGTGGCAATGAGTAACAGTACAGGTCAGTGTTTCAAGGTGATAGTAGTGATATTAACAATAGCATTTGTTAAGTGCTCAGTACGTGCCAGGCTCTGTTCTAAGCACTCTGCCCTACACATGCTAACTTGTTCTCACAACTCTGCAAGGTAGGTACTGTCATTATCCCCATTCTGCAGCATAGGAAACTGAAGCACAGAGTGGTTTGTCATCGGCAATGAGGATTCAAACTCTAAAAGCAAAATCCCCATGGCACTGTGTTAGCCCGGACCTGCTGCCTGCTATAACTGAGTCGTGTGCAAAGAGCTATGGAAGCCAGAGCTCACTCAGCAGGTGGGAGCAGGGAGCAAAGGAGAAGAGGATATCTGAGCTGGGTCTTGGTGTCTTTGAGATGGTATCTGAGCAGGGCTGAAAAATTTGCCAGGCTTGTTGGAGGAGGAAGGGCATTCCAAGGAGGGAGAACAGCATGAGCAAAAGCCCAAAGGCTTGAAAGTGCACCCCCACTGTCCAGAGCAGGCGTGACAAATTGCCCAGTGTGGCTGGAACCTGAGAGGGGAAGGAGGGGAAAGGAATTTGGATGTGATTCTAGAAGCAAAGGGGAGCCTTGAAGGTCTTTCAACAGGGGAGCAGCCAGGTCGGATTTCTTGAAGCTAGATCATGGTAATGGACCCTCTGTTGAGGGCGCTGGCCAGAGCTGGAGGCAGGGATCCAGGGTGGAGAGGATGATGTCAGAACCTCCTGCCTGGCTGTGTGCCCCCACCCTCCTCTCCCATCTCCAGTGCGGAGCACCTAGAAACTCTCAGAAGAGACGAAGCAGAAAAAGTCAAGCGGGAATGAATGCTGCCTGGAACGGACAGATGCGATGCTCACTTTCCCATCCCCAGCCCGGTAGCCTGCACCCCAGACCCAAAGGCTCCAGAAAGGAAGGACGGTGGGGAAGGAAAGGGGCCTCACCTCGGCCTCCCGCAGGTTCCAGCCTCCTGCTGCGCCCTCACCCTACCCGCCATCCCGGGCACCCTCACCCTGACAGCTCCAAGCCCCCCGGCCCCCCTCCTCCAGCGCCAGGCGCCATCGCAGCTCCGTCGGCTGAGCTGTCCACGTCCAGCTCCCGCTGCCGGGAGCCTGCCCAGCTCGTCCGCGCGGCCCTGGGCTCCCGTGCCTCGAGTGCCCCCTCCTCGGAGCCCCGAGGGTGCTCGGGTGGCAACCTGGACGGCCACCCTGACACCCACTCCCCCCTCCTCTCACTCAGGCTACGCGCTTTGCAGGGTCTGCTTTTATTCCCTCTGGACACGGAGCCAGCGGGGGCCGCGCCTCCCTCCCGGGGCGGAGCATGGGACCGGGCGGGGGTGGAACCGCCCTCGCCCGAGGGACGCGCGGTCTGGGAGGAGACGACGGCGCCTTCTTACTGCACGCCTTCCATCATCTTCAAGAACTCTGCGGGGACGGAGAGGGGAAGCGTAAATGGCACGAAAGCGCCGACAGCTCCCCACCCGGCCCACAAAGCCAAGGACAGCCGCGTGGGGGGCACGCCCCGGACGTTCCCGCGCGGCTCCCCGCCCCCGCCGCGCTCCCGCCGCCCTCACCGTCGAAGTCAATGCGGCCGTCGTTGTTCTTGTCACCGTCCTTCATGAGGGATTCGAGCTCCTCGTCTGTCACGTGCTCCCCAGAGGCCCTGAAGATCTCAGCCAGCTCCTCCGCATCGATGTAGCCGTCTGCGTTCCTTCGGGGCGAAGGGACAGGGTAGGACTCAGGGCAGGCGAGGCACCCCCCCACCCCGCCCCTGCACCGCCACGCGGAGAACCTAAGCGCCCTGACGCCGGAGTCGCGCAGCTCCGCGCCTTCTCGGCTCCCAGGCCCCCAGCGCACCTGTCAAAGATGCGGAAACACTCGGCCAGCTCCTCCTCGCTCTTCCCCTTCGCATCCTCTTTCATCTGGCGCACCATCATGACCAAGAACTCCTCGAAGTCGATGGTGCCGCTGCCTGAGGGAGCAGGTGGTTGAGGGAGCCTCAGCCCTGCGCGCCCACCTCTCGCGCCACCATCGCAGCCCCAACTCGGAGGACCCCCTGCTCACCGTCCTCGTCCACCTCCTCGATGATGGCGTCCAGCTCCTCTTTGGTGGGTGTCTGGCCCAGCATCCTCATCACCGTGCCCAACTCCTTGACGCTGATGTCCCCGCCACCATCAGCGTCAAACATGTCGAAGGCGGCCTTGAACTCTGAAAGAGGCGGAGGACTGAGGGGGGCCCGGCCGGACTATCAGCCTCACTCCTTCTCTCCCACCCGGCCCAGACCCCAAACAGGACCCAGCACACCTCCACCGGGCAGCCAGCCCTCCCACGTGCACTCCTGCACTCACCAGCGATCATCTCCTCGCTGAGGTAGGACCGGGCCTCCGCCTGCTGGTCCGTCTGCAGAAGACACACAGTCAGAGAGCAGAAGGGGCGGCCCCAGAGCTCATTCTTGCCTTAACCCCATTCTCTTCAACCCCCTTCTGTCCGTGCCCTTTGGTCTTCCAGAAAAACGATTCCAAACTAGCAACACCTTCTGCATGCTCCCACAGCACCTGACCCCAGTTTTGAAGAACCGGGGAGGAAACACAGATGATGCCCAAGGTCTTCAAACTTGCTCATCAGATGTCAAGTCAGGAATCCCCCCACTAACCTTAGGCAAGTCACTTATTCTACCCTCTCTCTTCTCAGCAGCTTTTCAGGACGAGATGACATCACATCAGGGATGTGAAAGGATTTTGTGCAGTGCCAGCACTATTCCAGCATCATTTTCCAGGTTTTCCTAGCTCCCAGCAGAGCCTGGCTCTATAATAGGTGCTCGATAAATGTTTGTTCTCAAATAAATCATAACGCAAGGCAAAGTCATTGAGCCCCAGCCAGGTGTCAGGACAGACACGGGGCACTAAGACCAAGACTCAGACGCCTCATCCCTCCCCTCCCAAGAACTTGTGGAGACGGAGAGTATAAGCTTCCTTCTTATCATTCAACCATTGGAGTAAATACTGCTCTTGCTGGGCGGAATATGATGGGGGCCTTGTGGAGGCGAAAATAAGATTTTGGGGGAGGGGGTCCAGCCACGTCCAAGGCAAGCCGTCTGGCTATGGGGCTTTGGAGTGAGGCTGCTGGGGAGGAGGCGCTGAGGTGGCCAAGGCGTTCTTTGACCGGCTGGCCGCAGCCCTCCTCCTTGCCCTCCCCTCCTCCCTCCTCCTTGCCCTCCCCTCCCCCCTCCTCCTCACCCATGCAGGAGGGCAGGCTATTTTTAGCCTCATGTGGGCAACAGCAGCTGTCCTCTGAGGTCTAGTTACCCCTTGAAGTGAAGTGGGGAGGGGGACCTCAGGGGAAATGACAGCCCCAAATTAGGACCCCTCTCTGGGAGGCTGGGGTCTCTCTAACCTTGGTCTATCATCTTCTGCCCCTTCTCCTCACCCTCAGAGCTCTTGGGATCCTGCACCTTAGCTGGCTTGAGACCCTGCAGGCCCCCCTTCTTCCAGAGGAGTCTTCAGGAGAGTTTGGCAAGGCTTCTAGCCCCCCTCCCTGCCACTGAGTTGCTAGGTGACTCGATCTGGCCCTCAGGGGCCCCCACCACCACCATGAGGGAGACAAGCTAGGACCCCCTCACGACTCGTGACCAACACTGCTCAAGCCTCAGGTCTGCAGGGAGTCGGCAACCCCCAGAACACCCCAGCCATCCCCCTTCCTAGAGAAGTCCAAGGCCTTCTTCCCAGGCTTCCTCCTAGACATCCGGGCTCCAGGAGCCTTCATGTTCCATCTTCAAACGTCCAGCTGCTGAACCACAGAGCACCCGGATCTGGCCTGGAAGAGGTCGCAAGTGCTCCAGCAGGCAAAGGGATGAAGTCCCTTCTTGTCCTTACCATGGTTGCTAGTCCCAGGCCCTCCTCTGCTGCAGATCACCTCCTCAGCACTCCACCACCAAAAGATGCCCTGGCCTGCTCCAGCCCCTTGGATTTGTAGGGACACCCTCTCCTCCCACCTCCCTGCTCCCCAGGACTAGTTGCCCTGGCCAATCAGATCCTGGGGTCGGCGAGCGCCTCCCCCCCTCCCCTGCCCCATCCCAGAGTCCTAGCCCATTACCTAATTTAGCCAAGGGCCCTTGCAGAGAAATTTAAGCCTCTGAGCAGGTGGCAGGCCTTGATGTCCTAGATTCTTGGGAGGAGAACGCCCGGCTCAACTGCCTCAGGGAGCTCCTGCTCAAGAAACACGCTGGCTCCAAGATGGGCGAGGGCAACGGATATCGAGAGGAGTGAAGCAGTGTGGCAGACGGGGAAGAGCACAAGACTCGAAGCCTGGAACCCAAGGTCCAGATCCTGTCTCTGCAAGCTGTGCACTCTTAGGCAGGCAATATGTCACCCTGAGCTTCAGTTTCCTTCTCTGCGAGGTGGAGATGGTGACAGTCATGCCCTCCCTCACAGACAGACCATGGGAAATGGGGCACCAGCTATAAGTCACCTAGCTTGTGCCCACTCCATAGGGTTGGTGCTTGGCAAGTGGAACATCCTGGCTTCGAACTGTGATAGAGGACGGGAGTGGAGGAGGGGGAAGTGACAGCCACAGTCATTGAACCTCTAGGACATGACGAGCCACACTCTATGCAAAGCATTTTCTTTTTTTTTTTTTTTAAGATTTTATTTATTTATTTGACAGAGAGAGAGACAGCCAGCGAGAGAGGGAACACAGGCAGGGGTAGTGGGAGAGGAAGAAGCAGGCTCCCAGCGGAGGAGCCTGATGTGGGACTCTATCCCAGAACGCCGGGATCACGCCCGGAGCCAGAGGCAGACGCTTAACGACTGCGCCACCCAGGCGCCCCATATGCAAAGCATTTTCACCACGTGATCTCACCTAGATAGCCCCATCCCATGAGGGAGAAGCTATTATTCCCTTTTTACTAGGGAGCTTTGTAAATCATAAAGGTCTCTAGTCATGTCAGTGATTCTTATTAACCCTGAAGGGAAGTTGGGACAGCCCTTGAGGGGACCTGTCCAAATGAGAAATCTAGGGAGGGGTCCAGGAGATGGGTATGCAGTTGGAGAAGAAATAAATGTTGAAAGCAGATCTTTCTGTCAGGTTTACCTTGTCCAGGGAAAGGGTGTTTGAGATTCTTTTTTTTTTTTTTTTTTTTTTTTTTTGAGGGAGAGGGGGATAGGAACAGGTTCTCTGGGTGAGTAAGGCAGCAGCCGGCCCCTTCCCAGAGCTCGGTGAAGAAGCCCGGAGCAGGGGCACCTGGGTGGCTCAGTCATTAAGCGCCTGCCTTCGGCTCAGGTCATGACCCCAGCGGTCTGGGATCAAGCCCCACATCGGGCTCCCAGCTCAGCAGGAAGCCTGCTTCTCCCTCTCCCTCTGCCCCTGCTTCTGTTCCCTCTCTTGCTGTCTCTCCCTCTGTCAAATAAGCAAATAAAATCTTAAAAGAAGAAGAAGAAGGAGAAGGAGGAGAAGAGGAAGAAGAAGAAGGAGGAGGAGAGGAAGAAGTCTGGAGCAGCTCAGCTGGCTTTCTGGAGAGTGAAGGGATGGGTAGAGCGAGTCCAGGCCGAAGGGAGCCCATCCCTCAAATCGACAGGGTCCAGGCTGGGTGTTGGAGAGGTAGGCATGCTGTGGACCGCGGCTAAGTCAACAGAAAGAGCTCGAAGACAACTGAGTGCAGAGCCTGGAGCCAGTGAAAGGAGGCTGGATTCCAAGGAAGGCAGACGGACAGTGGCAGCTGGGCCGCCATCTTCCTCTATTTATAGACATTCCCAAGAAAAGCTCAGTGGAGCTAGGCCAGGCTACACGTAAGGCCTCCCCCGGCCAGGCAGAGGGCCAAGGGGCAGCAACACCAGGGGAGTCCAATTTGGACGTGAGCCCTGGAGCCACTAATGATTCCTTTGAAGCAGAGAGTTTGGAACCCTCAACAATCATTTGTTCATTAATTTGCTCTTTCACTTATTCAGGAAAATAGATAAGGTCCAAATTTATCTATTGCCTTGAACCCCTCCAATCAGTCCCCTTCCTTCCCTATCCCACATGCCGCTCTGCTCTGGTCAGACTAGGATACAGCTCCGAACAACACCCTGGGTGGCCTCCAGGTCTTTGCACGTGCTGTGTTTTCTGCCGGGAACTCCCGTCTTCTCTCTCTTCACCTGCCTACTTCCCTGTCATCTTTCTCAGCTTTGACATCACTTCCTTGTGGCTCCTGGCTGGTTCAGATGGTAGAGCATGCAACTCTTGATCTTGGGGTCATGGGTGTCTATATATTTATAAGAGTGTGTATACATATATTTAAATATATATTATATATTATATAAACATGTTTATATAAATATTTCATATATATGAAGTGTATATATATTTAAATACATTTATATAAATATTTCATATATGTGTGTATATTTATATAAATATATATATAAACTTATATATATATATTTGAAGGGGCACCTGGCTGGCTCAGTCAGTGGAGCATGTGACTCTCGATCTCCCGGTCGTAAAGTCAAGCCCCACATTGGGTGTAGAGATTACTTGAAAAAAAAAAAATACAAATCAAAAATAACAACACTTCCTTTGGGATCCCTCCTCCCCTACCCAGGCCAAGGGAGTCCAAGGCAGTCTTCAGAAGTTTCTTCAATCCTAGCCGTGAGCATGCCACGTGACATGACCCGCTCTGAGTTCTACGGACCAAAGACTGTTATCCGTGCATCACTGCATCCCCCAGCACCCAGTACTTAGCAGGTGCTCAGTAAATACCGTGTTCTTTATACGAAGAACTAAACGGAGTGGCATCTGGTTATAAGGAGGAAATTCCTAACCGTCAAGTTTGCATAATCATGGGAATGGGAAGCCTCCGGAGATAATGAGCTTCCGCTTACTGAATGTATGCAACCAGGAATTTAATGGCCATTCTCAGGGCGGCTGTAGGGAGACATTATACAGAATCCAAGAATAATGTAGAGTACAAGACTTCAGGAGGTCTAGTTCTGGTCCTATCTGCATGACCCAAGGTAGGTCCCTTCCCCTCACTGAGCTTCAGACTTCCCATCTGTTAAACAGACGTACCAGACCAGATTTCTGACAACCCATGGTTTTATGAACACCTGCTTTGTACCCAGATTTGTGAGACATATGCCAAAATACAAGTTAATGTTCTTGTTTGGTGTTCAGTGAATGAGTGCTGAATGAATTAAGAAATGACGTGTGTCTTTTTGCCCCCACACCCTACTGCTAAGCTGAATGAAGAGTAGCTGGAGCCTTGAGATTACATGGACTTGGCCATAAATCTCCTTGCCTATTTTCTAGTTCTGGATTTTGGCAAAGTCAATTTTCCTCTTCATCCTGAAAATGGACATTATCCAATAACAGCCTCCCCCCAAGATGTGAGTGTGAGCTGTGTCCCCATGTAAAATGCCTGGAACAGGATGGAGGGCACAGCAGAACCCCTGCACGTAGTGGAGCAGGGAGTGTGTTTCCCAATCAAAGCTACTTCCCCCCACCTCTCTCGCGCTCCATTCAGAAAGGGTAGGAAGGATTGTCAGAGAGATTTTATTTGTTGGACTGTAATATCTGCCTTGCTAGGGACTGATAGCAAGGCCTTTTGACAGGAAGTGACAATAAATTCTTCCTGACCCACTGCTGCCCTCCTGGTAGGTAAAAGATAACACACAGGCAGCCCTTCAGAGAAGCTGCTGAGATTACCAGGCCTTCTGTGTGGGAAAAGAACAGAATGAGGAACTCAGGAGAGGTAGGCTGCAAGGCCCCACACTCAGAAACCTCTAGCACGCTGTGTGACTCAGGGCAAATAACTCTGCCTTTCTGGATCTCACTTCCCCGTTTGCTACTTCCTATGTGTGAGGATCCAACGAGATGGGAAGAACCTGTGAACACTGAAGAAACAATAATCACTATGTAACAGATCTGGCCAGGCCCTGGATCAGGGTCCTTTACAAGGACTGCAAAATTAGTAGTTTTGGGGCGCCTGGGTAGCGCAGTCGTTAAGCGTCTGCCTTCGGCTCAGGGCGTGATCCCACATCGGGCTCCTCTGCTGGGAGCCTGCTTCTTCCTCTCCCACTCCCCTGCTGTGTTCCCTCTCTCGCTGGCTGTCTCTCTGTCACAAAAATAAATAAAATCTTAAAAAAAAAAATTAGTAGTAGTTTTAATTGTCCCTGTTTTACATAGGAGAAAACCTAGCCTCGAAGTCAGATTCCAACTCAGATAATGTGTCTTCACGTGGCCTCGATTTTTTCACCGGAGAGATGGGCTTCCCACTGTGGCATGACTTCGGAAAGTTAAGAGTGCTGCATGGAAACTGTGGGACAGATTGGGGGCAGCCAGGACAGACCGGCTCTTCGGGACGGGTGGGAGTATTCACGGAGGGTGTGAGCCCCTGCGCATTGGGTACGATTCCCCAGGAGGCTGGGGTTCGCCCCTGCCTACCCAGGATTCCCAAGTCCCTCCCGGAGCGAAGGGCCCGGGATTCCCGGGAGGCTCCGGGGAGCGGGCGGGGCCGGGGGCGGGGCGGCGGCAGGAAGCGGCCGGAGCGGCGCTGGGAGAGGCCTGGGCCCGGCGAAGCCCGGCCCGCCTCGGTAAGCTGCCGGGGCTGCACCGCGGACCCCGGGGGACCGCGAGCCCCTGAGCGCACCACGGGCCGCGGGAGGGAGAGACGCTCCAGCCGGGGAGAGAGACGAGGGGAGGGTCCCGGCCTCTCCCGGAAAGAGCGCGGCCCTAGGCTGCGGCGGGGCAGGGAGAGACGCCAGGCGACGTCCGGGGCTCGCAGGACCCCCAACGGGCTGGGGCGGGGCCTCCGCGGCGCCCCTCCCCCCGCCGGTTGGGCCCCGCCCCTCCTCCCCGCGCGGGGCCCCGGGTCTCCCTCCCGCCCCCGCCCAGGACCCTGCGTCGCGCGCTCCCCCCAGGGTGCCATGGCCTCGCGGCTCCTGCACCGGCTGCGGCACGCCCTGGCCGGCGACAACCCTGGGGAGGCGGCCACCGGCCCGGAGGCCGAGCAGTTCCCGGAGAGCTCGGAGCTGGAGGACGACGACGCCGAGGGCCTGTCCTCCCGCCTCAGCGGCACCCTCAGTTTCACCAGCGCCGAGGACGAAGAGGAGGAGGACGAAGAGGACGACGGGGAAGTTGGCCCCGACCCGCTGCCCTCCGGGGACGGGGCGTCGGGAGAAGATGCAGGCGAGTTCCCGAAGACAGAGGCGGGAACCCCGGGGCTCGATTAGGCCTCCACCCCAGCCATCTCTTGGCTGTGTGACCTTGAGAGAGTCGCAACACCTCTCTGAGCCAAGTTTTCGCTCGTGTCAAATGGGGGAAATCACTCCCATCTCGGGGTGGCTGGGGGGCATTAAATGTACAGGGTCTGGGATACAAATCGTAATAATGTGCTAGCGATGTTTTGGGGGTGGAAATATTTAGAGCCTGCTGTCTGCCAGGCACGGTGTTTGGCACCTGGCCCCTCTCTGGCCCTCAATTTCCACTTATGTCAAATGGAAGCCTGTCTCACTTGGTGGATGAGTGAGGTCACCACACATGGTTTATGTCAACCTTAGCTCCAGGCCCATTGATGTGACTGGTCATGTGCCCATGCAGAACGGAGCCCCCCACCTGACGGGCAGAGGGGCAGTCAGCCCCTGGCAAGGCAGTTGCAGGATTTCTGGAAGAAGTCCCGGAACACCCTGGTGCCCCAGCGGCTGCTCTTCGAGGTGACCAGTGCCAACGTGGTCAAGGACCCACCCTCCAAGTACGTGGTGAGTGAGGGTCCAGGAACCCCTGGGCTGTGAGTCTAGAAGTCTGGCTAAGAGAAAGTAGGGAAGACTCCCAACTTCTTTGGGGGGGGGGTGGTCTAGCTGTATAGTTACAAATGGCCAGTCTATTTTAGGAATGGGGAAACTGAGGTCAGAAAGGGGATGTAATTTGGTCAAGTCCTTAGGCAAATGACTTAGCTTTCTGAGGGATTATGGACCTGACCCCATCCTGGTTTTGAGACTAAGAGAACTGGTGTGTGGGCCCCAGCCCCCAGGTTTTGCAAACTGTAGCAAAATATAAGATATACAGGAAAGACTATTATCTGGGTCAGACCCGAGACCCACGTTGCATTGGTTAGTGGTTAAAAAAAAATGGGTTTTGGATCCAGACCTTGATTCAGACTCCACTATTACCAGCTGTTTGACCTTGGGTGAGTTGTGTAACCTTGATGACCCTATTGCCTCATCTGAGCAGTGGGAATAATGCAGAGGGTTGTTGCAGAAATTAAATGAGACAGTGCACAGAGAGCCCTTAGCACTGTGCCCAGCATTATGGAGAGCTTGATAAAACGGTAGCTCTATTATTATGACTTAACTTTGGCTTGAAAATGTCTGGCATCTAGGGCCTGTTGTGGCCTCCTTACAGCCCAGGTGAATCAGTCCCTGGGCACCCACACAGTGTACGATAATCTTGTTCTGAGGGTTAGATTTAGGGGGTAGGAGGGGTTGGGATGAAGAGCAGTGTGGGGGAAGACCTTGGAGTCTGGTTTTCCTTGCCCATGGAAAGGAGAAACTGACATGGGAGAACGAGGTCTGCCAGGTCCCGAAACCCAGCGTGACCTGGCCAGTCCTGGCAGACTCAGACTTCCCTCATCTTCAACACCCTCCTCCATTTCTGACTCAGCAGGAAAGGGGCCTGGAGCCCTGTCCCACATCTGGGCCTCTCCATTCCATTCTGCTGCTTTTAGTAAACAAGGGCCACGCCCATGGGGTGACTGCTCCAATTTGAGCAGGGATTGACTCTGATGATCTCGTCTTAAGAGGCAAAAGTCCCAGCCAGGCCTCGTGCACTGGGAAACAGACCCCAAGGAACAGCCGGGCAGCAGGGAAGTATGGGGTGAGTCTGAGAAGAGAATGATAACATAGAGCAGGATGGCCAGATATGCCCTGGCCCATGTCTGGACAGACAAGCCCCCTCCTCTGTCCAAAGGGGACCCTAAGTCCTGACTGAACTTTTACCGCCGGGGGCGGGGCAGGGGGGGTTGAAAGCCCAGGCTGTGGAATTAGGCAAGCCTGGGTTTGAATCCCAGCTGGACCATTTACCAGCTGTGTGACTTAGGGGAAGTCTTTGAGCCCTTTGCCTCTGGTGGCTTCCCTGGCTGTCAGACAGCGTCAGGGACTCCCTCCTTGCTGTGCTCCATAGTCAAGTGCCCAGCACAGCACGTCGTGGCAGGGGCAGGCGCTCAGTTAATGGAGCTACTGTCATCATTACCCATCTTGGCAGGACATTACAAAGGTCAGATGAGATAATGGATATAAAATGTTTCCTTTTTGCCAAAAATTTAAAAATAAAAGTAAAAGCTACATGAATATAAGGGGTCATTTTAGACAATGCTTCCTGAAGTGTATTTTGCAGGAAACTGGTTTCCTGGAATGTTGATACTGTTCCTTTAAAAAAAATAAAATAAAAAGGTTTTGCAGCCAATATGTTTTGGGAATGCACAACTGAACGGGAATAAAATAAATTTCTTTAAGGTTAAACCTTTTAATCCTTAGTATTAATGTACACTGAATATTTGAGAAAAGTATAAAATAGACCAGAGGTGGCTAGAATATTGGCAGTTTCACAGAACAAATTCGAGAGAAAAGTCTGGGTTTGGTGTTAGCATGCCTTCAACATCTCATGCTTAACTCATCCCCCTTTTTAAACCTGGTGGGTCAGCATTATTACACACTAAGCTGTGGTCATGTGCTCAGACCCGGGGACAGCTTCATGGTCCTCTCGATCAGCGCCTCTCAAACATCAGTCATTCCAGTACCAACTTCAGGATTCTTGTCCTAGCTAAATCCTACTTGTACCATTCCTTGCTTAACATTTTTCTTTAAGGAAACCTTTATTTTTTCGTAAATAAGTTCAAAAGACTTGAAAGAACTACTGTACGTGGAAAGCCTTGCTTGCTATAAAGAGAACCGTAAAAATTAATTAATTAAATACAATAAAAGCAGTGACAATGAAACCGGGTCATTAAAACCCTGCATGAATGCTGTTGCCGGAAGGCCCTGACCGGAGATTCACTTTCTAGGTCTTCTCTGAAAGTGGAGATGAGAAGTGTCGGAGAAGTGCGTTTTAAAAACCAAACTGAGAGAGCTTCCTGATCTGTAGTCAGAATTCAAAAGGAATTGGCGGGGGGGGGGGGGGGGGGTCCACCTCCTGTCTCTGCTTCAGTGGTATTTACTCCAGCACATACCACCTAGAATCTCAGGAGCAACATTTACTTACACACATCCCACATGTGAGCGGACACTGACCTAGGCCACCGCTTTGCTCACTAGAGAGGAAAGCAGACCCGGGACAGGGGTGAGGGTGGGGGCTGTCTTGCTTCATGACGCACCGCGAAGGAGTAGCTGACCAGGAATTAGGACCCGAGCCTGTGCCCCGATGTCCTCTTCACCATGCTCGCTACTTGGTCTATCTGAAGACCTCTCCTCCAGGTCTGCTTTGGAATAACCTGGCTAAGGATGTGGGGGCTCTGTGTCCAGAGTGGAACATACTCCAAGCTGGCCTTGAAGGTTGGTTCAGAGGCCCAAGAGATCGGCCTGGATTTCAGGTCCCAGCTGGTTTACCAGAGGGGCTGTCCGAAGAGCTAACTGCCCCATGGGAAGGGAGTGCTCCCTGGAAGGGGCAAAAGGGGTGGCAGCTCCAGGCACTGAAGCTCATCTCTTTCTCTCCCCATGCTGCCTTGGGCCTGGGTCATTTCAGACGAGCCTCAGGTAAGATGGGACTGGGCTCCCTGGCTGCTCCCCCAGCAGCTCCCACCCTCCTGGGCCCAGTCTCAGGGGCGAAGGGAAGAAGTGGGTGAATGCAGCTTGAGGTGTGGGGGTGGGGAGGGAAGGGGCGCACGGACAACTCACACCTACCCTCACTCCACCCTCTCCGCAGCTCTACACCCTCGCCGTGATGGGTCCAGGGCCACACGCTCGCCAGCCAGCCCAGATCTCTCGCCGCTACTCGGACTTTGAGCGATTGCACCGAAACCTGCAGCGCCAGTTCCGGGGCCCCATGGCCGCCATCTCATTCCCCCGGAAGCGCCTGCGCCGGAATTTTACCGCCGAGACCATCGCCCGCCGCAGCCGGGCCTTCGAGCAGTTCTTGAGCCACCTGCAGGCAGTGCCTGAGCTGCGCCACGCCCCGGACCTGCAGGACTTCTTCGTGCTGCCCGAGCTGCGGCGGGCACAGAGCCTCACCTGCACCGGCCTCTATCATGAGGCTCTGGCGCTCTGGGCCAACGCCTGGCAGCTGCAGACCCAGCTAGGCACCCCTTTGGGCCCAGACCGCCCTCTGCTGACCCTGGCTGGGCTGGCTGTGTGCCACCAGGAGCTGGAGGACCCTGGGGAGGCCCGGGCATGCTGTGAGAGGGCCTTGCAACTACTGGGGGACAAGAACCCCCACCCTCTGTTGGCACCCTTTCTGGAGGCCCACGTGCGGCTCTCCTGGCGCCTGGGCCTGGACAAACGCCAGTCAGAGGCCCGGCTCCAGGCCCTGCAGGAAGCAGGCCTGACCCCCACGCCACCCCCCCAGCCTCAAAGAATTGCTCATCAAGGAGGTACTGAACTGACCTTGCCTAGACTTAAGGCCACTGTGGGGAGAGGCACCGCCCCGGGGAAGGGGGGTGGGGGTGGGCAAGGAGGACATGAATAGCAGGTGGGAAGCTGTAAGGGGTGCTGGGAACCCCTAGAAGTCCTACAAAGAATTTGTAGCAAACCAAGGAAACATGTTCCTTCTGTCAAGCTGGGCTCAGGACAAGCTTCAGCTGGGATCGCCCTGGGGCGGTGTAGGGAAGAAGTCTGATGCAGTCTCTCCAGCTCATGGATGTCTGGGGACTATGCCCCAGGGTAGGTCAGTGTTACCTCTTCCTTGGCCGGAGGGCCAGGGACTCTTCCTCTGGAGTCCTGGAGTAGGGCTGCCATTTGGCCCAGGGGAATTAAAGGCCAGCAGCTCCAGTGGTATTAGTCTTTTTATTGGGTTTGGGGACAGAAGGCCCAGCCCTCGACTGTAAGGACTTGGGGGGAGAAGGGTGATCCTTGAAGCCCCAGGCCAAGCTGGTCCCTCTGGCTACAGCTTGCTCTCTGAGACCCTGGGCTTCACTCGGATCATGCCCTCCTGGGCACAGGACACAGCCAGGACGCCATCCCGACGCCATAGCCGCCCTTGGACCAGCCCCCGGGAGCCACCTGTGGGTGAGGGGAAGGGTGAGAACGGCCTTCTCTCTCCTTCGCAGCGTGGCCAAACGTGCTTCTTGAAAAGTGTGCAACCGGTATGGCTGCCCCATACAAGGGCACATCGAGTGCTGTGGCCTCTCCCAATCTCTAAGTGCCCCTTTATGAGCCTCTTAGGAATGGTCCCTGGGGGTGACTCCTGAGAGAACCCCACGTGACAGTTTGAAAGCACTTTCACATATCCACTGGCTTCCTCCAAAAGCTCACGGGGGAAGATTTCTGAGGGCAGTCTTGGGTCAGCAGCTTGGCTAAGCAGATCCACCCCCACTCTGGCCACTTGTGGTCGGAAACCCGGCAGTTCCCTTTCCAGTGAATCAAACCGGGTCCTCCAGGGCGGTAATTCACAAAAAAAAAACACCATTCTCACCCCTACCAGGAAGAAGGGGGTGGGGGAGGACCTGGGGCCATCACATCTGGCCACCCTCCCTCCCCACCTAGAGACTCCCTTGCTAGCCTTGGGCCTGAGTGGAAGGTTCTGGAGGGAGCTGCTGGTCTCCCTTACACAGAGTAGAGCTCACTTAGTTCTCATAGTAGCCAAGTGAAGCAGGCCTCAGCCCATTTTCCAGATGAAGACACTGAAGTCCAGGGAGCCCCAGGCACTCGGCCATAAGGAGCTGGCCAAACCCGAACCCAGGTGTCCTAATTGCAAGGTTGCTGACCCTGTGTTGCGACGCCCTTGGTGCTGGAGAGTTCCCCCTTCCCTGAAGAGAGACTCCCTGAAGTTCTGTCCCTGTTTTACAGAGCAAGGCTTTTCTTCATCTGAAGTGTACTTCCCTGGAAAGGAGCCCAGGGCTCTGAGACTAGACAGTGATGAACGAGTCTGGGCTTCTCTGTGCACCACGAGTGTCCAAGTAGCAGAGCCCTTAGAGACTGCGGAGGGCCCTGACCCCCAACCAGGTTGGTTAATCCGCACTATCGCTCAGGGAGCTGCTTAAAAATAGTTTTCTGGATTTCATCCAAGACCCGCTGAGTCAAAACCTCAGGGGTGGAATCTGAGTACCTATTTGAAAAAGCTCCCCCAACTGGCAATCTCACGCCACCACGGTCAGACACTACTGCTCCCATGCGACCCTGTTTGTTTAGATAGGGAACCTGAGGCTCAGAGAAGAGTGGAGACTGGCCCAGGATCACACAGACACTCTGAAGTGCTTCTGGGCCTAGAACTGGGTCTCTGATACTCCCCACATGCTACAGAAATTAAGCTGAGCAGGTGTCCCTTCTCGAGCCTCATGCTGTCATTTTGAAGACAAAAATGCCAGAACTTAGGGGGGCAGGAGAGGAAGTGACGGGCAGCGCCTCACAGGATCACCCGAGAAAGCAGGCTTTCTGTGCCCACCCCCCCAGTCAGCCCCCTTGTCCCCCGGGGCCCCGTACTCACCAGCCCAGGGGCTCTCGCACTCATAGAGCATCCAGTGGTCAGCTCGGAACGGGGTGTGGAACCACATGGAGTGGTCCAGGGAGACCATGTGGCGCACCTGGTGCTGCCAGTGGTGGGGCAGCACTGCTGTGCCCAGGAAGGCATAGTCCGAGATATAGGCAGCCACGCAGCAGTGCATCTTCATGTCGCCCTCCCCTGCAACGCGTGCGGGCCCCGTCAGCCCCGGGCCCTGGGCTTTACAGCTCAGGACCTGCAGGGAGACGGGCAGAGAGGGGCTGCCATGCACAGATGTGCAGAGTGTTTGCTGCGTAAGGGCACCTGCCCAAGGGTGTGTGTGTGTGTGTGTGTGTGTGTGTGTGTGTGTGTGAAGTGACAGAGGAGGTAGGGATGGGCAGAGGGCAGGGCTAAGTGAGGACTGAAATCCAGTCTGCACTCCCTAAGTCTCCCACGCTGGGCCCTCTAAGGGGTGTCTTCTTCCAGCTTGCAGAGGCCATATGGTTAGCAGGGGTCCTGGAGAAGAACCTCAGCAAGGTCCCTTGCCTTCCCCAGAAAGGGCCTCTGTTAGGATTAGTAGAGTGACCTCGCCCTTCATCCCCATACGAGTGGCGGAGAGGGTCCTGGTGAGAAGCTAAGCCAACTTGCCCATCACACCGACAAGGAAACAGGCCAGAGAGGGGAAGTAACACGCCCAATGCCACCAAGGCATGAGGTCCAGGCCTAGCGCTGGGAAGAATGTTTTCTTCCAGTCCTTGGGGTCCTCTTACCAATATGGCCCCGGGCTCGCACCCAGAACATCTGTTTGGGCTCCAGGCTCTCCAGCTGGCTCAGGATAGGCGGCTTTACTGGCTTGATCTCAATGGGCACCTCCTTGGCAGCAATTCGGTTCAGTCCCACTAGGTACTTCTTTTGGAGGTTGGGGTCCCTGAAAGTAAAGGGGAAAGGGAGATTCTCTCTGAGCTGCCTCTGGGAACCCCTCATTCCTCCACAGGGACTCCTGACTTTTCCCCACAGCTCCCCTCCTGCACAGCGTCTGAATCCTTTCTCTGCCACTCAGGAGCCCTGTGACCTTGTGCAAGTCAATAACCTCACCGAGCCTCTCTTGCCATCTACAAAATGTAGATAATGACAGCAGCCTACCTCCTAACCCTTCAGAGTAGCAGGGGGGACCCTATCAGAGGCACCCTTCTAAGCATTTCACATACACGACCTCGTCACAACAGCCCTGCGAGACAATGCTGTCATCGCCCCCATCTGACAACCGACCTGAAATAAGCAGCTGGAGTTCACGGAGCTCGCTCAGGGAGTGGAGAAGGCAGGACGTGGACCCAGGCAGTCTGGCTCCATGGGTCAGGCTCTTACCCACTTCGCTACTCTCAACTTTCAGGAAGCAGCCTGCGCAACTTGGACCGACCTACCCAACCCTACGCAATTGGGAAGACGGCGTCCCGGGTCGGGGGGCGTGGGGGGCCATCTCCAAGGAAGCCCCTCCGCCCTGGTAACAACCACCCTGAGTGCTCTTCTTTCCATTTTCAGCCCCCCCCCCCCCCGGGCACTGTCCCACAGACCTGACCTGACGTTCTGAACCTGCACTGCCCACTCTGCTAGCCGCTAGCCACACGTGGCTACTGAGTGCCTGGAGTGTGGCTAGTGTGACAACAGAATTGTTCGTTCTGTTTAATGTCACCTCAATAGACCCACATGTGGCTAGTGTCTTCCTAGTTGGACGGCACCGCTCTCTAATTTAGGGACCTTTAAGAACAGTGTCCTCCTTTCATTTCAGCGAACATTTTTGAGCTCTGACAGCAGACTAGGCTCTGTGCTTCCTCCTCTCCTGTCAGTAGCGGTTTAACTATAATTCACTGAGTGGTCATGAAGTGACTTATTATCTCTTACCTCACTGAATCCTCACGGCAGCTTTATGAGGTAGGAATTATGATTAGCACCATTGTGCCTGTGAGCAGAGGCTCAGGGTGGGCAAGCAACTTGCCCAAACTCACACAGCTAGCAGAAACAGAGTCTATATTCGAACCCAGGCCTTTACCAAAAGATCAAACCCATATCTATCCCAACGATATTCTGCTGCTGAGCCAGCACACAGCACAGGACAAGGGGCTGTCCTTAGGGTACGGCCGTGAAGTACGCAGGACCGACATGACCATCCCCATTTTCAGACGAGGCAGGACTCTGAAGGGCTGGGGAGTCGGGCAAAGTCACGAAGCAGGGGAGCACTAACAGAGGCACACACCTGGCCAGAATCCATGTGTCTGTCCTGTGTCGGGACCCAGAGCTCTTTCCCCTGCCCCACCATTTTCCCAACTTCATTAGCTGTAATCCAAGAAAGAAATGTATTTCACCAGGTGATATTCAAAATACTGAACACCCACGAGGGCAAAGACAGCAGGGACCCGTCACCCCTGCCAGGCACGACCTCCCAGGCTGCTGGATCACGGGTGATCCCAAAGGAGGAGAGGGATCATGCAGGGACTGGAGAGGTAGGTACCAAGTGACCACAGAAGTGTTTCACTATTTTAACAACCAGTGACAACACCTGAATTGGCTGGATCAGAAGCTCTGCATTTATATCGTGACCCAACACGCTCGCCCGTGCACACAGACTCACACACACCACACACACAACTGAAACTCAAGTTTCACCAAAGGGGACTTTACCCTTACTACACACGATACGCTCCAATATCTGTATTTTTTTAAATGCCGGTCAAGACCCCCTAAAGGATTCCAATTCCCACTCCCAGGAGCCAACTGGAGCCTCCAGCTCTCTCACCTTAAGTACTGGTCGATGAGGGCCTTGTGGTCCAGCAGCTCTTCCGGCGGGGGCACGCTGGGCATGGAGAACTGGTGCCGCACGGGGCTGGGCTGAGCCTGCTGGAAGGAGGCCTGGCAGATGAAGATCGGCTTGCCGTGCTGCACGGCCTTCACCGAGCGCACCGAGAAGCTCGTCCCTGTCCGCGTCCGCTCCACCTGGTACAGCACCGGCACCTTGGGGTCCCCTGTGGCGGGCACAAGTGACACGGTGAGTCCAAGTGAGCCCGTGCGAGCGGCCGTCATCACCACGGCTGGACAGGCACCTCCGCTACTCCTTCTCTACTCCTTATCTGCTCAGTGGCCCCTGACTGAGGCCTCCTACAGCCCGCGGACGAGGGGTGCAGCGAGAATTCCAGAGCCCGTCCTCGGGTGTTCCGGGACAAGCGGAGTGCCTCTCTCTCCACAGCACAGGGCAGGGGGACATTCCCTGCATTCAAATCCTGGCCCGGCCACTCACTCGCTGCGTGGCCATGGGAAAATCTCTGAGCAGTTTACCCATCTGTAAAATAGGATCATCAGTGCTCACACCTCTCAGGATTTTAAGAATTCAATTAGTCATAGTTGTAAAGTCTTTAGGATAACATCCGGCACACAGTAAGCGCCCCAAGTGTTTGTCAGAATAATCCCAGCTTTTGTGTGGTTTTATCTGTGACTGGGATCTTGTCGCGCGTCCAGTACTAATCTTCTAGATCAGAGATCAGCAACTCTGGCCTGCGCCTTTTTGTTTTAGAACAAGCAAAAGCTATTTATTCAGAGTTTATATAGCAAGGGAGTCAGTCACCCTCACTTACGTTTGGCAGAAACTCAAAGGCAGGCAGAGGAGTGGGAAAGCATTACAGTGAAAACAGACCGGCGATACGCCACGACGCGGGCTGCTGGCATGGGGAGTCCGTAGGGAAGCTAACTAGCAGCAGGGCAGCCTCTGTAACTGGTAGGTGTGCGTATTCGGCTTTCTCTGGTTGGTCCTAAGTTGGAAGTGGGGACAGATATTAGGGAAGCTATCAGCTATTAATCAAGTCTTTGGTGTTTGGGGGTTTGGCTTCCAGGACTGGTTGCTAGAGTTGGTGGCCTGACTTCCTACAAGTCTGACGTGTAGACAGCAGGTTGGTTTCCTGTGCTGCTTGCTGCCAACTGTGGATCAGAGTTCTGTTTTTTTTTTTTTTTAAGGTTTATTTATTTAGGGGGTGAGGAGCAGAGGGAGAGAATCTTCGAGCAGACTCCCCGCTGAGTGCAGAGCCCGACGCGGGGCTCTCGATCTCACGACCCATGAGATCATGACCTGAGCCAAAACCGAGTCAGACACACAACTGACTGAGCCACCCAGGTAGCCCAGAGTTCTGTTTTTATCTATGGTCTGGCTGTTATCTGTGGGACTATTCATTCTCTCAGGAAAAGCCTGCTGTCAGCCACTTCATCCCAGATGCAAACAACAGTCACTTGGCCCTTCTCTTTTGGGTGTCCGCATCCCCGGGGCAGGATGGAAGCCACTTGCCCTGCTTGAGGCCTATTAGCTAGCCCTCAGAGAACCAGTCAGGAGGGTTTTTGGGAGGAGAGAGTCTCCTTGGTGTCCCTGAAGTCCTTCAATGTCTCTCTGATTCAGGCCGACGGTGGAGAACTCTGACACCTTGGCAGTGAGACATCTTGGGGACGATTTTCAATATTCAGATGAAAGAAGCAGGTCTCAACAAGTGTTGCTTCCTCCACCATCAACCGAATGGGGAGCCAACCAGGCACCGGAGGCTCATTCAACAGCAAGAAATATCACCACCCATCCAAAGCTGGCTTGTTTGCTCGGCAATCTGCTGGCCGGCACTGCCAAAGGGGCACTTTTATCAGAATGGGGGCTCCTCAAGGCCTTTAGGAAGGGCTTCCCAAGAGTCCAGATCCTGGAAATAGTTACATGTGCAATCCGATTTCAGGGGCTGGAAAGGAACCCTCTTTTCCCTACCAACAAACTTAAAAAAGGAAAAAAGAAATGGGGTGTCTGAGTCACTCAGTCGCTTAAGCATTTGCCGACTCCTGGAGTCCTGGGATAAAGCCCCACATTAGGCTCGCTGCTCAGCAGGCAGCCTGCTTCTCCCTCTCCCTCTGTTCGTGCTCACTCTCTCAAATAAATAAATAAAATCTTTAAAAAAAAAAAAGAAAGAAAAGAAAAAAAGCTCTAATCTAATCCTTAGGCTGTAGCTAACGCACAGTACTTCCAGTTACTAGTGATTTACCTTTCAGTGTGAATGAGTTCCAGACCTGTTCTTGGACATTTTTATTGGACCAGAGCAGGTAGGCCCTGGAATATATTGAAGGAAGGGAGCAAACAGTTGTGGAGTGACTGCTGGGTTCCAGGTGGCATTAGAAACTAAGGCAGCTTGGGGGCACCTGGGTGGTTCAGTCGGTTAAGCATCTGACTGGGTTTCGGCTCAGATCATGATGTCAGGGTCCTGAGATGGAGCCCCCCACACTCAGCGAGGAGCCTGCTTGAGAATTCTCTCCCTCTGCTCCTCCCCCCACCCAGCAGGCTCACTAAAATAAATCAATCTTTAAAAAAAAAGACACTAAGGCAGGTTTTCTCAAGTGGGTCTCACAATAGCTTTGCAAAGGCTTTTTCCCCCATTGAATAGATGAGGAAACTGAGAGCATTAATAACATTTTTTAACTACACACAAGCCCATTTTTTAACATATTGTCTGTTGTTGCTTTTGCCCTCAAAACCTAAAATACTGTTTTTCAAGTAGTCTCCAGGCCCAATGTGGGGCTTGAACTCATGACCCTGAGATCAAGAGTCGCATGCTCCACTGACTGAGCCAGCCAGGTGCTCCAAAACATAAAATATTTTTTATCTGGCCTTTTACAGAATAACGTTTGAGGACTCTACTCTTGATTTGCCAAGCTCTAAACCTATCCCAAGTCAGATGACTCCTGTGCTACATTCTTCTACATCTCTAGAGAAATGCCTGAAGGAAAAAAAAAAAATAAATAAGACCACAAAAAATTAAACTATCATTCTATCCTGGGTTTTCAGAAAAAGAATTGATATGGTAAATAGCCAAGGACAAGCACCCCCATCCCAGCGTCTTTTATTTAAAAATACTGAAACATCATCATTGGTGTTTAGGAGGTCACATCTCACGCTCGTAAGAGAGCTTCCCTTTTCACCTTGCTGCCAGGAAGCTCAGAACGAACTTTATAAAACTGCAACAATATGCCTTAGCCTAGTTTTGTGTTGTTTTTTTTTAACACAATCATCTCTCCCAAATCCTGTTACTACTAGTCTCCTGTCCCGACTTCTATTTTAATAGTCCTGTAATAGCTATCGATTAGTCAATATATATTGAAAAGCTGCAGCATTTCAAGAAGCAGGTAAGGACACAAATGACTGATGATTATTTTGAAATAGTAGCGCGGGCATGCCTCATTTCACACTGCCCTTGGATGGAGACTTTCCAAGAAAAAAGATCCTTCCCCCAAAACCTGGTAGCTCTCCCATGGTTTGGAATTACCTACCAAGAGTGAAAGAGAAAAGCAAAGGAGGAGGGCAGAGTGTGAAGCTTGGAGACACGCACACTCAGGTTTAAATCCCGGCTCAAGGGGCGCCTGCGTGGCTCAGTCGTTAAGCGTCTGCCTTCGGCTCAGGGCGTGATCCCGGCGTTATGGGATCGAGCCCCGCATCAGGCTCCTCTGCTATGAGCCTGATTCTTCCTCTCCCACTCCCCCTGCTTGTGTTCCCTCTCTTGCTGGCTGTCTCTGTCAAATAAATAAAATCTTTAAATAAATAAATAGATAGATAGATCAATCAATCAATCAATCAATCCCAGCTCTGCTTCCCTGAGCACTGCGGGAGCTGGTTACATAGCCTCTTCTCGTCCCCATTTCCTTATAGGTAGAATGGTGGCAGGAATGCCCACCCCTCATGTTGACTTATAAGGACCAAACAAGATAATGTACATAGCTATGCTCTGTATCATGTGAATTTTTCTTAGTCCCATAAGTTCCTCATTAAAAAAGAATAGTTCTCATTTACAGAAAACCAGCAACAGTCCAGGACCCTCCCCTTCTCCATTTTTCAGGTGGGATGAACCAAGCCTGGTGGGATGGGGGATGGGGGATAGGGGTGGGGGTGGTAACCTCACTCAAGATTGCTTGGAGAGTTACTGGCAAAGCTGAAACCAGACCCAAGGTCTTGCAGGCTGGTGCTCTCTTCTCCAAGACAAGCTGCCAACTGCCGAACTCCTAGCAGAGGTGACAGCACCCCCCTGAGGATCCAGTACAGTGCTTGGCACCAGAAGGTGTGTAAAGAATGAACAAAAAACCAGCAGGGAGCAGTTAAGCAACAAAGTCTTAGATCATTTCACGCCAGGTAACAAGTGACTGGGAAACAAAGGCAAAAGAAAAAATTAAATTTCCTTAACTACTTACAGCCCATTGACAAGTCCTTGAAACAGGCAGAGTGACATTCCTCTAGGAACTCAGCTGCCTCAATGTTAATACTTTGCTAAGGGCAAAAGGCAATCTTAGCTTAACATTATCCCGACAACCCCCACCCCCCAACCCCCGGGATCCTGCAGGTCTTCTTTAAACATATAGAAATTCCTCTGGAAACTTCCTTTATCTCTACCCCCGAAGATGCATTTGGCAATCATTCTCCAAGTATGTGGCCCACTGATATATATCTGAAAAGTCTCATGACTAAGGTTTCATTAGATAGTAATAAATGACCTTTTCCTAACAACAGCTAGCCCCCTCAAGATCCTGGAAACCTTGTTTCCAAAATACCTTGGAGGCTTGTGCTGTCCCTAACCCCTCCCAACTTGAAAATACATAATCAGTCACTCATCACAACCCCAGTGCAGCTCTTTTTGCCCATGGGTCCTGTCCCATGCTCTAGTAAAACCAACTTTCTGGGGGCACCTGGGTGGCTCAGTTGATTAAGCATCCAACTCTTGATTTCCGCTCAGATCAGGATCTCAGAGACATTCAAGAGGCGTCTGAATGAGATTCTCCCTCTCCCTCTGCCCCTCCCTCCAACCCGCCCCCCCCATCTCTGTTTTTTGTTATGTTTTTTTAAGATTTTATTTCTTCATTTGAGAGAGCGAGCATGAGCAGGGGAAAGGGGCAGAGGGAGGAGGAGAAGCAGAGACTTCCCGCTGAGCAGTGAGCCCAACGTGGGGCTTGATCCCAAGACCCTGGGATCATGACCTGGGCTGAAGGCAGCCGCTTAACCAACTGAACCATCCAGGCAACCTCCCCTCTCTAAAAATAAATCTTTAAAAACAAACAAACAAAACCACCATTTTGCACCAAAGACATCTCAAGAATTCTGGACCATTTGCTCCGAGAACCCCAACGTTTTCACATCAACAAGCACTCAGTGATCTCAGGAGGTGTGAGGTCCAACACTCTTCTTGGCCCCAGGCCTTGTTCCTTTCTAGGCTCCCCTGAGGGGAATCAACTAACAGTCTCTCTCTCCCCCTCCCCCTTCTCAGTCAGCCCCCCAAGTGCAGGAAGAAGTGGCTGCTGGGCCATCAGGGTTGGGTTGGGGATAAGGAGGGGGTAGTTTACCTGCCCGTACAAAGTAGCAGTGCAGGGAGTGCACATGGATGTCTTCACTCACAGACTTGGCTGCAGCCACCAGGGCCTGGCCCACAATCTGACCCCCAAACAGCCGCTGGGTTGTGGGTACCCAGTAATGTCTTCCTCTGTGGGGAGAGGGGAAAGCAGGAAATACTTGGGCTGAACACAGGGCCAAATCCTGCAACCATCATTGAGCCTATAGGGCAGGATCTCTCTGGGATCCTTTTGAAATCTGGCGAAAGCCATGGACCCTTCTCCCAGGCAAATACCCTTACTCTGCATACAGCATACATGTAACTTCAGGGCCTTCAAGACTGCCCAACCCTTCTGTGGGCTTCAGTTAAAGGAACCAATCCCCTTATTTTACACAAAGAGAACAGGAATCAGAGAGGGAAAGTGACCTAAGTAAGGGCACACAACTTAAACATTGCCAGTCCTGAGCAGTATCTGCGTCTTTTGCCCCCAGGTCCAATGTTTCTTCCACTGCTGATTCCAGGATAAGGCAGAAGCTTCTCAAGACTGTTAGGGCCAAGACAAACCCCAAAAGCTGGAGGCAGACTACATTAAGGCCTGCCACTTAACACGTCTCAACTTGAACACCCCAGTCCTTCCAAGGACTAGATCTAGAACTCTAAGCGCCCTCAGGCTTCAAGTCTAACCCTTCAGTGCACACAGGAGGAAACCGAGGCCCCACAGGTGAAACTCCAGCTTCCTACCAGAGCCCCACCCAGTCCAGCCCCAGGTTAGCATTTTTTAATATAATGCATTCCAAGTGGCCCTCCAGGAAGTTATTTGTAACTCATTAAGTAGGAGAAAGGGAAGTTAGCACCTAAGATTGCTTCTGAAAAGCCAGTAGGAAACTTGAAGGTCAAAACTATTAAATCCCTAGCTACAGAAAGCATTTAAGTGGCATCTGGAAGGAAAAGGCCTCAGAAAGAGTAATGATGAGCTACTACGTCCCTCCAAGCGGTGGAGGAATCGAGGTGTATAAGAGGAAAAGGGCAATGAATATGCAAGAAACTGCTTATAAGTTTTAAATCTGATCAGCTGCGTGCACTTGGAGAAGTCACCACCCTTTCTTGGCTGGCTCCCCCAGGGGCATGACTCCTCAAGGGAGGCTGATGAGAAGGCTATCTCAAGCCACCACTTTATTTGCCCAGCTTGCTAGGACCTCCTAGTCGCGGGGCTGCGCAGACCTGGCGCGCAGACGGAGGAAGCTAGGGCAGCGAGGCCAGGTCTGTCACGGACAGGTTCTCTCCCAATCGCGACAGAGTCTGCACCCCACGCAAAGCCCATCCTCGTCCAGAGGGCTATCAGCAAGGGGCAACGCGGTGGCGGCAGTCGAGATCAGAAGCCTCTGTCCCGATGGGGGGGTGCGAGCCAGATGCGGCCGGCTACCTGAACAGATCCTCGTCTAGCGGCTCGAGGCTGAGCACGCTGGTAACCAAGACGCTGCGGAGGTCCCCGGGGGGATCGCCGCCGCCCTGCTCGTCCTCTGGAGCCTGCCGGGACGACATGTGGTTCACTTGCTGCCGGCCAGGACACTGCGCTGGGCGGACACGAGGAGACCCGCACTGAACGCAAAGCTTCTTCCGGCAGCTTGCACCAATAACCGGAAATCCCCTGCCGGCCCTGAGAAAGAGGGATCCAAGTTATGATTGGCCAGAGCTCCTGTCAGTCTTCGCGAGTGACGGGCGATCTTTCTCTGACGATTGGAGAAAATGAGTGCCAGTCTGAGCATCCCGTGTGTGATTGGGTGTGACTGTGAGGGGGCGGAACCTGGGACAGACTAATAAGAGCTGAGTGTCATTTCCCCTCTGTCAGATAGCAAAGACGCCCCCAGACCCTTATATCCCTTTCAGCCCTAGGGCTCCTCCTAAGCTCCATAACAGGCCACTCAGTTGGGGCCGACCCTTAAGGCATACTGGACACACGCCAGCCTGTAGGCCCTCATATGTGACCTCTGAACCCTGGTGTTGATCTTGGGACCAGCCCCTGGTGTGGGCTGAGGGGGCGGCCATGGAGCTGGGCAGCTGCTTCAAGACCTACGAGGATTTCAAGGAGTGTTTCAGCGCCTACAAAAAGGAGAACAGGTGCTCCTTCATTCTCAGGGACTGCGTCTCCGTCCGCTTCCACAACCTCAACCATGGCACCTCCATCCGCGAGGACATCCTGTAAGGGCGGGGCGGGGGCGGGGCAGGAGGGTGGGGAGGAGGCCCGGGAGGAGGCCGGACTGTCCCCTGCAGGGGGACCTGGGGGAGGAGGGAGTGCAGCTGGGGCCCTGGTCTCGAGCGTTCGACAGGCATTAAGCACCCGTCCTGTGCCTGGTGGAAAAAGCAAAACCTTCACAGGCATCGCGTTTTGACCACCCACTTCCCCTTCACTCATTCACTCTATTACAGCTTTCCCGAAATTCCCGGAATAACAGCAATTTGCCCCATTCTTTGAGCACCTGCAGTGTCCCTCATACAAGGTTCTGTCTTCACAAATAGATAAAAACGCCTTCGCGAGGATTTCCTTCATTAGTGTTCTCTTCACAAAGCAATTAACCCGCTCAATTGTTGGTTAGTTTGCCCATTCATCCATTCATTTGTTTTGTACTTGGTTCTTGAGATTCTTCTGAGATTAACAACCGTTTCCAAACACTTCCCATGCCCCAGGCATCCTTCTCTGTGGCATGCATGCTTTACCCCGAGGGCTGTTTTGAGAATTATAGATAAATGCTATTTTTCCCTTTTGGCGGCTGAGAGGCTAAGATATGGGTTGAGAGTTCCATTGTGTTCAGGGTTCCGTGAAACAGCCCAGCTAAGAAAGTTTTACTTTTAATTTCACCATAAGAGAAAGAATGATGAAATAACAACAGACCCGAGGTCTTTGTAGCAGGGACCACGGAGGTGTGTCTGGAGCGAATTGAAGAGCAGGCCCTATCTAATCAACTCCAGCTAATGGCCGCCAGGTGAAAATGAGCCGGTGTTGCCAGAATTGGGGGCAGAAGTCACGAATCCAGGCTTTGGGTCAATATCTCCACTTCTTAAAAATTGCAAGTCAGTTCAAATTTGAATACACTCCGTGGGGGCCTACTCAAAGTACTTTAGGGGCTTCCTGTCTGAATTATGTTAGGCAGTTAAGGGAGCGGTGAAAGCCTCTTCTTGAGCCTGTTGGACCTTGATTGTTTTCAGCTCAAAATAATCCACATAACAAAGTGGCAAATTCTGGGGCAGCCTGCCTTGAACCCCATCCGTGGTTAAAAGGGAAAGCTTTAGGGTCAGAAAGATAGGCTTTACCGTAGAGTTTGGGCAAGATTTCGTTTTTTCTGACCGTTTCGTCTTCTGTAAAATGAGGTGGATGTGGTGAAGAGTAAAAACCAAAATGCATATAGGAGCAGAAATGTGGTGCTCTGTAAGTACTCACCGAAGTTGTAACTAGTACATGTTAGAAAATGGTACTTGAACTCAGTACTTTGAGAGCAAATGTGCTTTGCGAATTATCACTAAATGACCAAAAGTCCCATTCCACAGGGAGATTCTATGATTTTTATTCCCAGTTTCCTCTCATTTTTATATATGGCTGTTGTGTTTTGTTTTTGTTATGTCTTTTGGGGATTGATATTCTTCAAACAGTCCATGGAGTAGTCTCCTGTCTCTCTCCATTGCTGTTTAGCTTAATAGCTAGCTACCTTTTTCAGAATGTTTTCTTGGACCGCATTCCAGACACTCTTAGAACTTTACGGCCATTGTTTGATTTAATCCTCATCACACCCTTTGAACTAGGTCCTCATTGTCTGAGTTTTCATTTTCCATGTGTCGGTAGTCACAAGGCCTGGTAGGAAAGCAGATGTCATGCGAAAATCTTGCTAATAAACCAGCCACTAATAAAATTAGTCACTACTAAATAATTTCCTACTTATCCCTACCAGTCCCATTAGCATCTTTGGCACTCAGTTTCTGGCCAATCTATAGATGTGGTAAACATCAGGATAACACAATGGAAATAAAACTAATTGCAAACTAGAATTACGCATCTCCCAAGAGCTGTAGGACCTAGCGAAGTCTCTGAAAGTAATGGTTGAGAATTCCTTCCATCACCCTCAGCCTGACACCTGTGAACAAGGGAAGAAGGGAAATCAACAAGGCTGATGATGTGATAGGAATTTGACAAAGAATATGCATAGCAAAGATTTAATTAGGCTCTTGGGAAACCTGATAAAACCCAGGAATGTTTCCCTAAAACTGACCTTTCCATATTGTAAAAGTGAGACAGTAAATAAAGTATCATAGTAATTGGAGAAAATGTACCAGGAAAAAACCCCAACAGTTGACACTATAACTCATGCTTTGATTATTTTAAGAATTGGTACATGCTGCCATTATAACTTACATTTTGTTAAACTTAATGTATTTTTTTAAGATTTTGTTTATGTGTCAGAGAGCCCAGGCAGGGGGAGCAGCAGGCAGAGGAAGAAGCAGGCTCCCCGCTGAGCAAGGAGCCCAATGCGGGGCTTGATCCCAGGACTCTGGGATCATGACCCTAGCCAAAGGCGGACACTTAACAGACTGAGCCACCCAGGTATCCCTATATATTTTTTTAACTATTTAAGTGATCTCTACACCCAGCGTGGGGCTTGAACTCACAACCCTGAGATGAAGGGTCGCATGCTCTTCCCACTGAGCCAGTCAGGTGCCCCTATATATAATATTAACTTCATAATTTTAGTCTCCTATTTTAAAATAAAGTTCCACTTAAATCTTTTTTTTCTACTATTTACTATGATGTGTTGTTTCTGGGGGGATGTTTTTAGCTGCTAATTAAGTGAAAACTCTGGCTCAGAATGGCTTATTCGTAGAAGCCCAGAGGGGGGGCCTTTGAAGGTGACTGTTTCCATGGCCCAGGCTTTTTGTGTCTTTCCATTCTGCCATCCTCAGTTCTCAGCTTTGCCTGCAGGAAGTCTCCCCACATGGCACAAATGCAGGGGTCATGTCCAAAGGGAAAAGCCTTCCTTGGTTTCCTGCAGATTTCCTATCATGTTTCTTTCTCCAGAATTGGGCCAGTATCCATGCCCATTCCTAATGAGATTACCTTAATTGGCTTAGACTAGCCCTGACGTACTTAGCTATGTGGGGGAGGGATGGCAACCCAAAATAAGTTGGCTTTCTGTTAGGAAGGAAGAAGGGGTTAAGGGCTGTTGAGTTAGCAACCCACAGATCCAGTCACAACCTTTTAAATGAATTCGCTTCTAGTGGTTCTGGTTGGTTTAGGATGGGGTACTGACTTTTCATAGACCAGTACTCTTGTTATTTCCGTATTTACGGGTAAGGATTTGGGGGCTTAGAAGAAGCGAAATGACTTGTCCAGGTTCACACAGCTAATAAGTGGTAGAGCTGGAACTTAAACTCAGATCTTCTGACTCGGAGTCTTGTTCCTAACTCAAGTTTTATTGTTTAAAATGGCTTTATTCCACCTATAAAAATCCTATTCATTGCTGAAGGTGTGATTTACACACAAGGACACAAATCTTAAGTAAAATTAATCAAAAGCCTTAGTTAATCTGTACCAGTCCCCAGAGAGTGAATCACTCTTTGTTCATTTATAAGCATATTGCTTGTACCTCTCTTTAACTTAATTTTGATTTCACTGGCTTTTTCACTTAATTTTGATTTCACTGGCTTTTTCACTTAATTTTGATTTCACTGGCTACCTATGTGAGCCTCTCCCCGCTCACTAGACTTAGAGAGTGGAGACTATCTAGTCTGTATAGCCCTGTGAGCAACTAGTATAGCGTTCAGTACATAACAGGATTTGGTAAATGTTTGAAATTAAATGAAGGACTTGTTCAAAGTCATAGTTAGGAAAAGGAGTAGTGCGGGGACCAGAATCCAAGCGTTCTGATGGAACGTTCCCAGTGGTCTTCCTAGTGTACTTCTCATGTTCTACAAGGAGAACTTCCTGTGCTCCGCAGTCGATCATTTAGCATTCATTTGGTATGCCTGCTTCTAGCACCTGGTGTGTGCTAGCTGTGGGAGCGGGCACTGGGAGCACACTGGTGGCACTGTCCGGTAGGGAATACACCTACACAGTGGGTGGGAAGCAAGGCTGGCTGACTCCCTTCCTCCAGGTCTTCGTTGAGCAGTCTCAGATGTAAGCAGGAAGGGAGATTGAGAAAGGTGTGAAACCTTGTGCCTGTCTTCAAGGGAGTCGATGCTTTAAGCCATGAGACAACTAAGTACACATTAAAATAACTGCGGTGCTCAACAAGTTCTTAACAAAAGATGTGTGTACTTCACTGTATGTAGGTTATAGCTCAAAAAAAAAGATGAAACGAAGCAGGGAAAAAACAGGCTTCAACCTAGTACCCAGTATGTTTGAAATGCATGATGGCAACAAGGACATTATGTGTAGAGATCTTTAAGGAAGTTACTGAACCTGACTAGTGTGTTGACGGTCAACTTGACGAGGGTAAGAATGAGTATTCTGAGAAAGGAGAGAGATTTTGAAAGCGGACAGGCAGTATAAGGGTTAATTACACAGACTGTAGCCAAGCAGGCTTAGTTCAAATCCCAGATCCTTATCCTTGAGAACATTTTTAAGCCTGTTTCCCCATCTGTAAAATGAGGATAATAGAACCCCTTTCCTAGTATAAAATGGTGCATGTTAGGGTCTTAATATAGCCTGGCACATAATACCTTACTACATGTAGAACTGGTAGGAAAGAATGTAAAAGACGTGTTAACGTATTGGGTATAGATGTGGAAAAGCGGGAATTAAAAAGAATGCCAAGGTTTCCACCCTGGGAGGTACAATCAGTCATTAATGGAACCAGGAAAGATTTGAAAGACCTTTGTGGTTGGCATTCACCAGTATCTTTTTTTGAACTGGCCTAACATATGTGTACTAAGAGCACATGAGGTCAATCTAATTTGATGAGCTAGGGCTATGTTCAGACGTTGAGCCAGCTAAAGGGTAGGGTCCAGTCTATGGGCTTAGGGAAGGCTTCCTAGAAACGATGGTTGCATGTAGTCCTGAAGAATGCGTAAGCTTTGAGATGGAGGCAGGTGGGAAGGGCATTCCCGAGAGAGACAAACACGAGAAAAGGCAGAGAGTTGAGACACAGCATAGTGAATACAGGAAGCTGTAGACAGTTTGTCTTTCTGGGGCACAAAAAATAAGATGGTGAGGGAGTGGGAAAGGAGGCTGATGAGACCAGCAGAGGCCACACCTCGGTCACCACTAACTGGCCTTGCCATACTACTGGGCTGCTCCAGCCCCTTCCTGGCCCTGAGCTAGGGATGGTGTTGCCGCCCCAGCACTGTGCACACAGCAGGTGCAGGCATTTTCAGCCCTGGACCACTCCACCCTGTTATTGCAGGCCTGACATATCCTGTTTTTCTAATACCCCACAGGGTGGGCAGACAGGACCAGCTAGATTCGAGTGTTTGGAAAAGGGTTAGTGAGGTGCCCAGGCTGTGTCACGTCATGCCAGGGGCTGAGATTTTTTCCTCCTCTCCTGGTTGCTAGGACACTCCCTGAGGAGGCAGGGGTGTGACCCATCCCACCTATGGTCTATGCGTCATTCATCGGAACATCTTTGATAAGCATCTGCTGAAAGAATAGCATTGTGTTAGGTGCTTGGAATACACTGAGAAATAACTCAGTCCTGCCACTTGATGACAGCCCCATCCAATTGTAAAAGTACTTTATAAACACCTAGGAGAATGTCACAAGGCATAGGAGCTGTAATAACAGTGGCAGGCTTTTATTTTGCATAAATAAAAGGCTGAACCAGGCTCTGGGCTAAATATTATGTCGGAGGCTTATTTAATCTTCATAACAATCTTTTTTTTTTTTTTTAAGATTTTATTTTTAACTAATCTCCATACCCAACATGGGGCTGGAACTTAAAACACCAAGATCAAGAGTTGCACGCTCTACCAACTGAGCCATCCGGGCACCCCTAATGCTCATAACAATCTTCATAAGATAGTCTCATTTGATGACTAGGAAACTGTACACAGAGGGGTAAAGTGACTTGACCAAGGTCAAAGAGCTTCTGAGTGGTGGAGCCCTGATTAATATCCAAGCAGTCAGCCTCCAGCATCTCCACCGTTTAACCACTAGGTATACTGCCATCCAGAGAGCCTTTTATGTTAAATAAATGCTGTGAATTCAGAGAAGGGAGCAGTTACTGTGGGTTGAAGACATCCACAAAGCCTTCCTGGAGAAGGTGGGACCTGATTTGGCCTCGAAGCATGGGTTGAATGGGGGTAAGAAAAGAGCAGATACTCAATTTAATCACCCCTCTCCTTTGAATCATCACTTTCAGCCTAGAGTGGCAAAGCTGACAGGGTCCTAAAGATCATCTGACCCAGGGGTTCTCCCACTCTCTCAGGATTTGGACATTTTTGTTTAAATAAAATGAATAGAGATTTTTCCCGTGAGAGAGGGGCACTTGTATCTTTGCTCTCTGGAGGAGGAGGCAAAGGCAGTAATTCCCAAAAGGCAGGAATGAAGGGGACATTTTTTTATATAATAACTTTTTATTATGTTAGTCACCATACAGTACATCCTTAGTTTTTGTTGTAGTGTTCCATGACTCATTATTTGCGTATAACACCCAGTGCTCCACGCAATACGTGCCCTCCTTAATACCCATCACCGGCCTATCCCAGTCCCCCACCCCCTCCCTTCTGAAGCCCTCAGTCTGTTTCCCAGAGTCCATAGTCTCTCATGGTTCATTCCCCCTTCTGTTTATCCCCCCTTCATTCTTCCCTTCCTTCTCCTACCAGTCTCCCTGCTATTCCTTATGTTCCACAAATGAGTGAAACCATATGATAATTGTCTTTCTCTGCTTGACTTATTTCACTTAGTCTTAGTCCTTAATCTCCTCCAGTCCCGTCCATGTTGCTGCAAATGTTGGGTAATCGTTCTTTCTGATGGCTGAGTAATATTCCATTGTATATATGGACCACATCTTCTTAATCCAGTCATCTGTTGAGAGGCATCTCGGCTCCTACCACAGTTTAGCTATTGTGGACAACGCTGCTATGAATGTTGGGGTGCATATGGCCCTTCTCTTCACTACGTCTGTATCTTTGGGGTAAATACCCCGTAGTGCAATTGCTGGATCATAGGGTAGCTCAATTTTTAACTTTTTAAGGGACCTCCACACTGTTTTCCAAAGTGGCTATACCAACTTGCACTCCCACCAGCAGTGTAAGAGGGATCCCCTTTCTCCACATCCTCTCCAACATTTGTTGTTTCTTGTCTTGTCAATTTTTGCCATTCTAACTGGTGTAAGGTGGTACCTCAATGTGGTTTTGATTTGAATTTCGAAGGGGACGTTTTAAACAGCAAGGAACCAGCTGGCCCTCTGCTGCTGCCTCTTGTCTGTTCTCCCTTGTGTCTTGCCTCCCACTGAATCATTGGGAGCTACAGATGGGCCACGAGAGTGAATGAAGGGAGTGGGGCTTAGACTGCGGACAATGTAAATGAACGCAGTGTTAGTCGGGCAGGGTCTTGACAAAAGAGCTGAACCTTTTGGGATGGGAGTGTGAATGTCAGTCTTCCTTCCCTATATTCTGCTCTGCCTCGAGGTCTCTAGGACACATATCAGCCACTGTATCCCTACAGGGTCTTATCTTATAAGAGAAAGGGGTGGGCAGTACCTTTCTCACTGTCACCTCTACCTTCCCTAGATATGTGCAGGTGAAATTTGTCTGTATTCGGACTCAGTCAAACAGGAAGAGAACCTCAGAGGCGGACATGTGCCCAGCGTACTTGCTCCTGCGGTACAATGAGAAACTGGATAGACTGTTTATCAGTGAACTCAACACCCAGCATATCCATGTTGACTCCAAAACTGCAGGTCCTGGAGGAGACGCTGCTGGCAAGTCTCAGAAGACAATGTGCGTGCCGAAACCCCAGCCTGCGCAGCCCGCGGTCAAGAAAGACCTTGACCTGGCCAACAAGTCCCCCGTTGAACCATCATTTTGCCTAGATAAGGTCCGAGCACCCTCAAAGCCAGAGCAGGAGGGCATCACTCCTTCTGACCTGGCCAAGATAGCAAAAGTGATGAAAAACTTTCTTAAGGTAGATGAGGGTTCCATGGCTTCTCTCAGCGTGGGCAATAGCCAAGACCTGGACCGGCTCAGCTTCCAGAGCAGCAAGATGAGCGATCTGTTCCTCCGCTTCCCAGAGAATCTCTTGCTACACCGGGTGGAGAACTCCCAGGGCCACATCCTTTATGCTTTCTTGGTGGAGAACAAGGAACGAGAGGGTCGCGTGGTACACTTTGCTGTGCTTCAGGCTGAGACAGCCACCTCCGTGGCCAAGATGCTGAGTATCTTCACGGAGTTCAACTCAGATTGGCCCAAGGTCAAGGTGGTGTTTGTGGACCCGTCCTTCCCCCATCGCGCCATCCTGCAGGAGATCTTCCCTGCCGCGCGCATCCTCCTCTCCATCTACCACACCACCCGGCTCCTGGAGAAGAAGTTGCATCGGAGTTCAGCAAATCCATCCTTTAAAAGACTCATGAAGGAAGCCCTGCGGGAGGCCGTGTTTGTCACTTCTGATGCCAGCCTGCAAAATCTCTGTCAGATGTCCCAAGCCCTACTAGACGAGCAGCTCTTTGGCTTCCTACAGGCCCACTGGTTCTCCTGTGAACTGCTCTGGTACATGCACGTGAGGAAAGGCCTGCATGCGTGTAACACGTACATGGACAGCCTAGATGTGGTCACCAGCAAGGTGTCCAGCCTCTTCCGGGAACAGCAGTCTCTGCTGGACTGCATCCTCCGCTTTGTGGATTATATCGACTTCTTTAATACCAAAGGCTTGAAGAACCTCCCCACAGCTCCTCCCAAGTTAAAGAGAGCCCGGCCAGCCAGCATGCCACCAAAGCCCAAGAAGGCATTTGGAGTCTGTGGGGGTAGCCTGACCAGGCTCCCCATGGAAGAGACCAAGCCAGGCCCACAGCGGGTACAGCTGCAGCAGCCGCCACAAGCGCGGCCCTCCCAGGCTGGCATGCTAGACGCCTTGCACGGCAATGGCTCCCAGCTGGCCTATAAGCTGTGCCATCATGAGTGGGAGGTGGTGCAGAACTCCACCCACCTGGTGGACATGGCTGGCTCCTCCGTGGACATTCAGCTTCTAGAGGATTCTCACCAGGTGAGCAAAGACGGCTGTAGCTGCAGCTGTTCCTTTCAACGGTGGTACCGCCTGCCGTGCCGCCACATTTTGGCCCTGCTGCACACCAGCCAGAAGCCCGTGGGAGAAGCCATGGTGTGCCGCCGGTGGCAGAAGAGGTACCAGCACCTCCTTGGGCCCAGTGGGGAGCTCCGGGACCCCGTCATGGTCCCAAACACAGGCCAGCCTGGGAAGCAAGGACGGAGTGACATGATTCAGGACCTAAGCAGGGAGCTAGCAAACCTGCTCATGCAGAGTGAGGGGCCAGAGCTAGAGGAGCGCTGTTCCACCCTGCGCAAGATTGTGGACATCTGGGCGGACCCCTGCCAGCCGCCTGAGCCCAGTCAGCAGCCAGAGGACTTCAAGGATGTGGGCCGCCTCCCTTTCCTCTGGGGAAAGCCAGAGGAAGGGGAGGGACTCCCTCTCGCTGGAGCCACGATTCACGATTGAAGCACTTGCACTGGCACACTGGACCACAGACCCCTCTCCTTGGAAGTCTGAGAGCTCAAGGCGGGCAGGACATGGCTAGGGGTCAGCATTTTCACCAGTGTCTTCCTAGGTAGGGCTAGGAAGATTGTTACAACAGGGGGAAGAGGAACCCCACTGTGTGACAGTCCTTTGAATCCATTCCTCTTCTGCCCTACCTTTGTCATTCCTCGGGAGCCTCCTTCATTGTCAAGGCCAAAGTTATCTCCTTGCCGAAAGGTCACCCCTCTTTCTGCCCTGACTCCTGAGATCAGATCTTACTCCCATTAGAGAGATGAACTACTGCCCCAGGATAGGATGAAACAAAATATACCTGGTAAAAGGGCCTGTTTTCAGGGACAGAGGGACAGAGGGTGACCCTTGGCTGTTGCTGCTCTTTACAAAGATTCTGTTATTTGTACTTATTTTTATTCATATTAAATAAAGGTTTTTGTTTTGTTTTTTAATAAAATCAAACAAGCAGGGGAAATGTGTGCTGCTTGAACAGGGAAGGAATCTAATGGGGGTTGTGGCACTCCACAGCACCTGATGCCTTAAATTCAAATACTTAACAGTCCACCACCGGCTTCATGCTCTTCCTGCCAACCAAGCCTTCAACACTGATTTCAGGCTACCTATAATTCTAGCAGGAGGAGGCCAAATAGATGTGGGACGGGGGGGACCTGAACCCTAGATTCCACTGCCTGCGCTTGCTGGGTGACTGGGCAAGTTTCTAAGTTCTTTGACCCCTGGCTTCCCATCTGTGAAAATAGTGTTGGCCTGTTCTAATCCCAGTTTACCCTCTAGATTTACATAAACAGAACATTTTCATTCCAGTTCTAAGCCCCAGCATGGACTTCTGTTGTTGTTGCTAGTTTGTAATCTTCATCACCTAAAGCCTGGGAGCTACCCAGCTTTCCCAGATGTCATCTTCAGGGGAACTGAGGTCGAAGGTGGCAGTCAGTGTTGGCTCCTGCACTAGTCTGCCATGACCTCAAACAAGTCACAGCGCCATTCTGGATCTCTTTCTTCTGTAAAACACTGGAGGGAGTGGAGCTGGGCAACACAAGGTTCAGCTCTCCCAAGGAGATCCGGATTTCCTCAATTCTAAGGGCTGGGCCCCTGACCACTGATGGAGAAGGCAGAATTTGAGACCTGGGCCTCAGTTTCCCCATCAGGAGGAAGACACAGTACAATCACGGAGGCACGATTTCCTACCTGCCCCCCCCCACACACACACACCCGGGGCTTCGGAATTTGACTGGAAGAGAAAGAAAAATCCATAAAGCACTGCTATTTATTTTCATTTTCGGCCCCTGAGGAGTTTCCATAGTAACCAGCCCTTCCTGAGTTGTCTCCCCAGACGCGGGTCTTCTGAGTTCCAGCTTCCAGGACTCAGGCTCGGCAGGATGCTAGTGTCCTCGGGCTTTCATTGGTCACCGCCAGCCGAGCCCCTCGTAACCCTAGGAACAGGGCCCGCCCACAAATCGCCCGGCTACGATTGGTCTAGGCCCCAAAAACCGAACGCGAACTCTTCAGGCCATTGGCCCGAGTCACGGCGAAGCTGGTGCCGCGGTTGGTGAGCCTAGAGGTCAGTCAGAGTCAGAGGCAGGGTCAAATAGGGAGAAATGGCGACGGAGCCAGGCAGTGGGTGAGTGATTTCTGAAGGGGTGGAGGTGTGAAGCGATTGATGACCGCGGTCAGCCATGACACAGCTCCCAAAGGGGTGGGAGGTTGACTTCTCTTCTGGCTCCGGCCGGACTCGGAATGGGAACGTCTGACATCTACATCCTCCCACCCGGGTTAGAGGTGAGAGGTCAGAGGCTGCGTCCCCTCTCTGGTGTTGGGACCTGAGGTACTGTGGAAAGCAGTCAGGACCCCAAGCCAAAGACTCAGCTTCCAGCTACTTACGGAGTAATGATGGGCAAGTCACTTAACCTCTTTGAACCTCAGTTTCTCATCTGTAAAATGGGAACATAACCCGGTTTGGGGCCAAGTAGAGGAAACATTTGAACAGAGTACTGCAGTTCATAGAGGGATTTATGGAGAGGCAGTAGAACCCATGCACATTTGATAGCCCCTGTTTGTGGTTGAAGGGCTTGAGGCTCAGAGGGAGTCGCTGACTTGCCCAGAATCATACAATTGGGCGGGGGGGAGGCAATTACAGTTCTCTTATATATACTAGGACCAAATGAAAGAATGGATGCCAAGCAGTAATCTGTAAATATAAAGTGCTAAATAAATATTTAAAATGCTATTTAAGGGGGAGGGGGGAAGACCATATGCAGGTCTAGCCTTCACACCCACTTAAATCTCTGGGAACTGAATCTTCCCATGGCCAGCTTACCAGTTAGGTCTCAGCTCCAATGTCATCCTCTCCCCCCACCCAGAGAGAGCTTCCCTGGCCACCTTAGCTAAATATCTCTCCCTCTCCCAACTTACTCTCTACGTGTTACCCAGTTTTGTGGTCTTTGCAACCTTCATTGCCTGTTCTATTTTTATCTGTTAATATGTTTATCATGTATCTCCCCCAGAACAGTACTGATACACAGTAAGCAGTATTGTCTGGATGAATAATTGAGGAGCCAAGCCCCTACTCTCTCCTTAAAATTCTGTTCCTCTCCATAGGCCCATCTTTGGAACAAGATCAGGGAACTACATTCCAGCCTCAAGCTTCGGCTTAGTTGGAGCTTGAGATCCTGAGAGTCTCCTGGACAGCAGCCTTGCAGAGAAAGTATTTTGACCTTGGCATCTAGACATCTCCCATCTCCCCCATGGCCCTGACAATGCTGAATGAGCTCCTGATTGAGGACCCAAACCCACCTATGCTGCTGTATCAGGTTAGCAAGACTGCTCAGTTAGATACCCTCAACTACCAGAGCTGCTTTATGCAAAGTGTCTTTGCCCATTTCCCTGAGATCTTATTTATCCACCGGACCTATAACCCAATGGGCAAGGTGCTATATACCTTCCTGGTAGATGGCCCTCGGGTGCAGCTGGAGGGTCATCTCGCCCGGGCAGTCTACTTCGCCATTCCTGCCAAGGAGGATGCCGAGGGCCTAGCCCAGATGTTCCAGGTGTTCAAGAAGTTTAACCCAGCATGGGAGAGAGTCTGTACCATCCTCGTGGATCCCCACTTCCTCCCGCTGCCCACCCTCGCTATGGAGTTCCCCGCAGCCGAGGTCCTGCTCTCAGCCTTTCACATCTGTAAGTTCCTCCAGGGCAAGTTCTATCAGCTGTCCCTGGAACAGCCTGTTGAGAGGGTGCTCCTCACTTCCCTGCAGAGCACGATGTGCTCGGCCACAGCTGGCAACCTGAGGAAGCTGTATACACTCCTGAGCAGCTGCATCCCTCCGGCCCAGCTGCCCGAGCTCCACTCACACTGGCTGCTCAACGACCGCATCTGGCTGGCCCACCGCTGGAGAAGCCGGGCTGAGAGCAGCCGCTACTTCCAGGGCCTGGAGGTCACCACCCGCGTCCTCAGCCAGTTCTTCGGCACCACCCCCTGTGTGGAACAAGGCATGGTCTCTCTGCTCCGATACATGCAGCAGAACGCGGGAGATGAGGCAAGCTTCAGCCTGGGCCTGAGTGCCCAGAACAATCACGCTCCCTTAGACGTCAGCCCCGAAAGTCCCAAAATGGAGCAGCTGGTAGAAGCCCGCATCCAACACTCGCTCAATGCCATCTGCACGGGGCCAGCAGCCCAGCTCTGTCTGGGTGAGCTCGCTGTGGTCCAGAAATCTGTGCACCTCATCGGCTCCGGCTCAGAAAAGGTGAACATCCAGATTCTGGAGGACACCCACAGGGTGCAGCCCCAGCCCCCTGCCAGCTGCAGCTGCTACTTTCACCAGGCCTTCCACCTGCCCTGCCGCCACATCCTGGCCATGCTCAGTGCCCAACACCAGGTGCTCCAGCCCGACATGCTGCCAGCCCAGTGGACAGCAGGCTGTGCTGCCAGTCTAGACAACATCCTGGGCAGCAAGTGGAGTGAGACGCTGGATAAACACTTGGCCGTGGCTCTCCTCACTGAGGAGGTGGGGCAGCTCCTGCAGCAGTGCAGCCAGGAGGAGTTTGAACGGAGGTACAGCACCCTGCGGGAGCTGGCCGACAGCTGGATCGGCCCTTATGAGCAGGTCCAGCTCTGATTACCCTCCATGCCCACAGGTGCTCATGTACACGTACACACTCACACTATTGCATTTCCACGGGCCCTCCTGCCAGGAAAGGACAGGGGTCTTCTATTCTGCCACAGCCTGTTACCTAAAATGTATCTAGTTCCTAAGACAGGAGTCAGCAAACCTTTTCTGTAAAGGGCCTGGCAGTAAATATTTTACACTTTGCTGGCCACAGTCTCTGTTGTATATTCTTGGTTTGGTTTTGTTCGGCAGCCTTTTCAAAAGGTTAAAAACCATTCTTAGCTCAAGGGCCTTAGAAACAAGTGGCCCTGCTTCTAGGATAAGACACTGGGTAGAGATCAAGGGCAGGGGCTTGGTAACAGCTTCCCCAGTCATTAGATGACTCGCCTGACCCACAGGGGAGAGGAGATGGATCCCAGCTTTTGCCCCCTGGCCCCCACCCGGAGGTCATTAAAGTCAAATGTTGCCTATTCCAGCACTCATCTAGTGTTTTGTCTTCTAGAAGGCAGTAGAGCAAGTATCATGGAAAGAATAGACGTTGGAGTCTGACACTACGTGCAAATCCTGGTTCTTTCTCTGCCTGATTTTTTACTAGCTCTGGGATATCAGGCAAGTCACCCCTCAAAGGGCTCAGTCTGTTCATCTGTAAAAACGGAGATCCTCACGGCATTGGTAAGATTAAAGGAGAGCCTGCATATAATGGGCCCATGGCCAGTGGGTGCTCAAATAACTGTTCATTTTCCTTCCTTGCCTCTGGTCTCATCACTTTCCCTCAGCTGGCGGGGAATGTAAGGCAAGAGGAGAATCCACATCGCCTAGCACTTTGTACAAGAAATCTTGATCGAATCCCAAAACCATACAAAAGAGGCCTCCACTCCAAGCCGGGCCTCCTGCCTCAGGTAATTTTCACTGTAACTACTCTGAGAAGTCCTGTCTCCTGACTTAGTGGTATCTAGAGAAATTTCCTGGGGTCTGGGCCCTGATGAAAGACTTGTATTGACCAGAGTGGCTCAAACAACCACCCTATCCCCATCTGTGTCACAGGCACTCCCGATTCTATCTGCCCAAAAACCATACAGAGAAGCCACCCTATGTGTCTGGTGCTATTTCATCCAGCTACAAGCAGGAGCCAGGAGGCTGGCCTCTCCTGGATCTCATTAGGGGCATTTGCCCAGAGGCTGTGTGGGCACATGCCTGCTCCCACCGCGCCCCCTCCATGGCCCCCTCTGGCTCCGGATGGGCCATCATGAAAGCTTGAGCCGCCCGGATCAGGTCCTCTTCCCGCAGGCCTGGGACAGGCACGGTGGGGATGCCAGCGATCATCATGGCCAGGGTAAGGATGCAGATGTCAGGCTGGGAGCTCGCTTCCTTCCCCCCTGCCTCAGAGGGCATCGGTAGAACCCCTGGTGACAGCCCACACAGCAGCAGGGGCCCAGGCCGGCCGGGGCCGCCCAGGTGGGGAGCTCTGCTTCTGGGGCAGCCGTCCTCCCAGCCCAAGCTCTCCGGCTGCGTTGCATGGGGGAATTTGTTGTATCGGCCATACTCCTTCCGCTGCAGTGTCTCCCAGCTAGGCCCCCCAGGGCAGCCTCTGGCTTCTGGCACTGCCAGGGCCGGGCCCCAGGCCTGGGCTTTCTGGCTCAGTGGGCCTAGTCCACCAGAGGCCACCACCATTGGCTCTATAGGACTATAGAGGCCAAGGGATGAGCCCAGAGAAGTAGCCCCACCTGTAGAGACAGGAATGAGATGGAATGTTATTCTTGGTGTCTTTCAGGAGGCCCTGAGGGGCAGGGCATAGGAACAGAGCACTGGAAACAGGAGCAATTAAGACCAGCCCGCCAGGGCTGTCTAGTGGCTGGGAACTAGGTGTTTTACTCATATCCGCACCCCCAGTCCCCAACACCGAGTAAGTAATGGAGAAGTGTTTGTTGAGTGAATGAGTGAGGGAGCGGGTAGCTACTGGCAAGGACTTTTGGAATGGCTTTCTTCGGAGAACTGACTCCAGGGCCAGCCCATAAATGTCCAGCAGAGCCTCCACCTCCCCAGAGCCAGGAAACAAGTTCTCAGGGAAAGTTGTGGTATCCCCTCCAGTTCCAGGAGCCCCTCTCTCACCTTGGCTGGAAGGCAGAAGACCTTGATGAGTTTGTGGAGACATGAAATAGGACATGGCTGCCCCAAAGCCCCCGTTTGTGAGGGAACAGTCGTCTGCCTCCTGTCCTACCCCTTCCACCATTCTAGAATGTCACCTCATAGTCCCTCCCCTTTACACCTGGAACCTACCTCACAGCACTGACCTGTTCATTCTAAGAACCTGTATATGACAATGGGATGGGGTTAAAAGAGCACTGGACCAGGAACTGGACATTCTAGGTTCTTACCTCTACCTTGGGCAAGTCACTTGGACAGTTTTGTTCCTTGGTAATCTCCTCTGTAAAGTGGAAGTAAGGACTACCCACTCCCTCAACAGAAGTTGTGAGGATTAAATGAGATTATCTGTAATGGAAGCAAATGATCAGACATACAAATAACGAGGCGAGTGCTTTGTGCTCTGCAGTACAAGAGAGGGAGCGCTCTGCACTCATTCCTTTGCTCTGTGACTTTGGAATACATTCCCATCTCTAGGCTTTGGCTTCCCATCTGCAAAATGAAATCGTTGGTCCAGGGCACTGGGTCTCACACTGGGATACACATTAAATTCTCTTGCGAGCATTTAGAAATCCTGATGCCCACCCTCATCCCAGACCAATTAAATCAGAATCCCTGGCTCAGACCCAGTTAGCAGTATTTTTCAAAGTCCCTCAAGTGGTTATAATATATGCCAAAGTCAAGGCCTCTATTCTAGGGGAATGCTTCTCAATCCTGCTGTACATTAGAATCTTTGGGGAGCTTTTACAAAAGAATGTGTAGGCCTAATCCTCCAACAAGTGGAATGGGAATCTCTGGAGATGGGGCTTGGGGCTTTAGCTCTTTAGTTTATCCCAGATAACCCTAATGAGTAGCCAGGCTAGGAACCACTGGTCTAGGTGATGTCTGTAATGCTCTGTCTAGGGACGCCTGGGGTAGCTCCATCGGTTAAGTGTCTGCCTTCAGCTCAGTTCATGATGCCAGGGTCCTGGGATCAAGCCCTGCGTCAGGCTCTCTGCTCAGCAGGGGAGGCTGCTTATCCCTCTCCTGCCCCTGTTCGTGTGCGCTTGCTCTCTCTCTCTCTCTCACTGTCTCTCAAACAAATAAAATCTTCTAAAAAAATAAATAAAAATAAAATGTCCTGTCTTGCTCTGACCTGCTGACCCACAGCGATTCTACAAGAAGTCCCCCTCACGGGCTTCCAGGGCAAGGAGACCCTCCAGTGATCGGTGTCAGCATCGGCTGTGTTTATTTCCAGGCCTGGCTGGCAGCAGTATGGCCAGCTTCAGACCAGCCACAGCGCCAGGGCCAGGACACCTGTGGCCCTGCTCCAGGGCGGCTGCAGGCCTTTACTCGTACTTGCAGAAATCCTTAAGTCCTTTCGGCAGGTGGAGCCCATCAATGGCCAACCGGTGCACCACGCTCCTCTGGATGACCAGGCGGCACAGAGTCTGCAGGGACGGCACTGTAGAAAGAAGGCTGTCAAAGGCAAACTGAACTGGAGGGGGCTCTGAGGCTGAGACACAGAAGACCTAGGTCCTGGTTCTCCCTTTGTCATTAACTTGGGCAAGTCCCTTCTGCTCTCCAGGTCCAGCCTGTGTCACAGGGCTGTTTATGTGGTTGACCTAAGCACCTCTTTCAAAACCTCCACAATGTTGCAGCCCTATTTCTATATGAACCCTCCCTTAGCAGTTGCCAGGGTTACAGGTAGTGCCTGATTCACCTGTGCATGCCCAGCCTCCAGCACAGGTCTGAACCCACAGAGTGGGTTCTAGTTCACTGAATTCATAAAATGATCAGAGGTGTAAATAAAGGGCTTAAGAGGGCTATAAAGGACCAGATCTCACGAATAAGATACTCTCAATCTGGGGCCTATGATGCCTTTAAACTGGTATGCCCAAATCTAGGAACATTCGTTTAATAAAAGAGCACACAATTTTGAAAGCAACTCAGGTGTAACATCAGTTTAGAATCCCTGCCCTAGCTTAATACAGAAAATACTGGCAAAGCAAGCACCCTGATGGATCACAGCTGAGATGGCTAAAGGGAGGCCCAGAGCCAGGGAGTGACTTGTCCAAGATCCCAAGCAGAGGCAGAATTTGAAGTCAGATTCCCCAACTTCTAAACTAATGCTTGACGGACCAAGGCCTTGCTAGCTGGCTTGGAATCCTAGCAAGTTCCTGTCCCCGCACTGGGCCAGGAGGGGTCGCTGCTCAAGGGGTGGGATACCTACAGCCATACTCGAGCTGGACCAGGCGCACGCTCTTGGTGGAGGCAAACACGTCCACCACTGCGTAGAGGGGCTGGGCGGCTGGCAGCCCCCGGGCGCTGGGGCCCATGTCCTCGCCGTTGATGACGATGTGCATGTCGGCCGTGCCGTCCGGGCGCGGGCAGAAAAGAACGCCCAGGCGACTGCGGCGCGCGGTCGGAGGCAGGACGTTCAGCACATACAGCTGATCCAAGAGGTGGCTGTAGAGCCCGGGCCGGCTGCGACCCACCAGGCGGTCGCGGGGAATACGAAACTGCTCAATGCACAGATACGGTTCCACCAGGAGGGCTGGGGGGCGGCTGGGGGCCAATGCCTCTGCCTCCGGGCGGTCCTCCCGGGGCACGCGGTTGTGATGGCGCGTGATGGCGAAGACCCAGGTGTGGCCAAGGCTGACCAGGTCGGGCAGCGAAAACTCGGGCACGGCGGCCAGAGTGGCGGGGTCTAGAGCGGTCAGGCCGAGGCGCAGGTGCCCGCACCAGCCCAGCTCTTTCTCCTCGATCTCGACCAGGAATACCTGGCCCGGGGCCAGCGGCTCGCGACTGAAGCATACGCCGTGAGCGAAACTCTCCACGCGTGTGGCCCGCGTCCCGGAGGGGTCCACGCGGATATTGGCACCGTGCACCTGGTGGAAGCGGGTGGGAGGGGGCTCGGGGCGCGCGGATCTCCAGGCCGCACCCAAGTCCACGGGGTCGGAGACAGCAGCCATCTCCCGGCCGCGAGACAGGCCAGCGGGCGCCGGGGGCTATTTTGGGCGGCGTGCTCAGAGGGTAACCGCGGGGGCACCAAGTAAGGTAACCCTCCCATCCCCCCGACTGCCTTCGCCGAGGCTCCGCCCTGGGGTCCTAGCGCCGCTTGCTCAGCCATCCAGCCTGGACCGGGGCCCCCGGGAGGCCGGGGGATCCTGGCCGCCCCCATCTGGGTCATCTGATGGCTGGCGCGCGAGAGACGACCGGGCAGGACTGCGGACTCTGACCCCGCGCAGGCCGCCGTCTGCGAGCCACCGGTCCCGGGGAGGGGGGGGGGGGGGGCGGACCAACGAGGCGCCGGAGGATGACTGTCACGTGACGCCGGCCCCCACGTGACTCGCACTCCACCTGACCTCCCGCGGCCGGGCCCCTCCGGGAGAGCAAGGACGCGGGGGAGCAGAGGTGAGGACACCCCGGGAGGCTGGAGGGGACCCGCAGCCCGGGGCGGTGCGGCGGGTGGGCGGTGGGGCCGGGCCGGGGACTCCTCTGGGCGCTGCGCTGCCAGCTCGTCCGCGGGGGGGCCACGCGGAAGCGCCGAGGAGCGAGGGAGCGCGGAAACAGGCGGCCCCGCTTCCTGCCGCAGATGGTCGGAGCCGCGCTGTCGCCGCCTTGGCTGCTGCTGCTGCTGCTCCTGCCCTGGGCGCCCCCGGGCCAGGCAGCGCCGGACCTGGATGAGATCCAGTGCCTGCCCGGGTTGGCCAAGCAGCCGGCTTTCCGCCAGTACTCCGGCTACCTTCGTGGCTCCGGCTCCAAGCACCTCCACTACTGGTCTGCGGCCCTCCCTCCGGGGCGGGGAGGGGACGGGGCGCGAGCTGGGGGAGGGTCTGAAGACCCCCGAGGGGGCCTGGGAGCCGGGAGCACTGGAAGGGGCCCCTCCGCCTGCACCGACCCTGCTCTGCCTCCCCTCCCAGGTTTGTGGAGTCCCAGAAGGATCCCAAGAGCAGCCCTCTGGTGCTTTGGCTCAACGGAGGGCCGGGCTGCAGCTCCCTCGATGGCTTCCTCACGGAGCACGGCCCCTTCCTGGTGAGTGGAAGGCCACTGTCTCCCCCCTAACCAGGAAGGGGAGAAGACCGGGCGTCCCTAAAGGAAAGGGCTGGGGAGGAGGGAGAACAGGACTTGGAGGTGTTCCCAAGTGTGCCCTTTCCCTGAGCCTGGGTTCCCTCGTCTGTACCATTGGCTTGACTATCCGCACCTCTCGGGGGTTTTGCCTGAATGTGGAGTGCCCAGCACAGGGGCCCAAAACTTCCACCCGCTTGGCCCTTGGCACTTAGCCATCTCTCTCCTCCTCAGGTGCAGCCAGATGGTGCCACCCTGGAGTACAACCCCTATTCTTGGAACCTGGTATAGACGGAGCTGTGGGTCCTGTGGGGGTGTCTGGGCACTTGGATGGGTTGGGGAGCCTTCTTCAGTTGGTTTCCTCCCGCCATGTAGATTGCCAATGTGTTGTACCTTGAGTCCCCAGCTGGGGTGGGCTTCTCCTACTCTGATGACAAGACTTATGCAACCAATGACACCGAGGTGAGCCCCATGCCTGCCCAGTGCCCCACCCTCCCTCGTTCTCTAACGGTGGCACGACCCGGGACAGTCCATTTTTGGCTCTGTCATAAGCTGTGTGCGGTCTTGGCGAAGCCACTTCCTCTTGCTCCGAGTTGGGGGGTGTCATTATCTCTGAGGTTCTTTCTAGCTCAAATACCAGAACCATTTGATTGCCTCCATCCTGCTTTCCCTAGGTCGCCCAGAGCAATTTTGAGGCCCTGCAGGATTTCTTCCGCCTCTTCCCGGAGTACAAGGACAATGAGCTTTTCCTGACAGGAGAGAGCTACTCCGGCATTTACATCCCCACCCTGGCTGTGTTGGTCATGCAGGATCCCAGCATGAACCTGCAGGTACAGGGCCGCTGCGGGAGGGGAGTGAGGCAGCTTATGGTCGTGGCCTTTTGGGTAGCGAGGTCAAACGGGCCATCTTCCCTGTCCAACCCGGTCTGCTTTGTAACATGCTTGCCACGGGCTGGCCTACCTCTGCTCACGTGCCTCCCACGACAGGAAGCTCACCTGTCAGCCAGCCAGCTCTGTTCTTTGCTTTGAGTGGCCTCCCCACAAACCACCTTAGATTTCAGTTTCCAGATGGCTAGAGGTCTGGGTGTCGTCAGGGGAGGCTCTTCCTCTCCCTCCAGATGACCTGAATGCCCTGGGTGTTTCACAGGGGCTGGCCGTGGGCAACGGGCTGTCCTCCTATGAGCAGAACGACAACTCCCTGGTCTATTTCGCCTACTACCATGGCCTTCTGGGGAACAGGTATGGGACGGGGCAGTTGGGCAATCTCCAGGGTGGGGCAGGTCATGAGATCTCAGGTCTGCTCTCCAGGCACATGATACCCGGGCCCTACCCCAGTTTATGAGCAGGAGGTGGGGGCTGGGGTTCCTGGAAGTGTTCCGTGCCGAAGGGGACTGAGGAGGGCTGGCAGGATGGCCCCAGAGCAGCGAGGTTTGGAACCTACATACCATCCCCTGTGATCCATTTCCTCATCCCCTGGGGGCAGGTGGTGGTAGGAGGTTGGAAGGAGAGGGTGGGGGGCCCGCCTTGGGCCTGAACACTGTTTTCATGCATCTCCTATAGGCTCTGGTCTTCCCTCCAGACCCACTGCTGCTCTCAAAACAAGTGTAATTTCTATGACAACACCGACCCAGAATGCGTGACCAATGTGAGGTTCTGCCCCCAACCTCTGTCACCCCTGACACCCCCAGCCCTGAGAACAGGACCACATCCCCTCCTTGGGGACTCCTGACCCCATCCCCTATGGCTTTCCTATTCTGTCTCTTCCAGCAATTTGGTGTTTTCTAGGACACATCTAGGAATGTGTTCTTGTCACCCTTTCCTGTGACTTTCTGGGCAAACCCTGTAACCCCCGGGAGGGAAAGGATCTCTCACTTATTGAGCACCTACTGTGTGCCGGGCACGGGGCTGACGTAGGTCAACACAGATTGTTTAATCTTCAAGATTCTCCTTTAAGGGAGATCGTATTGTCCACATTTTCCAGAAGAGGAAACTGAGGCCAAGAATGTTAAAGTCCTCGCCTGAAGTCACAGTGCTAGGAAGTAGTGGCACCAGGGTTTGGACCCCCGGGCTGGCAGATTCCTTCCACTGAGCCTCAGTTTCGCTACCTGTAAAGAAGTGGGGGAAGGGTAACGACAAGAGGTGAAGTAGGAGAGTGATAATCTTGGGACGCATTGGTGAGATCTTGGGGAGGCCAGGGTCCCGTGACGCGAGGTGGCTTGGCCTGTCATTGCAGCTGCAGGAAGTGTCCCGCATCGTGGGCAACTCTGGCCTCAACATTTACAACCTCTACGCCCCCTGTGCTGGGGGTGTGCCCGGCCATTTAAGGTAGGCCCCTTGGTGAGCCCCGGGGGGTGGGGGGCTGGGCCAGCCCCGCCTGGAGGCCGAGGCACCCATCCCCACTTTACTTGCAGGTACGAGAAGGGCACTGTCGTGATCCATGATTTGGGCAACATCTTCACTCGCCTCCCGCTCAAGCGGATGTGGCATCAGGTGTGCAAGCAAGCGCACGGGCTGCTTCCTGGTGGGGGTGGGCCAAGGAGGCGAAGACCCTGACCTAGGTCCGTGTCCCCAGGCCCTGCTGCGTTCCGGGGATAGGCTGCGCATGGACCCGCCCTGCACCAACACCACGGCGGCCTCCACCTACCTCAACAACCCTTACGTGCGGAAGGCCCTCCACATCCCTGAGCAGCTGCCCCGCTGGGACATGTGCAAGTGAGGCTCTGGGGCCAGCCATGGCCTGGGCGGGGGGGGCAGGCTCTCGGGGCTCGTGGGTAACAGAAGGGTTCCCAGGGATCCCTTGGCCAGGGTTTCTCAGGGGTGGCACTCAGGGAGGGACGGCGAGCTCTGCAGGATGTGTAACCCCTTCAATGCATTGATGTTTCGCCAGTTCATTCTTAAATGGCCACGTCGGTTGGTAAAACGGCGGTGTGCTGCCCTGGTATTTAGTAAACAGACCCTCTCCCCCAACCCCACTCCTCCACAGCCCCCAGTTGCATGGATCTCCTGTGACCCGTGTGGGTAACAGGGTGACGCCTGGCACAGCGGGGGCCCCTGAGGTCCATTCCGATGGGTTGGTGCCCCTGCCCTACTGTTGGTAGTGCTGTGGTTCCCACACCTGTGGGCCCCTCTGCACTAAATGCTGGTTGTGGACCAGTCACTAGATGTTCCTATATACATTTCTAAGCTGGGGGGGGGGCGGTGAGTTGAGGACCTCTGAATTCCAGCCCCTCATCCAAGTAAGTCCTAGAGAGGTGACATGAGGAGGGGACGGAATCCCAGCTCTGCCTCCTGGGCTGGAGCTTAGAGCTAGGAGGGGATAGGAGAGGAGGTCTGCTTTGTGACTCTGTCTCCCTTTACGCCGTCTTCCTGGGGCCTGCCCACGTGTTCCCACAGCTTCCTGGTGAACATACAGTACCGCCGTCTCTACCAAAGCATGCAGTCCCAGTACCTGAAACTGCTCACCACACAGGTGAGGGGCCGGCCCAGCCGGGTCCACCAGCAGCCTCGGGACCCGGGAGCAGCACGATAAGGCTGGGCCCCCTCTAGAGTGCCACTCCGGACACAGGAAGCTGAAACTCCAAGAAACGAGGTCCAGTGACTGGCAGGGTCATGATTTGAACATGGCTTTGTCCCCACACCATGCCACTCTGTTGTCGGAGACTTTAGATGGAGAAGAGCTAGTGAGAACGTGTTACAGACAAATGGAGGTCCAGGGTGGGAAAGGGTCTTGTCCGAGACCATCTGGGAGACCCTGACGGAGCCGGTCAGGACCGGGTGCTGTACAACAGCGCTTAGTGCACGAGCTCTAAGGTCAGATTGCCTCTGTGCAAGTTGCTTTACTAGCCATGTGACCCTGGGACAAGTTTCTCATATCTTGAGACTGGGTTTCCCCACCTGTAAAATGGGGTTAACAATAGAATCTACCTTCATACGTAAAGCATTTAGTAGAGAGCGCTGAACATGTAGAAAACAGAAGACAGGAGTGTTTCCTGCTTCGTGCTATTTAGCTGGGCCCCTTGAATTCCCTGAAGGGGTAGGGCTTGAACCAGGGAAGGGCTGGGGTCTGGGCTCATTGCAGACCCTCCATTCCCTCCCCTGCTCCAGAAATACCGGATCCTGCTCTACAACGGAGATGTGGACATGGCCTGCAATTTCATGGGGGATGAGTGGTTTGTGGATTCCCTCAACCAGAAGGTACGGTGCAAGGATCCCGGCTCTGGGGAGGGATGGGGCGGCTGGGCCTGGCAGCTGGGCTCTGCGCAGATAGAGAGGGCAAACCTGGGGAAGTTCCAGGCCCCTGAGGTCTTGCTGGCAGCCGTGAGGAGAGATGATGGGGCGGCGGCAGGCTGCTAAGTCTTTCCTGGTGGGGCAGATGGAGGTCCAGCGCCGGCCCTGGTTAGTGGACTACGGGGATAGTGGGGAGCAGATTGCTGGCTTCGTGAAGGAGTTCTCCCACATCGCCTTTCTCACCATCAAGGTAGGGCCTGGGCCTGGTGAGGGCTGGCTTGGCTGGAGGGGATGGGGCAAGACCCACCTGTCCTCTCCTTCCGGCTCACTCTTACACTGGGTTACCGGGTTACCATCTGGCCCCAGAAGAGCAGGTTTTCGGGTGGGGGTGGGAAGAATGCAGTGCTTGGGGCAGGGCTGGGAGAAGAGGAGTGTCACTGGCTGAAGGGATCCAGTAGGATGGAGGAAGCACCCAGGGGCAGGGGTTACACAAGAAGGTGATCTCACAGAGCTTTGCTCCTAGGGCGCTGGTCACATGGTCCCCACCGACAAGCCCCAGGCTGCCCTCACCATGTTCTCCCGCTTCCTGAATAAGCAGCCGTACTGACGGAGACCAGCCCCCTTCTGCCTGATCCAGCCCCTCTTGCCCACCCCTCCTGCTAGAAGGGAGGTCCTCCTTTATGCACAGTGCCCCTGTGGGGCAGGTCCCTGCCTCCAGAACTCCCCCCCCCAGCCCTCTGCTTCCCAGACCAGGCCCCAGTGCCTCACATAGACAGCCTTGGGGAGTTAGCACTTTATTCCTGACTGGGTGGGGCCTGGCCCCTCCCTTCATGCACTGGAACACAGCAGAGCTCAGGACAGCCCACAGGGAGGGTGGACGGACTGTAATTGATGGATTGACTGATGATGGAATTAAATTGGGTACAGTTTAAAGCCCTGTCTTCTCTGTGGCACTGGGGATTAGGACACTATAGGCTGGGAGGGATTGGGGGAGGGGATGAGAGGCGTCGGAGTCCTGAATGCCCCTGCCAGGGTGGGCTTGAGGACTCACGCAGCTGTCGTGGAGGGCGGTGGGGCACTGGAGGCCAGTGGGTCCCTGGTGTTGGCAGGCCGATTCTTCTCAATCACCTCTCGCAGCCCTTTGGCGAAGTGGAGGTCGGCTCCAATGGTGAGGAAGCCCTGTGCGGTGGGGCAGAGAGGAGAGTCTGTTCATTCCATCGCAGAGAGCGAAGTTTTAAGATAGAGACAGAGTCCTTAGCCTTGAGGGGTTCTCAGTTTAGTGGGACAGGAGGAGCAGCAAAGAAATTCTTCTAGCTCCCTGTGAAGGGTGTAAAAGAGGCCGCAGGAGCAGTCTGTGGAGGTCAAGGAGGGCTTCCTAGAGGAGGTGACCTCTTAGCTCAGAGGTTCAGTATGAGTAGATAGTGGGGGTGGAATCCGGGAAGAGGTTTACAACGTGACCGCACAGCTGGGCAGAGGGCTAGAGAAGTCTGATGATGGAAGATTAAAACGGGAGGGGCCACTGATGAGGGAGGGCCTGGGGTCAGGTAGCAGAGTTAGGTCGGTTGTGAAGGAGGAACGGGAGGCTCTGCCCTCCTCCATCACCACCGCCCCTACTCACCAGCCCCTACTCACCACATGGTTCGTCACCACCTCGCGCACAAAGTTCATACCCTCGGGTAGTGGGATCTGCACCCCCCGCCACATCCGCTCTGTGGGTGGGAGCAGCTGGCTCAGCCTGGGTCCGCCCAGCTCCCCTCCCCTTTCCCTCTCCCGCCTCCTGCCCCCCAACCCTACCATTGAGCATGGGCATCACCCCAATCTGCAGCATGGTCTTCAGAGGGGCCTGCAGTGGGATCAGCTGGGAGGGGGGAGGCAGGACGTCAGGGCAGCCAGCGAGAAGCAGACTTGCCTTCGCTGCCCTGCCCTGACCCGGCCGCGGCACCCCCATCCCCGACTCACGGCCAGCGACTCCAGGGCAGACTGGTTCGAGTAGATTCGGAAGCTACAGGAGACAAAGAAGTGTCCAGTGGGCCCAAGGCCCGGAAGCTCCCCCTTCCTTAGGCCACCAGAAGCCCCCGAGTCTCAGTCTCAGATGCTCCCACCTCCACACCTGTCCGGGGGCTCTGCCACTCGCCAGGTGTGCAGCCTTGGGGGCGTCGTTTCTCCCTCTTGCGGGTCCTTTTCTCCAAGTTGCTACTTTTAATTTGTTGACCACTGCCCGTACCCCAGACTTGTGCTGGCCGCTTGGCGTGTACATGCACGGTTTGTGTTTATTTAACAAAACTTACAGAGCGACTCCCTACCAGATACGAAGCATGTTACAGAAGTTAAATATTAAGATACTTTAAAATGCCAGCTTGACTTCATCCTCCTGACAATCCTAAGAAGTAGACACTATGAAACCGTCTATACTTTTTAGATGAGGCCGATCAGGCCTAGAGAGAGTAAGTCATTTGCCTGCGGTCTCACAGCTGGTCAAGGGCAGAACCTGCCTCTAGAATCTAGGCTCTTAACCACGACCCTGCAGTATCCCATTTAACCCCTGGCACACTGGAGCTTCCTGCAGACTGTTGCACCTTTGCACTTGGCAGGGGGAGTCCCTAGCTCCCTGTGGCTAGCATGGTAGGGCAATTTCCCCCACAGTTAGCCCATGAAGGAAATGAAGATACAGTGAGACTTCTCAAGATCACAAAATTGGGCGGAGGTTTCTACCCGAACCCCTGCTGTTAGGCTCTTCGCTGTGTGACTGTGGGCCCGTCATTTAACCTTGCTGGGCCAGTTTGCTCATCTCTGCTCTGCCTGCCTCTGGGTCATAAGACGATGCAGAGAAGTTATACTTGAATAAAATGCATTTGTTGTGCATGAACAAAGACCCTAGCTCCCCAGTGGCTATCGGTCTGAGTGAATTTTAGCTCCCCAGTTGTTGGGCAGGTGCAATTATCCCAAAGGCACGGAGATTCAGGGAGGTTAAGCACTTGCCCGAGAGCTTGGCCAGCTGCTTACCGGCGCAGGTCCAGCTGGGTGCGCAGCGCCTTCCCCCGGAGTGCCATCTTGGCGCTGAGACGGGCGTCCTGCAGGCAGGGGGGTTGGGGAAGTGTTACCGACCCACAGGGTCCGCAGCACACTCATCCCTGACCCTCAGTGGCCCCCACTGTGGTGCCCGCACCATGATCATGCTGGACAGCTGGACCTCAGGCAGGTCGGGCGGGACCAGGGCGATGGTGACACTGGCCGTGACAGAGACCGTGGTACCCGAGGGCTTGATGGTGCAGCGAGGTGGGGCCAGAACACGCAGCTCCAGCTTCAGCGGGGAGTCGATCACGGCTGGGCTCTGGGGACAGAGGAGGGAGGGCGGGGGAAGTCCCAGATCTGTTCCCCGATGAGCCCCAGGAGGGGAGATGGGGTGGCTCACGCTCTCCCCGCTGGGAGCCCATACACAAATAGGGGGACTGGCGTGGCCTCCCAGACCCTTCAGAACTGTGTCTCCCCTCTGTGCCTTTGCTGACAGGAGGGACGGAATGCGTCCTTTTCCTGCTTTCCTGAGTTCTCGCTAGTGGGGATCTATCTCCAACCAGACTCCTCGGGGACAGTGTTTGCATCAAATATCCCCGCCCTCTGCCATCTCGTCCTGCTCTGAACTGCTGTGCTCTTTCTCCTATAGGCGCTGACCAGTACTTCACTTCTGTTGGCTCATTTAAACCTCATCATAACCGTGTGAGGCAGGTGTTATCATACACATCTTTGAGATGGGGAAACCGAGGCACAGAGAAGTTAAGTAACTTGTCTAGGGTTCTGTAGTCATCCAGGTGCAGAACCTGGGATTCAAACCCGGACAGTCTGGCCAGAGAGTCCATGCCCCTGCCAACGCTTGGCCATCAGGCTGATGAGGACGATGGCGATGACAGCAGTGGGGACAGCAGCTAGTGTGTCCTGAGCACTTCCCTGCGCCAGGGGCTACCCTACTTTCTTTACATGAATTGATTCAGCTAATCCTCACGACAGCCCTGGGAGGTTGTGTGGGGAGGAGATTCAGGGCAGGTCCTCTTATGATCACTGAGATACTTTTTAAATTTTGACTGCCCGCCCCTCTCCCCATGAAACAAGGGAAAATAATAAGCAAAAAGAATACATCAGGGCGCCTGGCTGGCTCAGTCGGTAGAGCACGCGACTCTTAATCTTGGGGTCACGAGTTCCAGCCCCACAATAGGCATAGAGATTATTTTTAAAATAATTAAATAAACTTTAACTTAAAAAAAGAATACATGGGTCATTGTCGAAGTCCCTACACTTACTGAACTCAGGTTCTCCGCCTGCCCTGCTCGTAGCTTCGTGAAGAAGAGAAGTAGCAAGGGCCCTTCACAGACTTGGAATCGAGCTTGACAAATAAGAGGACCTGGCCTCAGGCAGGAGGTCAGGCCTTCGGTCTACTCCACAGTGGCCGCAGGGGCCTCTGCCTGCACACCTCGTGTGTCCCCTCGCTGGCGTGGAGGTGGTATGGTCGCCCACCCTGGCCACGTCCCTACCTCCCGCCAACACTCACCAGCAGGACGATGCTTCCAAAGTAGGTGGCCCTCAGCAGCATGTCCAGATCGTGTGGCACCTGCAGAGGGGAAGGGGGGTGAGGCAGGGCCATCAGGAGTCCCGGACAGGGCCCCTCTTCCCATCCCGCGGACAGACTCCGGCATACCTTGTCCCCCACCAGTGACAGCTGCAGGGCCCCCGCCCGGAAGTAGCTCTCCATGGCAGAGTCAAAGAAGAACTCCGAGAAGGCCACGTACACCATCCGCTCCTCCTCCTGCAGTTGGGGCTCTACCGCCCTGTTGAGCAGGCTCCAGTTCCCCTCAGCCAGGGGAAAGAAGGCCCCCTGTAGGTGGGGGATCAGGGTCAGCTTGGCCCAGCACCCAGATGTTCCCACGCCAGGTGCCAGGCACTATGAGGGATGGTGGGGGTGGGACCCAGCTGCATCAATCTCTCCACCCAACATGGGGCTTGAACTCCCGACCCCAAGATTCAGAGTTGCGTGCTCTGCTGAGCCAGCCAGGTGCCCCCGTTAGGGCACCTCTTAAAAAGGCATTCAAAGGAGGGCAGCTGGAGTTCTCCAAGGGAGCACTCCCATTAGACCAGAGAAGGGACGCCCAGGAAAGGGTTCGGGGAAGAGGTGGCATGTGAGTGGGCCTTGAAAGATACAGAGCAGGAATGATAAAAGCTGCTGTTTACATTTACATAGTACTTTTTTTTTTTTTTTGCTTCACATTTGTGTATTGTAAATTACAGACATAACAACACTGCACACCTAAATATTTCAGTCTGCGCTTCTAAAATACCAGCACAATTGTCCACAGAACTGCAGTACCATTATGGAACCAAATAAACTCAATTCTCACATATCATCAATGTTCAGTGAGGAGAGGTTTTCCAAAAACCAATTAACATCACAAGGCATATGGAAGACATAATCGGGAGAAATGATATTTGCAAGTCTAAGAATCTATTATATTTTTCCCTATGAAAGACAACAAAATGCATAACCTCCCTTGTACACTGAAAAGAAATAGGGGAAATATTTTTTTCCATAAAATCAGGAAATGGGCAACGTAAACCTACAATTATGCACGAAGGACTTTCTCTGTAGCTGTGTGGAGAAGTACGTCTGAATGTTCCAGTGTGACTGTGTTTTGTTGGTGGGAATGTGAATTTACATAGTGCTTCTTCCATGCCCTTGACATAGGCTAACTCCTTTCATCCACATAAAACTCCATGAGGGATGTTTTCTTTATTATTTCCATTTCCATGTTAGTAAGAAACAGGCTCAGAAAGGTTAAGCCACTTGCTTAAGATCATGCGGCCAGTAAGTGGCAGAGCCAGGACCTGAACTTCGGCCTCCGTCCGTGCTCTGAAACTGCTACCCTCCATCTACTACACAGAGCACAGGAAATGGCCGCATACTAGCTGTGTGACCTTGGGCAAGGGACAGCACCTCTCCGAGCAAGTCTCCGCCTCCCCCAAATGAATAAAACATGAGCGCCTGAGTCCCGCAGTTGCGAGGGTGAAATGAGAGGATGTGCATAGAGGTCCACCTGCTTGGGGGGAGATGGGGAAGGGCAGTGCACGAGCAAAGGCCCTGAGGTAGGAAGCAAGGGGCATATCTGGGAAAGAAACAGGGTGAAGTCAGAAAGGTGGGGCCAGACCCAGTAGTTGAAGCTAATTCTGGGGCAGTGGGGAGCCACGGCACACTCAGCAGCCGAGTGGCCTCATCAGAGCTGTGCCTTAGGGGGACAAAACGAGCCACACAGGGGACAAGCGGAGGTCTGGTTAGGTCAGAGACGCCACACCAGCCAGGCAGCTCACCCGGAATTCCATGTCCAGATTGCTGTCGGAAGCCACAGGATCCTTCAGGAGGGAGTAGTCAATGCCAACCAGCTCATCCACCGAGCTGCGAACTGTGGGGAGGAGCTCAGTCACTCAAGCTGCGTGAGGCCGGGCGAGGTGGTCACCCTCCTGGGTCTGTTTCTCATCCACAAAGCGGTGATTATAAATCTTCCCTCAGAGGCTTGTTGTGGGGATCAAATTCGTTTTATGTGGGAGGCACTTAGTGCTGAGCGATGTGAATGACACTGCCTACCGCCACCATCGCCACCCCTACTACAGGGGTTTCATCAGATCACTAAACAAGATGGCAAGGGATTCCCTTCCCTCCTTGGTTCTCCCTGGCTCCTCCTTCCCTCCCCATGCCTGTGATCTCTACCCCACAGCAGACAGAGGTTGCAGTTTAGGAAAAGGGAATTCATGTTAGTTGAGCACCTAGTAAGTGCAGGGTCCCAATGATCAGCAAGCCCATATTGAGGACCTTGACAATCATCACTCAGTTAATCCTCAGAACAACCCCCATGAGGAGGCATCGCCAGCCAAGCGACGATGCCACAGCCCAGAGAGAAGTGAGTACTTACCCAGGGTCACATGGCCAGTCAGTAGCAGAGGCCATATCTGAAGCCAGGCATGGCAGGGCCCCACTCTGAGGCCCTGCCTGGCAGCTGCATACCCAGCCTCCTCCTCACCCCCATTCCAGTCCCAGGCACGGCCCGGAGCTCCCCTCCCAGCCAGTGCCAACTCACCAGGCACGGTGTCCAGGAGGGAATTGAGGAGCACCATTCCTGCGTGGTAAAGCACGGGGCAGATCTGCGGGGTGGGGTTTAGAGTCAGCGACCTCCAAAGAGAGGGCACCCCCACCACCACGGCTGTACCTGCTGGTTGAGGAGGAAGCGCATCCCTGAGGTGATGAATGTGGAGAGGAACTCATACACCTTCCTGCAAGGAGGGGAGAGACCACATGAGCCCAGACACTCTGTCCTACCCCAATCCAGATCCAGGAGAAATCAATGGCCAGAGAGACGGGGAGGAGGTGGTTCAACTTTGACCTGTATTACCAGTTCTTTAATGGAGGTTTTCCAAATCCCCTCACTAGCCTGATTCTCAAGACCTCTCCTAACCCCTGCCCCCCCACCAGCCTAATGAATTTACCCCCAGTTCTTCAAACCTGCTGTCAGCATCCCCACCTCCAGATGCTTACTCGTGCCCTCCCTTCCACCCTCAATGTCCTTTTCCTGTATTGCCCTCTGTATGGGCCCAGATGCTTCCTCTTCCAGGCAGTCTTCCCAGATTACCCTCTTCTGAACCCCTGCAGTTCTCAGTTCCTCCCTCAAAGCCCTGATGACAAATGTTTTGTCGCTTCAGCTAGGCTCTGAGTTCCTTTATGAATCCTCAGGGACTGGCGTATACTTTATTTGTCAAGTAAATAAAAACTTGACAGTATACCAACACCAGATGATAAATTCACCATCTTGTCTCTCCCACTCTCTTTGAGAGCTATCACAAAGTCCCCTTCTCAGCCCAAAACCTAAAAATTATGTTTTTATTAGTAGTAGTAAGAGCTACCAATTATTGAGAACTCAGTTCATGCCCAAGTGTGCATACTGATTCTCACAATTACTCTTATCTGGGAAGCTAGCCACTAATATGCCAGGTACTGTTCTAAGTATTTTTACATATATTAGCAACTAGTCTTCACAACATTTTACAAAATATTTGCTATTATCATCCTCATCTTACCGGTAAGGAAATTGAGGCGCAGTGCTTCAATGACTTGCCCAAAGTCACAGAGCAGGGAAATGAGGGTGCTCAGAGTTGGACCCAGTTGGACGCAGGCTCCGAAGCCTATGCACTTTGCATTGCACTAGGCAAACGGGCAGTGAGGCTCAAAGGGGGGTGCACTGGGTTGAAGATGGGGCTTACTTGAAGGTTCCCCCGAAGGCTGCGTGCATTCTGGAGACTGAGGCCTGGCAGGAGACGTTGGACACTTTGATACGTCCAGTGGCATCCCCGGAGAGCTGCAGAGCAGTGCGGATGGACACACCCTCGGCAGAGGCATTGATATAGCCCCCATCATAGCTGCAAGGGGGTGTGGGGCAGTCAATGTCCAGCTTGGAGCTTAACCGTGTCTTCGCCATCCCCCTACCTTCACTTCGGCAGTTTACTAGCCATTCTGCCAAACCTATCAACCCTTATGAAGTGGGTATGCTTGTCCCTATTGTACAGGTGAAAATTGAGACACAGGAAGGCTAAAGGATCGCCCCCAGCCCCACAGCATCCCAGCCCTCCCAAGCCACCCTCCACTCCCCAGAGGGTGCCAGGTCCTCACAAGAACCAGTAGAGAAGCTGCCTCCGGAAGCGCAGCCCCAAGGACGCGTTGCTGATTTGAAGCACCAGCTCCTGCTCCGGCTGGAAATGCAGCTCAGAGGGCGTCAGCTGCAGCTCTGTGACCTTCACCCTGCGGGCAGCCTCAGGGTCAATTTCAGGACCACTAAGAGGGAGTCCCACCCAACCACAGGAAACTCATTCCCTCCTCTTCCAGTCCAAGCCTGGGGAAGCTGAGGGGGGTGGAATGAATTCTTCCCTTTCCCCTCAAGTGCCCCCAGCCTGGACTTGGACAGCTCAGAGATGAGCTTCTCTTGACCCAGGTGTTAAAAGTGAGCTTGACCCCTTCTCTTTGGTGCCTTATTGCTGGCACTCCCTTCCCTCCCACACCCTGTGATTGCTTGACCTGGTCTTTTCACCAAATCCTTTGATTTTGTCTCTATCAGCTGAGCTGCATATCCCATATCTCCTATCCCCACCGTCCCAAGGAAGGCTCTTGTCTCCTGTTTCCGGGGCCTCTCCCATTAGCTCCACCCCGGGCCCTAGACCCCACTCTCATCCATCGTTAAGTTTCGTGACTCTCCCTCTCCGGTGCTCTTTGGCCACGCCTCAGCCCCCAAGGCTTCTGTTTTGCGGTTTAGTCCCGCCTATGTCGGCGGGCTTGGCCTTTATCTTCTCCGCCCCATCCTGTTTCTTGAGTCCCGCCTCCTCGATATGGCCACGCCCCTACCCCGCCCACTCCGTTTCCCCGGCGCTAGGCCCCGCCCCCCGGAGTCCGAGACCCCGCCCCGGGTCCCCTACTTACTCCGAGATGTTGTAGTAGAAGTGGCCCTCCCTGCCCCGCAGGTCCGGAATGGTAATGGTCTCCAGCTCTTGTTCCAGAAAGCGCAGGCCCTCCTGCTTCACTGAGGTAGCAGCGAGACCCTTAGGTCCTGCGCTCACTACTGGGGCGACCCCTCCCTCATCGGCCCTCACCCCGCCCCGCGCCTTACCCAGCTCCAGCGCCTTGGAGGTGACGCGGATCTTGCAGGCGGAGAGCTCGGCATGAGCGCCTGCCAGAAGCGCTAGGAAAACGGCCCCGAAGAGGGCCATGGCGAGCGGGCCTGGGGTGGGGTGGGGTCGCTGGAGTCATCAGAGCCGCTAAAACCCACTCCCCGGTTGTCCGACCAGAAGAGGACTGGCCGGATCGTTACCCTCAAAATAGCTCCTCAGGGTACTTGGAACCAATTATATTGCCTCCATTTGGCAGATGCGGAAACTGAGGCTCAGAGAGGCGATGCGACTCGCGCTCTGGCTCCCAGAGGATTTGGGGCATGGGGGAAGGAGAGGCGACATCCTCGGTTCCCCCGTGCACCCGCCGCGTGACGAGTTTGGACCTCCCGGGGACCAGCGGCCCCCCCCCCCACCTCCCCTTTCCTTTAGCAGAGGGAGGGCGCGGCTTGCCTGTTACCATGGAAACGGCTGCACGCGCATTCCTGGGGGGTGGCTTGCGGTCTCCCAGGCCCCGCGCCGGGGGAGTAGAGGGGGCCGCCTGCCCGACCTCGGGCTCCCGGGTCTCCCGGCTTCGCCGGGTCCTAAATCCCTGCCATCGGGATTCGGCCTAATACCCCCCATATCAGCGCCCTCCTTCATAGGATCTCTTCCCCAGCCCGGGTTCAGTAGACCATGCGGCTCAGCGAGAGCCTGGGGGTGAATGGGGACGCGCCCCAACTCACTGCGGCGGAGCTGGGGGTCGATGCGGTCACGTGGGGCGGCGGGCTGCGCAAGGGATCCGGGCGGCGGGGTCTGGCGGGCAGTGCTGTTCCAACCGCCTTTATAATGCCGGGCCTCTCCGACCCCCCTCCTCGCTCCCGCTCTCCCCTCCTCCCCCGGGGGTTGGGAGGGGACGGGGCGGAACGCTGGCAGCCGGGAGGGCGGAGAGGGCTGTACAGAGCCCCGTGACAGGCCGGGCAGCTGTCAAGACAAGTGGGGGACCCACGCCGGGAAGGGGGGAGGGAAGTGCAGGAATTGGCCCGCCCTATCTCAACAGTCCTTGCTTCTCTGGGACCTTGGTTCAAATTTCAAATGCCCATGTCTTCCCGTATGATCCTGAACGTGGGTCACTTCACTTGGGTCGCTGAGCCTCAGTTTCCTCATCTGGCAAAATGTGCGGGATACTTGGGACCACCCATAAAATCAATGCCCAAGACACATTTTCTTCCTTTCCACCCACAATCATCAAGACCTCTCCTTACCAGGCTTCACCAGGGGACATCCCCCCCCCCAAAATGTCTCAGGCCCAGAGACTGCTCCCACTGGGGTCCAAGCAAGGGCTGCCCACCCAGGAGCACAGGGCACAGGCTGCTGGAATCACCCCAGAGGGAGGTTTGGTGTTGCCCAGGGACTGTGGATTCTGTGTGTGTGTGAACCTTTGGAGCCACCTCCTCCGCACAGTATCTCCACCCACGGCCTGCAGCGTGTTCCCAGCTCCCGGGACCCGCACACACTAGGTGCTTGCTACCTTTTTTGTTGTCAAATGGACGAAAGTGGAAAGGAAAAGCGGTAAAGGTGAGCGTCCACTGAACACAACTGTAGCATCAAGGCCTCACCCAGGTAGGAATACCAGCATGTCCTGATTTGCCCAGGCCCTTCCTAGCTTTGAAACTGAACATCACCCTTCCAGGGAACCCTCTCAGTCCCAGGCAAACCAGGATGGTTAGTCATCCTAGATCTCGACTGACTTACTTCATCTTCTTAACTTATCAGGTTGGCACTAGGATGGACCCACCCCAGCAGGAAACCAGAGGTCAAGACCGTCCTACAGCTACTACTGGAAAACCTTGAACTGTGAAAGGGTGGGCGGTGATGTTTATAACCCAGTAGTAGTGCTTAGACCCTTGAGTCTGACAGACCAGGATTCAAATTCTTGGAATTTGTCCAATTCTTGGACCCCTTACTGAAGCAGCTCTGAGACGTCATTTCTTCTTCCTAAAACAGAAACAATAGGTTGATGCAGGAGTAAATTAAATGGGCCTAGTGCAGCGCCGAGCGCGGTACATGGCTCACCATTAGTGCCCAGTAAATGATGGCTATTAAGATTAGGGGCACACACCACAAGCACAAGAGACAGCAAGGGCGACGGAGAGGAAGGAAGAAAGAGCTAAGGATATCCAGAGGAGGAAGTGCCCTAATGCCTTTGAACTTTAGTAGCCCTCACTCTTCCTGGAGACTGGCTCAAGCAGAAAACCTGGCAGTGTTAGTTTTCTTTCTTCTCACTTTCCTTTTTTTTTTTTTTTTTTAAGATTTTATGTATTTATTTGTCAGAAAGAACAAGCAGGGGGAGCAGCAGGCAGAGGGAGAGGGAGAAGCATGCTCCCCGCTGAGCAGGGAGCCCAATGTGGGGCTCATGGGGCTCGATCCCAGGACCCTGGGATCATGATCTGAGCCAAAGGCAGACACTTAACCAGGAGGTTCTTGTCTCCTGCACTTCACTGTCCCCACAGCAGCCCCAGTGAGCTTTAAATGTAGCTACATGATTCTGGGCCAGTGGTTTAACCTCTCTGGGCTTGTTTCCACATCTGGATTGCATGTGAGGATTAAAAAAGAGGTCGTGCATTTAAAGGGCTTGATGAGCACCTGGCATTGAGGAAAGGCTCAAAAAATGTCAGCTACAGTCATCAGCGTCCTTTGCCAGCATCTAGTGGCTTTCCCACCACCCTCAGAATAAACTCCTGCCTCCTTGCCCAGACTTCCAGGCACGCTACACGCATACCTGTCTCGTCACCCACCCTCTGTCACCCTCCTTTATTCTGCTCCGGCCACACTGGCCTTTGCACTTGCTGTCCCTCTGCTTGGAATGCTTTTCCACCTGATCTTCTGCTAGCTCCTTGCCACGTTTGTCTCAGCTCCGATGGCACTTCCTCAGCCAGGACGTCCCTGCCTACCTAGCAGTTGCTCTCAATCCCATCAGCCCGGTTTATTTGCTTTATAGATCTTGTGACTATTTAATACTGGTTTACCCGAGCACTGGTTGATGGAGACATGGTCTGTCTCCACGAGAGCTGGGATCTGGTTCCCCACTTTTCCGCATACCTTGAACAGTGCCTGAGCGGAGGAGGTCCTGCCTATTTGCTGAGTGACTAAACTGGCTTGGAGCCCTCAGATGTGTCTTGGGGGGCGGGTGATTACCTGCAACCCCTGGATTCTTCAGCAACTCCTGCGTCTCCTTTGTCTCAGTCCAACTGACTCTAAACACAGCCCTGGGCTGGAGGACAAGATGTACTCACTGGCCTTGATTCCAGGGACTTGGCCTGTCAGCCCGACCTTCTCCATCACATGGGTTTCCCCTTTCTCCCAGAGCTTGCGCCCCCAATCCTCACACTTCAGTGATACTGGCAGGTGGGCAGCCCAGGAGGGTCGTTGGCAACCTTCCCGAGTCCTCAACACTTGACTTGAAGGATGGAGAGATCAGAAGCCCCAAGTCCCTTTCCACTTTCACTCCTGGCTTTGAAGAGGGAAGGAGGGACTTCCCAGCCCTCAAAGGGACAGGAAAGAAATGCTTTTCTAGCCTCTACTGTGCACCCAGCACAGCGATATTGTTAAACCGCGAGGAGAGCAAAGCATTAATTGCTTTGGAATCAGCCAGACCTGGTTCAAATCCTGCTTCTGTCATTTTCTAGAGCAGAGGTCGGAGAGCTGTTCCTGTAAAAAGTCAGATAAGATGGTACATATTTTAGGGTTTGCTGGCTCTGTGGTCTCTGTCACAGCTGTTCAAATTCTACCATTGCAGCTATAAACAAGACTTAAATGGACAGAGCGCTCGCTGGATTCGGCTGTAGTTTGCCAACCCCTGTTCTAGAGTAAACTGAAAAGTAAATCTCTTTAAGAGCCACAGTTCCCACATCTGTAAGGTGGGGATGATCTCGTACCTGCCTACTTCTCTGGGTGGTGGTGAGATTTTAAATAAAGTATACAGAGTGCCGGGGCGCCTGGGTGGCTCAGTCGGTTAAGCGGCTGACTCTTGATTTCGGCTCAGGTAATGATCTCAGGGTCTTGGGATCGAGGCCCACGTCTGGCTCTGCGCTCAGTGGGGAATCTACTTCAGGATTCTCTCTCTCTCTCCCTCTGCCCCTCGCCCACTCACTCTCTCTCTCTAAAATAAATAAATAGGTCTTTTTTTGTTTTTAAAGTATATGGGACACCTGGATGGCTCAGTCGGTTAAACGTCTGACTTCGGCTCAGGTCATGATCTCAGGGTCCTGGGATCGAGCCCCTCCTCAGGCTCCCTGCTGGGCCGGGAGGTTTGCTTGTCCCTCTGCCCCTCCCTGGCTCATGCGTGCACGCTCTCTCTCTCTCTCTCAAATTAAAAATAAAAAAATCTTTAAGAAAGAGTATATAAAGTGCTGAACCTAGTACTTGGCCCACTAAAGGGCTCAATAAATGTCTCTGGTTGTTATTATCAACCAGTTGTTCAACAAACAAAAAGTGCTTTCTAGATACTAACTCACTTAAAACTCATACCGTCCTCTAAGACAGGTATCATCATCCCATTTTACAGATGAGGAAATAGAGACCCAAAGAGGTTAAGGAACTTGCTCAAGTCAGTCTGGCTCCGGAGCCCTTGCTCTTAACCACGCCACTCAATTATGTCTCTTTTTAAATGACCCCATTTAATCCTCGCAGCAGTGCCTTGAGATAGCTATCGTTGCCCCTGTTTTGCAGACCGGCAGACTGAGGTAGAGCGGGAGGAAGTAACTGGTGCGAGTAAGTAAACACAGGCTCCACTGACCACAGGACACCAAGTTGGATTTCTGCCCAAGATGTCAATATGCGTAGCCTGGCTTCCCCCTCCCTCGCCCCATCTCCAGCTGTGTTTTCTTTGGATCCTTGTATGGCTTGGCGAAGCTGCATCAGCCCACCTCTCCTCCTGACCATTCTCCCGCCCCCGCCCCCAGGCGCATCCAAGCTGCCCCTCAGGAAGTGAGCCCCCTCCCTCTCCCTGCAGCGTATGGAGGGGCCTGTGCTGGTCCCCGTGGGTGTGCCTGGGAACGTGTGACAGGGGGAGGAGCTGGAATGAGGGAAGAGACATATGTGGGGGGCAGATGTCAGACCAGGAGACTCTGATCACATCTCCCCAAACAGGCAGAATGACCACACATGGCGGGGGCCAGACATTTACCAAATGGAGATAAGAGAAACACAGGACCGGGGCTTCCTGAGTTCAACCGGGGCAGAGCGGCTGACTGCCTTTCTGTGGCTTCTCAAGCTTGGACACTTGGCTTTTTGGTTTCTCCTTTTCTTTCCCGTTTTCTCCTTGAAGACCAGCTCCTTTCTCTGTGGATGGAGCCGGCCACGTGGCCCCTGAAAGATCTTCCAGGTTTCAAAATCAAGGACTCCAATGCTTCTCATGGGGTGTTGCTCCCCGGCTCCCGGGCCCTGTGCACCCCTGTCCCTGGTACATCTCCAGCAACTTGGCCTCGAGCAGCCTACTTGTCCTGACTTCTCTCCTCTTCTTCGCGTTCACTCCCCCTCCCAGCTTCCAGGCCTCTTGCAGCCTCTAGCTGACTCTGACTCATGGGGGCCTCTTTCGTGATGGTTCTCTAAACCTCCCGTCCCTGCTTTCGTTAGTGCTCAGCAAGGGGTTCCCAGCTGCTCACTGCTTTGAGGAAGGGGTGGAAGATGTGTTCAGTGCTGCCTAGATGTCTGGAGTTCATAAGCCAGAAATAGAAATTTCCAAGTAACTGAAGGGAGGGGGCTGCGAGCGGCAGTGACTTTTCCCTCTGATGATGAGGATGGGTCACCGTCTTCAGCCTATGCTTGTCTCTTTGCAGGCCTTTCCAAAGGGTGCAAGAAGCACCCCAACATTGCAGCATCCTGACTTTTTCCGAGATGCTCTGCTGCCGCAGTCTCTGAGGGCCCAACCTTCCCTCAGCCGGGAGCCAAGAGGACATCAACAGCCCTTCGGCCTCCCTCTCCGCTGCCACCCAGCTAGCGCTGTATTTCAGCACGATCCCCACTCTGGTACCAAATTCTGCTGCTCTCCCAGGCTTCTCATCTCAGATCACGGGCCCATGCTCACCCAGATGCTCGAAGCTCACCCAGAAGCAGGGGAGTTATCCTTGCATCTCGTACTTCCTGAAAGCTCATGTCAGCAGATCCTGCTGTCCCGAATTCCAGAAGGTGCTTCCCCCCCCCCCGCCCCCCACGCACACTTCTCCATTTGCACCAATGCTAGTCCGGGCTATTTTCTTCTTTTACCCGGACAGCTAGTCTCATGTCCCTGCCTCTAGCCATCTTGCACCACTACAGTGATGTTGAAAAAGTAGAAATGGTAGTATTTTACTACCCTATTCAAAACCCTCATTCACTCCCTATCACACACAAAATAAGACCTGGACTCGGGCCACGAGCCCGGAAGGACTCCAGGCCACCTAGCTCCTGCCTGCCTTCCATCCAACTATCTTCCACCACCGCCGGCCCACCAACTCACTCAGCCTCAAGCTTGCTGTTGACCCTTCCCTCCACCGGATGCACCTTTGCACACAGACTGCGTGGTTAGCTTCCTTCATTCACTCGCGTCTCTCGAGGACCCCTCCCCATCACCTCCTGTCACTCTGCTTCATTCTTTATTGGCTGTTTCTTCCAGCAGACTGTGAGCCCCATGGTGGCAGGAGCCTGACACTCATGGCTGTGTCCCCAGGGCCCAGCACAGGGTCCGGTACATAGAGAGTGGGTCGTTATTACCATCTACCGACCCTTCAAAAGGAGGAGATTTTTATCACGAACTGAGCAGTGCCGGCCTAATCCCCCCCTGAGCCTCTAAGCTCCCTATGCTTCCTGCTGGCACCACCCTTCTCCTTCCATCTTTCTGAGGTTATCTGGAGCTGGTCTGCAGCCAGGAATGCCATACTTTACTAATCTCTTAAGAGGCCTGAACAATCCCTAAAGTCACGGGCGGGGGGGGGGGGGTGCTCCCTCAAGATCTCTGCTGGCTGTGCAGAAATCAGGGCTCCCTGACCCAAGCCACTCCCAGGCCCTTTAACCTCATCTTCCAACAGGCCGGGCTGCTCTGGGACTTCATGTGCCTTCTTGGGAGGCAAGCGCCTCTGCTTCCTGGTGTGGGAGAGGCTGCTAGTCAGCCTGAGGTCCCTCTCACTGCCCCAGAGGCTGGAACTTCAGGCCTAAAGTGAGATCACTGGTTCTCAACCCTTCAGCACACTAGTAGCTTTTTAAATAGGGAGGGTTTTGCTTTTGCTTTGTTATGTTTTGAATACCTATGGCTGGTCCCAAACCCTGAGACTCTGATTTTTTTTTTTTTTAAGTAGGCTCCACACCCAGCATGGAGCCCAACGTGGGGCTTGAACTCACGACCCTGAGATCAAGACCTGAGCTGAGATCAAGAGTCGGACGCTTAACTGACTGAGCCACCCAGGTGCCCCTCTGATGATTTTTTTTTTAAGTCACCTCTGCACCCAACGTGGGGTTCAAGTCATGACCCTGACATCCAGAGTCGCACACCCTACAGACTGAGCCAGCCGGGCACCCCTCAAAACTCTGATTTAATTCGTTTGGGCTGAAGCCCAGGCATCGGTGGGTGTTTTTTAAAAAGTTCCTCAATAGGATATAATGAAAAAGATTGATAGTAACAAGCATTGGCAAGCACGTGGAGAAATGAGACCCTTCACGCGTTGCTGGTAGGGACGTAACATAGCACAGTGCTTTGTTAGTTTCTTATAAAGTTAAATACACATTTACTACATACACAGGGATTCCACGTCTAGGCGTCCACTCCGCAGATAGGAAAACAAACGTTCACACAAACACTTGCACGGGGATGTTCATGGCAGCACCATTCCTAACAGCCAAAAGGTGGAAACAACGCAAACGTCTAGGATGGTAAACAGACCCACAGAACGTGGCAGATCTGTGCATGGAGGACTCTTCGGCGGGAGAAGAGGCTGAACCACTGATCGGTGCCACAACATAGCTGAGTCTCAAAACCACGGCGCGAAGTGAAGGGGCTGAGGCCGAAACTTCCGTTTATGTGAAAGGTCCAGAAAAGGCAACTCTATAGAGAAAGAAAGCAGAGTAGTGGTTACCCGGGTCTGGGGTGTGGGAAGACGGGGTGAGGGCAAACAGTCACGAGAGCTCTTTTTTGGGGTGACGGAACTGTTCTAAAACTGAGTTGTGATGGCTGCACAGCTGTGTACGTTTACCCAAATCATTGAATTGTACATTTGAAACAGGTGACTCTGGCGGCAGATTAAAAATGATACCCCAAGTTTTTCCCGACAGGGTTGAGATCTCTGGGTTAGAAGCCAAGCGTCCTAGGAACCCCTCAGCCGGGATCCAGGCTCAGTTGGCGTGCTCCCCCTCCCCCCTCTCTAGGTCAAAGCTTCCTCTGATCTCAGATGTTCACAAAGCTGCCAGCTGTCACCCTGACTTCTTGTTTGGAGAAGTCGGGGACTTCATTTTGCAGAATCAGCTCATAGGAGTGTAAACATCCCAGTTCGTGGCCACTCTGCCCAAAGTAGTAAGAATGGGCATCAGAGGGGCGCCTGGGTGGCACAGCGGTTGAGTGTCTACCTTTGGCTCAGGGCGTGATCCCGGCGTTATGGGATCGAGCCCCACGTCGGGCTCCTCCGCTGGGAGCCTGCTTCTTCCTCTCCCACTCCCCCTGCTTGTGTTCCCTCTCTCGCTGGCTGTCTCTATCTCTGTCGAATAAATAAATGAAATCTTAAAAAAAAAAAAAAAAAAAGAATGGGCATCAGAAGGAATGGGTGGGGAGGGTGAAGGTGCCCCCCGCCCCTATCCTGAGATGACCCAGACACCACCTGGAGATGCCAGGTGTTCACCTAGAACAGGGACTGAATTTGGGGTCCAGGACCCTGGCTTGACCTGCACCTTCCCCGTTGCCTGGCAGTGCTCAGGCTGCCGAGCGCCCCCAACACGCCCTTGCCACCCCTCTAGGCCTCAGCACGGGCTGTATCCTTGCCCACCTGGAAAGTCCTATCCTTCCGGCCAGAGTCAGCTCATTGCCATCTCTTCTGAAGCCTTCTCTTTTGCAGGGCCACCTTCCTAGTCAGCCCAGCAGAACCCTTATGTCCCCGTAGCAGAGGGTTTATTTATGTGTCTGCCTCCTTTCCTCCTCTGTGAGCAGCCCGAGGACAAGGAGTCTGTCTGATTTATCTCTGGTTCTCAAGGTTCTGGGGCAGGCCCCACCACATACCGGGCCCAGCCGAAGGAAGAAAAGGAGGGGAGCGGGACACCACATCAGACACTTAAAGGACCAGGAAGACCAGAGGAAACGCCCCACTCCCCTCGTCTATTCTTGGCCTAAATGGCTTCTCTCATCTGGCCCCAGAATGTCCAGAGAGCCACTCCCAGTGGAAACCACAGTTTGGGGTGGAAGACTTTTCTTCTGCAGCTTCCCTGGGGCCAGGCCCACTGGCCTTGGAAACTGCCTTAGTGTTATTTAAACTGTGGAACAGAGGCTATGGGCAGCTCTGGCCGGACCTGGGTGGGGGCAGCCTGGATCGGGATCACGCTGGAGCCTCCCTTCCCGACCGCCAGGACCTCAGGGGTTGAGATGTGTGGTTCGCTCTCAGCAGCTTCCTGCTATAGTGGCAAAGAACAAGGGGGTAAAGGTATGTGGCAGCCGGAGCCTGTATGTTTATGTTTCTGCTTTCATATGGAGACTGGGCTTTGTCCTGAGTTGAGGCTGAGGTCCTCAGAGGCTCTGCCAGCAGGCTTCCAGCCAGGAATGGAGGAGCTCTGCTTATCTCAACCATCTCTCCCAACTCATGAGGTTTCTTACTTCGGAAAAGTTGGAGTGCTTGAAAGCCCCAGGATCTTTGCTTGACCTGCCCATCCCTATCTTGGGAGTTGAGGACTCGGAGCTGCTGGCAGGGACTCGGCCATGGCCGGCGCCTCATGCTTTTCTTGGCATCTCAAAGGGCGCTGCCTTGGTGTGCCCACCACAGAAACCAGAGCCTGGAATAGAAAGAGGGATACCTGGAAAAAGTCACCCAGGCTGCCACCCAGTGTGGTCTGTCCGTGGTCAACAAATATTTACAGAGGGTTAGGCACAGCACTGGGTATGGGGGCCACAGATGTGAACAAGCCCCAGCCCCGCCCTTAAGCAGTCCACTGAGCACAGAAGAGGGGGCCTGACCTAGCCTGGGTGAAGGTAAGTTCAGGGAAGGCTGCCTGGTGGAGGTGACATCTAAAGTAAGCCTTGAAGAGGGCGCCGGACGGCTCAGTCAGTTAAGCATCCGACTCTTGGTTTTGGCTCAGGTCATGATCTCAGGGTTGTGAGACCGAGCCCCACATCAGGCTCTGCGCTCAGCAGGGAGTCTGCTTGAGATTCTCTCTCCTTCTCCTTCTGCCCCTACCCCCTACCCCCCCAACTCTCAAATAAAAAATAAATAAAATTTTAAAGTAAGACTTGAAGGCTGAATGAGTCCAACTGGGGAGGAAGAGAGAGAGCAAACGGCATATGCAAGGCCCAAGGTCAAAGAGAACCTGGTATCTTCGGGGAAATGACACATAGTTCAAGATGGCTGGGGCCTGATGAAGGAGAGGCGGTTTGAAGGTCTGGATCATGAGTAACATGAATGTATGTAAAGTGCTTGGCACAGCCCATGCTAAATGCTCTGCCGTGGTAGCTCTCATTATAATTATGACCTTGTAAACCAACTTAAGGGTTTGGGACTTCACCCTGCAGTCAGTGGGGAGATATTCACGGATTTTTAAGCCCAGGGCGACTTGATCAGATTTGCCATACATATGACCAGATTTAAAGAAATCTCTGTGACTGCAGGGGGATTATGGACTAGGACAGAAGCAAGGCTGGAGGACAGGAAGAGCAGTTTGGAGACTGGACTTGCTATTCACTCCTTCATTCGAATATTTACAGAATCAATGGACTAACTCATTATTTATTTAAATATGATTATTTTGTTATTAATTATTATTATCCATAATAATTCAGGAAGGAGGTTAATAATAATAATAATAATTCAGGAGGGGCTTCAAATATCTCCCAACAGTGGAATCGATAAATATGCATTGGAAGACCGAATACAGCAATGAAAATGAACTATAGCTACATGCAACAACATAAATGGGTTTTGCAAGTGCAAGGCCGGGCCAAAGAAGGCCGGCACAGCGTAGGTCGGTATAGCTCCGTTTGTATACAGTTCAAGGAAAGAAACAATGAAACCACAGTGTTTAGGGATACATGCTTGAATAGTAAAACCATACAAGCAAAGAAGTGATCACAAAATTAGTGGTGACTACGCTGTGCTTGAGGTTACTTTGACCTGAGTGATGCTCACCTGGGTCTGCACTCTGTGACGGATCACAAAGGCTCACATTTCCATTTTGTGCACTTTTCTGGATCTGTGCTCTTCTTAATAGGAAGGAGGTTTCAAAAATAATGGGGCTTGCTCTACGGTAGTAGGAAAGGGGATGGGAAGAAGAGGCTGGTTTTGACTGTATGTGGAAAATAAGGAGAGGGGGATGTGAGGAGTGCATTGGGAGGAACCAGCCTGGGCGGGGGGCAGACGAAGGCGAAAAGCAGTATTTAACACTGTGAGTCTGAAGTGGAGCTGTCCGGGACCCGCTGTGTGAGTTCAGCCAAGTCACCTCCCTAAAGTCCAGACTCCCGTCCCCACAAGAGAGGGAAGCAGTGTGGTTTCCTGGTGTCAGCTTTGGGTTTTGATGCTGGGAACCCTGGTCTCAAGACCCCAGTTCTAATATTTCGTATTACTTCATACAATTACTTGACCCCTGACCCTTCCCCGCAGCCTCGGTTTACCCATGGGTCGACTTGAGATAATAATTTCTCCTCTCAGAGTTCTTGGAGAGGATTACATGGTAAAATAGGAAGAGGCACTCGGGATGGGAGCCTCTGAGCAACAACTGAAAAGATACTTTGAAAGCATAAGAGACGAACAGACCGCAGTGACTATATGGTGTTCACACTCCAGTGTAAGAACTAGCCGGGGAGCTCGCAAAACTGGGCATTCTGTAAGTCTGGAGTGACCATATAATTTATTGTCCAAACCAGGGCATTTTTGAGAAAGGAGGCAATATTACTAATTATGCCAGGACAGCAGACATAAAATCAAGACTGTCCTGGGGAGAGCAGAACATGTGGTCCCTGGTGTAGGTGTGAGGTGGGGACCAGGCACCTGATTTCCTATTAAGCTTCCCGAGTGAACAGAATACTCTGTGAGCGCAGGACTGGCTTCACCTACCTCATTGGGCAAGTGTATTTTTGGAGGGCTCGAATCTCCGTGGAGCGATCCTCATAACCCTGCGAGGCGGTACTAGCTAACGTTTACTAAATGCCAGGTACCACATGTGCTGAGTACTTCACAGGCGTCATCCAGTTAATTCTCACCAAACCTTTAGGAGGCAGGCGGACTTAGCTTCCATTAGAGGAAACTAAAGCTTAAAGAGGTGGAAAAACTTCCTCAAGGCCACACACCTGGGATGGAGGCGCAGGGTTCGAAACCGAGCCGGACTGATGAATACCCTAGTTCGTACGGCTGCCTCCGGCTTTGTTGACACTCCCCCAAGCCCAGCCGGCTGCACGGGGCCAGGCACCACGGACGGCGGAGGCTGCTGCCCAGCTCGGGTACCTGCAACCTCTGGCTCCGCTCGGGAAGCGCCAGGCCAACAGCAGGTGGCAACCTTGCGTTCCTCTCAAGCTACTGTGGAGTCCATCGGTTTCCTAAGGCTGCACGAGGGAGGTGGAGCTAGCGAGCCGGCCCGCCCCCACCCAAGAAGCCGGCGGGGAGCCTGCAGTGGGGCACCTAGCAACGGCATCTCCTGCTGTGGCTAACCTTTGTGGCCGGTCTGAGCGCTCAGTGGGGCTTAGCACCGCAACTAGTAGCCATAGGTACGTCAGTGCTGGGAGAGCCCCTCTGATGCATTTAGTTAATGATTTCCTAAATTTGCCAAAGCCCTTTTTTATGTCTCCCACGCTGTTTTGAGTTTCTTCTACTCACGAGCACTTGTAACTTATGTAGCCCCACAGTGGGGGAAGGTTCGATTTGCATGCATCCTGGATATGGAAAATGGCCGGAAAACATTCCTGACAGAGGCCCAGACAGGGCAAGCGACTGGACGTTTAAGTGGAAGAGCCCCGCCGGAGCTAGGACCCAGGTCCCTGCTACGCCCAGAGCGGCGTCACCACAACTCCGCCCCCGGGTCGGCGCCTTTGCCGAGCGCCGCAGGTTCCCAGCCCGCCCCGCGCCACCCGGTGCGCACTCTCAGTCCGGCCCAGGCGGTGCACCTCCCACCCAGGTTCTCCAGCCCCGGCGGCTGTGCTCGCGGGGGGGGGGGGGGGGGGAAACTGAGGCAGGGAGCGTGCTTGTGAGCTCGTTCCTTCCTTAGTCCACACCCCCACAAACTGCGAAGCTCCCGTGCCCTCCTGAGACCCGCAAGGAGCAACAGAGAAGGACGGAAGGGGAGGGGGCCGAAAGCAAGCAGGGTCTGTGGAGTCGGCCGGTCCTGCCACACTCAAGATGGCGGCTCGGCAGCGGCGAGGTCCCTCAGAGGCGGTACCAGCGCATGCGCAGCGCGGAGTCCCGGCCCGGGACACAAGATGGCGGCAGCGGCGCTGGGGAGGGCGAGGCGGAGGCGGCAAAACAGGAGGTCGAGCAGAACGTGTAGCCGCGTCCCCTCGAGTCCGCTCCGGGCAGGTAAGAGCCCCAGGAAGCCATGGTCCCGCCGCGAGCCGCTCCGGGGTCCGGGGATCCGAAGCCGGGCAGCGCTGCCCCTCCGGCGCTTTCCGCTCGGGGCCACCGCTTGCCCTGTCTCTGCCGCCGCCGCCATCTTAGGCCCGCGGGTGGGCGGCCGGGCCGGTGGCTTGGGTGAGGGAGGTGGGCCCGGAGAGCGCGGGCGGAGCGGCCTCTAGGGCCCCTCCGCTGCTGCCGCCGCCACCGCCTTTGTGTCGGGCTCCGACTCTGAGTCGCCTCAGCCCGGGGGCGGGAGCGCGCGGTGGGGCGGGGGGCGGAGCCCGGGAGATGGGCCGGCGCGCGCGCGCCAAACAGCCCGCCCCCGCTGGGGTTGGGGGGAGGGGAAGGTGTGCGCGCGCTCGGGTGGGGGAGCTCCCTCCTTGAGCGGCCCCCGCGCCTGCGCATTTTGCAAGCCCTTTGACTCCGCCCTCCTGATTCAGAGGTTTCTGATTGGTGCATTACTGAGATGGTCCCGCCCCATCTTTCTCCAATCCCGTAACCGGGTTCTTTTCCTTCTGGTGGGTTCCTCGGGTTGCGCAGATACAGTTGTTTATTAAGCTGGTCGGCGCTGTCAGACTGCGGTATGCGCGGGGGCCGGGGAGCCTTTGGATAAATAAAAACATTATCTTAATAATAGAGTTATTTCTTACTCAAAGCGTACAATACGCTAGGCTCTACGTATAGAGACTGCAGAGGTCGAATGATTCCTGTTTGTAAGTCGGAAAGCGGCAGAAGGACCTGGACCTCGGGTCTGCCCAAACCCAGAGCGGGTTCTTCGGCCGCCGACCTGCTGCTTCCAAATCACCTGGGAAATTAAGAGAACTCTTTTAATCGTAAAAAATTGGTAAAGGTTTGAAGCGGTGTAAAAGTTGTCATCCCGTTTCCCAGTCCCACCTTTTGGGGTGCGTTTAAAAAGTACAAATTGTTGTGTATTTCCCCTCCCCATTCCTGACTCCTAGGACGTGAAGTGAGGGACAGGAATCTGAATTGTTTGACAAGCCCTCGTGATGCACAGTCGGCTTTGAAAACACTGCAGTGTCCCCATTTGGCCACTAAGCTGTGCTGTTCTTGCTGCCTCTGCGTAGTTCAGCTACGTGGTGCATCAGTGTCACACGATATTTGTTGGGGAAACTGTCAATAAAGATGAACGTGCTGTGTTACATAATGCATTGCATGTATGATTATTGTGGTTTTAAAAGATTGATTCAACGAAGTGTGTTTTTCGATCACTGTGGGTGGCTGGGGAGCGTGCCCTGGAGCTGTGATATGTACAGTTGGCCCTTGAACAACACCGCGGTTAGGGGCACCGGTCCCGGCACAATTGGAAATCCCAGTAGAACTTTCAACTCCGCTCAGCTTTACTAATAGCCTGCTGTTGACTGGAAGCCTTACTGGTAACATAGTGGATGAACATGGGTTTTGCATATTATGTGTATTATACAGTGTATTGTTACAATAAAGTCAGATAGCGAAAAGAAAATGTTACTAAGGAAATCATAAGCAAGTGTAAATACGTTTATAATAGCACATTGTATTGAAAAAACTGCCTGTAAGTGGACCCACGCGGGTCAGACCTGTGTTGTTCAAGGACCAAATGGTATGTTCACTTTTCTCTTGTCTTAGGGCTATTTTGGTTGATAGGAGCAGCTACACAATTTGTGGGGTCCAGTGCGCAAAATGAAAACACGGCCCACTTATTAAAAATTTATTAAAAACTTCGAGACAGCAATCGTAGAGCATGAAACCAGGCTTAGGCCCCTCCTCAACATGGGGCCTGTGTGACTGCAGGCTGCAAGTCCATGAAGGTGAACCTTATGGTTTGCAAAGTTTGAGAAGTATCATTTTCGTCCCTTAAATCCCCAGGTCTCCCACAGTGTCCCCCGCCCTGTCCTGGGGGCTCCTGACGTGCTCTGTGTCGCTGCCCTCTTGCTGTTGTCCCTGCACTGCAGCATTTCACAGGTCCGTGACTCTCTCTTCTTCTGTTTGCTCTGCAGTTGCTGATGCAAGGAATTCCCTGGGCCCCCGTCCACTCTACTGCTGACCAGCCTACCCACCTGTGCTGAGCCTTCCTGCAGCCCCCCTGCCGCTGTGGGACCCTGTGACGTGGGGGTCCATCCGGTTGGAGAAGAAAACCCTCTCATGCTAGCGTTGCAGACCCCAGAGGGTGAGAAAAAGAGGGACCTTTTTCAGGCTTGAGACGTATGGGCTCAGCCCCAAGGCACCGGGAATCCCTCCTCCCCAGAGAATCAAGCTTTTTCTCCCCTCGGTTAGTGGTTCCGAACCTTTCTGTTATCACGGCCCCCTTTGGTTGTATGTATGTTCTCTTGCTCTGTGCATTTTTTACTACCAAACTGTACCAACAAAGTAACCGTTCACTTTTCCCTTTCCAAATTAATGAAGACATCTATGACTGAGTGTACAAATAAAATTAATGTCCCAGTGATTCCTATGATGTTGTCAACAGCCAATCCGAGCTTCTGATCATCATGAGATAATCAGTGTGACCACAATGAATTGATAAAATTTCAGCAAGCAAAGATAACTGATGTTTCAACATGCCTTTGTGCTCTTTTTGTGGGTAAATGATTTCTTTGGGTGCTGTGACATATTGAGAACAACTTTGGGATCACCCGTCCAATCTCGGTTGGGCCCCTAGGAGTGAACAGCCAGGTCGGGAATCACTGGCCATCGAGGCTTGTGCTGGATGTGTTTTGGGTGGGGGTCATGGGGAATACAAATCTGAAGGAGCTGACCTGCTTCCTGGTACTTAAAGTACATTTTCACCTGAGGATTAGGAAGGACTGAATTAGATATTTCTTCTCAGTCCTGCTGGTTTCTTTAGCAACAAATTGTTTCCTGTCCTGAAGCACAGAATGAGGCAGCCACTTAGATGCCATGTCCCCTCTGGGCCGCACTCTGTTCCAGTTAGGTTTTATTGGATAGGGACAGGAAAGAGGAGGATTTACTGTTCTTTTTTGTGGGAATAGCTTCTCAAGGGCAGACCCTATTCTGTCTTCTCTGCCACTCCGTGCTTTGTAAATATTTGTGGATTGAATAGAGTTCCTATTGGGTCCAGGTACCCTGCTGAGCACTGGGGAGATGAACTGGACTCAGTTCTTCTGACCGTCTGATGGGTAGACAAACCCAGCTGATAGGACTGAGTGCCACAGTGGAGGTTTTCTTGGCCCTGCGGAGGGGCTCTGACCACCTCCCTTGGGGGTGGGGGGTGGGGGGTGGAGTCCAGGAACGCTTCCTGGAGCATGTAAATGTCCTGACAAGCGAGGCTGAGAAATGGGGAGAGTATGTCGGGCAGAAGGAGCAACAGGAGTGCACCCATTTTACAGTAGAGGAAACTGCGACTTAGATCCCAGGTTCCTCTGGTACCACACTGGCCCTCCAGGGACAGGACTAGATTGATTTCTTCATGTTTCCAAGTGGTCAATGGAGCCCTCAGTGGATTGTAATTGGTGGGTGAGGGGTGGAGCTGACCTCCATGCCCTGCTGGACTGACACCCTTCGGTCCTCTGTGTGGCAGGTCCGGTGTGGGTGCTGAGATGGCCAATGAGAATCACGGCAGTCCCCGGGAGGAAGCGTCCCTGCTGAGTCACTCCCCGGGCACCTCCAATCAGAGCCAGCCCTGTTCTCCAAAGCCCATCCGCCTGGTGCAGGACCTCCCAGGTACTGGCGAGGGGCAGGGTAGGGTGGCGGGTAGGAAGGATGCCTCAGGAGCAGCCCTGACCCCGGCTGGGTTCCATGCTTGTTTGCAGAGGAGCTGGTGCATGCGGGCTGGGAGAAGTGCTGGAGCCGGAGGGAGAACCGTCCCTACTACTTCAACCGATTCACCAACCAGTCCCTGTGGGAGATGCCTGTGCTGGGCCAGCATGACGTGATCGTGAGTGCCAGCCCAGGGCAGGGCTCCAGAGCAGCTTCTAGCATCTGGGCCTTCCCCAAATCTATCTCGAGCAGCTATTATGCACCTAACTCCGTTTCGGGACCTGGGGATACAGTGACATGCACATGGAACCTACACTCGAATAGGAGAGATTGACACGTAAAGAGATGATTGTAATTGTGATACTGAATTTGAACTCCCTGTTGGGTACTGTGCCTGTGGTGCAGTTGTGAGCAACTGGTTCTGCCCTTGTACTCTCGGGGGGCCCGCAGTCTACTGAGGAGCCCGCAGGATCGCAGTGTGGCACGTGCATGAAGACTAGTGTTAGGCTACACCAGGGACCCTGGTCCACTCGCAGGGAGGGAACAGGGAATGCTTCTCCTTGAATTAGCATTTAAGGTGACAAAGTTAGTGAAGTGAAAGTTGTCAGAGGGGAGAAGCGGGTTCTAGGAACGGAAGTGTCCATGTGAGGGCTGCCGTCTGGCAGGAACAGGGGCTTTTCGATCCTTATCAGGTGGGGTGACTTTTCTCACTGGGCATAATCAAGCCAGTTGACACCTCCATTTTGCAGATGAAGACACTGAGGGTCAGAGATGGGAAAGGACTGGCCTAAGACCTCGAGCCAGTAAGCGGCAGAGCTGAACTCGAACCCGATGTGATTTAAGGGCCACCCTGCCTACCATCCCTCATTCTCGGGGTCACCAAAGGAATTTCATCCACAGGGCTTGAGTTTTTTCCTTTATTCCTCTCATTCTCATGTTTAAGGAGGAGAAATTAACATGTACAGAGGGTTCCTCTCGTGCCAGATGTCCTATTAAACTGGTCATATTCATGGACTCATTGAATCATCTTCCCCACAGGAGGTTGGGTCTGTTTAGCATGGCCATTTTGAAGGCGAGGAAATTAGGAAGGGATGGCGCTCTCCCAAGGTCACACGGTTGCAAGAGGCAGGCAGGAGTGGAGCCCAACGTTCTTTCTGCATCCCAGCCCCCTTTGCTCTTTTCAGAGCAGTGGGAGCAGGGGGCAGGAGGGCGTCAGGATTTCATATTACTGGGACTCCTAAGCCACTGCCTCCCATTGCAACTCTGCTGGTTTCCCTCCACCAGTCGGACCCTTTGGGGCTGAATGCGACCCCACTGCCCCAAGACTCAAGCTTGGTGGAAACCCCCCCGGCCGAGAACAAGCCCCGAAAGCGGCAGCTCTCGGAAGAGCAGCCAAGCGGCAATGGTGTGAAGAAGCCCAAGGTGAGTGTCTGCGGGCTGTGAGGACGTGGCTGGTAAGCGGCTGCCCCAGGTGGGCAGCCAGCAGGTTCCCGGCAAGGGCTGGGCAGTGGCAGGTTGGTCAGGAGGGGGCCTGGGGCACAGCTCCCCAGCTGCGCTGGTGCAGTAGCCGTAGGCCAGCTCTCCTGACCCTGGTGTCTTTTGCTTTTTTCTCTAGATTGAAATCCCCGTGACACCCACAGGCCCATCGGTGCCTAGCTCCCCCAGTATCCCAGGAACCCCAACGCTGAAGATGTGGGGGACATCCCCTGAAGATAAACAGCAGGCAACTCTCCTCCGACCCACTGAGTGAGTCCCCCGCTGATTGGCTTTGGGCCATCCATCATTGATGCCGCCCGGGACCGTGGGGTGCGGTGGCAGGCCGGGCACGCATCCTCCCTTTCCTCTACTTTCCTCTTTGCTCCTTTTTGTGCCCCAAGGGTGTACTGGGATCTGGACATCCAGACCAATGCTGTCATCAAGCACCGGGGCCCTTCAGAGGTGCTGCCCCCACACCCCGAGGTGGAGCTGCTTCGCTCCCAGCTCATCCTCAAGCTCCGGCAGCACTACCGGGAGCTGTGCCAGCAGCGAGAGGGTAACTGCCTCCAGGGCCTCGGGACCCTTGTTTCCACCCCTCTTCCCCCCAGCCAGGAGCTGGGCTGGAGCGGCTGGGCGGGGGAATGGCGCAGTGGAGCCTAGTGGTTGAGAGCGTGGGCTGTGCAGGGCGCAGGCCTGCTGGAGCCGAGCTCTGCTAACTGCTCACAGGAAGGCTGGCATCAGTAACCGCAAAAGCCATCATTCACACTTCCAGAATGCTTACTGTTTGTCAGGTACGCGTGAGGCCTTTTTGTGTGTCTGTAAGCGGGCAGAAAAACACAAGTACCTGTACCTCGCGGCATTGCTGCTCCGAGGAGGAAGTGGGAGTCCTCAGGAGGCTGCGGCTTTTATTCCTTAGCAAAGAAGCCTGCTGAACTTTGCTAAAATGTAGTGTTTCTCTTTTCCCCTAAGTAACGTTTACGGACACTCTGTAGAAAACTGGAGATTCTCAGAGTCTTCCTGGGGAGATGCTGCCTAGGGGAGGTGCTCCTCACAGAGCGGGCTGTGCCGTTTACAGCGGCCCGCCCGGTGCCTGCACACCTCCCGTGTGCCGGGCCTGCGGGGAGGCGGCTGAGCCAGACCTTCACCGGCTCGTCTGTCCTGCAGGCATCGAGCCCCCTCGAGAATCTTTCAACCGCTGGATGCTGGAGCGCAAGGTTGTGGATAAAGGCTCTGACCCCCTGTTGCCGAGCAACTGTGAACCGGTCGTGTCACCTTCCATGTTTCGTGAAATCATGAATGACATTCCCATCAGGTACAGGCCCACAGCTGGGGCCAACCCCGGTGGGGTGGGGGTGGGGGGCTGGGTGTGTGTGGCCAGTCCTTTAGAGAAGGCCTCACATCCGCCTGCTCCCTGTCCCAGGTTATCCCGAATCAAGTTCCGGGAGGAAGCCAAGCGCCTGCTCTTTAAATACGCAGAAGCTGCGAGGCGGCTTATTGAATCCAGGTTTGCTCTCTCCTGCCCGCCACAGGCTGGGTGGGTGATCAGGGTGGGGAGGTCCTGGGTTCTCTGGCCCATCTCATGGGGCTCAGTCATGGCTCTTGGTGGCAGGAGGAGGGTCGGCTCCCAAAGGCAGCCCAAGGACTGTGAGGGAAGCCTTGATGGCCAAATGTCAGTGCAGGTGGGGTAGGGGGAGCAAGTGTGGAGCAAATACCCGACCGCTGGCTCCATTACGCGCCCTCAACCGGCAGGAGTGCGTCCCCCGACAGCAGGAAGGTGGTCAAATGGAACGTGGAGGACACCTTCAGCTGGCTGCGGAAGGACCACTCGGCCTCCAAGGAGGACTACATGGTGAGTGGCCCCGGGTGAGGAGGCCGGCGGAAAGGCTCTGTGGCTCCTTCCTCCAGCTGCCTGCCTAGGCCGCCCGTTGTGCCCACGGCAGCCCGTTGTGCTGTTCAGCAGACCTCTGATGCTCATCGGTCCCCCAACTTCCGCCCGTAGAGAGGTTTGTCCAGGCTCCTGGCTCCGTCCTAAAGACAGTCTCCATTAAGGTTCTTAATGGAATCCTGTGCTTGGCCACACACCTTAAGTAACTGCCTTTTCAACGTAATGGATGTCAGACATCTCCCTTGAATAGACTTTTGGACACAGGTGGACAAACTGCCTTTGCTCGGGTGTGTGCGCTCAGCACAGTGAAGAGTGGGCCCCGGATTCGGTGCCCTGCATTGCTGTGTCCACAGCGATTGTTTTCTGGCCCAGACCCGCCACTTCTGACTCCCCACCAGCACTAGCAATGGGCTTTCTTTTCAGGACCATTTTTCACAAGAGACAAGGTTTCGCACTTCATGATAGTAACTGTACTTGACACGTAGAGTGACAAAGGTAGGTGTACTCACTAGCCAGAGTGACTCATTTTCACTCATCACTTTCACACGTGATTCAGCAAAACGACAAATGCTTAAAGCCTCATCAGTTGCTAAAAGCTCAGATTTCAAATCTGCAGTGACCAAGGACCCCATTTTGTAATGGTCTCTTCCCCCGGTAGATGGCGGATGCTTTATAAGCGGGGACTGTGCCTGGTTTGTCTGTGTCCCCAGCAGTTATGGGATCTGGTGCAGTGTAAGCCCCACTGTAGGTGCTGGCATTTATTGGACACTTGCTTTATGCCAGGGGCCTGGTTAAGCCCGTAATGGGAATGATCCCATTTCATACTCAAACTGCCTTATGCGGTGAGTATTTTGTGTTCCCTTAACAGTTGAGGAATAAGATTCAGAGATGCCAAGGGACTGGTCCAAGGGACACAGCTAGTTGAGTAGCAGAGCTGGTTTCAAAACGAGGACTGCTGGCACCCACCAGCCCTCCCCCACCAGCCCCCTAGAGCCCTGATCAGGAGTGTCTCCTCCAGGACCGCCTGGAGCACCTACGGAGGCAGTGCGGCCCCCACGTGTCAGCCGCAGCTAAGGACTCCGTGGAGGGCATCTGTAGTAAGATCTACCACATCTCCCTGGAGTATGTCAAGCGGATCCGTGAGAAGCACCTTGCCATCCTCAAGGAAAACAACATCCCAGGTAGGGAGCCAGCGGTGAGGCTGTCAACTCTGTTTCCTGGGCCCTGACTGAAGGGACAGGCAAGGCTGAGCCTCCAGGCCACAGGCTGGTTTGGGGAAGCCCATTTCCCCCAGCAACGTCTGAGGCAGGACCTGCTGTCCTTGGGCTCAGGGGTTTCACCCTCCTGTAGGAACTGGAGAAGGGCTGGGGAAAGGGGGAGCCAGAAGGTGGTGAAGACAGGCCGGGGGTAGGCAGTGAGGTGGACTTGTGTTTACATCTCTGCCAGCCCCAGGCTCCCCACACCGCGGTCTAGTGCCTGGCTACAGGCCCCTATGTGAACTCGGGGGTAACTAAGAGTGCTTGGCCCAGAAAGCTCCCTAAGTAAGGTATCGTAATCCCTAGGAGAGCAATGTAGTTCTCCTACTCCTGTCTGGCAAACTGGGGGCCTGTGTCAGTACAGAGCACGTTGACCCAAGCCACCATCTCTTGCCCCTGCCAACTGCTTGGCTGTTAACGTTGTTACCAAACCGTCTGAGCTGCCTTCTGCTCCTCTGCGGGACGAGACTTACCTCCCCTGGTTACTGGGACACGCATGGGACGCACCCAGCACGCAGTAGGCACTGAGGCTGTCGGGGTGAGAATTAGCAGAGCTGGGGCAGGCGGCCCCTCACTGCTCTCCCTGCCTGCAGAGGAGGTGGAGGCCCCAGAAGTGGAGCCCCGCCTGGTGTACTGTTACCCAGTGCGGCTGGCCGTGTCTGCACCCCCCATGCCCAGCGTGGAGATGCATATGGAGAATAATGTGGTCTGCATCCGGTATAAGGGAGAGATGGTCAAGGTCAGCCGCAACTACTTCAGCAAGCTGGTAAGAGCTGGGGCGAAGGGGAGGCAGGTCCCCAGAGGGGAGGAGGGAGGGCTGACTCCTTCTGGAGCCCGGGTCCTCAGCGGGAGGCCTGACTCCTTCTGGAGCCCGGGTCCTCAGCGGGAGGCCTGACTCCTTCTGGAGCCCGGGTCCTCAGCGGGAGGCCAGTGATGAGGGAGGGAGGGAGGGAGGGAGCGCTGTTGAAGGCCATTGCTCTCTGTCCCACAGTGGCTGCTTTACCGCTACAGCTGCATTGACGACTCTGCCTTTGAGAGGTTCCTGCCCCGAGTCTGGTGTCTCCTCCGACGGTACCAGGTACAGGCCTGGGGCAGCAGGGGAGGGCTCCTCTAGAGGGCGGGGGAGGGCTGAGCCCCGGAGGCTGACGGTGGCCACTGTGCAGATGATGTTTGGCGTGGGCCTCTACGAGGGGACAGGCCTGCAGGGATCGCTGCCCGTGCACGTCTTTGAGGCCCTCCACCGGCTCTTCGGCGTCAGCTTTGAGTGCTTCGCCTCGCCCCTCAACTGCTACTTCCGTCAGTACTGCTCTGCCTTCCCGGACACAGACGGCTACTTCGGCTCCCGCGGGTGAGAGCCGGGGGCTCTTGGGCCCTTCTGCTCAGGCCCAGGAAGGGCTCCTCTACAGCAGAGATCCCACCTGGGCCGGCTACTTCCTAATGCTTCAGGGTTTGGGAACTGGGCAGTGTTGGGTGTAGTCCTGCCTTCACGCCTTGCTAGCTGTGTGACCTTGGGCTGGTCACTGTACTTCCAGGAACCTGTGATAGCCCCTAACCCTGCCTGTGGGTTTCTCGGTGAATTAGCCCAGGTTGGGGTAGGAGCACATGGTCCAGGCACTGAGGGCACGGGAAGTGGTAATTCAGTTGTCCGAGACCTTACAGACTAACGCGCGAGAGTGGAGGGGAGTGAGCACGGGTGAAAGGAGGAGACACAGCTTCCAGTTGGAAGACAGGCCTGGGCCAACAAGAGGGAAGGCTCAGCAGCCGGGGAACTCCTGGCTGGGGCTTGGCCGTGGTGGCCGCGGAGTCCGAACTGGGTTTGAGCCCTAGCCCTTCCACTAAGTGGCTTGGTGGGCAAGTCACTGAGCCTCTCCATCCTCAGCCTTCAATGGAGTTGGCCACGCCTCGTCCCAGGATGAATGAAGGGTGAATGTTGGCCTATGGCCTGACCAGGGCCCATCCCTTCAACAGCTTGGGGGCGGCATCTCTTTGTGGTGGAGGGCCTGGGTCCTGGTAGGACTTAGAATGCTCACCTCTGTCCCCAGGCCCTGCCTGGATTTCTCCCCGCTGAGTGGTTCCTTTGAGGCCAACCCTCCGTTCTGCGAGGAGCTCATGGATGCCATGGTCTCTCACTTCGAGGTGGGTGTGCTGCTGCGAGTGGGGGTGGGGGTGGCAAGCAAGATTGCCAGCCACCTGGAGGGCAGTCTTTGATGTCCCCGTGCCCCCTCCCATAGAAACTGCTCGAGAGCTCACCAGAGCCCCTGTCCTTCATCGTGTTCATCCCCGAGTGGCGAGAACCCCCCACGCCGGCGCTCACCCGCATGGAGCAGAGCCGCTTCAAACGCCACCAGCTGGTCCTGCCTGCCTTCGAACACGAGTACCGCAGTGGCTCCCAGCATGTCTGCAAGAAGTGGGTGCCCGGGGAGGGCGGGGGGAGGGGGACGGGGGGGTGGAGGGGGATGGGGGGGTGGAGGAGGAGGGCCAGGCTGATCACACCAGGCCAAGCCCCACCCTGAACTGCTCCTTCGTCCACAGGGAAGAAATGCACTACAAGGCCGTCCACAACACGGCCGTGCTCTTCCTACAGAACGACCCTGGCTTTGCCAAGTGGGGGCCGACGCCTGAGCGGCTGCAGGAGCTGAGTACAGCCTACCGGCAGTCAGGCCGCAGCCATGGCTCCGGCTCCTCCTCCTCTTCCTCGGAGAACAAGGACCGGGACTCGGGCCGCGAACAGGGCCCTAGCCGCGAGCCTCACCCCACTTAACACATCTTGCGGGGAGGAGGAGCCCCAGGGTGCTGGTATGGACTGCTGGGACTCAGGCCTCTTGGGGCTGAGCAGACCCCAGGACCCTCCCCCTGAGGTGGCAGCAGGACTCAGGCTGCCAGTGTCATAGGAAGATTATGGCTCTGCCAGGGCTCCCCCTCCCTGCCCGATCCCCCAACTCCTCACCTCAAACTCAGTCCAACTCCCGTGTAAATAGGTCCTATCCCTTCCCTTCCTCCCCCCCAATCCCTACCATCTTATCGCCATCTTGTTTCATTTGTAAAAGGAAATACAGAAACCCCCCTAAGAATGTGTGAGGGTCTTGAGGGCAGAGAAGGCGGAGAACCTGGAGCTAGTCCTGGAACCACACCCTCTATATCCAGGCTCACCTTCTTATGACCCCCTGGGCCTTCACACCCCAGCCCAGGGCTCCAGTGTCTAACTTCTTGCCCTGCTGGCCCCATAACTGGGTCTCTGGTGGCCTCTGCCTGTGTCTAGCCAGTCTGGAGTCCAGAGTCCTGTGTTGTCTTATCTGCAGACCCCAGACTCCCACAGCCAGGCCTGTACTCCTACCTCCAGGGGGCAGAGGACTGGGGGCTGTGCCCAGGCAGAGAGCTAGACTCCTGCTTGACCTGGAGCGGCCACAGGGAGGGAGCAGCCAGCTAGGATTCAGTCTGGGGTCAGTAGGAGGAGCAGCTCTAAGCCACCATGGGTTTTGGGATATGGTCTCCATGCCAATAGCTGCTGACAGTGCGACCCTCTGAGGATCTCTAGGCATGGAACAGATGTTCTTCTGGGGCCCAGGAGAGGGGGAGGAAGTCTGAAGGTGCTCAAGGGGGTTCTTACCAGTCAGCCATCTCTCCCAGTATCAGGCCTCTGCCCTACGGGCCTGCCCTGCCCCACACTTAGGCAGGGCGGGCCACACTGTGGGGCTAGGCAGCTCTCGTGAGCTGTAACAGGCTCTTCCTTCCTTCCATTTCCCAAGTCCTTGCGGACAACAGTAAGATGGTCAGGACTGGACTCTGGTCCCTTTATTGAGACTGAGGGGCCAGTGGGTCCATCCAAACAAAAATAAATTTCTCTCCCCAAAGCCTGCCTGCAGGCTAGGGCACCCAGCATGTCCTGGCTGGGGCCCACGGTTGCCCCCTAAACCCAGCAGCACAGGTCCGGCTCTCTTAGAGTGACAGGATACTGGCTGCTCAGTGTCTGGAGACCCTAGGTGGAATAGGGAGGTGAGTCCCAGGGGGTCCTCCCCCACCCCCAGCGCGGCTGGCCCCCCATATCCACGGTCTGCGTTGGGCCCGTGGGGCTCAGTCATCGGTCAGGGTGATGACGTCGTACTCGATGCCCTGGTGCTGCAGCTGTTGGATGTGTTCAGGCACCGCCTCTTCTGCGCCGAACAGGCCCTGGGCTTGGGCCATGGCGGCATCGGCCACGGCTGCCGGGGGAGGGGAGAGGACGGTGAGCCTCAGGCCCCAGAAGCTAGGCCTGGGTCCCCATGGTCATCAGGCTCCCGCCCCATACCTGTGACAGCTGAGTGTGCAGCAGCCTCCAGTTGGGCCTGTGTGACCAGCTGCTGGCCTGGGGACACAGGCACATACTGGATCTAGAGTGGAGAAGCTAATGAGATATGGCCTTGGAGGAGCTCTGCCTGTGCCCCAGCTCCATCTGCTCCCCCCCAAAGGCCCTACCTGGGACTCCTGAAGGAAAGGGGCCCCTTGTTCGTACTGGATGTGTGTGATCTGGCCTTCCTGTACCTGGAGGGAGGAAGGCAACATGATGAGCGGGGAGGCTATACGGTCCTCGCCTCCTCCCCACCGCTGCCCAGGCCTGACCTACCTGGATATGATGGCCCTCTGGAACCACCACGTATTCCTGGGGGAGCAGGTGCTGGACCCCATCCTGGGAGATGATGTACTGTACCTGGAGAAGAGTGGAGCAGAGGCAGGTGCTGAGGCCAGGAGCTCAGCGAGGAAGACTGAGCAGGGGGCCGGGGACACCCACTTTCGACGGCAGCTGCAAGCACGGACCCAGGGAGAGGTGGTTTGGAAAGTGCAGTTCCTCCCCGAAGCGGGCCTAGGCAGGTGGAGGGAGGGCAGTGCTGGCAGAGGTGCTCACCTGGTTGTCGGAGGTCACCAGATGCTGTACTGTCTGGCCGTCCGCAGTGGTGATCTCTTGAATATAGGTGGCTTCTTCCTGCCAGGACCAAGCCAGCTCTAGCCTCAGTTCTGTGTGCTCCCACCCCAGCCTGTGACCTCCCAGCCCAGGAGCTTACCTGATTGGTCACTGTCTGCTCTTGGGCCACAATAATGTGTTCCTGGCCCAGGGCCTGCTGCAGCCGCTCTGGGCCCAGGACCCCGTGGCTGGACTGGAGTGCAGCTGGGCAGAGAGGGGAGGGTGCTCACACAGAGACTCGGGACTGACACGCCCTGGCCCCCCGCCCTGGTCCCCCAGGCGCAACTCACTATGCAGTGTGGCCAGCGTCTCGTCGTCACTGTTCAGGATGATGGTCTGAGTGGGGGTCCGGGCTGGGGTCCGGGCTGTCGGTGTCCCTGTCTTTCTCCCGTCAGGACTATGCAGCCGCTGGATGTGGAACTTGAGATGCCCATTCCGGTTGAAACTGAAGGGGGGCGGGGTGGGGGAGAAGGCTCAGGGGTGGCCCCATCACGCATGCCCTGCAGCCCCCACCCGCCTGGCCCCAGCCTCACCGCTGCCCGCAGAGGTGGCACGCAAAGGGCTTCTCGTTGGTGTGGGTCAGCATGTGCCGTCGCAGGTCCTTCTTGTTCTTGGAGGCAAAGCTACACTGGCTGCACTGGTGGGGCCGCAGGCTCGAGTGCTGCGCCATGTGGGCCTGGAGAAGGGGCAGAGTCGGAGCGCTGGCTGGGGGACCACACACAGCACCTCACGGACAGAGCTGGCAGGGCACATCCTCAGGTGGAGAGGAGCCACGTAAAGTATAAAGCAGACCAAGACCTGGTGCTGCTGTGTGCGGAGACAGGAACAAGTCCCAGGCCCCATCGTTAGGTCACTTAGAGAATCCTGTCCCTGCTCCCAGACTCGGTTTACCCTGGTGTAAATGCAAGATACAGGTTCAGATGAGGGAACCTCCGAAGGGCTCTTCCAGCCCCGACGTTTTAGGGTCTGGGCCCTGCTCCCCTCAGTGAGCTGCTGTGAGGATTCAGTGCACAGTGGCATCTGGAAACGGTAATCCTTGGGGGAAGGACTCCTGCCCAGAACCTGGCCTTCCTCACCTTCTCCACACTGTCTCCACCAGCTTCCCCGTACCCTGCGCCCTCCCTATCTCAGACAACTTGCATTTCCCTAAGCACGCCTCCTGCCACCGCACCTGCACCTCTGCCCCTCCAGGCCCAGGGCGGCCAGCACCCCAAGTCCACACGACCTGTTCCCTGTCTGCTCTGCCATCTGCACTCTGTTCACCCCAGGACACCGCTGGGCATGAGTCACCCTGCCCGTCTGGATGGGTTCCCCACCAGACTGAGCTCCCTGAATGCTGAGACCTCACGGAGTCCTCTCTGACCCTAGAAGGGGGAGAGAGTCTGGCTCAGGCTGTTCAGTTAAGGTCTGTTACACAAACAAGTGGCCAAATGAGTGCCAGGGGAGGCACAGGGGCAGCACCTACCCGGACTTCGGGCCACTGGCGGGCACTGAAGGGGCAGTCGGGGCACTTGAAGGCACTAGGCCCGGCGTGGGCCCGTTTGTGACTCTCCATTTCGGCTCGGCCAGGGAAGGCCTCAGCACAGATCTTGCAGGAAAACTTCTTGGATGACGCTGTGGCTGCGGACGACGGCGGCGATGGCGGTACTCCCAGGCTCAGGGATTTGCTGGCCGCAGGAGGTGGGGAGGCAGAGCCCTGGGGGTCTCCCACCCGGTGTGTCCTGGCTGGAGATGGGGGCTCAGGGCCATCTCTAGGCAGCCCCCCACACTGTAGCAGGGGCCACTTGGTCCCAGAGGCCAGAGAATCCGGACTTGGGAAGGAGATGGAGCCATCCGCAGTCAGCTGTAGAGATGGGGGAGCATGAGGTACTGAGGAGGATGGGGGAAGGCCGGAAAATGGGGGAGGGGTTGGTACCCCGAGCCTCACCTCGATGTGGTGCAGCTGGGTCCCATCCGCTGCCATGATGTAGTGGGTGCCGGCTTCTTTCAGGGCATCGCTCACAACCACAGCCTGGGCTGCCTCCCCTGGGGGCTCCTCGCTGTGGACACCAGAGAGGGGAGGAGTGAGTTCTAAGAGGGGATATAAGGCCCCAGGAGTCCCCTTCCCCAAGAAAGTCATCAACTGAGAGGTGACTGCCTTCCCCAAGAAAGTCATCAACTGAGAGGTGACTGCCACCACAGGTGGACTCCCTGGTTTGAATTCTGGCTCTGCCCTTTTCCAGCTGAATCTCAGGGTCTCTTCCATAAATGGTGACCGCAGGTCCAATGTACGGTCCCGCTCAACAGTAGTCCCCCGGCGATCTTGAAGGGCGGGCCGGGGCAGCAGTGAGGCGGAGAGCCCCAGGGCTCCAGCCCAGGACCGGCAAGTACTCCGGGACCAAAAGCAGACGGCACACACGGAGACTGGGCTGCCCGCTGGCCGCCCGGGGATCCGGTCTCCCATCCTAGCTGTGCACTGTGGCACTTTGGTGCTTGGATGAAGGGCTTTCTCAGACCACCGTCCGTGAGCGTACAAATATTTCTACCCCAAACTTGCTCAGTGTAGAGAAAGCCGAGGGCAGCTGCCAGGCCTCCATGCCAGCAAGGAGCCTGAGCTTGCCACGAAGCTCAGAACTGGACAACCCCTCAGGGATCACCCAGAACAAAGAGCACGTGACTTCAGAACCAAAGGGTCGACTCCTCACTTACTGCTTGTCTGACTTTAGGCAAGTCACTCAATGTCCCTGGCTTACTTCCTTGCTTGTAAAACGAGAGAGACATGGATCTCACGAGAATGGGTTAGGTGAGTTCCTGAACGTCCAGTGCCTGGAACATCTAAGTGGCCAAAAAATGGTAGCTTCCAACCCCCCGAGAAAGATATGACTCCTGTGGCTAATTAAGTTACATGTATTAGGATTTTGCCTCCTGCCAACTAGGCTCGGGTGGGCAGGCCCTTATCTGAGGGCTCCCGGCACACCTATCAGTGACCGAAGGGGGCCTTGCGGGCAAGCAGGTCTCACCTGTAAGGCGTGCCAGGAACTGATGTCCCCTCTTCCATGGGGGGTGCTGTGATGACGCTGTAGCCAGTTCCACCAAACGGCCCAGGTGCCAGGGTGATCTGCTGCAGGTCAGGGGCGCCCAGCTGGCTCTCTGCGGCCACACTGGCCCCTGGCTCTGCCACATGGAGGGTTACCACTTGCGGAGTGGCACCTGCTGGGGAAGGCTGCCCCCCAGGGGACGCTAACTCTGCTTCCACGTCCTCTGACTTCACCACGGCCACCTGTAATGGACCCGGTGGGCATCAGGAGCAGGATCTGGAGCCGAGGGGCTGGTGTTCAGGGCCCTTCTCTACCTCGGGGCCTCAAAGCTTGGCCCCACTGGGGCGACCCAGTGCTGCCGCCACTCATTTGTGCAACCCCCAGTGTGTGCGCTTTCTAAAGCACGCTCTGGCTCTCCCAGCCCCACCCAGCAACTGGAAATAAACTTAACAAGACCACGGTGGCACGATACTGCCCCCCAGGGGCAGCTGGGCAATGTCTGGAGACAGCCGCTGGTCATCACGCTTGGAGGGGGGGCGTGGTACTGGCCCCTTGGGGTTATCTGTCAGGGATGAGGCTAACCGCCCCGCAGTGAAGAGCACAGCTCCCACAACGAAGAAGGCCAAGACTGAGAAATCCTAGGGGAAAGGGACAAGTGGCAAACCATGTAAGAAAAAAAGAGCTTGACTTCATGTCTTACTCCAAAGTCTGCTTCAAATGGGTTAAAGACTGAAACATAATAATAAAAAAACTAAAAATACGAAGAGAAAATGTAGATAAGTATTTTTACGATCTGGGGTGGGAAGATTTTTTTCTAATCAGCAAAACAAACTATAAACTGAAATCAGAAAACAAAGGAATGAGGTATTTAAACATTTCGTACGAGAGAGAAAAGGGGAGTCTCCTTCATCTACAAAGAGCGTCTGTGAAGTGATAATAAAAAGACCAACAGGGGCCCCTGCGCAGTGCAGCTGGTTAAGCAGCCGACGCTTGGTTTCAGCTTGGATTGTGATCTTGGGGTCATGGGACTGGACCCCAGGTCGGGCTGCACGCTCAGTGGGGAGTCTGCTAAGGTTTCTCTCTCCCTCTCCCTCTGCAGCACCCCCCGGCCCCACGTGCACGCACGCTCTCTCTCAAATAAATCAATCAATCTTAAAAAAAAGACTAATAGGAAAACTGATACAGGACACAAACAGGTAAGTCAGAGAAGAAACCAACGGTCTATGAACATACAGAAAGTAGTTCAACCTCATTTATGGTCACAACATTACACATTAAGACCATGAGGGGCAGCTGGCTGGCTCAGAGGAACACGCAACTCTTGATCTCGGGGTTGGGAGTTCGAGCCCTATGTGGACTGGGTGCAGAGATTACTTAAATAAAAACTTTAAAAAAAATCACGCACTATACTACGTGGCAGAGGTTTATAAAGATTGGGGACCCCTAGCGCCCCGTGTTGGCACAGGTGTAGGGAGACACGCTCTAGTTCTGGTCACATAAGCCAGCATAGCTCTCTCTGAGGCTTCATACCTTCAGACCCACCAATTCTACCTCTAGGAGGCTTTTTTTTTTTTAACTAAAATATGTTTAGGAGCACCTGAAATACATGTGCACTGAAGCACTGCCTCTGATTAGAGACACTGGAAACAACCAACCAATAAAGGACTGCACGAACTTACATCTGGACGCTGGAACGACCCAGAGACGTAGCGTGGGAACAGCAGAGAGAGGAGGTCTGTATGCACAGGCCAGACCACGCCTCACATGCCGCCGAATGAAGAAAAGCGGGCTGTGGATGAGCAGGAATCATGTGATCCCATTTTTTTTTTGAAGATTTATTTATTTGAGGGGGAGAGAGCATATGCATGGGCAAGCGGGAGCGGCAGAGGCCGAAGCAGAGAGACTCTCAAGGAGACCCCGCGTGGAACATGAAGCCCAATGCTGGGCTCGATCTCAAGACCCTGAGATCACGATCTGAGCCGAAACCATGAGTCGGACACTTCAGTGACTGCGCCACCCAGGTGGCCCTGTGATCCCATTTTTTAAGGAACACAGTGTTTCTGTGTTAGTGTGTACATGGACAAAACTGGAGAAATGCTTATTAGCCCATTGATAAGGGGGAGGGGAGGGATGTTAGAAACTTTTACTTTCTGTATAGAACATTTCCTAATGTTCACTTTAGTTTTTTTTACAAACATGTTTTTGTAATCAGAAAAAAAAAATGCATGACGTTCTGGCATGAGAACAGCAGACAGAGCAATAGAACAGAACTTGTCCGTATACGTGGGAATCTGGAACGTGATAAAGTGGACATTTCCAGCCCCCGGGGAAGACTATTTCATAGACTACACTGGGTAACTTTTGCAGAAAAAAGTAAAGCTAGTCCCCTACCTTTCTGCATACACCTAAAATAAATTCCAGGTGGAAGAAAGATTTAAGTGTAAAAAAATGAAACCCTAAGAAGAAAATACAAATGAATGTTTATATAATCTTGGGGTGAAGGAGGCCTTTCTAGGGAGGATATCAAAGGCAAAAACTGTAAAAGCTGATCCAACTATCTGAGCCCGTACAACCTCTCGACACCACCAAAGGCAGCACCGGAGCCGTAAGACGCTCTCCGGGTCCGACACCAGGCTCCCTCCTCCCCAGTTCTGTCTGTCCTCTAGCCCCCAGTGGCACGTTACTGATCCAAGTTCTTGGAATTTATCATCTCCAACACAGATTCTACATGTTTTCACGAGGCTCAGAGACAGGAGGGGCTAACAAAGCTCTCTCTGCCGGGGGGGGGGGGGGGGGTTAAGAGTGACCCCAGGCGGCTGGGAGGAGGGAGAAGTCCTGACGAGCTGGGGGAGGATCTGCTGGGCAAGAGGCCGGAGGGGAGACAGCCCTGGGAGCCTCCCAGCTGTGGGAAGTGTCACCGGATGAGCGCGCAGGGCTGGCTGGGAAGGTGGCTCAGCCCCACAGCACAGAGTGGCTGCAGAGCTGGTCACCTGCGCCGGACCGGGGCCTCACAAGCCGCAGGGGCAGCGGTGCTACCCGCTCGGCCTGGCAGAGGAGGCGGGGGACCCGAGCTCACGGGGAGCTCCTCTGACCTCCCAGGCACGGGGGGCCCCCTCCTAAGCGTTTGCTCCGGGGTTTCGGACCATCTCCAGGCTAAGCGGGAGTGCCCTGAGGGCAGGGCACAGGGCAGGGCACGCTGCCTCTTCGCCCTCCGCTCCACTCTGTGCCCAGTGCGGAGGAGGCGCCCAAGGCGGCGGCCCCGGGTGGCAGGCGGCTCACCTGCAGGGCTGTGCCCCCCAGCTCCCGCTGGGCGCTCATGTTCAGCAGCAGGTCCAAGGCCGTCTGCGTGGCCATCGCTGTGGACTCCTCGGCGCCTGGGTTGGGTGAGACCTCAGCCTGAGCACGGGCCACCGCCCCCAATCCTTCCACTGGGCCCCAGCATGAGCCCCGCCCCTGCCCACCCCCCTCAGAGCTCACCTTGCTGGTAGATGATGGTGGCGCCACCAAGAGTGTCGGAACAGAGCAGTGGGGGGGTCTCGGGTGCCTGGAAAGGCGCTGCCTCTGGGGGGATCTGCGGGGTGGGGATGTGGCCAAGCCTGAGAGGGGGCAGCTGGGCTGCGAGCACTGGTTGCCAAGCGCCTCCTACGTGTCAGGCGCTTTACATCCGCTGGCTGGTTTCATCTTCACACAACTACGTCTCAAGGTCTTTCTCAGCTCAAAGCTACCGATGAACTGACCGAGGCTCAGAGAAGTGAGGCGACTGGCTACGGTTCCACAGCTGGTAAGTAACAGAACTGCGATCTGAACGCAAGCCTGACGCCGGAGCCCGTCTGTGTTCTACCAGCACTCAGCGGTAGATCTTCCGGGGCAAGGGGGGGGGAGGCAATGTACTCAGCTATGAGCCTATACTCTCGGCCTGCCTTGCAGCTAGGTAAACTGTGGCCTTGTGGCTAAGCAGGAGCTTCTGGTTAAGTTCACGGGGAAGGCAGATGGGGAGATGGCAGGCTTCCTTTTTGCCTTTCTCCCATCCCTTCCTCCTGCTTCTTGCCTGGGATGTGGCTAGAAGGCTGGAGCTCCTGCAGCTATACTGGACCATGAGGCAACCACAAAGATGGAAGTCGTATGCCTAGGATGGCTGGGAAAAAATATTGAGAGAGCTTGGTCCCTGAAGACTGACCAGGGAGTTGCCAAACTAGCCCTGGGCTGCTGACCTTTGGACTCATATATGAGAGAATAATAAACTATTACCACAGTTAACTACTGAGATCTCATTCTCTATTCCTAGCACTGGAAAGCCACTCCTACTCAGAGCTTAAGGCTGCCAGGTCTGTGATCTCATCTGTTCTTTACCACAATCGGAGAGGCAGGGACCATTTGGTGGTCCCCAGTGTGCCCATGAGGATGCCGGGGACGGGAGAGGTGACAGGACATGGTCATCCTGGCCCATGCCCCCAAGCCCCTTCTGTCTGCCACCTGCTTGGCTGAGCTCACCTCAGGAGGCCCCGGGGAGCCAGGGGGGGGTCCAGGGGCTGCACTGTGCTGCTGCTTCAGCTCCTCAATCTGCTGCAGAGAGAAGAAGGGGCGGCGGCGGGAAGGGGGCTCCTCAGGGTGGCGCCGCCCCCACTCCTCGAAGCTGCTGGCGTGTCGGCACCGCACGTGCAGGCGAAGGTTCTTCTTGTGCCGTGTGCTGAAGTGGCAGTACTCGCAGGCGAAGGGCTTGGCCCCTGTAGGCACAGGAGGACGATGCTTGGGCTTTCCCGCCCCCCACCCCGGGAAGCCCTCCATGGGCCCAGGACCTCGCCAGCCGTCTCCCTGCCAGGGCTCCGTGCCGCAGCTCGGGAAAGCATGTGCTGCAGTTCGTGCGGGCGGCCGGGCCGGGCGGGAACCGGGCCCCCTCCTGCACTCCCAGCCTTCCTCGGAGTGTCATCTTTTCACGTCACAAGACCACACACTTCTCTTATGAATCACCTGCCCCAGGTAGACAGGAACCTGGCCCCCTGGCGTGTCCAATCTCCCCCAGTGTGCCCATCACAGGGACGGGCACCAAGGAGGAGAAAGAATCAACGGTTCTGTCGCCTTCTGCACGCGTGAGGGCCGGGCCTCCGTCAACACGCTTCCTGTCCGGCACCCAGCACAGACAGGGCTCAGGGAACGGAGCTCACTTGTATAACCACCACATGGTAGGGACTTCTGACCCCTTTCACAGCCAAGGAAGGCTCAGACAGGGAGAGGTGGCCCATGACCATGCAGCGAAGAGCTGGCTGAGCTGAGGAGAGAGGGTGACACCTCCAGGAGAGAGGCCCTCACGAGTGAGCAGCCAGGGCCGCTGTCAAGGTGGGGCTGGGGTTGCAGAAGGGGAGGAAGAGGACAGCGCTGAGCCTGTGACTGGGGGCAGGGCGAGCTAAGGGCTCACTGTGGTGCGGCGGGGCCGGCCTAACCTGTGTGCTTGACAGCCACGTGGGAGAGCAGGAAGTCCTCCCGGAAGGTGCGGTAGGGGCAAAAGCTGCACTTGAACGGCTTGTCGCTGACATGGGACAGCTGGTGGTTCAGGAGCGCCTTCTTGTCCTCACAGACAAACTCACAGAACTCGCACTTGAACCTGGGGGTGGTGAGCGGGAGGAAAGCTCAGCAGTCAGATGGGGTGGGGCGCTCCAGCCCCCGGGCCTCCTCGGGGACATACCTGCGGTTGGCCACGGCCTGGATGTGCGTCAGCAGGTGCATCTTAAAGGTGTAGCGCTTCTTAAAAGACTTGCCGCACTGTGCGGGGCAGGGTGAGTTAGACGGGGCCTGCCAGGGAGAGCCCTCCCCCTGCCCCCGGGCCTCGGCCCCAGCACCTTGTCACACATGTGGGGCTTCTCGGTGCTGTGTGTCTTCATGTGCTGCGTGAGTCTCTTCTGCATCGGGTAGACACGGCCACACACAGGGCAAGGGAAGGAGCTCAGCTTCGGGGCCTGGGAAGCGACAGGAAGCGACCAGATGAAGAGAGAGGGTGAGACCTCACCTCCTGCCCCACCCTCACAAGCAGCCCCCGAGGAGGCTCCCTTCCTGGGCCAGGGCCCCAGACTCACCGGATCTGGCCTCTTCTTCCTGAAGGGAGAGAGGCATAGGAGTCAGACCACTGCTTCCCCAAGCCCACCTCAAACCTTCCCACGTGGACTGAGCCCAGTCTCAGTTGTGCGTGTCCCTATTGCCCAACCAAGCCCTTCTCTCAGAGCAGGCTTTCCCCAAGTGGAGTTTGCTAGGAAATGCTAAGAGGCATGCTGTAAATAAATTCTAGAATGGTGCCTTCTTCCTTTGTCACAACATTAACTGCACATTTTGAAGGCCCTGAGAAGTCCTGTTCGTGAACCAGGTGTTCGACCCAGTGTCCATAACCTAACCCCCCACCCCACCACCTGCCCTGCCTTTTTAAAAGAAAACCCATAAGCATCACAGAGAGCAGGCTTTTCCACAAGCACAGTTTGAAAGTCACTGATCTCATGGATTCCTGTATCCAACCTCTGCTCACACAGCACCCCAAGTGGAGTGACCTCCTTCCTGAAGCAGCGGATCTGATGCCAACTCAGTGAGCAATCGCAGGGCCCCTAAGGATTTGTTCCTCCACCCATCTGTCCTATGTCTGCTCGGCCGAGCTCTGAGAGCTGGGAGTCTACAAGACCTTTAGATGATTTCCTGCTCCTTTAGGCAGACAATTCCCTTTAATCCCCTGAACAATGACTGTCCCCATCTTACAAAGCCCACGGCAGGAAGAGACACAGCAAGCGCCCTCTAGACCCTGCTACTGCCCTGAGCCAAGTGAGCGGGGATGCACGGCCTTATCTCTCTGTTGTCTGTAATGGCTGCCAATGGGGTGGCCCAGGGCAGGTGCTCAGTAAGGGGGCAACATGGTTGTTCTGGGCCTCCACTTCCCGCCCTGGCCCGCCCCCACCGCCTGTACACACTGACCGGTCTCGACTGTGCACGGCTGCGTGCCGGACCACGTCCTTCCGGTAGACGCTGGTATAGCTGCACTCGTCACATTTGTAGGGCTTACTGCCCACGTGATTGAACATGTGCTCCTAGGACAGAGGGGAATGGACAGTGGGCTGGGGCTGGCCTCCCCTGCACCCACACCCGGTGCCCACAGCCTTAGAGCTGCTGCGGGAGCAGGCTCCCAGAACGAGGGAGTGCTGCAAGGGCCAGAGCCTATCAGGGCGGGGGACTCCCCCAGCAAGGGCACCGCCTCTGCACCAGGCCCCATGCTGGCTCACCGTCTGACAGACGCAGAAACTGAGGCTCAGAGGGAAGTGACCTCAGCCCTGAGTGACTTTGTGAACGGTGGAGCCTGGAGCCAAACCCAGACAGCACGGCTCCAGGGCCTACACCCTCCCCACTGCACTCAGGACAACCCGCCCCCAGCAGGGTTCCAGAGAACAACTTCCAGGTCACGGGGCCCTGTCTGAGGGAGGAGGTACTGTGTGCAGAAAGCACAGGGGCTCTGGCCTGTGCTTCAGGTAGCCCCTACTGCCCACGACAGCCAACTCCCTTACTTCGGCCAAGCCAAGCCAGTTTCCTGGGTCAGTAAAATGGGCCTACTGATACCTACAACCTCTTTGGGCTGTGTGAGCCTGAAACTCGAGCATGCCTACCAGGCCCGGGTACTGGATAAAAAATGGCTCAGGGTTGCAGCAAGCCCACTGGCACTTTTGGGTAAATGATACAGAAAGGAACCACTTTCTTGAGACACATTACTGCCATCTACTGGAAAACTTCCTAACATACTGAATGAGAGAACCCGTTCTGCCATCTGCCAACGTGTGTGGTGATCAAGCAAATCTCTGCTGTCTGTACGGTGCACAGCACCGCTGAGGGTATGACACCATTACGCTGTGTGCAGCCTACACAACTGCCCACGGCACCCACATCTGAACTCCAGTGTACCAGCGGCACATCACTTAACATATCCTGCAATGGTGCAGGAAGGCAATGGACGATGGCCTGTGAGCTCCGTTCCCTCTTGGCACTGTTTGCCAGCCCTTGCCTCCGTCCCAGTGCTGCCCCCCATCCCTCGATGCTGCGCACCTTGAGCGAGGACCAGCGGCGGGAACGGTAGCTACACTGTAGGCACCTGAAGAGCTGGGGGTCCCCCGCCTCGTGGGAGTTGACGTGGAAGCGCAGGTCCTCGTGGGACAGGAAGCGGGAGCCGCAGATGCGGCACAGGAAGGGCCTCAGGAGCGGTTTGGGGGACTTGTAGTAATACCTGCCAGGAAGGCATTGGGGAGAGGTCTGGCGGGGCTGCGCCACTGGCCATCTCCCCCACCCTCATCCCTGCTCTACATACTTGCGGTATTTCTTGCCTAGGAATCGCCTGGAGGGTCGGCCCCGGCGGCGGGGTGGGGCAGCAGGCTCATCCTGGCAGGAGGGGGCTGCGTTCTCCACGTCTGACTGGCTCACGCCGGGGTCCACAGCGGCCCTGTGGGCCTTGCCCAGGGCAACCAGGCATCCTGGGCCCGAGGAGCTGGGTGCCTCGGGGTCCAGGGGCTCTGGAGGGCTCTGTCCACTCTGGGAACTCACTAGAGGCTCTCCTTCCACACCTGCCATGGACATGGTCCCAAATCAGCCACGGACACACCAGGACAAGTGTGGACAAGTGTGCTAGAGGCCGGACAAAATGCCTCCCTCAAACACTGTCACAGACCACCAGTGGGCATGTCAGGTCATAGGACAGGCGCAGGCAGCCCACAGTTAGAGGGCAGCGTGGACGCAGGCCCATCCCGCAGCTGGCCCACTGCTTGCACAGCACAACTCCCACCCGACAGTCCGCAGCAGCAGCAAGAGAGCTGGGACCTCCCTGTCGAGAGACCCGCGTGCTAGCTGAGCCCGGATGCAGGACTTCCGCGTGTCCTCAGGCAAAGCTGCTGCCCTGAGTCTCATTTTCCCTGTCAAGTGGACACAATAACTGCTGCACTAGTGACCTCACAGGAACATTCTAGAGTCTGGGAGTGACAGCAGGTACTTTAACATTGGCTTTCCCTAGGTAGGCTGCAGGGCAGACGGGAGGAAGAGAGGGGCCATCACATCACTGCACACACTCACGACCTCTAGAAATCTGAACAATCTGAACGTGTTCAAAAACATCAACAGTATTCCAATGTAACGTTTTAAAAATGAAACGGGACCTAGGGGCGCCTGGGTGGCTCAGTCGGTTAAACATCTGCCTTCAGCTCAGGTCATGATCCCGGGGTCCTGGGATCGAGCCCCACACCGGGCTCCCTGCTTCTCCCTCTGCCTCTCTGCCCCACCCCTCCCCTGGCTTGTACTCCCTCTTGCTCAGTCGCTCTCTCTCAAATAAATAAACAAAACCTTAAAAAAAATGAAAAGCGATCTAGACAATGCTGGTGACATCTTGTTTCCTGACGGGGTGCTGGCTATACAGGTGTATCCCCCTTGTCAACATTCCCTAAGCTGGGCACTTAGGATGTGCGTGCTTTCCCATATAGATTTTAACAAGAAGCTATTTTTAAAAGGATGCTAAAAAAAAAGGTAATAATCTCCCCCAGACTGCATATACAAAAACAACTACCACGTATTTTTGTGTGTATTCACACCTTAAAGCAATCCTGAAAGGCAGGTGCTATCACCTCCATTCATATAAAGGGAACAGGAGATTCAAGGACAAAGTCACAGGCTCTGGGTCACACAGCTAGTAGGTGGCAGAGCCATCATGCCCATGGGGCTTTCTAATCCGTAGCCTGTAATGCTCCAAGCCAGTGCTCCCTGGACACAGTTTCAGGCCTCAGACTTGTTCTCATACTTTAATCATACTCAAAACTCATCTTTGTTCGGCTATAAACGTTCAAACTTCTGTGCTGTGAAACCTTACCACTGAGGAGCCTTGTCACAAAGCCAAGGTATCACTTCTTACCTCGGGGTTTCGCAAGCTTGGTCTGAGAGGGCTGGGCCTTTGTGAGGCCTGCGGGTCCCCCAGGTGTGATATGTGCTGCCCTGCATGGCACATAAGGCTCTACAGGAGGAAGCAGGGAATGAGGCCACCCCTCAGCCCCACTCACACGGCCCCACCTACGACCCACTCTCACCATCAGGGAGGTCTGAGGTCTCCAGGCGAGGCAGCTTCCGAGGCCGGCCAGGTCTCCTTCGGGGTCTTGGAGTACTAGGAGTAGGGCGCTGGGGCCGTAGCTGCCGGCCCCGGGGCTCATCCTCGGCCGGATTGTAGTCGCTGTCCTCTGTGGCGACCGCAAGAAAAGGTGGGCATCAGTCCCGGACCCGCCCTTTCAGCCCTGACTCGGCTTCCCTGGGAAGAGGCATCCCTGCCTACTTCTCCAAGCCCACCGACCAGTGATGCCTCCTCCAGAAAGCCCTCCTGACCTCCTCCTAGCTGACTCAGCGCCTCTCTCCAAGCCCCTGCAATCCTTTCTCTGCACCTTTCCTGACTCCTACCACTAACTCAGCACCGCTAGGTGAACTAGAAAGATGCCCCTTCCTGTAGACATTTATAGCCATTGTTAGAAAATTGCTGGAATAAACATTTGAATCTACAAACTCTGATGACGATGCTCTCCGGTACAGGAGCCACTAGCCACACGTAACTGTTGAGCACTTATGCCTGGTCTATACAGAGACACTGGATTTCAAAAAAATTAGTATAAGAAGAGAAAGTAAAATAACCCACTGATAATTATGGTTAAGCTTCATTTTCTCTTTTAACCTTTTTAAATACAGCTACAAAAAAAAGCACACATGTGGCTTGTCTTCTATTTCTGTTGGATAAATGTGAACGTGGCCCTCTTAGATGAGGTGCTCTTTTTTAGTAAAGCACAGCCTGCACAACTGCACGCAGAGGTCCTGACCCCAGAGCCCCGACTCCTGTCTTATACGGGAGGCACCTGCATGGCTGAATCTGTGCCGATTCCTCTTTCCCAGCCCTCCACGTGGGCCAGAGGGAGCTCAGTATTTGGAGATGGGTATGGCGGTGGCACGCCTGGGAGCCACGGTGGCCTACCCTCTAGGTCGTCAATGGCGCCGGCATCGATGATGTCATCGTCGTCTTCCTCCTCTGGTCCCTCTTCCTCCTGGGTCTTGGCTGAGGTGCCCCACTTCCGCAGACGCCCCTTCTTCCCAGCTGCAGTTGCTACTGCTGCGAAGATCAGAGAAGCTTGCCACGTCTGGCTCTCAGCCCTCCACCCCCACCCGCGCAGCCCAGCCAGCCAGGCTGCTATCCGTGCACCTGGCCGGAAGTGCCGCTCCCGCATGTGGCGCAACAGCGTGGCCTTGGTGCTGCTCCGGTACTGGCACATCTTGCACTTGAACTGCTGGACCACCACCACCTCCATCATGGCCTCCAGGCTCTGCAGGTCTGGCTCCTCAGCACCAGAGCCCGGGGGCGGCTGCGCTGGGGAGCTGGGCCTACCCCGTGCCTCCTCTGGTGGCTCTAGGCACGTGGATGTGGGGCCGTCAGCCAGGGCCTCGATGGCTGCCAGGCTGTGGGCCAAGGTGGAACTGGACATCGGCGAAGCCATGGGGGCACCTGGGGGTGGGTGAAGGAATCAGAGGGGAGGGGACGTGGAGGGGAAGGTGGGCCATGAGCGACAGCTGCTCCTCCCAGGCAGGCCCAGGGATCCTAGAACCCAACTTCCCACCAGAGTGACAGTGGGGAAACGGGGGCCGAAAGCAGACAACCTGCCAAGATCACACAGTGAGTTTGTGGCAGAGCGTCCCCCTCCGACTCCCTCGCCCACTGCAGGGCTCCCTGGGTCTGCTGCCCGGGGTCTTACCGTCGTCTGGGCCCTGCAGGATCAGGTACCGTGCCGTCTCGGCCCCGCCATCCTCAGCACTGGTTACGGTGATACAGCCTGGGCAAAGATGTGGGGAGGGGATTCCCAAATGACAACGACAACTGTCACTGTCCACATTCATTCTGGCTTACTTGAGCCAACTATGATCCAGATGCGCTGCTCCCCCCACCCCCCGAGCCTCACTTGCACCCTGTCCCTGCCCGCACACCCCCACCCAGAGCAGGGCTGCTGGGAGGTCTGGTGTGACAGGCTGGCCCAGTAGCTGGCTTACAGTCACAGAGATACCATGGCTACCCCAGGTGTTCCACCTCTGACCACTAAAACCTGGAGAGTCCCCTTCCTCATCTCCAAACTCCCCCAAGATCAAGGCCTAGCCCCTCCACCACTTTCTCAGGGTTGGCTTCCCATACCACCCCAGGGCTTTTCAAAGTCTATGGCCTTTACACACACCATTGATAATAGAGGGTACAGTATGGCAAATCATGAGTATGGACTCCGGAGTAGACCATCTGAGCTCATGGCCCAATACCTGCTGGTCCCAGTGGGTCCTCTGTACCTCAGATTTCTCATAGACTGTGAGGATGATAGCACCTATCTTTTGGGATCACTGGGAGGATTAATGAGGTGCTATACGTAAAGTGCTTAGAGCAAACCCCAGTACAAAGTTAGGTCTTATTGTTTCTATGTTTATTCAGTGTTTATCATATGCCAAGCACTATACTGCACCGTTTCATTAAATCTTCACCTCATTTACCACTACGAGACGGGGCTACTGTTCCCATGTGGCACACTTAGAGTGGTAGGCTTATTTGCCTAAGTTTGCACAGCTGATTCTGCTGGACCCCCGCAGGAAAACCCTATGGGCCGACTCTCACTGCCCTCTCCTGGACTCACTCGGAATTAAGTCTGGCCCGATGGTGGATTCGATGATCTTGTCGATGGCTGAGCCCAGGTCCGAGGAAGAAGCCGTGCAGTCAGACACCAGCATGTTGGGGTCTGGGAGTGCGCTGGAGTGCACCAGGGCTGGGGGGCCACCTGTCACTCCTGCCACTGGCCCATGGGACACAGAAGATGAATCAGGCAGGTAGCCGTGGGGCAAGGGGTCTGTGCTGGAGCTGCTCTCAGATACTTCCTCCTGGGTGACAGGAAACAGAGAGAGAGGAATTTCAGGAGCCATGATGGGGCAGGGCAGGTTGCCCGCCACCCACCAGATAGAGCTAGTCACACAGCCACCAGAGAACAAGTTCCAGGGTCCCCGGCTCTGGTCAGGTAAGAGGCTCCTTCATCCCCACACCCACACAACAGCCTGGCAGAGCTATTTTCACTGGGCTTTTGAATTCGCTCTTGCCTCTGCCTGAAATGCTTCCTCGCGGTGCAGCATTGCTAATGCCTATCCAGCCTTCTCGCCACTGTTTAACTGGTACCTCTTCTAGGAAGCTAAGCCGGACTCCCAGGCCAAACCAGGACCTCTGTCCTTGGCCCTACAGTTGCCTGTGTCCCCTCATCATGGTTCACTCTGTTGTGTAATGTTTCCTAGGTCAGACTGTACTTTCCGTAAGGACCAGGCCCACACCTGTCTTGTCCCCTGCTGTATGCCCAGGGTTTCAGCACAAGCTGGGCACATGGTAGGCCCATCTCTGCTGAATTAACGAAACCCTTGGACCCCAAAAGGGGGGTCCATCATTGGGCAGCACTATACCGGGATGTCTTGGAAGTCATTATCTCGCAGATAATAACAATGGAAATGGCGAATATTTACCAAATACTTGCTACGTGCTGAGCTCTGTTTTTTGCATGTATTACTTTGCATGTATTAATTTAATCCTCACAAAAACCCTACTGAGGCAGATATATTTATCATTCCCTCTTTACAGATGAGAAAACTGAGTGCTAGAAGTAGGGTAGCTTGTCCAAGATCAGAAAGCCAGGAATGGCAGAGCCAGGAAGAAATGACAGTTTTACAGAACGTGTCCAAGAGTATTCCCTCTGAGGCACATATTCCTGCTCCATTTTACAGACAGAAAAATGAGGCTCAAAGAGGTCTCCCAGTGAATCAGAGGCAGAGCCAAGACTTGAACCAGGGCATCTCACAGAGTGAGGACAGTGGGTAGCACAGTGAGTAAGACCACAGCTTAGGTTTGAATCCTGGCTCTGTCGGCTCTCTGTGCCTCGGTTTCCTTCCCCGTAAGATGTGCAAAAGAGTGATAAACGCCTTACGAGGTATGAGGCTTAAATGAGAAAATCCATGTTAGGGGCTTGGCACCGTGTCTGACACACAGTAAACCAAAAACAAATATTAGTTACAAGCCAGCCTTTCTGGCAGCTTCCCTTGGCTGCCAGGCATGCCGCCTGCGGTCCCTGCCTCCACCCACGCCGGCCAGCAAGGTCCATACCAGAGAGCTGCTGCCGCGGTCGGAGCTTTGCCCCACGCCAGAGTCGTCGGCCTCGGCTGGCCCCGGAGCGGCCGCGGCGTCGCTGCTGTCGGCCGACACCGCTTCAGAGGTGCCCACGCCCAAACCGCTCTCAGAGGGCTCCTCTGGCCGGCCAGGCCCAGGGGCCGCGTCGCTACTGCTCTCCACCTCGTTCTCCTCCATCGGCTCCGAGAGCCGCCTGACAGGGAGGCGCAGAGTCTGGATCGTTCACTCTGCGAGAAGAGGTGACGCGGGCTGGAACAGGTGGGCCTCCTCCCGGGCCCGGGCAGCCATGGCCCACCCAGCTGCACCCTTGTGCCCATTTTGCAGGTGCAATGACTGAGTCTCCGACGGGGAAGGGCTTTCTCGTGTACAGAGACAGGAGCCTCGGGAAAACAGGACCGAGAAGGCTGACCTCCCAGTCTAGAGCCCCTCCCCGTCCCCGGGAGGATGGTCAATGGCCGGTTATCTTGACCCTCCTCGTCTCTCCTCCATGACTCCCGCAGCGTGGTTCGCTCTAAGACCCCGCTCCGGGCTCAGTGGTTCAGCCCTTCGGTCCCCCGAGTCCCCCCGGGTGCAGGGTCGGTGGTACAGCCCGCAGGCCCCCTGGGTCAGTGGCTCGCTCCCCCCTCCCCTGGTTCCCATGCGGAGGGGGCTGACAGCGACGGTCCCGGGGCCTGGCGACCCGGGGCTGTCCCCGGCGCTGCCTGCGCTCCAGGCCCGACGCCATCTTGCGGCGGCGCCGGGTTTCCGCTCAGGCAAGTGCGAGAGCGACTAAAGGGCCTGGGACCCCGGGGCCCTGTTCGGACAGCCCCGCCGGCCCGGGAGCTCGCCGCCGGCTATCCCCGCAGTCTGGCCCCACTTCGCGGCAGGGTGCAGTGGGGCGACCTGATTCTACCCGGTGCTCACCTGACGCTTTCGTAGCCGCGCTCCTCTCCGACTCCGGCATCGACGAGGTCGCCATCCTCTTCCCCCCGCTGCGGAGGGACCCATCGGCTCACCGTAGGCCGGGACTACTTCCTACGCCGAACCAGAGAAAGACAGCTTTCCGGTGTGTCAGAAGGTTGCCCTGAGGCCTCAGAACCATGGTCCAGTCCGGAGAGAGTCTAGGATTTTATACGTAGCTAAGTATGGGTGACAGAATCCGCTATAGTTTGGGGACTACTTTCTCTCCTGGCGGAGGGCTACATTGGGTGTGGTTATGTGACGTCACCGCTGGGTCCCTTCCCTGGGCCGCAGGGTTGGGCGCGGTGAAGGCTGCCCCACGGTCTGGGGGCGTGGCCCTCAGTGGCCTGACCACGCCCCTCCCGGAACAGCTCCTAAGGGTGTTCGGCGCCCGGGAGGTTTTGACTTGGCGGGAGAGGAATAAACGTTGTTAGTCCTTTTGCCTGGCTCATGACCGATGACTTAAATGCTTTTATCGAGCCTAATAGAATCCTTCCTAATTAGGTTTGATGTGTCCTGGGAGGAGGGGAGCATATAGTCCTTGTACAGACGGGGAAACTGAGGCCCGGAGGTGGGAAGTGGCTGGTCCAAAGTCACATAAGGGCACTCGGGAGGCAAGTCCGGATGGCTGCATTCGGGGAAATGGAGAGGAGTCAATGCCCGGCCGTTCGTGAACTTTATTCATACGTAATTGTTGCATTAGTAGACCTGGAGGTCGAGACATCCTCCACAGGCCTCCTTTGCTCCGTGTAGACCAGTGTAGCTGTACTGAAAGGTCTGCAGCCCTTCAGCTATGCCCCTCTTCCTGATGCTGCAAATGCCATCTTTGGCACTACTTTCTGTTTAAGCCTATTTATCATTTTGTGAGGGAGCCGGGTCCCTTAGTTTGTCCCAAATCCGTGCTGCACGAGGTATTTTCCTCAATTGACAAATACAAATGGGTCGAGGGGAGGAAGACTCTTCAAAAAACTGTTAAAAAAGTCAACCCTATTTAGAAAGGCAGAGAGTGCTTCAAGCTGTTATAATTTGTGTGTACTTGAGTATGGGGGGGTTTCTTGGTCCTTTACTAGGAGCAGGTTTTGGTAGGGGGAATAGAGCATGGGGTCTCTGGATGGGCTAGCCCCCCCCATCACCCCCTACCTCCCATCCAGCAGGACCAGGCCCCCAGAGCAGGCCTGGAAAGCTGGGTCAACAATGGCGTGATGGCAGGTTGATTTTGCACTCCCTGCACAGCTTTCCAATGAGGACCTGATCTCTCAGCTCTCCAGAGCCACCCCCAACCCTCACCACTTGCCAATAGGATATATCCTGCCTCTGACCAAGTCACCTCTCCCAAGGATGTTGGGGTACTCCGGAGTAGTCCCACAGCACCCATTCCCATCCCCGGTCCAACTAAGGCTCAATCCTAACCTTGGCCTTTGCCACCAAATCACAAGATTGCAGAATGTCACCATGTAAAAAGTAACAACCTCTTCATGGAACAGAAGGGGAGCCCAAGACCCAGAGAGGGAATGCTTTTGGCCCAAGGTCATGGTTGTTTGGAAACAACATATCAGAATCCGTCCATGACAAAGATAAGCAAGCCAACCCTGGTTTTCTGACTGCCGATCTGGGGTTTTTCCCACCAAAACATGCAGTTTGTCGTTATTGCCTCACCTCTGAGGGGGAGACTTCTTAGAAGCAGTGAAGAGGCACCGGGTCAGAAGGACAAAGTGGACCACTGAGAAAAATGCTGAGGAGAGGACCCTAGAGGGGAAGAGGAGGGAGACACTTTCAGTGAGCGCCTACCACGTGCCACGTGCTTTACACACGCTTTGCTGCATCATGGAGCCTTAAGGAAGCAGGTCGTCACCATCTTCCATTGCAGAGAAGAGGAAGCTGAGGCTTAGGGAGGGAAAGTGACTTGTTCAAGGTCACACCACCAGGAGGGTGGGATAGGGACGCAGGTGTGTCAGATTCGAAAGCCCCAAGCAACTTAGGTGCCCTGTGCGGTATGCTTCGTAATCACAACACTTAAAATGCTCCGTGCTGGTCATTGTTCTAAGCCCGTTACCCATGTTAGTTTATGTAATCCTCACGACCACCCTGTGGGGTAGTTGCTGTCATTAACTCCACTTTATGTACGAGGAAAACAGGCACAGAGTATGAAAGGAATCTCAGTAGGGGGTAGAGCTGGGATTGAAAACCAGGCAATGTGACTCCAGACGCCGCACTTGTAGATTGCTGTACCATTGCTCATGCAGGAATAATAGTAACAGGTGACACTTGAACTGTTCTTTCCTGAGCCGGGCTAGTTTCCCATTTTACAGATGAAGAAGCTGAAGCCCAGAGAAAGAAAGTGACTTGCTCAAGATCACGCAGCAAGTTTCTTGGTCTGATGGAGAGGGTTGTGACTCCCGGCTAGAGCTCCAGCAGCAGATAACAATGACATTAGTGAGAGTTTACTGAGCACTTACCAAGTATCCTATGTACACGAGGTGCTTTACATGCATTTTTTAAAGGAATCATCACAACAACCAGAGATCCTAGATACTCTCAGTATTCCCATGTGACCGATGAGGAAATAGGCTCAGGCGCAGTGAAGTGACTTGTCCAAGGTCATGTACTTGGTCAGCAGAGCTGGCACTCAAACCCTGGTTTCCTGACTCCCAGTCCACTGCTCCTTGCACTGTATCAGATGCCCCAGAGGGCAGCAGAGCTAAGAGTAGGCAGTCAGCAGGTGCGTGCCCTGGGCTCATCTCCACCTTCTGTCTCCGTGCCCACAGCCATCTATGGGTTTAGCTAAACCTGTTCTTAAAAACCTATTTATAGCTTAAAACTGTACCACCACTTGAGATAATGAATCCCTTAAGTTGACTTCCCATGGTGTAAATTAAGGCTCCCTTTCATTTGTCCTAAATTTTTCTCTTTGAGGATTGGGGGGAGGAAAGGTGGGGCAAGGCCTTAGGACCAGGGCACTTGGATTCAGAAGACAGGCTGTGGTCCAACCAGTGTTTGTCTGTGATGGCAATTCCTGAGACCCAGGCAGCAGGGGGCATTTATGCAACTATCTCTTCTGATCATCACAGAGACATGAAGGATGGGCAGCGTGTGGATATTCATGTCTTTTAATGGATCTTGTTTCCTGTGATATTCTCAACCGTTAGCATAGTTTTGCAGTCAAGAGGAAGCCACTAGATGCCTATCTGTTGAGTGAATCAATGAGCCCTCATTTTATAGTTTAGGAAACAGAGACACAGAATGTCAGGGGTCTATCCAGGAAAATAAGATCCATACTAGATGATTCTAAAGAGGGAATCTAATATGGAGAGTTCATTACAAAGTTGTGCGGTGAGCAGAAAGAGCAACCGGGGCAAACCAGAGGTTAGCAACAACTCAGGAAGCCATGCCCCCCGCACCCCCTTAGGGCTGGAGCTCTACAGGGAGGAGATGGCATTACCAAGACCAGTAACCGGGGCCACCCAGAGAGGAGCAGGGACCACAATGGTCTCTCTAGCCGAAGCCGCAACAATGGAGGAGACCTCGTAGCTGCCGCAGCCACTGCCCCCCTCCAAGGGTGAGAGAGATGGGGAGAAATACCCCAGCTTCTCCTTTCATCTTACTCTGATCTCTCCAGGGCTTTCTATTGGCTGAACCAGCCAGAAGCCAGTTGGCAAAGGAGCTCAGGAAGCATGGTTTGCAGGGACCAGCCTCTGCCATGAAGAGTGGAGCAGGAGAAGGGCAGTGAATGGATTTGAGATAAACAGAAAAATTAAGTGGCCCGAATAGTCCCACACCTAGGAAGGAGCCACATCATGTGTATGCTGTCAGGAAGTTCTCCTCCCCCCCAACTCCATTTGATCCCGCTAAGGCTCTTTATCTCTTTATCTTTCCACGTTCACTTTAAGCATTACCTCCTCCAGGGAGCCTTCCTGGACTCCTTCCCTGCAGAGTTCCTATCTCCCTAGTGTACATTACCTAGCATGTTCTACACGCCTCTGCCATGACATTTACCACAGTGCAATGCTGCCGGTTATCCCCCAGCCTCCTCAACAGATTTAGCCTCCCAAGGCCAGACCAAGGTCCAATTGTTTTTTTCCCCTCTGTTGGAAGAAAATAGATGTTGAATGAGTCAGAGGCAACCTGGGGTCTGGAGTCAGGCCACACCTAGGGTCCAAATATTCCAGCTCAAATATTTATATGTTGTGTGACCTTGGCCAGCCCTCATTCCCCTTGAATCTTAGTTTCCTCGACTGTAAAATGGGAATAACAGTACAAACCTTGAAGAGTAAAAGGGAGAATGTGTGGCAGCGCAGTTAAGCTCAGGTCCTGGAACCAGACTGTCTACAGTCAGCCCTGGCCTCCTCTTCAAGTTACTTCTTCGCTCCACTCCCTCACCTATAAATAGAGGATGATACGAATACTTCCCATGCTATCTGGGAGCATTAAATGAAACAAGGTACGGAAAACGGTACAGGCTAGCAGTGAACGGGCCTAGGGTCAGCATGGTTGGGGCCCCATGCAGCAGCTGAACACTGAATAGTACGTTCTCAGTGATTTCTAGTAAACAGGGATCTTGATTTTCTGGTTTACCACTGTAGCCCCATTACCAAGAACAGTTACTGGCACATAGTAGGTGCTCAATCAGTCTTTGTGAGGCCCATGAACACTACTGAGTTACATGTGGGAATGTTATTCTGCCTATGAGCCGATGCTTGTGGACAGCCGCCCCCCTCCCCCCACCTCCCGGCAGCCAGCCGCTGCCTGTTCTACACCAGCCCAACCCTGGCCTGGAGACATCTTATCCAGGGAAGGTGGGGACTGCTGGGCCTATTGGGAGGAGCAGTGAAGGCAGGAGACAAGGGTCTGGAGCAAAGGACTAGCAAAGGGATCTAACATTTATTGAGCACCTACTGTGTACCAGATGCTGTACATACTGATTGCATTTCATCCTCGCGGGAGCCTGCAAAGTGCCGCTCCTTACCCCCATTTTACAGGTGATGAAATGGCAGTTCAGGGAGATGAGAAAACTCACCCGAGGTTGTGCAGAAATGAAGGGGCCCAGCTAGATTTGAACCCCGGACTGTTTAGTTCTGAACTCCGGCTCCTTCCAAGGTACGCGCTGCCTCCCAGAGGGCAGGGGAATGGAATCCGAGCCTCGAGCCGAGCCGTATAGGAAGCTCCAGCAACGAATGCGGAGGCCAGGCTCAGGCTGAGCGACAGCTTGTGAGCATGATTTTGACAGCTGTGCCCAGGCTGGCCTGGAAGCAGGTGGTGCTCAGCTCGGGCGCCAGGGAACCAGAGCCGTGATCACACTGGCCAGGGGCGGCAGCAGGGCGCCGTGGAGGTGCTGGGCCTCAGACAGAATGTCCTCCGGCCCCGCCCCCAACAGAGAAAGCTCCCTACTAACTGGCTCTGTGACCTTGAGCAAGTCCCCCAATCATCTCCGTTCAGGGTCCTCACTTGTCACACAGTGTCACCTTGCATTCTGGGTTGTCATGGAGTTACATGAGACAATGCAAAGAGACAGAACTGGGGCGAGTCCAGGCCAGGGCTCCATCACTAATTAGTTGTGTGATCCGAGGCAAGTCCACTTCACCTCTCTGAGTCTCAGTGTCCCTGGCTGTCTAATGGACATAGTACATGCCTCACCAGATTGCCATGAGGATGTGGTGATTGAAAGTATGGGCTCTGGGGGCGCCTGGGTGTCTCAGTCCATTCAAATCTGATTCTTGTTTTTGGCTCAGGTCATGGGCTTGGGGTCCTGGGATCAAGCCCCGCATCGGGCTCTGTGCTCAGTAGGGAGTCTGCTTGAGGATTCTCTTTCTCCCTCTGCCCCTCATCCCACTCACGCTCTCTCTCTCTCAAATACATAAATAATTCTTAAAAGAAAAAAACTTAAAAAATATGGGCTCTGGAGTACAATTGCCTGGGTTCAAATCATGCTTCCCCCCAACCTTCTCTGAGCCTCTGCCAAGTTGCTTGATTCTCTGTGCCTCACTTTCCTCCTCTGTAAACTGGAGAAGAAGAGAAGCGTACTCACTTCGTGGAGTCGTGGTGATTAAACGACATAATCAACAGAAAGAACGGAGAACAGCAGCCGGCACCAGTAAGCTCTCTGTCACTGTGAGCAATCATTAGCCCTGGGTCTGGCATCTCATAGCGACTGGTCCTTGCCACACGCCAGGCACCACTTTAAACTCTAATCCTCAAAGCAGTCTTGGGAGATCGGTGACATTGTCGCCCCGTATTTCGTTCATGAGGAACTGAGTTATCCAGGGGATCAATGCCTTGCTGTAGGTCATGCAGTGATCAGAGGACCGACAAGGACCTGAGCCTGAAAGTCTCCACCAGGGCACTGCTTCATTCCTAATAAAGGCTCCATAAAAGGAAGCTGTCAGGATGTCTCTGTTCCGTGTGAACGTCTTAGGAAGGCAGAGCAGATGGCAGTTATTTGTGTTCACGTGGAGTACCCTAAATGCACGTTAAAAGATGGGGAAAGCCTGGGTGAGCGTGGCGGAGTGGAGGCGCCGAGGGACCCGTCTGCTCTGCTCGCGTTTGTCTCCAGCAGGGGGCGCCCGCTGCCTCCGTCTGGTCCCTGAGACCGGAACCAGGCCGCTGGGCTGGGGCCGGTGCCGCGAGTGGCCCGTCCAGATCGACCTTGAGGACCCCGTGGCGGGGCAGCGGAAAGTGACGATGTTAGCCTGTACAAAACCAGGGACATGCCAAGAGGGGCTTATCTCCCATGGTTCCCAAACGGGGCTGCCCAGCTGCGTAACACAGAGCTTCCAAAAGATGCAGAAGCCATTTGGCCCCTCCCCCACGTCAGAATCCTCTGGCTGAAGGGCCAGGGATCTGAAACTCTTAAAACTTTAAAGAATACTATATAGGTGTTAAAATCAACCATGCCCAAAAACGTTATGTTGAGTGGAAAAGCGAGTTGTCAAATGCACAGAATTGAACGTGTGTGTATGGGGGGCGGGGGAGGGGAGCCCAAGGCAAGAACATAAACCCAGGCTCACCCTCCTATCTGCAGCCTACCTTATCCCCCCTCCCCAACACACCCGTTTGTGTGCCCCGCCCCCGAGTTCCACTCCATTTACTCCCCATCCCGCCCCTTCCCAAACAGTCGGCCCTTGGCCAACCGTCTGATGTAGGGGTTATGCCTTCAGGTAGATGGCCCGCCTTCAGGAGGACGGACCCTGGAGAAAGTCCTGCGCAGGTGTTGCGTAACACTGGAGGCTATCTGGACTGCGAGTCCTGGGGGCATACATACCCTGAGTGTGGTCTCTAAGAGGCTCACAGGCGCTGCATGTGCACATTGCCTTGGGCTCCTTGCCCCGTGGAGAGGGGCACAGACGGAGAAGGGCCAGAGGGAGACTCCTCTAAAGCTCTGGATTCAAGGCCTGACTTGCCTGGGTCTAAGAGCTATACTGTAAAAATTAACACTATTTCTGTATAGAATAAAACATGCAAAATAATGTTTTTTATTGATAAATATGGAAATTTCAGAAAGAATTTTAAGGCATAGGAATAAAAACATGCCTAACGGGGCGCCTGGGTGGCTCAGTCGGTTGGGCATCTGCCTTCAGCTCAGGTCATGATCCCAGGGTCCTGGGATGGGGCCCTGCATCGGGCTCCCTGCTGGGGGGGGGGACACCCTGCTTCTTCCTCTGCCTCTGTCTGCCTCTCCCCCTGCTTGTGCTCTCTCTTTGTCAGATAAATAAATAATCTAAAACAAAACAAAACAAACCCACAAAACCATGCCTATCCCATAACACCAAATTCAGAATGGTGTTACCTTTATTAAGGAGAGAGGAAGGGATGGGGCCATAAAAAGATGCCCAGGGATCTTCAAATTGTATCTAACATGTTAAAGTACTTAATCTGGGTGGTGAGAGCCTGAGTGTGTTTCATTATAATCTATATGTTTCCTATGCCTGAGCTATTTCACAATTTAAAAATTAACCTTGGGGCACCTGGGTGGCTCAGTCAGTTAAGAGTCTGCCTTCAACTCAGGTCATGATCCCAGGGTCCGCAAGTCCCTGCTCAGTGGGGAGCCTGCTTCTCCCTCTCTCTCTGCTCCTCCCCAATTGTGCTCTCTTTCTTTCTCTCTGTCAAATAAATAAAATCCTTTAAAAAAATTAAAATTAACCTTACAAAGTAATATATAAAAAAGCAATATATGTTCGTAGCTTAAAAATTGAAGAAGTACAAAAAGATAAAAAGTTAAGGTAAAAATCTCTCTCCCTGTCCCTCAGTGTTAAGGGGGACTTCCTGGAGGTAACCACTGTTATCAAGTCCTTGCGTACTATCAAGAAATGTTTTAAAAATCCACACACACCGGGGGTGACTGGGTGGCTCAGCCGTTTCTGATTCTTGATTTCGGCTCAGTTCATGATCTCGGGGTCCTGAGATCAAGCCCTGTGTCAAACTCTGAGCTCTGCATGGAATCTGCTTGTTTCCCTCTCCCTCTGCTCTTCCCCCCCAAATAAATAAATCTTTAAAAAAAAGAAAAGAATCTGCACACACTGGATAAATATTACTAACTGCTGTGGACATTGCTCCCTCCTACCCTAACACACACTTAACAGTTCTTGCCTTCCATAATTTCCCACAAGCACATATAGATACAACTCGTTCTTTTTAATGACTGGATAGGATCCAATGCCCAGTGATGTATTATATTTAACCAGTTCTCTACTGATGGACACTTACATTTATTTGTTTGCTATTATAGACAGTACAGCAAAAAACAGCTTTGAACCTGTATGTCTCCTTGAGTTGCAAGAATAACACCACAAACTCTTGTATAGTTGTAAGAGGAAAAATCTCAGCAGTGAAATTGCTGGGTCAAAAGTTATGTCCATTTAAATTACAATATTTCAAAATTACATTCCCAAAGTTCACACCAATTCACATTCTTACCACTGATACATGAGGTTGTCTGTTATTCCATGCCTGCACCAACACTGGATTGTTTGCCTTTGTCTTATTGATTTTTAAGAACTCTTTGTATATTAGGGAAATGAATTTTTTGTCTCCCCTTTGTATTTTTTTTAAAGATTTTATTTATTTATTTGACAGAGAGAGAGAGAGACAGCCAGCGAGAGAGGGAACACAGGCAGGGGGAGTGGGAGAGGAAGAAGCAGGCTCCCAGTGGAAGAGCCTGACATGGGGCTCAATCCCATAACGCCGGGATCACACCCTGAGCCGAAGGCAGACGCTTAATGACTGAGCCACCCAGGCACCCCTGTCTCCCCTTTGTATTACCAAGTTTTTTCCCAGTGAAGCATTTGGAGTCGTCCCCCCCGCCCCAATTTGGAGTTTTTAAAGTTGACTTTAAAAATTGCATTCCTATTTATTTATTTATTTTTAATTGAAGTGAAATTCGCATAACATAAAATTAATCATTTTGTAGTTTGCAAGTCAGTACTATTTTGTACACTCGTAATGTTATGCAACCACCACCTCTATCTAGTTCCAAAATATTTTTATCACCCCCAAAGAAAACCTCATACCCATTAAGCAATCTATCTTCATTCCCCCCACCCATCAGGACCATTTGTGGGTTTTTTGTTGTTTTTTGCTTTTTTTGGCCATTTGTTTTTTATGTAGTAAAATTTATTAATCTTTTTTTCCTAACAGTTTTGTGATTTTTGTATTGTGCCTAGAAATGCTTTCCTCATCTAAGGTTGTTAAAAAGAAAATAATTTAAAACATTATTATTAATGGTTAATGAAATCTTACTACCTGGGAACCAGTGTTTTAGATCACCTGCCCTGGAAGGCAAGCACCCTGGTTCCCTTCTGAGCACCAAGCATAAAGTTAGAGAATAAGTAGTCAGTAAATGTTGGTTAAAGGCAATTCCTACCTCTAGATTATAAAAGGAAAACGTCTCACATTTTCTTGTAGTCCTTTTAGGGTGGTGTTTTTTTCTCCCCCGTAATTAACATTTTCATCCATCTGGAATTTATTTTGGTAAATTGGAATGAGGTAGAGATACAGCTTTATTTTTTTCCAAGTGGCTAGCCAGTTGAACCAACACCATATTGAATAATCTGTCTTCCCCCACTAATTTGAAATGCCACCTTTAGCACATACTAAATTCCCACATGTATTCGAGTCTATTTCTGGACTCCTTATCCTTTCTCTGTGACCTCTCTGTCTGGGATTCTGGATTTTTTAAAGCTCCCCTGGTGATTCTGATGCAGTCCATCTGTAGTCGGTGCTTATCTATGATGAGATATGTTTGCGGATTCTTAGCAAAATGAAGGGAAATAGTGTCATAATGTGAAAATTCATTTTAAGGGCCCATCTTTTATTTTGAGATGATGTCCTTACTAAACTTTTTCAGATATTTTTAAAAAATGAATGCTGATGGTAGATAGTCATTTCTTATTTATTTTTTAAGTACATTTTTAAACAAGATTTTATTCATTTATTTGAGAGCAAGAGAGAGTGAGAAAGGGGTGAGGGCAGAGGGAGAAGCAGACTCCCCGCTGAGAGGGGAGCCCAATGCGGGGCTCAAACCCGGGCGCCCTGGGATCATGACCTGAGCCGAAGGTAGACGCTTGACTGACTGAGCCACCCAGGAAGCCCTTAAGTGCCTTTTTGAAGGAGTACACCACACATAGAGACATGCGCACCAATCTTAAGCGTACAGTTTGATGAATTTTCCATAAGTGAACACACCCATATTGCATCCTGGGGCTGCCAAGACAAATGACTACAAACCTGGTGGCTTAAAATGACAGAAATTTATTTCTTAGTTTTGGAGGCTGGAGTCTGAAATCTAGGTGTCAGCCGGGCCATGCTCCCTCTGAAGGGTCTGGGGGAGAATCCTTCCTTGACTCTTCCAGCTTCTGGTGGTTCCAAGGAGTTTCTTGGCTTGTGGCCACGTCCCTCTAGCCTCTTCCCATGGTCTCCTCTCTGTGTCTCTGGGCAAATCTCCCTCTACTTTTCTCTTCTTAGAAGGACACTAGTCATTGGATTGTGGGTGCACCTTAATCCAGAATGACCTCATCTCAAAATCCTTAACAACATCTGCAAAAACGCTTTCCCCACATACCGTCACATTTGCAGATTCCAGGTGGATATCACTTTTTTGGGGGAGGCAGAAGTACAATGTAACCCACTCCACCACCACGTAACCATCGTCCCCCATCAAGAGCTTGGGCATCAGCCCAGCCTGCAAGATGCCTTGTGCTCTGGCCAGCAGTGGAGGAACCACTGTCTTGACTTCTGATTTCCCCCCCAACTTTGTATTTCAAAAAATTCTCAAACTTTCAGGAAAGTTGCAGGAAGAGTCCAGTGAGCCCTCCTATAGTCTTCACCCAGAGTCACCAGTTCTTTGTTTTTCCTTTTAGCATTTATTTTTTGTTTTTGTTAGATCTGCCAGTTAATATAGTGACACATTTGCTCCTTCTCTCCTCCTTTCTCTATATTTATGTTCGTTTATGTTCATATTTATATTTCTATGAATATATATAATATTTTTTCCTGAACCACAAGGAAGGGAGCTGCAGACATCCTCATATTTCACCCCTAAAGTCTCCACCCCAGTCTCCGAAGAATGTAGGCCATCGTCTACATAACCACAATGCAATTATCCAATATACAATCTTTTTTAAATATATATTTTTAAAAACTTTGTCAGAAAGAGAGAGGGAGAGAGAGAGAACACAAGCAGGGGGAGTGGCAGGCAGAGGAAAAGGGAGAAGCAGGCTCTCCGCTGAGCAAGGAGCTCAATGCAGGACTTGATCCCAGAACCCTGGGATCATGACCTGAGCTGAAGGCAGACACTTAACCGACTGAGCCAACCAGGAGCCCCTATAAAATATTTTTTTAATTTAAAAAATTTTATTTATTTTAGAGAGAGAGAGAGCAGACGGAGGAGCAGAGGGAGGGGGAGATAGAATCTCAAGCAGACTCCCCACTGACCCCAGAGCCAGACTTGGGGCTCAATCCCAGGACCCCGAGATCATGACCTCAGCCAAAATCAAGAGTCAGCCGCTTAACCGACTGAGCCACCCAGGGGCCCCTCCAATATAAATCTAAATTCGAATTTCTCCAATCATTCCATGAACATATCTTAAAGCTGGCTATTTAAGCCCAGGATCCAGTGCAAGATTTCAAATTACTTCTAGGATCCATGTTCTTCTTCTTTTTATTTTTTTTATTTTATTTTTTTTAAAGATTTTATTTATTTATTCGACAGAGATAGAGACAGCCAGCGAGAGAGGGAACACAAGCAGGGGGAGTGGGAGAGGAAGAAGCAGGCTCATAGTGGAAGAGCCTGATGTGGGGCTCGATCCCAGAGCACCGGGATCATGCCCTGAGCCGAAGGCAGACACTTAACAACTGAGCCACCCAGGCGCCCCCTTCTTTTTTTTAATCATTATTACTCCATTTAAATTTTTCTCGCAAAATGAAGAGTTAGAAATCTTTTTTTTTTTTGTAAGTAATCTCTACACTCAACATAGGGCTGGAGCTCACGACCCCGAGATCAAGACTTGCATGTTGTACCAATTGAGCCAGCCCAGCGCTCCAAAGAGTTGGCAATCTTATGTCCTTTCCCAAATACTTTTGAACAGGTACTGGTCCCTGAAATTCAAAATCTGCGAGTCGCTGCTCTGGACCAGCAGCACAGTCCAAAGGAACTTACTAAGCTGATGCCAATGTCCTATAACCTGTACTGTTTGGTGTGGTCTCCACTGGCCATATGTGGCTTTTGAGCACTGGAAATGTGGCTAGTGAGAATAGGGAACTGAATTTTACATATTATTTAATTTTAATAAATCTAAATTGAAACAGGCACGTGGGCCTGGTGGCCACAGTGTCAGACAGTCTAGGTCTAGACCAACCAGCACACGAAGCTGGGAGCTCAGGGAGAGTCTGGGTCTGAGTTGTCTTGTCCTTAGCCTGTCGTCATCACCACCGCTTCACAACATCCAAGCGCTGAGTGGTGGGAGGTCAGAGAGGGAGAGAGGGTGGGGCTCTGAAGTCTAACGTGGCCCTCTCCCCTGACAGCCCACCATTCCCACATCATTTTTTCCTCTGTGCTCCACAGAGTATTTATTGAGCACCTAGTTTGTACTAGGCCCTGAGACTAAGGGACGGATGGTCTTCGCTGTGGCTTTGTCAGAGGGGATTGTCAATGTCTGTGAATGTGTTTGTCTTACACACACCCCTCTGTCATCCACTGAGGTTAGGGGCCCAACTCAGTGCCTGACACTTAGAAGGAGGCTGGTGAAGGTTTGCTGACTGACTGATTGACTGAAGGGTAGGAATGAAGGTAGAGTGTAGTCTTCCAACTACATTCCAGAGGCCAGGACACAGAGGACAGGGGAGATGGTGCTGCTTATGGAGAAGAGTGCTAGTCCGACTCACGATGAGTAAGGAAAGGGTTAAGGTATAGGCAGCAGAGGTAGGAGGTCCCTGATTGCCCTGCCTAGGTTCTGGCTACTAACCTGGCTTACAGAAATCGCAGGTGTGGAGAAATGTTATAGATGAGATATTAACTAGAGAGAAGGGAACATAACAAACCCACCTTGTTTGTTCTAAAGATAGTTGGGATAGTCTCATGATATTTACAAATGCACCTTGTTTGTCTTAAATGTTTTAGACAAGATATTTACCAAGTTCTCTGGTCAGTTTTCTACAAAAGACTGACCATAAAAGCCCTCAGTGGCAACCCATTGGGACCCCTCTCCCTCTAGAGAGATTTTCTCCCCCTTTCCTTTCTGTTCTCATCTTCACTTTAAATAAACTTTTGCTTCATCCTTTTGTGTCCATGAGATTCATTCTTCAACTCCTGTGAGATAAGAACCTGCAACAAGGAGACCCAAGTTCCTGTCCAGCTGCTAGCCCTGACTTGTCCTGTGTTCTTGGCAAATCTCTCCCTTTCTCCAGCGTCAGTTTTCCCAACAGTAAAAAGAAGTAGCTGGGCTAGATCAGGCCTCACGGCCCCTCCCAGGGACAGGGTCAATGGAAGTAGGAGCAGAACACCTCTTAATCTGTTATATATTGGGGTTTTCTTAAGATCAGTTTCCTAAAAGTATTCTGGGGCTTAAAAAGTTGGGAGACTCCTGAGCCAGAGGAGACTCCCAGAGTTAGTAAGGTCAGAATGAGGACAGCCTGAGTGGGGTTTTTGGGGAACCTCCTCGATTCTTCTCTCAGGCTCCAGGTCTGTGCTGGACCTGCACCTGCCTGAAGGGTGTGCCTGCTAGGACCTTCCTTCTGAGGTGGTGAGCCAATCCCTGCAAGGAAGGGGGGCACAGTTCAGGAGTGAGCCTTGAATCTTGGGGCAAGAGGGGAGGGGAGGGTTCTCACCCACGCAGAGACTGAAGGACCAGAGCCCTAGGGCGTGTGTGACCTGCCTCACCCCACTCATGCATGACTCAGGCTGAAACTGGACGCTAAGACAGTCACTCTGTCTGAGCCACACAGGCCAGTATCTGGAGTGCTGTCAACTGCCTTCCATTTGCCTTTTGGGAAAATGGCAGTTCCATTGACAAATGGGAGGTTGTCAAGTCTGCAAAAGCCCCCACTCCTTTTCTACATGGCCAACTCCTATTCATTCTTCAAAACCAGGCTCAGGTGTTGTTCCTGAAGGCTTCCCAGACTTCTGACTTCTCCTCCGTAATTAATCACCCCCTCTTCCAATACGCAGACTGTGGAGCCAGACTGCCTGAGTTTAAATCCCTACTCTGCTACTTAATCGCTGTGTTTCCTTGGGGGAGTTACTTAACTTCTCTGTGTCTCTATTTCTTCATCTGTGAAATGGGAAAAATAACAGCACCCACTCACTGGGTAGTTGTGAGGATTACATGAGTTAATACATACAAGTACTTAGGACAGTGCCCGGCACATAGTATGAATTTAAGAAAAAAGCAGATAACATTACTAATATTTTTCTGTGCTTAAGAAATACTTGCAAGTATAATGAACATAGCAGATAAGGGTCCTGTCCTCATAACCATCTCAGTCTGTGAGGAGAGATAGATGAATAAACAGGAAATTCACTCTGAATTATGAAAAATGCCACAGTAAGGGAAGTGGTGGGTTGAGAGGAATCATGAGAGCACAGAAGAGCCCCACTTCCCAGGTTGGGGTGGTCAGCAGTATTTTCCTGGAAGAAATGATATCTCAGCTGAAATCTGAAAGATGAATAAAATTCAGCCAGGCACAGGGGAAGGGCAGAGAGGGGAGGTGTGGGAAGGTTTTGAGGCAGGATGGAGGGGGGTGGAGAGTGCACTCCAGAGGCCAGAGTGTGAGGTCTTCTGAGAACTGAGGTAGGAGGAGTGGAGGAGAAGGGTGGGTGGGTACCCTCCCACAAATACGTGTCTTTGTGCTCTTTCTCCCTTCCTGGTTTGCGAGCTCCTGCAGGACAAAACCTCACATCTCCTTTCAATCCATACACCAGCCCACCGCCCAGCACTCAGCCTGGCACTCGGCAGGGTCTCAATCAATGTTTGCTGAATGGGAATGAGAGAGGAGCATCTCGCCTTTTCCATCAGGGGGCCATCCCAGCAACCTTTTCATGTGTCCCTACTTGTGAGCTGGGCATTCTTCAGAGCCCTGGAAAGTCGAGTTCACTTCTTTGTTCAGAATCATCGTCTGCTATGCACTCCCGACTCCTGTGAATTGGATGGTTCCGTCAGGACAAAGTCAAGTTTCTGACCCAACAAGGTGACCCCAGGTCTCACTCCTGTGGGTCCCTCTCTGGATACCATTGGTGCCTGTAAACTTTCCAGCCTCAGTGTGCTTGCGGATTGCCTGGGGTCTGTGCAAGCGATGCAGATTCTGATTCAGCACGTCTGGGGTCTGGCCCAAGATTCTGCATTTCTAACAAGCTCCCAGGTGATGCTGAAGCTGTAGGTCCAGGAATTCCACTTCGTTGTTTCCTTTTTTTAAATCATGAATTAGGGGGCGCCTGGGTGGCACAGCGGTTGGGCGTCTGCCTTCGGCTCAGGGCGTGATCCCGGTGTTATGGGATCGAGCCCCACATCAGGCTCTTAGGCTATGAGCCAGCTTCTTTCTCTCCCACTCCCCTGCTTGTGTTCCCTCTCTCGCCGGCTGTCTCTATCTCTGTCAAATAAATAAATAAAATCTTTAAAAAAAATAAATAAATCATGAATTAGACCAGCAAGGTGTGAGACAGCGTGGCCATTTTTCCTGGCCCTGATCACAATGATACGTGGCAAAGGGGGAGGCAGCCAGGTTCCGAAGGGCCTTGGGTGCCAGGCTAAGGAGTTCAGTCTTTAATCTGGAGACATGAGGGAGCATGGAAGCGTTCTGAGCCATGCTCAGGGAGAGCTGATCAAGGAGAGGCATCCGGAGTGTGGATGCTGGGGGGCTTGAGGGGCCAAGCTAGGGCACTTAGCAGGTGAGGAGAGGTAGGGCTAAGCTCAAGCAGCAGCAGTGAGAATGCCAAGGCTGGAGGGTGTTAGGGGCTGAATTTGTACCCCCCTCCCATTCATATGTTGAAGTCCTAACTCCTAGGACCTCAGAATATGGCTATACTCGGAGGAAGGGTCTTTAAAGAGGTAATTAAATTCAAACAAGGTCTTTAGAGTGGATCCTAATCCAGTATGACTGATTCTTTTAAGAAGAAGAAATTAGGACACACAGCTGCACAGAGAGGAGCCCGTGCGGGGACACAAGGAGAAGACAGCCGTCTACAAGCCAAGGAGAGAGGCCTTAGGAGTCCCCAACCTGTCGACACCTTGATCTTGAACTTCTAACCTCCAGAGTTGTGAGAAAATACATGTCTGTGTGTAAGCCCCCCAGTCTGTGGTACTTTGTTATGGAACCCAAGTAGACGGATACAGAGGGGATGGATTTAAGAGGATTATACAGGTGGTCAACTGTTCGGATGACATGGGGGGGGGGGGGACACACTATAGGATTCTACACAGATGGTGGGGAAATTGGGAAGACCAGAGAGGAGAGAGTGCTATGAACAGAACAGAAGCAGGCAGGGGAGTGTGGAGGGAGGAACAGGACTGGAGAGAAGAGCATCGGATTGGACGGGACGGGAGGCAGAGGAGGTCCCCCTGGGAGCTGCAGGAGGGGCTGTCTAGGAGGCTTTAGGAAACCCGCTTGCAGTCAAAACCAGACCCTCAGGAGGTGGAGGGGAAGGAACAGAATGGTCCTTGTGTCAATCGGGGCCCTTGGCTGCAAGCAGTCAAAACTGGTCGGGGCTAACTTAAGCAATAAGAAAGGTATCCAAAAGGATTCCGGAGGCTCCCAGCAGTGAGGTGAAGGCTCAAGACCAGACTAGGATGAGGGAGAGGGAAAGGAGGCTAGTCAGCTGTGAGCATAGCCAGAACCGCGCTGCGGGGACAGCCCACGAGGGCTGGTGGGGTGGCTGGGCTCCCAGCACCACCTTCCGCTTGCCCCCGTTAGCGGAATCCTTCCCAGCCTCCCAAGGGGCCTGGGAAAGATATTCCATTACCGAGTAACCGAATAAAGCCGTGGCTCCCATCACTGTGCCGTCAGCTTATTAGTCCCATTATAAAGACGAGGAAACTGTGGTTCAGGGAGGGGAAGTCATTTACCCAAAGGCATAGAGTTCAAATCCAGGCCTGTGGGACGCCAGCGCCCAGCTCCTTCCACTGCACCAGCTGGCGCCTGGCTGCTGCTTCCCGGAGCCCGTGGTCAGGGCTGGAATAACCTTATCGGCGGTCTCCAAGCCAGGCCCTTTCTGAAGCTGGGAAGGAATCTCATCTACCACGAAGCTGGGAAGGAAGCCCCTCCCCCCACCCCACCTACTGCTGCTCCCATCTTTTCCAAGTGGAGAAGCCCCGCATTGCCTCCCATCAGGAGCTGAGTTCTAGACCTCGGGAGGCCTCTTCCGCCTGCCTTCCTGCTGCATCTACGCTGAGCCTGTGAGCTGTCTTCCCTTCAGCCAGGCAGCCCAGCTTCAGGTGTATCAAAGTCCCAGCGCTGCGTGAGGTTCAAACACTTCGCAGCAGGACTCGTGAATACATTAGTTTTATGCCTCGCCCCCCCGCAACTGCCACAGGGTTGGGAGGTGGAGGAGGAGGGGGCGCTGGAACTGAATATGCAAATGTATGCAGATCGCATCTAAACGAGGGTGTCCCAGGATTAATGGGAAAGAAAGGCAATCAGAGCCGGCCTGGGGCTCTGCTTTCGCGCGGTGCAGCCAGGAAACGGCTCTCCCGGGAGGGTGTCTTAGGCTCTGTTGCAGAGTGTGTTCTTTGAAGCAATGTCTCTGCAGCACAGGGGAAGGAAGAGTGGCGGAAATTGGTTCTGGATACTTCCTGGCAAAATGTTCTTGGTTGCTTCAGCTACGTGGGGGGTGGGCTGGGAGAGAGGAGATAGACTCTCTGAGCCTCTCTCATCCCCCCCCCCCCCCCCCGCCCCGGCCCCCGGCTTGCAGGGGCTCTGCCTGTCACTGATTTCTAAATCAGGGGAGCTTGCTAACACCCAGTTCCGGGCCCCACTGATTACTGAATCCGAATCTCTTGAGAATCTGTATTTTTTTTTAAAGTCCGCGGCCTTGGGAAATACTGATGCATACCAGGGTTTCTTAATCTGGAATGTCTCCCTGGCTTCAGGGAACCTGTGTAGGATTGTTCTCTTTAAAAAACAAAACCAAAAAAAAAAAAAAACACAACCGAATGCCCAGGCCACAACCCAGACTAAATTAAGTCAGAATCTCTGGGGGACAAAACCCAGGCATGTCTATTTCAAAGAAAATCCCAGGAGACTCCAATGCACAGCCAGATTTGAGAAGCGCTGTCGAACAGGTATTCTCATAAGACATCTGTTAGACCTGTGCTCTCTTTTGGGGCTGTGTTTAGCTCCAGGCCCTCCACCTGGTGCGCAAATTTCCAGAACCTCCCCTGGGAAGCAGACTATACTCAGGGCTGGTGTTCAGTTGGTAAGCACCAGTTGTTAAAACACTGAAATCTTTCCTTACCTATCCATTGGTAACAGGGGCTACTTTGAACCTTCTAAATGCCCTAGAGCCCTAGCCCCTGCCCCCAGACTCCTAGGACCAGAGAATCAGGAATGAAAGGGTTAATAATGGTTTCCGCCCCCCTTCCCCCCTCTACCCCATGAGGTGCTTCTTAAAGCTCCTTAGATGGAATCAGTCTGGTAGGTTGGGGTCCTGGTTGTTAAATATTTGATGTCATGCCTCATTATAACGTTGGGGTGAGGGGCATCATCTTTACAGTCAGAAAGACCTAGATTCCTACCTAATTCTATTTATTTATTTATTTATTTATTTAAGATTTTATTTATTTATTTTAGAAAGGGAGAGACAGAGTGTGGGGGGGAGGGGCAGAGGGAAAGACTCCCTAAGCAGACTCCCTGCTAAGCACTGAGCCCCAGGAGGGGCTGATCTCACAACCCTGAGATCTTTCATGACCAGAGCAGAAATCAAGACTTGGAGGCTTAACCCACTGAGCCACCCAGGCGCCCCTTTAAGCGTGCATTTTAAAACAAAGAGTGCTGGGTCCCACCCAGAGGTGCTGATTCGGTAATTCTGGGGTTGGAGCAGTCGAGGATCTGCATTTCTAACAAATTCCGGGTGGTGCTGAGGCTGCTGGGAAGTGGGACCACCCTTGGAGAACTGCCTACCTAGGAGATGCAGGCGACAGTGTGCCTGGCCAAGAGGAGGGGCTCAGCCCAGGTTTGGGAAAGGGGACAAAGAAGTGGCCAGTTGCCCTTCGTGCAGTGTGGACTTCTCCCTCCCACTCCGGTCCCCAAGGCTCTCTATTCAGGCCAGCACTGACTGAATGTTTAACCTAGGATTCATGTTTGACCACTAAATGTTTAACCTGGGATTTCCAAGGATTAGGGCTTTCCCCAGCCCCCTCCCCATTGTGAACAGGACCAGATTTAGACCTTTAGGGCCTGCTATCCCTGAGAATATGGTGCCCCATATGTCATTCAAAGTAAAACGGCACTAAACCCTGACATGACTATATAAGGAAGTCCACCAAAGAGCCCACTTTTCCCATGGCGGCTACTTTAAGGATTTTTTTCTTTTTTCTTTCTTTTTTTTTTTTTTTTAAGATTTTATTTATTTATTTGACAGAGATAGAGACAGCCAGTGAGAGAGGCAACACAAGCAGGGGGAGTGGGAAAGGAAGAAGCAGGCTCATAGCGGAGGAGCCTGATGTGGGGCTCGATCCCAGAGCACCGGGATCACGCCCTGAGCCGAAGGCAGACACTTAACGACTGAGCCACCCAGGCGCCCCTAAGGATTTTTTTCAAGTATCAAAAACAGTCTTTGTGGTAGGGAGGGATGAATAAGCGGAGTACAGAGGATTTTTAGGGCAGTGAAACTACTCAGGATGATAGCATAATGATGGATGCATGTCATTACGTGTCTGTCCCAACCCACGCAATGTCCACCACCACTAGGGAGCCCCTAATGTCACCTGTGGACTCTGGGCGATAATGATGTGTCAAGGCAGGTTCACAGATTATAGCAAATACACCACTCTGGGAGGGGGAGTGGCTGTTGTGCATGTGTTGGGGCAAAGGGTAGAGGGGAACTCTGCACTTTCTTCTCAATTTTGCTGTGAACCCACTAAAGCTGATCCAAAAAAATAGAGTCTTAGTCTAAAAACACAACCAAACAAACAATCTTTTTTTTTTTTTTTAAAGATTTTATTTATTTATTCTACAGAGATAGAGACAGCCAGCGAGAGAGGGAACACAAGCAGGGGGAGTGGGAGAGGAAGAAGCAGGCTCATAGCAGAGGAGCCTGATGTGGGGCTCGATCCCATAACGCCGGGATCACGCCCTGAGCCGAAGGCAGACGCTTAACCGCTGTGCCACCCAGGCGCCCCCAAACAAACAATCTTTTAAATCTGGGGGCTGTACCTGCTTTTTGTATTTTGGGCTGCACCTGCTTTGCTGGAACCCGTGCCTAGCCCCTGGGCAACGCACTGTCACAGCTGCCGGTCCCAGGCTCATCCTCTTTCCCCCTCGGTTGGCACAACTCTCCCTCCACAACGCCATCCCCTCTTGTAGACACCAACCTCTCTAAACTCCCTTAGACTCTTCTCTGTCCTGTCCAGCTACCTTCATCTTTTTATCCCCTTTTTATCCCCCCAATTTTTGTTTCCCCTAAAGAACCCAGCCAAATACTCCACACCTGTTCCATCTGTTGGTCTCTCCAGCTGGATTTCTGGGCACCCCACCCCACCCCCAGGCTGCTTCCCCCACTGACTTCCTTCTTGCCAGATCCAGTGACCTGATCTTAGCACGGGATTTGGAGTCAGAGGCTTGCGTAGGAGTGCGGTCACTCACCCGCTGTGTGACAGTGAACAACTTGAAGCACTTCTCTGGGCCTTGGGTCTGTTGCCTTGAAAATGGGCTTCAGTCTCTGCTTCCCCTGAAAGCTCAGCTTCAAATAAAATGTTAAGAAGTTCTGCCATTGGGTGTGGATCAGACGTGATAAGGTAGGAGACAGCACTGGATAAAGTGGCAGATTGTGCGTGGACTATCGGGATGGTTGGCCACCGGGGTAGCTAGCCACACATCCGGATGGGGTAGAAAGAACAGGGCGCTGGTGTCAGGTCTAGGTGGAATCCCAGGCCTGCCCCTGGCTAGCTGTGTGGACTTGGGCAACTCCCTGGGCCTCACAGATTCCTCACCAGTGAAAGAGGATGGTGAATCCTAATCCATAAAAGACAGAGCATTAGAGTAATGGCATCAGGACAGCTAACATTTTTTTTTTGGTATGTGTACCTACTGTGTGCTAAAAACTTGCAATGTATAATATCATTTAATCCTCACCATGACCTTTTGAGTGAGGACTGTTCTCCCCCATTTTACAGATGAGGCCATGGAGGCACAGAGAGGCAAAGCGACTTGCTTAAGGTCACACCGCTAGATGGAGTAGGAGCTGGAATTTGAACCCAGGAGGTCTGATTCCAAAGCCTCTACTACCTGGCTTTCTTTTGAAAGAGCTCAACAGAGATAAGTGGGAGGCAAGACATGACTACTAAGGCCTATCTATAGCAGTCCACTAGTGATCGCTGTCACCCCGGGGCTAGGAACGGTAGGTGTATTTGCGGGTGGGGGCGGGGACTTGGGTGATGCTCTTCCCTGGGGCAGTGTCTTGCCCTGTACACACCTTTCTGCTTCATCACAGACACAAGTGTCTTTCCCATTTCCTGCCGGGGCGTCTCAGGCCTGGCTGCCCCTCCCATCTCTGGTAGGTTCAGGAGGAACAGGCTTGGAATTCCCCATCCTACAAAGGGGGAGAGGTTCCTCACCTCGTGAGGCTGACCCCGGTCTGGGGGCCTGGTGTTACTAACAGCAGCCTGCAGGGCTGTGTCATCCAGCTGGTGACTCAGGGCTCCAGGACCAGCCCCCTCCCCATCTTATGGGACCTCCACCTGGGAGAGGGATTTAGAGGGCAACCTATGACCCGGGGTCAGGGTCAAGGGCTACCCACCTGGAGGAATACCCTGCCATCTGCCTCCTCTCCCATCGCCTTGGCTAAACCTGCGTGTTGGAAGGAGGGGCTGAGGGAAGTGGGGAAGGGGATGTGGTAACCAGAACCACTTCCTGCCATTGCCATGTTGAAAGGTCGCTCTCCCAAGTTCCTCTTGATGCGGGGGTTGGGGAGGGGGGGTAAAGGAGGAAGTTGGGAGGCGGTGAGGAAAGGAGGGTTCTTGTTTGGATTGGCTCCAGGAATCAAGCCAGGGGTTCTTGACTGGGTGCTCTCTTCCTGCCCCCCAGCTGGTAAAAACAGCCAGCTGGCCTGGAGGCCATCGTAATTAAAATAGCAGCAAGCACCTCCTACCCTATGCCAGGCACTTTATATCCATTAATTTGACCCTTACAACCCCATGAGGTAAGTAAGCACTATTATTACCCCCGTTTTACAGATGGGGAAACTGAGGCACGGACTGGTTATGCCCAGATCGCACAGCAGGGGAGTGCCAGAACTGAGATTGGAACTTCAGTCCCTTGGCTCCACAGAGCAGGTACAAAGCTACCGCTCCTCACTGTCCCACCCATGCTGTCCGTGGCTGGTTTTGTGACCAGAGAGAGGTAAATTCTCTACTCTGGGCCTCCGTTTCCTCATCTGCATGATGGGGGCCACTGGAGTAGATTAGTACACTGCCCTCTTGTGCTGTCTGTCCCTCTGGTAATTACTTATTCATTCATTTCTCCCCTACCGGGCTCAGTTCCATTAGCACAATGACAAAGGCTATCTTGGTGACTACTGTATTCCCAGATTCCTAGCACAATGTCTGGCCCATAAAGACGCAACAGATACTTGACTACTTGAAGATCATCATCAACGGTTTGAGTAGATGATTAACATTTTGGACCCTTTATACATAAAAAAATCAACAAACATCAGTGGGTCTCAGCTGGTGGGGGTTTTGCCCCTCCCACCCACCCAGAGGACGTTTGGCAATGTTTGGCAACGTTTCTGGTTGTCACAACTGGCAGGGGGAGGTGCTCCTGGCACCTAGTGGGTAGAGGCTGGGGGTGCTTCTAAACGTCTGCACAGGACAGACCCTCAAAACAAAGAATTACTCTGGCCCCAAACGTCAAATAGTGTTACATTCAAGAAACATGACATACGTACATAGATAACGACATATTTTGTACCATTGATGGCAAGTCGGGGGTGGTTCATGGATTCTCCTAAAGCTTGAGTCTGCCTGCAGAGGAAGGCCCCCTGGATTGGAAGGTCTCTGTATCTCCATCTCTAAAATGATACTGCTCAGGGCACCTGGGGGCTCAGTGGGTTAAGCGTCTGACTTCAGCTCAAGTCCTGGGACTGAGCCTGTGATGAGTTCCCCCACTCAGCAAGGAGTCTGCTTGTCCCTCTCCCTCTGCTCCTCCCCTGCTCACGCGCACGCGCGCGTGCGCTCTCTCTCTCTCTCAGATAAATAAAATCTTAAAAAAAGAAAAGAAAAAGAAAAAGTGCCTGGCACACAGTGAGCCTTTAATTTATCATTATTATTATTTTAAAGATTTTATTTCTTCATTTGATAGAGACAGCCAGCGAGAGAGGGAACACAAGCAGGGAGAGTGGGAGAGGAAGAAGCAGGCTCCCAGTAGAGGAGCCTGATGTGGGGCTCGATCCCAGAACACCGGGATCATGCCCTGAGCCAAAGGCAGCTGCTTAAGGACTGAGCCACCCAGGCGCCCCACAGTGAGCCTTTTAAATCCAGCTTTTTGGGTGGTTATGTTGCCCTCCCCAAGTGATGCCTCAGGAAAGGCAAACACAGACCCTTCCCCACAGGGGCTGGCGGGGAAGAGGAGAGGGAGGGAGGCATACTGGTGAAAACTGGGGCTAGAGCTTGCCCTCAAGTGGGGAAGGGGCTGGAGGACTGAACAGCGCCCCCCCCCCCCCCGAGATCACCCCCTCTCCCCCATCTTGCAGTTGAAGAGTCCCAAACCCGGAGAGATAGGAAGGCATTTGTTGTAGGTCACACAGCAGATTAGAGCCCAAGACCCCAGTCTCGTGATTCCAAGTTGGAATCCCAGGTAATTAAAAGCGACCACGGCCATCACTGAGCACTTGCAACATACGTTTTCTGATTTTCTGTGTTTGATCTCATTTTATTCTCACATCAATTTAGGGACAAAAGGCCCTTTTTCACAGCTGAGGAAGCAGATTCCGAGTGGTAGGACATTTGCCTGAAGCCCTGAAGGAAGAGAGTGAAGCCTGTCTGCTGGCTTCCAGATGCCATAAACTTCCCCCTTGACTATCCTGAAAGATTCAGCCTGTGGAAGACAGGGGTTGTCTCGGTGGAATTCCCCAATTCCTGCCTAGCAGAGCCCACTCCTTCTGCCCCCGAGGTGGGGCAGGGAGAGGAAGCTGCCAAGAAAGGCTTCCAGGGAGGAGAAAAGAGGACAGTCTAGCAGGGTGGGAAGGGGCCCATGGATGCGATCTGACCAGGAAGAGAGATCGCTGAATTCAGAAAGAGGCCTTGGGGAATCTTCCATCCCCTTCCCTTGGGCTGACCATGCAGGGTGTTCAGGTGGTGAGCTCAGGGAGTCCTCCAGCCTCGGCTCCCTCCCTTGCTTTCATTCAGTTCCCACGAGCTCTGCAGTTTGCAAAACCCAACCCTTCCCCTATGGGCCTGTGGTTTCCTGTGGGTCTGGGGTCCTGCCTGACTCGGCATTGGGAACTGTGGGCAGCCGGGGAGAGGTGGAGGTGGTGTAAGCCTTTTCCTTGCCTTCTCATGCTGGGGCTGCCCCCCCCAACACACCCCATCCCCTGAGTCAGCCCCCGCCTGCCAGGGAGAGGCGGGGTTACTGATTCAGTTAATAGCGCCTTCTTAAAGCCCCCATGAGGACAGCTGTAGCTAGACACCATCACCCTCACCATGAGCCCCAGGCAGCCCCTGGTCCTGGTGCTCCTGGTGCTGGGCTGCTGCTCTGCGGCTCCCAGACCACACAAGCCCACCCTTGTGGTCTTCCCAGGAGACCTGAGAGCTAATCTCACTGACAAGCAGCTGGCAGAGGTAGGCGAATGCCCCAGTCTGGAGTTGGGGAAGGCTGGCCAGGAGTCGCAGGGAGGGCATGGGGCCTCAGAGGAGAGACCTTGGGGGCAAGTTGGGGGTTTAGGGCATGTCTGGAGAAGAGCGATGTCCACGATCAGGCCCTGGAGGTCCTGCGGAGGCTCGGGACAGTGACGGTGGCGGCGTTAAGCGTCTGCCTTCCGCTCAGGGCCTCAGGGCGTGATCCCAGTGTTCTGGGATCGAGCTCCACATCGGGCTCCTCTGCTGGGAGCCTGCCTCTTCCCCTCTCACTCTCCGTGCTTGTATTCCCTCTCTCGCTAGCTGTCTCTCTCTACCAAATAAATAAATAAAATCTTAAAAAATAATAATAATGATGGGGTGGTGATGCATCGGTCGGTTCTGGAGTAGGCATGGCTGTGGGTGGACAGGGGTAAACGCCAGGGGGTCCTGAGATAGGCACGGGCCACGGGCAGGCATCAGGAGTCGGAAGGAGCCGAGGGTGTCTACAGGGAAGGGAGTTACTGGGTGGGCATTAGCACTGGTATCCAGGGTACCAAGTCCTGGGTAGTCGCTAGTCCCTGAGTGCCTGGACAGAAGGAATCCAGGCAGGGTAGGGCAGAGAAAGAGTCTCGGCTCTGGAATATCTCTGGCCCTCCATCCACAGGAATATCTGTTTCGCTATGGCTACACGAAAGTGGCCGAGATGAACGAGGACAAGCAGTCCCTGAGTCGGACGCTGCGGCTTCTCCAGAGGCGCCTGGCTCTGCCTGAGACTGGAGAGCTGGACAAAACCACCCTGGACGCCATGCGGGCCCCGCGCTGCGGCGTCCCGGACCTGGGCAGATTCCAGACCTTTGAGGGCGACCTCAAGTGGCACCACCGGGACATCACTTACTGGTGCGCGGCCGGGCCCCGCGGAGGCGGAGGGGTGGGGCGGGAGGGCCGGGCCCCGCGCCGGCGGCGATTTCGTCCGTCCTTAGACCGATCCCTGGGTTTAAATGTGCAGCCTGGGGCAAGTGGTTCCACCTCTGAGCCCGTTTCTCCTTCAGGGAAATGGGTCTCGCACGCAATCGTGAGTCTTCCTGCTCGGGCCATTGTGAGCGTCCCAGGAGAAAAATGCCTCTGAAAGTGTTTTGTAGATGAAAGCGTGGAACGCAGGGAGCACTGTACTTGCGGAGGCCGCTGCGACCCCGGGTGCCGCTACTGCCCCGGCTCCGGCCTCACTTCTCACCTCTCTCCTCCCGCCTTTCCCCTACAGGATCCAAAACTACTCGGACGACTTGCCGCGCAACGTGATCGACGACGCCTTTGCCCGCGCCTTCGCGCTCTGGAGCGCGGTGACGCCGCTCACCTTCACTCGCGTGTACGGCCCCGAAGCCGACATCGTCATTCAGTTTGGTGTTAGGGGTAAGAACGAGGGAAAGGGAAGACCCTGGACGGGGACAGCGGAGGGAGGACCACGGAGAGAACAGAGCGGGCACTGGAGCTTGGTCTCGCTTGTCCCCCGTAGCTCTGGCCGCCGCTGGCCCTTATGCGCCCCCTCCTGCCCGACGCGGCACAGCGCGGGGACGCAAAGTTGGGACAGCTGCTCATAGGCGGGATCTCAGCCCACACTCGGGGCAGCGCCCTTGGGCAGCGCGTCACCCGCACAGGTGCACTCGGCTAACTCCCTTCTTCTCCACCTGCTTCTTCAGAGCACGGAGATGGATATCCCTTCGATGGGAAGAACGGGCTCCTGGCACACGCCTTTCCTCCGGGCCAGGGCATTCAGGGAGACGCCCACTTCGACGATGAAGAGTTGTGGTCTCTGGGCAAGGGCGTCGGTGAGATCCTGAGCCTCCCCGCCCCCCCCCCATTCCCTTTCTCTTGTCACACTCATCTCCAGGCGCTCTGACCCTGTCCCCCTCCTCCTGCAGTGATTCCGACCTACTTCGGAAACTCAGATGGCGCCCCCTGCCACTTCCCCTTCACCTTCGAGGGCCGCTCCTACTCCGCTTGCACCACGGACGGCCGCTCCGACGACATGGCCTGGTGCAGCACCACGGCTGACTATGACACCGACCGCCGGTTCGGCTTCTGCCCCAGCGAGAGTGAGTGCGGGGCCGCGGCGGCGGTGAGCGGTGCCCACCATCCACGAGGGGCTAGAAACCCTAGGTTTTAATCCTGGCTCTGCCACTAGTGCTATGCGGCCTGCAAGCCACTCTCTTGTTCTCTGGGCCCAGTTTCTCATCTGTGAAATGGGGAGGGGTGGTACACAGATGGTGTGTGGGTCAATAAACTCATGGCGCCTTCCGGTCATCCTGTGGGCCTCCCCAGGACTCTACACCCAGGACGGCAATGGGGACGGCAAGCCCTGCGTGTTTCCGTTCACCTTCGAGGGCAAATCTTACTCCAGCTGCACCACCGAAGGTCGCTCGGACGGCTACCGCTGGTGCGCCACCACAGCCAACTACGACCAGGACAGACTCTATGGCTTCTGCCCCACCCGAGGTACCTCTGTCCCGCCTACCAGATCCGCATTGGTCCCTGAAACTTGGCTCCTCCACCCATCGGTTTGTCTCTCCACGCTTCCTTGGGCCTCAGGACTCCGGCGTCTCTGTCCACGCTCACAGCCCCTCCCCCTGAGGTCCACGTGCCGCCCCGCATCCCTGTGTCTTGGCCTTTTAGCCCAGCCTGTTGCTTCTCACTTAGTCTCCGGTCCCCAGGCCCCGCCCACCACCCTAGCCCGGTCTCATCGGGGTCCCCAGCCTCCCCTAGGCTTTTAAAATAGGACATCAGGATTATCTAGTTCCCCGTTTGGCCCACGCCTGGTCCCTTCTTGGGCCCACCCACCTGGCTCACCCAAGGCCCTTTGTCTCTCCAGTCGACTCCACGGTGACCGGGGGCAACTCCGCGGGGGAGCCGTGTGTCTTCCCCTTCATCTTCCTGGGCAAGGAGTACTCGACCTGCACTACGGAGGGCCGCGGAGATGGATACCTCTGGTGTGCCACCACCTCGAACTTTGACAGAGACAAGAAGTGGGGCTTCTGCCCGGACCAAGGTGAGCAGCGATCCAGGGTTGGGGGCAGCAGTGTTGGGGGAGGGATGGCCAGGGCTGGGAGGTTGGCCCAGGACTCACATCTCAGGGTCTTCTTTCCTCCAGGATACAGCCTGTTCCTTGTGGCCGCCCATGAGTTTGGCCACGCGCTGGGTTTAGATCACTCATCGGTGCCGGAAGCACTCATGTACCCCATGTACAGCTTCACCGAGGGGCCCCCCCTGCATGAGGATGATGTGAAGGGCATCCAGTCTCTGTATGGTGAGCTTTGGGGCAGGGATGGAGGGAAGGGGTGGAGGGAAGGGCTGGGCGTTACCGCCCTACCGAGAATGGGGAAATGGCAGGGGAGGGGTGGAGTGGGGACCTCAACATTTATCTGCGGGGGTGGGGGGTGTGTGTGTCTGGATGGCTCAGTCCTTAAGCGTCTGCCTTCCGCTCAGGGCGTGATCCTGGAGTCCTGGGATTGAGCCCCACATCGGGCTCTCTGCTCCGCTGGGAGCCTGCTTCTTCCTCTTCCACTCCCCCTTCTTATGTTCCCTCTCTCGCTGGCTGTCTCTCTCTCTGTCAAATAAATAAATAAAATTAAAAAAAATTTATCTGCGGGAAAGCCTGGGTCCAGTGGGTCCAGTTGCTGTCTGGTCAGTGTTTGGAGGTGGGAATAAAGAGCGCAGACTCTAGACTGAGACAGGCGTGGGTTCAAAAGCCAGTCCAGCCACTTCCTGGCCAGGTGACCATGGATGTTACTTCACCCCTCAATTTTCTCACCTGTGAAATGGGGCTAATAATGGTACCTGCCTCACAGGGCTGTTAGGAGGTTTAAGAGAGTTAGAATGACGTCTGACATATAGTAGACACCATGTAAGTGTTTAATATTTTATTGTTATAATTTACGATCATTAGTATTATTCTCCCATTAAAAATGGAGATATTAAAGAATCTACTTGGTGGGTTTTTTTTTTTAAGTCAAATGAGCTAATGTGAGTGTATAAAGCTCTTAGCACTAAGTTTGGCACTCAGTTTGCGTGCTCAAAACACACTTCTTTCCCACTAGCCTGTGGGGGGGGGGAGAGCTCCTGCATGATTTGTGTTCTTAGGGCCCAGGCAGGGCCTGACACAGCCCAGGGATTGGACAGACATAACTGGAATGAAAGGTGAACGTTTGAGAAAAAATCAGCCTGTCAGTGACTGGGGGAAGGCAGGTCCAAAAGTGAGGCGAGGGCGTGTCAGGGGCCTCATTGATGGGGTCTGGGGGGGGATATATTCCACCAGCTCAGATGTGTGCGGGAATAGAGGGGATCTCATCTGTCTCTTTTAGGTCCTCGCCCTGACCCTGAACCACAGCCTCCAACCGTTCAGCCCACCGCTCCACCAACCGGCTGCCCTACCGGGCCTCCCACTACCCGCCCCTCAGAGCGCCCCACTACTGGCCCCACAGGCCCCCCTGCAGCTGGCCCCACGGGTCCCCCCACTGCTGGCCCTTCTGAGCCCCCTACAGTGACTTTCAAACCAGCAGAGGATATATGCAAAGTGAACTTCTTCGATGCCATCGCGGAGATCGGGAACCGTCTGCATTTCTTCAAGGATGGGTAAGGGGGCAGGGATGTGTGGCTGGGGGAGGGGACTTGGAGGAGGGACCTGCCTGCCCCTCTCCGCCCACTGGCCTTCGGTTCCAAGTTCAGTGCCCCGCCGGTCCCTTTTCTCATTCCCAGGAAGTACTGGCGATTCTCTGACGGCAAGGCGCGCCGGGTGCAGGGCCCCTTCCTTATAACTGACTCGTGGCCTGCGCTGCCCCACAAGCTGGACTCCGCCTTTGAGGACCCGCTCACCAGGAAGATTTTCTTCTTCTCTGGTTAGTTTCCTCCTGTTTCCTCCCCCGCCCCCGCCCTTCACATCCTCGCCAATCTAGGAGGACCAAGAGACAGAGTATAATCCGTGAAAATTTTCTGCGGATCAGGAAAAGGCGCCCCCTTCTGGCGGGTGCGGTTTAGCAGTTCTTCACCGTCCCCTTGCGCCATCCTACAGAGCGCTCGTCCTCCGTGGACACAGAGGCTGCGGGCACGTCGGGCGCAGAAAGGCCTCGCTGGGCTCTTCCCCTTGACATTCAAGGACAATGTGTGTCCATCCCTGCCCCCAGAACGATGTGGCTCTTCTTCCCTGCAGGGCGCCAGGTGTGGGTGTACGCAGGCGCGTCGGTGCTGGGCCCGAGGCGTCTGGACAAGCTTGGCCTGGGCCCGGAGGTGGCCCAAGTCACAGGGGCCCTCCCGCAAGGCGGGGCTAAGGTGCTACTGTTTAGCTGGCAACGCTTCTGGAGGTGAGAGTCACGGCCAGCGCCGGCAGGGGGACCCCGGGCGCCGTCCGCCTGCCCGCCAGCTCAGCACCTGTCTCTTAACCACTTCCTGCAGGTTCGACGTGAAGACGCAGACCGTCGATCCGAACAGCCTCGGCTCGGTGGGGCGGGTGTTCCCCGGGGTGCCCCTGAACTCGCACAACATCTTCCAGTACCAAGGTGAGGGCTGCAGACGCGGGTCAGGAGCGGTCCCGCCCCGCCATGCTTCCCACGCTAGTCTGCCTCAGATGTTCGGTCAAATTCTGAGCGAGGGGAAAAAAAAATCCCTCCAGATTGAGGCAAATGCCCCAGCACAGGTGAAGTTCCCTATAGAGGCAGGGACCTTTCCCAGATCATAAAGGGACACAGGGAACAACCAGAACTAGAACCCAGATTTCCTGCGTCCCCTGCTGGAGGCTCTTTCCCCTGCAGTACGCAGTACGGGACACATGGTTTGCATGGAGTTTCATTCCTTTATTAGATAATATTTATCAAGTGTCTGTAATATGCCAGGCACTGTGCTGACACAGGAGATACAGTGATAAAAAAAGGACAATCCCTAACTGTCTTTGGGCAAGTCACTGCTGCTCACGGAGCCTCAGTTTCCCCATCTGTAAAATGGAGATGATAGCTGGAGTTACACTTACTTTCTCTTCCTCACCACTCACATGCTCTCAATTGACAAGTTCTGTTGACTCTACTACCAAAAGATTTGCTTTTCACCATCTCCTTTGCAAATACTCTGGTTCAAGCCATACTGGTTTGTTCAATACCATTAAGATATTCTCCATAGTAGGGAGTGGTTAGGGGTGGGGGGCCATGGTCTTGGGGCGACTCCAGAACCATTCCAAGGTCAAAGAAACTACTGGGACACCTGGGTGGCTCAGTCGGTTGAGCGTCTGCCTTCGGCTTGAGACATGATCCCGGGGTCCTGGGATTGCGTCCCGAGTGTGGCTCCTTGCTCAGCGGAGAGCCGCCTCTCCCTCTGCCTGAGCAAGGGGCCCCGTGCGGGATACGATCCCAGGATCCCGGGATCATGACCCGAGCTGAAGTCAGACACTCAACTGACTGAGCCACCCAGGCATCCCCCAAAAATAAAATCTTAAAAAGAAAAAGAAAGGAAACCTCCAGGATCTGATCAGCCCCTCATACCCTCCCAGCACTCCTGTGGTTCTCTCTGCTCCGCACCACCCAAACCACCCGCACCCCCCCCCCCCCCCGCATCTGGCTGCTCTTTGAACACATCCAGGTCACTCCTAGCTTCGGGCCTCCAAGCCAGTTGTTCCCTCTGCCTGGAAGCATCTCCCCCAGACTGTCTGAGGGCTGCGTCCCTTTTACCCTTCGGCTCTCAGCGCTTTGGCTACCTTTTCAAAGAAGTCTTCTCTGGCCCTCATGAGTTACTCGCCTACTGCTTTTATTTCCTTCGTAGCTTTCTACGGTTGTCACGGTCTCATTTATTTACATGTTTGCTTGTTAATTGTCTCTCTTACCCCACGGGCACCAGAACTGAGAGGGTGCCTGCACTTTTGTCTCTGGTGTATCCCCCAGTGCCTCTAATGGTGCTGAGCACTATACGTATTCGATGAAATGAATGTTGAATGAATTGTTCTGAGCACCTACTGTGTGCCCAGGCTCGGTGCCAGGGCTTCGGACATGGAGGTTTTCTGCCCTCCCACATCTCTGTGGGGGGAGATGGATGTGTCCTGTGAAAAGCTCAGATCTAGAACGGGCAAGAAGGACAATGGTAAAGATCTTGCTCCTGTTTCTGTCTGTGTCTGTGGGAGGGCTGGAATCACCTGTCTTGTACTTGCTCCCCCCCCCCCCCACCGCAGGGAAAGCCCACTTCTGCCAGGACCGTTTCTACTGGCGTGTGAATTCTCGGAATGAGGTGAACCAGGTGGACGAAGTGGGCTACGTGACCTATGACTTCCTACGGTGCCCGGAGGATTAGGGCTTCCCATCCTGGTTCGGCACTGCAGAGTGGATCCTAGGGGGACCATCCCAATGCGGAAGGAGCCAGTTTGCCGGATACAAACTGGTGGGTTTGTTCTGGAGGACAAGGAAGAGTCAAGGTGGGCTGGGCCCCTCTCTTTCCACCTTCCTTTTTTGCTGGAATGTTTTTAATAAACTTGAATTCTTAAACCTTGAGGAGCAGATTTCTTTATGTATGTATGTACGCATTCACGCATGTACATAACCGAGAGTGCTTACTATGTGCCAGGTAGTGTCCTAAGCACTTCATAAATATTAACATTCATTCTTCCTATTAGGCAGATATAATGTGATTACTTCTATTTTACAGCTGGGGAAATGGCCAACCTATTATTCATTCATCAAACATTTATTGAGCTTCTGCGTGAAGCCAGGCCTTGTGCAGGGCGCTGGGGAAGGAGAGATGAATTGGATTATGTTTCTGTCCTCAAGGACCTCTCGGGGTCCTCCAGCGTGAGGCACATGAGTGCGCTCAGAACTTGCTTAAAATGCAGACTCCAGGCTCAGTCCCCAAAGAGTCCTGCTCAGTTACCAGAGTGATTCTTTGGTGGGGGTGGGATTACACTTGGAGAGTGTGCAGCGTGGGGCCCTTTATTCTAGAATAATGGTGTGTATATGTGATTCCATATGTCATGGTTGAAGTCAGGGAACGTTTCTTAGCCAAGATGACATCTGAACTTGAACTGAATCTGGAAAGATGAGCAAGAGTTTCATCCTGTAGGGGCGCTGGGTAGTGCAGTCATTAAGTGTCTGCCTCTGGCTCAGGGCGTGATTCTGGCGTTCCGGGACCGAGTCCCACATCAGGCTCCTCCGCTAGGAGCCTGCTTCTTCCTCTCCCACTCCCCCTGCTGTGTTCCCTCTCTCGCTGGCTGTCTCTCTGTCACATAAATAAATAAAATCTTAAAAAAAAAAAAAGAGTTTCTTCCTGTGAGAGTAGAACGGTCTTTGTAGAGGGTAATTTACCATAGACCGTTAAACCGAAAAATGTGCCTATGCCACCTCTCACACACGTTTGCACAAAACAACAGACAGAGGGACATTGATTGCCGTATGGCTTGTAGAGTGCCAAATGGCAACATCTTAAGTGTGCAGAGGTCAGATGGCGGATAAATGGAATATGGATTATATACACGGTGATAGTAGCTACCCTTAGTCCAACACTGACTCTGGGCCATGCGCTTTATGCGTGTTACCACCGCTAATCCTGAAAACAACCTGGGAGACAGATACTGCTCTTATCTTACGGTATGATTGCCACCCCCCCCATTTTACAGATGAGGTAACTGAGGCACACGGAATTACACAGCTCAGCGGAAGTCCCATAGCTGGTGACTGGTGGCAGTGGGATTTGACTGCGGGCTCTTGGGGCAAGTGCTGCGAGAAGAGAAAAAGCAGAGCGGTTGTTTGAGGGAACGACAAAAGGCTCCCAACTCTAGTGTGTGGTTTTAGGAGGAAGATGGCAGCAGAGCACAGAGGATTCTGGAATGGTTGAGGGGAATGGTGGTCTGGACTAGATGAGACAAGGTCTGAATGCCCGGCTGAGGAGCATGGACATGACTCCACAGGACAGCAGAGGGACTTGGAGCAGGTGATCGGAGGGTTGGAGCAGGTGAGTGGAGCAGACGAGCGGATATGATTGCCTTCTGGACTCTGGCCCAAGTGGGAGTTTGAGGGACTCTTAGAACTTCTTCCCGAACTCCCTTTGGGTGGATCCAAACCCACCTCATCCATTTCTTGCTGAGGAATGACCCATTCCCAGGGGCATGCCCCCATTCCTCAATAGGGCTTGTTTAAAGCCCCTCTGAACCTCTGTCTCTCTCTAGATACTGTTCCATCTCTCTACCTCTCACCCCCAACCACAGTTAAACTTCCCCAAAGTATAGTCTCTACTCACTGTCTCCACTTCTTCAATTTCCATTCTCTCTGCAAGCACTTCCAGCCTGACCCCCAGCCCACCACACCGCTGAAATCATTCTCTTCCAAGCCACCTATGAACTTCCTGTAGCCAGATGCGACGGGTCCTCTGGGCTCATCCTACATGACTCTCAGTTTGGTTGACACAGTTGATAATGCCGTTCTTCACTCAGTTTCTGGGTCACCCTTCCTGGTCCTCCCCACCTCACTGGCTGGATCTTTCTTTTCTTTTTTTTTTAAAAGATTTTATTTATTATTTATTTGACACAGAGAGAGAGAGAGAGAGAGCCAGTGAGAGAGGGAACACAAGCAGGGGGAGTGGGAGAGGAAGAAGCAGGCTCATAGCGGAGGAGCCTGACGTGGGGCTCGATCCCATAACGCCGGGATCACACCCTGAGCCGAAGGCAGACGCTTAATGACTGCGCCACCCAGGCGCCCCTGGATCTTTCTTTTTCTAACCTCTAGATGATAGCATGCCCTTGCGCTCAATCCTTGGACTTATCCGTGTACACTCATTCCCTGTGATCTCCCCCAGCCTTGCTGCTTTCTCTCTATCAAGGACTCCGAAGTTTATATCCCCAGCCTTAACCTCTCCCCTGAGCTCCAGACTTGCATGTTCAAAGGCCAACTCGCATGATCCTTAGGTACCTGATAGGCTTCTCAACCTCACGGTCCAGCTGAACTCTTGGGATCCACTTTCTGAACGTGCTTCTCTGTCAGTCATCACTACCTTGATAAAGATGACATCATCTGCTCTCAATCAGTCGTAGAACCTGATCAGTCCTAAAATCTAGGTATCAGTTAAACTCCTTATTCTAGTACAGTTTCTCAACTTGGGCACTATTGACATTCCAGGCCAGAATTTTTTTAGTGGTGGGGAATGCTGTAGGAATGTTTGGTATCTTCCTCCAGGGGGTAGTAGGGTCATGTACGATGGCAGACCCACTCGGGGTCAGTCTTCCTTTCCCTACATTGGGTCCCAGTGTGGGGGTGGAGCGCAGGGGGGTAATGGGGAACCCGTGGCTCATGGCCAGGCCGACTTGGCGCTAGCCTAGATGGCACAAGTGGCGTCTCCCCACTTTGATGTCAGTAACACCGCCCTCCAGTTGTGACAATCAAAAATGTCTCTGAACATTGCCAGGTGTTCCCTGTCGGGCAGCACTAACCCCAGTTGAGGACTATTGCTCTAATAGAATAAATATACAGACAAATCCACATGCCATAAGTGTACGTGTCAATAAATTTCCACATACTGAACACGACTGTGTAACCCACAACCAGATCAAGAAGCAAAACATTATAGCACCCCAAAAGCCCCTCTCCTGCTCCCTTGCAATCACTACCCCTCCACCCCAAGAGTTACCACCATTACTTCCAACAGCTTAGATAGATTTGACTAGTTTTTACTTTAAATAGTATTTTATAGTACCTACTCTTGCATCTGGCTGGTTCTGCTCAAGGTCATATTTGTGATACTCATCGATATTGGTTGTGAATTACAGATTGTGCATTCACACTATAGCTTTCCACTGTATGAATGTCCCACTATTTATCCATCCATTTATTTTTTTATTTACCCATTTTATGGTTAATGGGCATTTGGGTAGTTCCCAGTTTAAGGCTATTATGAATAATGCTGCTATAAACATTCTCGTAAATGTCTTTTGGTGAACACGGGCAGCCCTTTCTTTGGGCCATATACCTAGTATACCTAGTACAGCAATTAATGATGCAATTAGAAAAGCATTGAGAAACTGCATAAGTAGAAGTAGGATACCGTATATTCAAATGTATTAAATCTTATTTATTCATACAAGTGCTTTGGCAGGGCACATACCTCAGAGTGGAATTGCTGGGAAGACATGTACATCCGTATTCCATCCCACAAAACATTCAGTTCAGCAACAGTGCCTGTATGTTCTACTTCCAAAGCATACCTTGAATTGGATGACTGCCGCCGCTCTATCTGGCTTTTACCACCTCTCGCGAGCATGGGGCTCTGCAGGGGCCTCCTACCTAGATTCCCAGTTTCCACTCCTGCTCTCCTTTAGTGGACTCTTCGTGCAACAGCCAGAGTGACCCTGTAACATATAAGTCAGATCACATCACTCCTCTGCTCAAAAATGTCCAATGGGTCCTCTCTGAAGCCTTCAAGAGGCCACATGATGTGCCCTTTCCCCCTCCCTCATCTCCTACACTCTCACCTCTGTTCACTCTGTTCCAGATACACTGTCCTTCTTGCTGCTTCCTGAACAGTCCAGACTCCTTTTCAGCCTAGGGCCTTGCCTCTTGCTATGTTCTCTGCAGGAGAGATTTTCCCCCAGATCTTCGCGTAGCTGGCTTCTTTTCATCAGGGAGGTTTCAGCTCAGATATGGCATCTTCTGAGGGATCTTCTTAGACCACCCTCTAAAGTAGTCTTTCCCCGTAGTTGTTATTCCTGGATCTCAAATTACCTTGTCTATGCGTTTGCTCACTTACAATCTTTCTCCGCTCACTCCTCATTAGAATTTAAGCCACACGAGGGCAGGAAGCTGGTCGATCTCAGTCAGTGCTGTATCCCCAGGGCCTAGTACCGTTGCCTGAAACACAGGAGCGCTATCAAGATGCGTTGAATGAATGAATGAATGAATGCGTGAATAAAACGCAGGTGTTTAGGAGACCCCAGCAAGAGATGGGCCCGGGCTCCAGGAGCCACACACTGGGGCCCCCGCGTAGAGGCGGCTCTCAGCTGCAGGTGGGATCCTCAGACGCTTCCTAGAATTGAGAGCCCAGGGACTTGGAGCGAAATGGCCACGTTCTGAGGCACAGCACAGCGGGCACTAGGACCCTGCGCGGCGCCGCGCCCGGTGGGGGGCGGCGGACGGGGGGGGAATTCGCTCTTTCTGTCTGCTGGAGCCGGGCTGCAGCCACTTGTGCGATCTGGGCCCGTACCGCCGCCACCCGGCCCCTTTCCACACTATGAGCCGCAGGTTCACTGTCACCTCACTGCCCCCCGCGGCGCCCGCCGGGACCTCTGACTTAGAGTCCCACCCGCATTCGGCAGCCGGTCTCCGCCACCTCTCAGGGGAAGACGCCAAAGGTAGAGGCCGCAGGGGGCGGGGCCTGCCGGAGTGGGGCGGGGCGAGAGAAGAGGAGGGGCCATGGTGGGCGGGTCTTCTCTTGGAAGGGGCAGGGCCAGGGCTGGAGGTGGGGTAGTCTCAGCCGAGGGCTTAGAGAAGGGAGAAGAGCAGGGACCTAGCGGAAGGGAAGGAGGCTGGATGGGAAATGGTGAAGGGAGGGGCCAGATTCGATGTGGGCGGGGCACAGGCAAGAGGGTGGGGCTATAGGCAAAGGGGCGGATCTTGTGATGGAGGGGCTAGAGTCAAAAGAAGGCTGAACTGGAGGGCACTAAAGGGGCGGGGTCATTTTGGGTAGGGGGCGGGACCAGAGGGAAGAAGGTGAAACCAGGGAAAGGGAGAGCCCTATGATTAAGGGGTGGGTCCAAAAGCAATGGGAGGAGGCAGGACTATCTCTGTTTGGAGGCAGAAAAGGGCGGGACCAGAGAGGAAGGGGTCTTGCCAGGAGGATAAGGGTGAGGTCAAGGGCGGAAGGTAAGATGAGTCCGGGATGCTGGGGCTGGTGCTGTCTCAGCAGGTGACTGGGGCCTGGAGGATCTTCCAATCCTCGGCCTCCCTGGAGACGTCGCGGACAGCGCCTGGGGATCCCGGGAAGATGGGAGAAAGAGGAGTTACTTTTGGGCAGCTAGATCTTGGGAGAATTCTGTGGGGTCTCCAGTCCTGACCCTTGGGGGTCCACTTAAGCCCCTCTGCTCCAGCTCCAGAAGAGGGTTGGGTGGAGCAAGGTCAGGCTAGATTGGGGGCGTCCTCCTCGAGGACCCGTTGCTGTTGCCTTGTAATGGAAGTTACACGCAGGGTACAGAAGAGGGGAGGTGAAGGATCCCTCTAGCTTTCGGTGAAGAATTAGTATCCTGGATGCACTCATAGTCTCCTCCGCAGGGGGCACTTGTCAGGGGTCCTCTTCCTGACCCTGCGCCCCTCAGGTCTGGAAGAAACGCTGCGAATCTGCTTGGAGTGGCCCCAGCACGGGGAGGAGGAAGAGCCTCCCGGGGCCGCCAGGGGTCGCTGCTGAGCCGCAGGTGAGCTCACTCTGCAGCAAAACGAAGCACCAACAGCCCTGGAGGGGGCATTTTAGGGATTTTTTTTTGGCGAACTCCCTCATTGTGTAGATGACCACACTGAGACCTAGATTTCCGCAGGCCCCCAGCCCCTCAACCAACCGCCTTCTGGACGTGGCCATTTGGATTTCTTGGGGTCCTTCCATTCTTCATATTTCCCCATAAGCTTCCTCCTTTCTCATTTTCATGAACGTCCTTTCCATCCTTACAGTTTCAAAAATCAGAACTCCAGGAGCTATTCTCAACGCTTCCTTTTCTTTTCGCACCGGATCTAATTGGTCCTCACATCTTGGCCACCCCACCCCCAAAACTAATCCTGAATCTGTCCTGAATCTCTCTTCTGGTCACCATCCCTTGGTACAAACCTCCATCATTTCTCACATGGCCCAGGCCATCGCCACAGCCTCCTCACCAGTCTGCCTGCCTCCGATCCTGTCCTGACCGCCCGCCACACAAGCTCCCCATCGCTGTTAGGATAAAGGCCTACGCCGTAGTCTGTCGTCCAAACTCTTTCCTCATCTGCTCCGGGGCATACCTGTCCGTGTTCTTCTTCCCACCTCCATTAGCCAGGGAAACTCCTACTCACTCTGTAGGTTATGGCTCATTTCACCTCTCCTGAAAACCTTTTTCACTTTCCCTTGCTTCCAGGCAGAGGCCGTCATTCCTCTTCCGCCCACCCACTGCACCATGAGAGCACACGTGGATGGAAGTTATTTACTTGTGTGGCTCCTGCCATTCAAAAGCAGGGACCATATCCTTTTATCTCAGTGTTCCGAGTTCCAAGCCCACAGCCTGGCATTTGGTAGGTGCTTAATGTTCGTCAGACAAGAGAGGCAGTGGCTATAAGCTCCTGCTTCTCCTACCCTTGCCTTCTCTCCTCCCATTCCCCATCCCCTGGCCCGAGAATAAGATGGCCCTCTCTCTCATTCTTAGGTGATCAATAGGTCTTCCCATTCCCATTTCCAAGCTCCTGCATGTGGCAGTAAAATATGGCTCCCAGTTTGGGGTGTGCAAGCGTGGGTGCAAACTGCATGTGAATCTAGAATGTTGTGTGCTTGTGGCAGAAATAGTGCGTGTGTGTCTTTGTGTGTCTTGAGGGAGGAGCACCCCCCATGAGCTCTGATGACCTGTGGGACAGTCAGTGAGTCAGTGCTTATATGTGTCACTGTATTCCAGTCTGTTGATGGGCATGTGTGTATTCCTGGGTCTGTCTGTGGGCTGCGTACCTGTGTGCATGAGTTTATTAGAAGTTTCATCTTGAGAATGATTTGGGTGACTTTTAACCTCTTTGGCCCTGAGAGGTACCTCCAGCCCCTCCTCCTTGGTAGTCACTGCATGGGGAAGTAGACAAGGGCTCCCTAGAGGAACCGAAGTCTGGTGATCTCTTTCCCACAGCTGTTCTTGTGTCAGCCCTCTGGCCCCAAGAAGAGGTGTTCTCCACCTCCCGTCCTCACCCAGGCCCATGCGGAGAAATGGCAGCATGTGGAAGGTGGGGAAGGGTTGGGAGAGGTTTGACAGGTCACTTGGGTATGAGCATTGTCTTTGATTTTGGACCCAGAGAGTGGAGTTTGCCCCTGGAAGTGCCTCCTGCTGCCAGGGGGTCAGCTGTAGTGGGGACGTAACTGACAACTGACGGGGGTGAAAGAAGCAAGTCGGAGGCTGATCCTTGAATCCACCATGAATCCTGGGCTGCAGCCCCCATACCTCAGTTGCCTCCTCTGTACTATGGGGAGGTTGACAATGACTTGGCTGGACAGAAGTGCACCTGGGGCCAGTTGGTACCACTCTGAGCGATTCCCACATCCCTTTATACCACCTCCCACTGTGCCTCAGTTTCTGGTGGAGCAAGACAGGGCACTGGAAAGAACCTGGGGTCTGGGTTAAGACTAACAGGAGTTGAAATGTGTTCCCACGAGTGCGAAGGAGCTGACTTACACCAGGGGAATGGAGCAAGACCACTGTATAGCCCATCCACGCTCTAACTCAGGCTCTGTGGTGTTGCCTTGGGCACGTTGCTTTCCCTGTCCGAGCCTCAATTTCCTCATCTGTAGTATAAAGGAGTTGAACAGGAAGCTATCTGAGGGTCATGCTAGCCATAAAAATGATAGGATTCTTTGATGATCTAGAAGGGTGAAGTTCTCTGCCTCCCGCATACCCAAACCTCATGTTTCAGTCTCTCTATCTGTAAATTGGGAAGAATGACACTGAGTTATTGGTGTAAATATCTGATCTGGAGATTTCCAGTCTGTTCAGGGTGTTCTCCAGTCACCCGCTCCTCAAGCCGGGACTCAGAGCCTCACTGCCCAGTACCTCAGCCCAAGGTGAGCCCCGGGAATCTCCATGGCAACAAACTGGTTATGAACGGGGCTGCAGTTGCCATGGTGACGGGCTGCTCTCCCTCCCTCTCTCTCTCTCTCTCTCTCATCCCCCTCACCTCCCCTCCCCTCTTCTCAATGAACCAGAGCAATCTGCGGGCACCAGCTCTCCAGGTGGGGTGGGGGTGGGGGGTGGCTCTGTGAGAAGGGGGTCCAGATTGAGAAAGAGGAAAGACAGGCCGAATCTGTAGGGGAATGGGGGGCTGTTGGGGTGCCATTGCCATGGTGACAGGGCTGCAGCCTGTTAATTAAGCCCCTGGTTGCCACGGAGACGATGGTGGTTGACGTGCTCTGCGGCGAGCCCTGTGTGTGTGGGGTGTGCTGTGCACTGGGCTCATCAATTCACTGCGAGGGTTTTGGGTCTGGAGGACGGGCATGTAGTTTGGGGAGAGGAGTGAAAGGGGGAGTTCAGGGCCTTGGCTCCAGGAAGACAGAGCCGGGGTGGGTGTGTTAGGTCGAGGGGGTAATCATATGCAGATAAGGATGGATAGGGATTGAGCTGTAAGGAGGAACACTGTGTCTGCCTCCTGTGGAAAGAAGACCCAGTCAGGTGGCCCCAGCTTCCTCCAAACAGCTTCATATCCTGGTTCAGTGGTTGGAGTCCTGGGCTGGAGGTCAGGGAGCTGGATTCTAGTCCCCAGTCTGCCACAAGTTCACCCCATGAAGAAAATTTGTACCTTTTCATTTCTGGACTTTAATTTCCCTGTAGATGAGGGGTGGCAAAAAATAATTTATAAAGTCTCTTCCAGCTCCCACGTCCTGATACTTGGGCAGCTTCCCTGAAATGTTTTTCTCTCTGAGAAGCATAAGGTGAGAGGGGGGTAAACTTTAGACATTCAGAATTCAGAAACAGGACCTTCTCAGCTCTGCCTCTTGTGTGGCTTGAATGGGAGAGTTTCCCCGGCCTTAGATCTTCCTAGGGCTCTGGGTGGAGTTGGGATGCTAAGCTGGCAGCCATGTTCCTGGGGCTCAGAGCTGAGGGTCACCTTACTGGTGACCTTCCTGGCCAAGGCCAGGCTGGCAGTGCAGGAGGGGCCTGCAATGGTGTTTTCTCAAAGCTTCACTGCAGAAGGTTGGCCTGAAGCCAGAATAGGGACCAGTCTCCTTGAGAAGTAGGGGATGTGAATCGAAAGGGTAGGGTCTCCCCCTGGGGCCGTCTCCTTACTTGGTCTGGGCTCAGGGAGGGCTCCATGGCTTTAGTCTGAGATAAATGGAGAGAGCACCAAGAGCTTTCAGAGCGGGAGGAAGTCCCTTGGATTTATGTGACCTAACACTTTCATTTTGCAGATGGAGATACTGAAGCCCAGAAAGAGGAACTTAATTTTTCTCAGGGACACACAGAGTTTGGGGGCAGAGGACAGGATATCTTCACTGTGTCTTGATTTCCAGATGCCCTGTGAGATAGGAACTCCAGTGAGGGAAGGCAGATGGAGCACCCAGGGGAAGAGGAATCACTCTGGCCTTTGCCTGTACTCCCCTGGGATCTAGGTTCCTCCTGTAGATGGGCTGAGTCCCTGAGTGGCCAGGGCTCTGGACTACAAATGAATGGAAATACCTCCAGGGGAACATCCCAGATCTGACATTGCTGAAAAAAAAAAATCTCAGCATTTAATTTATTTCACAGCATTTCTCAGACAAACATGCTACACATTTTGCTATGTTACCTGTCTCTCCAGAGTAGTGGAAAACCATAATGCTGCTGCAAGTGGTGGTGATGGTGGGGTGTGGAGGTAGTGGAGTGCTTAGAAATTCCCAAACATGGGTCTATCCACCTGCTATCTTTTTAACCCCTGTCACTAATCCAAACTCATCTCACCTCTTTTGTGTGTGTGATTTTTCCCTGGGAAAGCCAAGAAGACCAATTCTCACACCTTGTCTGAATAGCTAGCTCTCCATCCTAACAAGTCCTTCCAGTGTCCACAAAACCCAGTGACAGTGATACATTATTGGTGGATCCCTCCAAAGCCCCTTGCAGTCAGCTGCCAAAGACTGTGATTGCCCTGATCTGAAGCCTCTGATAATTGTGTGCAAGGACTCTGAGTGGAGGGTGCTGTCAATGGCTCTGAAAGGTCACGTCCTAGAATGGGGTCTCTAGTCATGTGGCCAGCTTTTTAGGAGCCTTGAAGATCTTCTGGGCCTACCTCCGGTTGCAAGCTGAGGGGCCACTTCAATCCTGCACCTCTGAAGCCTGACCACAAGAAAAGGGAAAGAGCTCACCTCAGACCCTTCCCTGTTCCCTTTTTATTAGCCAAGAATCAGAGATGGCTGAGCAATTTGGTTTGACTCTATCCTTGTTCCTTCTGTTGGAGGCAGGGCAAATTTTTAAAAGAATTTATGGTGAGGAAGAGTCCTAAACTAGAATAAAGCAAACTGGATTCTAGACCAAATCCTGCCATTCACTGGCATTGTGTGTCCATAGGCTGTCATTTCTCTTCTTTGGGCCTTAGCTTTTTCATCTATAAGATGAAAGTTGTTTGTTAGATAAGATGATTGATATGATCCTCTCCAACCCTGGAACTCTCCTGAAACTTAAAAGGCCAGTGCTGGGGGCTAGTGTGAGTCTGAAAATGATTTCCCCTTGGATTTCCCCTGCTCTCACCCTTGGATGTTTAGATCTTCCGGAGACACAAAGGGTCCAAATCTCTGATGCTTCTTCCTGAGATGTCTCCACTGCTGGCTCAAGTCTGGATTCTAGGGGTTGTCCCAAAGAGGTCCCAGGACAATCAAGCTTCTGGGGGACTAGTGTCAGGGAGGAGGAGGGACCCAGAGAGCGTGCTGGCTCTGGAATCCTCAGAAAGCAATCCTGGATTAGGGGATTAGACACTCCCGCCCCAGGAGAAAATCTGGTCCGAAACCGACAGGCGGCCTCATTTGTCCCTCCCCCACTCTGTCCCTGGCCAGCCTCCTACCAGCCTGCCTCCCTGGAGGCTGCACCAGCCCCAGTGGAGTCAGCCATCCCTGGAATCTCACTGCTGTCTTCTCTCCTCCTCACCGCATCTCCTTCCCAGGGTCATTCTACAGTCAGAGGGTCCCTGTCTGTGGACTCCTGGGATTTGTCTTGGGGGTGAGATGCTAGGACTCGGTCTAAGCACAATGAGAGGCTTCACTGCAACTCCTCAGGTTCCGCTCTTCCCATTTTAAGACAGGATGAGCCAGACAGTTCAGCCCAGTGACCCTGAACCCCTGGGGGCAGCACAGTGCTTCAGTTAATGGCTCTGGCCTCAAGACACCCCCGGTTCCAACCTCGTGAACAGCGATTTGGGAAAGGGTCTGGTTCTCCGCTCCTCTTCCGGGCTGGCCTCCCCAGCTTTGCAGACAGGCTCCCCAGAGACCCATATTCCATGGTGCCCCACCCCCGCCGCCTCAGTACTCCTCGCCTTCTTCTTAGGGGTCACCCCAGACCCCCAGCCAGGCAGCCGCTGCGGGGCCGCCTCCCCGCGGCCGCGACCTAGTTCCCTGCCGTTATTTTTAGGGCGCGGGATGGCACCTGCCCACGTGCCGGCCCCGCCTGTGCCGGGGAGTGGGGGGCGGGCGGAGCTGCGTCTGCTCGTGGGAGGCGAGGCCCCCGTCCGCCGCAGCACCCCTCCATCCCACCCGTGCAAGCCCCCGGTTTTCGTGAGAGGGGGCCTCCAGGCGTGCTCTGCCCGCCCCTCGTCTCCTCTTCTTCCTCCCTCTCGCGCTCCCCCCCAAAACCCCGCCAGTGGCTCACGCCTCCTGCATACGGGATGAGGTGAGCAGCGCCGCCGCTGAGAGGGGGCGCGCGCGGGTGTGAGCGTGTGTCCGTGTGCGAGTGTGTGTGCGCCGGGCGGGCGGGCACTGCAGCTTCTTCCTCCGTGGAGCGGAGAGCGAGAGAGAGCTAGAGCGAGCGAGAGAGCGGCGAAGGCGGGCAGAGGGGCGCGGGCGAGGCGGAGCAGCCATCCCCGGGCCCGGCGCCGCGCCGCCACCATGCTAAACAACCTGACGGACTGCGAGGACGGCGATGGGGGAGCCAACCCGGGTAAGCAGCGGCCCGGGGGCAGCGAGGGAGGGGGCGGCGAGGAGAGGAGGCAGCTCTAGGGTTAGAGGCAGAGCGGGGGCCGCCTCCTTCAAAGAGGCTGGGACTGACCGGGGCGGTGGGAGCCCGGGGTGGCCTGGAGCCCTGCTCCATTGGAATGCGCCAGGCGCTGTCCGAGGTGCTGGAATGCGCCGCGCCCGGGGCAGGGCTGGGGGCCGAGAGGTTGCCATTGCCCACAGCCCGGGGGCAGACGTGGGTTAGCTAAGCGGGGGAGGCGGTGGGAAGGGGGTGGAAGAGCTAGAATGGGCTGACGTGGACCTCGACGGGCGGGAGGAGGGTTCCTTTCCCCAAGAAGGGACCCCGGCGTCCTGGCGCAGAGCGTTGACCGGCGGCACGGGGAGGGGGTGGGGGGTGCAGTCTGCTGCAGTCCCTCGCTCTGAGACTTCCAGCTGAAAGGTGGGGGGAAGGTGCCCATGGGGGGTTGGATCCATATGACAGCCCCCGTCCGGGCTGCGGTGTCTCCTTAAGGGGACACTTGGTGCAGTCTGTGCCCCCTCCCCCAAAGCTGCCCGAGGTCCGACCTCAGACTGAAGCGTACCTCCTCCGGAGATTTTCGACTCTACTTTGCGGAATCTCCCTCTCCCTCTCGCGTACCCATGGGTTCCTATTCAGGACGGGAAGCAAGATCACCCTCCTTTCTTCCCTCTTTACCCTTCCTTTCGGTACCCTGGCATGACAGTGAGGTTTCCAGGGCGGGGCAAGGGGGAGCCTTTCTAGTCAGCTCTGCTAGCTTCCCCAGTGAGGCCTCAGGAATGGGGTCCCAGCGGCTGAATCCCCGGCGCCGCGGCGCGGACACTGCGGACGCGCTGCGGTGGGTGCGGAGACTCGCTAGGAGCCCAGGGGCTTGAAGCAAGTCCTTTCGCTGCTCTTGCTTTCCGCAGCCCTCCTCCACGGTTTCCCTGCTCCGAGGTCTTCCGGGCCAGCCACCCCCTTGGGCTCCCAGGCCCCCCGCCGCCCCCCAGCGGTCTCAGCCATCCATCACGGCTGTCAGCCGCCCCCACCCCCCACCCTCCAGCGGCGCTGCGTCCCTTGCGCACTAGCGCGCCTCCCGCTCCCGCTGTCTGCGCTCCGCGCCTTCAAACGCTCCCTTGGGCACTGCTTGACCCTCTGATCTGAGACTCTTGCAGACCTCCCCGGAGGATGGCCAAAGAGCCCCAAGAACTGAAAGATAGGGGTCTTCCAGGGACTGGGAGCCTAGACTTGAAGTCTTCCGGATCCTGGATCCAAGTCAGAGCCAAGTGGCCGCTTGGGAAGGCTGTGGACACCAGAGTCCCCAATTCTTTGTCTGAGACCCCTTTTTCCTCCCCGAGGTTGAGTGGTATACAGGGGTCGGAACCACCGGCTGGCCAGCTAGCGCGCCCATCTCCCCAGTGACCCTGGGGCTGCCTCATCCAGCAGCCTCCCCCCTCCCCAGCAGGCTTAGGCTACGGGGGAAGAGCGTTTGGCAAAGTCGAGTCTGCAGCAGATCCAGGCATCCGGACGCGGTGCCCGGGAACGAGTTGTGTGTGTGTGTGTGTGTGTGTGTGTGTGTGTGTAGGGGTCATTGCCATCTGGGATCCTCTTCAGATGCCTCCACTCTGAGGACAGGGGCTCAGCCTGAGAGATAATCTCTGCTCTCCCCAGACACTGGGTATGGTCCGATCCCCCAGCTCCTGCTTTCTCTACCCTGAGGTTTGTGCCTTTCTGGGCCTTGGGTTTTCCATGGGATCTCAGGAGGCCTAGGAAAGAGGCATCTATGTGTGTGGAACAGGAGTCAAACTAGGAACTCACTTCGGTTCTACCCACTCCCCATTAATTTCTAGACTCTGAGTGTAGAGGGCCCATCTGGAGACCTTCTCTCTCTGTGTAGGGTCCAGGACCTGGAACTAGAGTGGCTAGGACCTGGGTCAGATGTTCGGGGTCCCAGAGAGAGGCAGACTCCCAGCGATGCCCAAAGATGGTCGTAGGGGGCCCTAAGAACCTGCTGGGCTTGAGGGAAGAGAGACTACCAGATCAAGAGCCTCTGCCATCTCTGATCTTAGGTTCTTGGGGATGTAGGTGAGGACCTGGGTACTGACCTCAGGGAGGTGGTAATAGCTCCTCTGGACTAAAGAAGAACCCTTTGGACTAAAAAAGACCCCTATCCTTTTGGGGTCTGACGCCCTCCCCCACTACCCCAATCTGGCTTGGGGATTCCCCCGGGCCTGGTCCCAGGCCCCCGGGGGAGGCTCCTTAGCCCGCGCTGCTCGCCTGTTTCCTCCCCGGGAGCTCTGGCCGCCGCAGCTTAATTGAAAGCCGATTCGGGCTGAGAGCTCCCAGGGGGCGGGGGCGGGGGCGGGGGCCAGGCGGAGAGGGCTCAGCCTCAGTCTGGCCCTGCCTCTCGCGCGCGCGCCGCTCGCCGCTACCCATCAGCCTGCGTCCTGGCTCTGGGGATTCAGGGCGAGTTCCCCCTGCTCTTCTGAGAACTCCTGAAGCTCGCCCCTCTCCCCGCAACCAGTGCGCCGGCTGTTCCCAGGAGGGGACGAAATCAGCCCGCGGCAGACGAAGCCCCCGGCCTGGGGTCCCGTCCAGATGGCGGGTGGAAGGGCGGGACCCAGGACCAGCCTATGGGCCGCCCTCTCCCCAGCCCTCCGCTCCTAGCTGGGATCCGGCCCGGAGCCTGGCTCCGCGCTGCGCGTCGCGTTACATAAGCGGCTGCGGGCGCGTGGCCGCCTCGGCTCGGCGCTGCGCTTTCTGCCCGCGCGGTCGCCATGGAGACTGGCGCGGGGCTGCCTAGTAGCCGGATCTCGGGCCAGGACGCCCCCTTTGCCTCCCCGCACGCGCCGCAGGACCCCAGGAAGGAGGTGGGGCTTGGGAGGGGGCGGGAAAGACAGAGGGGAGGGGTTCTTGTGTCCGGTGGTTCTGGCCCCGAGCGGAAGCCGCCAGGAGAGGGACCCAGACCCACAGGGGACAGGGCCCTTAAATCTTGGGACTTGGGGAGGGGTATGGGATGGGGAGCCCGGGCTGAGTGGGGCACCACGTACATGAATAATATTTGTACTTGTAATAGCAGCAATAGTTCCGCTTATGTGCCCGGCACACCCAATTGGCATTATTTCCCTTAATCCCCAGGACAGCCCTGTGAGCTAAGCACAATTATTATCCCTTTGCAAAGGAGGAAACTGAGGCTTAAAGAGTTTAAGTGACTTGCCCGACAAACCTGTCGACACAGCCAATGAAGCTGGGACTGGAGTCTAAATCTTGACCCCAGCCCTTTTCCTTAACCATCAAGAAATTTGTTCTCATCCCCCTCAAACCCTCTTGTTCCCACCGTAGTGTGGTGAGAATATGAAGCATCTTGTCACCATTTTAAAGGAGGAGGAACCCATGTCTCCTTTATTTCTTCTGTTCTCTGGCCCCAGACAGCTCTTCTGAGACCCTGGGGGTCAGGAAGGGAGGCTGGGTGCATTTACCTCCAAAGACTTTTTTTGCTTTTTCCCTATGTGCTAGGTTCTCACTGGGGGGACAGGTCTGTCATTTCCAGGAACTCATATGTGAGAAGGAAGAGGTGATGGTGCCCCCCTGTTTGGGGCTCAGGAGTTCCTGGCTTGATGGATGAGGTGGAGGTGGTGGCAGAAGAAGGTGGTGGGTGTCCCTTGAGCCGGTGAGGCATCACCTCCCCCTTCCACAACTTTGAGTCAGGATGAGATTGGATTTATAACAGGTCGTGCTCTAGGGATGGACCCTGGCTGGGTGACTAAGGGAGGATTCCAGGAAGTAGGGAGGAGAAGGATGGGGGAGGATTTGGGAAGATGGAGGTGAAAAGAGATATGACAGGAGATGAGGGGACAGGAAATTCAGAATACATAGGGCCTCAACTTCATTTGGGATTTGTTTATTGGGGAGTTTCCCCAGGGTCCAAAGAGATATCTGCTACCGGGATTCAGCCCTGGAACTGAGAAAGGGTGCTGGCCAAAGCCAAGGTAAAGTGCCTGTGGGGGTCCCCTATGAAAGGACTTCTAGATGTCCAAGAGCCTTTCTTCTTGGGTGATCTCATCCAGATGCACACTTTCACACACTTCCTCCACATATTCTCATGGGTTACTCTCATCTTTTCTCTGCCCAGCCTCTTTCCTGGACCCCAGACTCTATATCCAAGTGGCTTCTGGACATATTTGCTTGAGTGTCCTATTCTGCCTTACCGTCGATCAAATTCAGCATCTTCCCCACCCCTGGTCTCTTCTCTTCCCCATTTATTAGATAGCACCATCACCCACCCGTTAACCTATGCTAGGAACCCCAGGCATTATCCTAGATTCCCTCTTCCCACGTCCCCAAACATCTGGCATAGAAATATGTGCCATTAATTATTGAGTCTGCCCATTGCCCTGTGTTGCTCTGGTCTGGGTCATCATCAGCCCTTGCCTGGATTGCTGAAAGGCTCAAACTAGCATCTGTATTCTTCATCTAAAGGCCAGACTGATTGCTCTAAAACATGACTCTGTTCACGGCACTTCTTTGCGTCAAACTCTTCGATGACTTCCCATTGTCCTCTGGATGAAGGCCAAAATCTTTAACATGGTCTGCTAGTCATTTAAGGACCCAGCCCACACCTTCTGAGGCTCATCTTTTCATAGGTCAGTCTCCACCTTTCAGCCCCTCTGTCCATGCCTCTTCCTCAGACTCAAGCCAGATCAAACTTCTTTCAGCATCTCTGACCCACTCTGTTCACTCTCCGCTCTGGGCCAGCGAACATGCTGTTCTCTCTGCCTGGAACATCCTCCCGCCTCCCTCCCAGTCTAGCTCTTACTCATCCTTCAGTTCTCAGCCTACTCGTCACTTCCTCTGGGAAGCCTTCCGTGACCTCCCAGGCTGGGCTGAATGCCTCTCCTGTATTCCCACAGTCCCTTGTTCATCTTTTATCACAGAATTTACCACTCTGTGTTGGAAATTCCTGGATACTGGTTTATATCTCCTGCCTGTGGGTTCCCTGAGGGCAGGGATGGTGTCTTGGTCTGTGTTGACTCCCCCGCCTCCTCCCCACGGCCGTACTGGCACATGGGAGAGATCCAGTGAATATTTGTTGACAGAAGATGCATGAGGAGCATAGGAGATGCCAAATGGGTCACTTCTCCAGGAGGTGGAGTAACCTTTGAGCCTCTGGCTGTAGTGTTTTCTATCGTTGCCTCTGGGACAGAGCATGCTTCCTCCCCACAACACCAGCATGGTCCCAGGTACGGTCAAGGAGGGGAACCTGGGGAGTCTAGGGTGCCCTGGTGAATGAAGAAGGACCCCCAAGAGCAAGGAAGTACTCACATGTTAATTAAAAACTTAGTATGTGCCAGGGAGTGCACTGGGCTCTTTATACGTGCTGTCAACAAAACACTGCAGCGGGACATTGTTAGCTCTGTTTCTTTCCAATGTGCAAACGGAGGTTCGGAGAGTTCAAGTGGCCACACAGCTGGATGCGCAGGCAGGGGGATGACAACCAGCTGGTACCAGACCCCTGACTCCTCTGCCTTCCCAGGTGATGGCAACCCCAAGGAGAGCAGCCCCTTCATCAACAGCACTGACACAGAGAAGGGAAGGGAGTACGATGGCAAGAACATGGCCCTGTTCGAGGTGGGTTGCTGGGGTGTGCCTGCCCCCGTTCATTTCCCCATTTATCTGCCATCCCTCCCTTCCTCAGGAGGTGTCCTCCTCTCCATGTCCTTCTCAGGTCCACCTGCTTCTCCTTCCCGTCACCCCTGCTACTCCCTCTCCTTATCCCGCCATCCCTTTTCCCTGTTTTCCGTGCCTGTTCCTCCTCCTTCCCCATGTCATCCCAGCCGCAGTGATTTGACTTCCTTGCCCCCATCTCTCCCAGCCTCCTACCACGTAGCTCGCCTATCCCTTCCCTAGGCCCTTGGGTCTTACCACTGTCACCCCCCCTCCACAGGAGGAGATGGACACCAGCCCCATGGTGTCCTCCCTGCTCAGTGGCCTGGCCAACTACACCAACCTGCCCCAAGGAAGTAGGGAGCATGAAGAGGCAGAAAACAATGAGGGTGGAAAAAAGAAGCCAGTGCAGGTGAGGGCCTTGGGGCAAAAAAAGGATGAGGGACGGAGAGGGGTGGAGGGGACAAAGGATGGGGAGACCAAAGAGTGTCCGTTGAAGGGATGGATGATGGAGGGAGAGGGCTAGGAGTTAGGGGCTGAGGGTGAGGGAGGGTTGGGAGATGAGGGATAGAGATGGAAGGAGGAGGGGAGAGGGATGAAGGGATGGGGGTGGAGAAAGGAGGAGAGTGGGGGGTGGGGAATGGGGAGAAGGAGTGGGTCTGGGGCTTCGCAGTGATTAGGGGCTGCAGGGACTGACGCTGGCCTCCTTGGCAGGCCCCTCGCATGGGCACCTTCATGGGCGTGTACCTCCCGTGTCTACAGAACATCTTCGGTGTTATCCTCTTCCTGCGGCTCACGTGGGTGGTGGGCATCGCAGGCATTATGGAGGCCTTCTGCATGGTCTTCATCTGCTGCTCCTGCGTGAGTGACGCCTTCCTCCTCCCCACCCCCTGACCGCTGGGGCAGAGCAGGGACCTGGGGTGGGGGGAGGGAGGAGGGGAAGCATGAGACCTGAGCTTTTTATAGGAACCACTGCGTATGATCTTTGAGAGTAAATTAGGTCTGACTGGTCCTTCCTGCACCTCACAGGCTGGTCCCCGATGGCCACTAACCAGGTTTCACCTGGATCTGTGTGTGTGTGTGTATGTGTGTGTGTGTGAGTGTGTGTATAATTACACAAGTAATGCAGATTCATTGACGAAAAAGATGGGCGTACCGAAGGAAATCAAATCCACCTCAAAAACCGCAGTCATTAACATTTTGGTCGGCTCAGGCTCACAAAAAAGGGGAGCGTGTTACAACAGCTTTGTAACAGAATCCTTTCCATCCTGCCTAAAAAAATCAAATATTCACGAAATACCTACTTCTTGTCAGGTTTCCACTTCCTCACACATGACCCTAGAGCCAGCTCCGCGTGTGTGGTAGCCAGGACTGACGCTAGTACGCCTATTTTATTTCTTTTTAACTTTTATTTTGACATAATTTTGACATATAGAAAATTTGCAAGAATAGAACAAATGTTAACATATTATCGTATTTATTCCATCCTGTCTGTAAGTACCTTTTTCCCCTGAATTGGAGAGCAAGTTGCAGACGTGATGCCTCTTTATCCTAAATCCTTCAGCGTGTGTTTACTAAAAACGAGGACATTCCCTTACATAACCACAGTACAATGACCAAAATCAGGAAACTAACATTGAGTCATTAATGATGTCTTAGTAGTGACACCTTAATCATGCTTTAGCTGCAGGCCTTACTCAGATTTTGCCAATTGTCCCAATCCCATCCTCGGTAACTGAAGAAAATTCAAGATCACATTCATATTCATTTATGAGCTTGTTTCAGCCTCCATTAATCTGGAACAGCTCCTCCTCTTTTGTCCTTCATGACACTGACACTTCGGAAGAGTATGGGTCAGTTCTTTTGTATAATGTCCCTTGGTCTGCGTTTGTCACATATCTGCTCAGGATCGGATTCACTTATGATTTAGGCAGGAATACAGTGCACCTATTTTATAGGTAAATACACTGAGGCTTAGAGAAGTGAAGTGACTTGTCCCGGTCACACAGCTGGTCAGAGGTCAAGCTGGGATTTCCAGAGCTCTCTGATGAGCACAAGTAGCTTGTGATTCTTCCATGTGTGTGGTGAATAAGAGGTTTTCTTGACAAGAAGGACTTGGCAGGAGTAGAAGTTGGAACAGGACCAGGGAGAAGCTCAGCAAGGACTTGTGGGTTTGGCAGGTGTTTATGGGGTATAAGGTTTGGCCTTTACCCAGGGCACTGCGGCCCCCACCCTAGCTGCCACTCTGATGATCTCTCTCCTCACAGACAATGCTCACGGCCATCTCTATGAGTGCAATTGCAACCAATGGTGTTGTACCTGGTATGTGATGGGGCTTCTTGGAGGGGAAAGGGGCCTGGATGGTTGGGAGGGGGGCCTGGATAGTTGGAAGGAGGGGCAGGGCTGTAGGCTTTCTGGGCTGTCAGGACCAAGAGAGGCAATACTGCAAAGCTAGGGGCTGGGCTGTGATGTTGGTGGCGTAGGTGGGGGCAGTGGTATTTAGGGGAAGGGAGGGAAGCAGTTTATGGAGTTGAACAGGGCAATGCAAGATCTCCCTTTGCCTGAGACCCTCCTCTCTGTCATCCTATTTTTCTGAGCCATGACCTCCTTAGAAGGGTAATTAGCAACATGGTAATTAGTACAGCAAAATCCACTCAGAGTGGCTGGTGGAAGCACCAGTCCTAGGGCTGCAGCCTGTAAGGTGTGAGGCCCAGAACAACGCCTTTCTCAACTCTGTCCCTGAGCACCCTCGCCCCCAACGGCAGCCCAGCCCTCCTTGAACTTCTTGCTGACACCAGGTTCTTTCTGCAGCTGGCGGCTCCTACTACATGATTTCCAGGTCTCTGGGCCCAGAGTTTGGGGGCGCCGTGGGCCTCTGCTTCTACTTGGGCACTACCTTTGCTGGGGCCATGTACATCCTGGGCACCATCGAAATCCTGTTGGTGAGAGGGGCCAAGGAGGAGGTGTGGGGTTCCAGACTGTCAGTCAGTTAACCATTGCTCCTTGGAGACCTCCTAGGGAGAGGTCCAAGCCACTTAGGCCAAAAGGAAGTCAGATGTGGTTCTGTCTTTAAAGAATCCACAGTCTAGTTGGGGAGACAAGATACAGTAATTACGTAACGTGAACAGCTGTCGTTCATCGGGCACCCACTGTGCTCTCAGCAGAGTTCCAATTGCTTTACAGTCATTATCTTGAATCCTCACAAGGATTAAGTATTATTATGCCCATTTCACAAATGAGAAGCTCAGAGAGGTGACATGACTTGCTCAAGGTCACTTAGCTACCAAGTGCCAGAGGTGGGTTGATAAGAGTAAAATCGTGGTAGAAATAACAAAACTAATGTTACACAATAGCTGCATCTCGTGATTGCCTTCCACGTGCCTGGAACTGTGCTGATTTCTCTGTGGATGTTCATTGTCCGGGGCTGATGACCAATGGGTTGCAAAAGAGAAGAAGGATATGAGGGGCCTGAGTGAAGAGACCTATTAGGAGTAGTGACTGATGAGACGAAGTCAGATTTGGGCAGTATTTGAAGGAGAGGCTGCTGATGTGGGTCTTGGCTCTTCCTGCCCCTCCAGGAAGAGGTGGGAGCTGAGGAGGGTTCCCTGGTATATAGAAAGTGGGGCTGACATTTCCCAAGCCCCTAACTTATCCAGGCCCCATGGCCTGAAATTTATCATTTTAGTTTATCCTTACAACTATTCCATGAGTTAAATAATGTCCCTGTTTTGCAGATGAGGAAAGCAGAGCTCAGGGATTTTAAGGAACATGTGGAGGGGATATGAACCTGTGCCTTTCTGACCCCAAAGCCAGTGCTTGTCCACTCTACCAGACTGTCTTGGAGAACTGGAATTAAAAAATGCAGCTTCTGGTTTGGGGGCAGAACAGACGAGTATGGGGACAGGGAGGATGGATGGCACATAAAAGACCCAAGGAGCCAAATTTTGGGAGGATAATAATAGACTTCCATGACTTAAGCAGATTAAATAATTTAAAAATTATTATAAAAGCAATTCTGCCCATTGCATAAAATTGGAAAAATATCAAAGAATGTAAAAAGAGAAATAATAATTGCCCAAGGAAAATCACCATTAACATTTTGGTGTATTTCCTTCTATTTTTTTTGGGTTTATTTTACTGTGTGATATTGTATTCTGTCTTTGTAAAATAGAACTCTATAGGTCTCCCTAAATAACTAGAAACTCCCTTTGTAAATATCATTTACAAGCGAAAATAACTTTTCTAAGAATATAAACGTATTAATATTTGGTATGGAAATTTTAGAAAATACACATGTGCAAAAAGAATACAGATGATCCCATTTCCTCCCATCAGTGGATGTCATTTCCAGTCTTATGCTGCTGTAAATATGATGTGATGAGGATGTTTTTACTCCAAAGAGCTTCCTGCACTTTGGGTTATATTCCGGGGGGTGATTCTTAGCTGGTTCTTGCTGTGTCACTCACCTGACCTCCTTGCCCCCTTTCCACAGGCTTACCTCTTCCCAGCTATGGCCATTTTTAAGGCAGAAGATGCCAGCGGGGAGGCAGCAGCCATGTTGAACAATATGCGTGTGTATGGCACCTGTGTGCTCACTTGCATGGCCACTGTGGTATTTGTGGGAGTCAAGTATGTCAACAAGTTTGCCCTTGTCTTCCTGGGTTGTGTCATCCTCTCCATCCTGGCCATCTATGCCGGGGTCATCAAATCTGCCTTCGACCCTCCCAACTTCCCGTAAGTGCTGTTGCTCTGAGCCTAAGACATTGTCCTTCTCCTCCCTGGCTCGGTTTCAGGGTCTGCGATGCCAGCCTCTGCCAACCTCCCTCTCCTCATCTCTCAAAATCTGAGTGATTGTGGATTCAGAGCAACCTCCTTTGGGAGGGAAAATCTCTCCTGGTTTGGGGGAAATCTCTGTAGGGTGGAGTAATGTGTTCTGGAGGTGGGCAGAGTTTTCCCTGTGAGGGTCAACTGCTTGCGGGTGGGGTGGACTTAGGAAGAACCAAGTGGAATGATTTCTGAAGGGATGACTCTCTATGTTAGGGAAGCATTTCCTCGGGACAAATTCCTGGAATAGGACAATGTATTAGTGTTGGACACCTTCTCTATCATGGGAAAGGTCACAGAGGAGAGGGTCTAGGGGCTCGGATCTCTGTGGGTTCTGCCTCTTTCTTAAGGACAGATCCCCCTACAGCTCACTGCCAGGATGACGCACGGAGACTGCTGTCCAGGGTGCTGAAACATAGCATTGCACAAAAACGGTGCTTCTTTGGGGTGGCTGCATATTAAAATCACTTGGCGGAGCTTTGAAAAAACACTGATTCTGGGCTCCATCCCAATTAAATCAGAATCTGTGGATACGGGGCCCCGGGATCTGTGTTTTTTTAGAGCCTCCCCGGTGGTTTTATTGTGAAGCCAAGGCAAGGTTATGTCCCTCCCCCATCTTCCTCCCTTGTTTTTCTCCCTAGGATCTGCCTCCTGGGGAACCGCACACTGTCTCGCCATGGCTTTGATGTCTGTGCCAAGCTGGCTTGGGAAGGAAATGAGACGGTGACCACACGGCTCTGGGGCCTTTTCTGTTCCTCCCGTTTCCTCAACGCCACCTGTGATGAGTACTTCACCCGAAACAATGTCACGGAGATCCAGGGCATCCCTGGCGCTGCCAGTGGCCTCATCAAAGGTCTGGGGGAGGGAAGAGGGCTGGTGTCCAGGGAACACTATGGGGATTGTGGGTTAAACGGTCAGGATTAAGGAACTCTCCTTGGGATTCACTTAAATTCAATCGGTTTTAGTTGAGCACCTACTCTCGGCCATATTCTGTCCTTGGCATCATGGAGGAATAGAGGTGAAAGGGAGCCTTCAAATATCTCACCACCTAGTGGGAAAGAAAGTCATCAGTTTAACAACTATTCACTAAGCATCTACGTAGTGTCCAGCACTGTGCTAAGTGCCAAGAATATGACATAAATAAGTCACAGTCCTTGGCTTCAAGGAGTCTAATGGCAGACACAGATGTATTAGCAAATAAATTATGATATGAGTAGATGTGCATTCAATGAACAGAGACCTCACAAGGGAGTGAGTGGTCATGTGTATAAGGTGGCAAGGCAAGACTTCCTAGACTCATCTGAGGAGGGTTTTGAAAGAAAAATAAGAGATTTTGAGCTATACTAGGGGAATAAAGGAATTAAGGCAGAAGAACAGCTTGCCTAAAAGCATGCAGACAGAGAAGAGCATACTGTGTCCTTCCAGCCACAAATAATTTGGTATAACTGGGGCATAAAGTACAAAGGAAAGAGGGGCAAGAAATGATATCAGAGAGGCTGGCATAAGCCAGATTGTGGCAGGCCTTGGAAGCCATGTTGAAGCAGTTGAACCATGTCCTGAGGGCAATGAGGATCCACCAAAGGGTTTTCAGATAAGGGATGGACATGGTCAGCTCATCATTTCTAAAGGTTCACTCTGGCTGCGAATATGGATGAGGTTAAAGGGAGAGAGAACAGAGGCAGGGAGTCCAGGAGGAGGCTGATGCTGAGTCCAGGTGAGAGATGGTGGTTTTCTAACCTAGAGTGATGGAGTGATGTCAGTGGGAGTGGAGCAGTGGTTCTCCCCCATGGCTGGTTTGTCCCCCCGGAGACATGCAGCAATGTCTGGAGACATTTTTGGCTATCACAACTAGATGGTTGTTACTGACTTCTGATGTGTAGAAACCAGGCTTTTGCTGAACATTCTACAGTGCTGTAGGACAGCCCTCCATAACAAAGAATTGTTTGGCCCAAAATGTCAGTAGTACAGAAGTGGGGGAATTCTGGAAAGGAGAGAAGGAGCATATTTGAGAAATATGTAGAAGGAATAATGGGCAGAAGTTGGAGATGGTTTCGAAATGGAGATGGGGAGGGGAGCAGTTGAGGGCAACGTGAAGCTGTCTGAATTGATGGTGGTGTCATTTGTTGAGATAAGGGATACAAAAAAGGAGCTGGTTGGAGGTGGCTGGGTGCTGAGATCCGTTTGGGATGTATTGAATCAGTCTGAGATAGGTCTTTATATGTTTTTTTTTTTACCCCACTAGACAGGACTATTTGAGGGCAAGGATTAGATCTGCCCATGGCCTGGCCCTCTGCACATAGCTTGGCCCAAAGCTGGAGCTTAGGAAATGTTGGTGGAAACAATATAGAGCCAAGGCCCCCAGAGGAGTGAGAAGTGGTTGACCTTGACCCTTCTTTTTTGCGCACCCCACCTCTTGGCCCTAGAGCTCTAGCACACTGACTTCCAGTTTTCCTCCTGAGTACCCTGTCTCCTTCCACAGAGAACCTCTGGAGCTCCTACCTGACCAAAGGGGTGATTGTGGAGAGGCGTGGGATGCCCTCGGTGGGCCTGGCGGAGAGCACCCCTGTCGACATGGACCATCCTTATGTCTTCAGTGATATGACCTCCTACTTCACCCTGCTGGTTGGCATCTACTTCCCCTCAGTCACAGGTGAAGGGGAACTCAGAGAGGGAGGACTCTGCCTGGGAGTGATGGATAGAGAAAGTCAATGATGATGTGGGGAATTTCTTAGTCCTACAATCTCATCACCTAGCCGGGAACCAACAATCTGGCTCTCATTGCCAGATGAGGGAATTAAGTCCAGGAAGAGCCAATTCATATACCCAAGTTCTCACACCAGTTGCTATGCCAGGACTAGGTCCCAGGCTCCCGGACTCAGGGCCTGGTGTCCTTTCTTCTTGTTCTGTCTGGTCTCTTGTGGACCCTGTCCTAGCTCCTCCTCTATTCACAGGGATCATGGCTGGTTCTAACCGCTCGGGGGACCTACGGGATGCCCAGAAGTCAATTCCCACTGGCACCATCCTGGCCATTGCCACCACCTCTGCTGTCTGTATCCTGCACTGCTGGGGTGGGACCACATTGGGCTGGGAAGCCTGGAGGGAGGGCAGCTGAAGCTGCTGCCTCAGCTGGCTGGCTCGGCTGGCTGAGGGGGTGGGAGAAAGGGGAATGTCACCCCGGGGATTCTCCTTCATCCTCTGCTACAGATATCAGTTCTGTTGTTCTGTTCGGGGCCTGCATTGAGGGGGTCGTCCTGCGGGACAAGTGAGTAAGGGAATCAGGGCTGATCCTCTTCTGGGTGGTGGGTACTAGGGGGTCAAGTTCTGGGAAAACAGACCCAGCAGGGATTGCGGAGCCTGTGCAAGAGGGAATTGTGGGAGGGAGGTCACAGGGGATTGCTTGCAAACTCACCCTCTTATGTTATATTTTATCCTGCTCTAGAAGCTTGGATGGTGTCTCTCTCTCTCTCTCTCTCTCTCTTTTCTAGAATAATACTACTTTCCTTTTTTTTTTCCTTTAAAATCTATTAACCCATTTAACATCTCCTTGACGTCTATGTGTTGGTCTGTCCAGAGCTCTGGGGGGGGGGGATAAAGATAAATAACACATGCTTTTTGTGCTGAAGGAGCTCTTTGGGGGCTGGTAACCATATTCGACAACAGACTTGGAAAGCAGAGCAGCAGGAGTGGGACACAGTAAAGTACAGGGGCTCTGGTAGTGCGCAGGAGACTGCAATCCAGTCCCCAGGGGCGTGGGGAGGAGGGGGTGATGCTGGAAGTGCCTTATACACATTTCCCCATTTATCCTTCTCACTTTAAATGTTGCATAGAGATTCCTTATGTGACTAGGAGTGGGAAGCGCATTCTAGGCGGTGGGAACAGCATGAGCAAAGGTAGAGGAGAGAAACAGCTGTGTGTGTCTGTGTGCGTGTGTACACGCACGCGTGTGCACGTGGGTGCCTGTAGTTATAAGCAATTCAGAGCTTCTGGAGTATACACTTTTGAGAGGTGTGGGCATGCTCCACCAGCAGGGTGAAGTAGGAGGTCTGGCTACAGAAGTCAGTTTCCATGGTGCTGTCCTGGCTTCTGTAAGGTGGGGAATGGGGTCATGAGGCCAGAGCTAGTCCTGGAAGCCTGGTTTTTGGTACCAGGACATTAGAGCTTTATTTTATAGAAAATCGGGGAAACCTTGACAGGTTTTAAGCAGGGGAGTGACCTGGCCAAATGGACCATTTGCGTATATTACACGTATTCACTTTTGAGGGCAACTTAATCTCCACTTATTTCATTTAATCATAGACCTCCCACAGGATTGCAAGGGATTCAGCAGGTCAACCAGTAAAACCCTTCATCTGATTCTTGTAGTCCTTCAGCAATGGCCCATGCGAGCATAGCTCTGGTTGCACATTCCAGTCACAGGGCTCTCTCCACCGACCGAGGCAGCACCTTTCAATTTAAGATAGTGCCGTTGTTAGAAAATGCTTTTCTTTGATTCTCACACCACACGACCGTGACCACACAATGAGGTCAAACCCTATTTTTTTTTTGAGAAAAACAAACCTTCTTCTCCTTCTTCTTCCTCTTCCTCTTCTCCCTCTTCTTCTTCTTCTTCTTCTTCTTCTTCTTCTTCTTCTTCTTCTTCTTCTTCTTCTTCTTCTTCTTCTTCTTCCTCTTCTTCTTCTCCTCCTCCTCCTCCTCCTCCTCCTCCTCCTCCTCCTCCTCCTCCTCCTTCTTCTTCTTCTTTTAAAAATCTACAAATCTGTTTCTAATTGTACTTTATTTTCTTTTTAAAAAAACTTTTAAATTAAGTTAGAACCCCATTTTTCAGATGGAGACCCAGGTTCTAACAAGCTAAGAGATTTTGCCAGATTAGTATAATTATTACACAATTGACCATTTACTATAATCACTCTAACCATCTTGTTCCAGGCATGGTGCTGAGCATTTTACCTGTGTTATCTCCTTTTACCTTGTCACCAATCACATGAGATAGGTTTATGATGGTTCTTTTTTACAGCTGAGGAAGCTGAGGCAAGGAGAGGTTAAATGAGTTGCCCAAGGTCACACAGATGGAAAGTGCCCACGGCGTTAGGAGCTTTGTCTCCCCCTTTGCTCCCTTAGAGCCTAGTCCTGCGGTGGGCATACAGCTGGTCCTGAGGTTGGTGTAGGAGATGTGCCCTGGAAATCGAGGCGGCATTGCTCACCCGGCATCTCCTGTCCCTTCATTCCAGGTTTGGCGAAGCTGTGAATGGCAATCTGGTGGTGGGCACACTGGCCTGGCCGTCCCCCTGGGTCATTGTCATCGGATCCTTCTTCTCCACCTGTGGGGCTGGGCTGCAGAGCCTCACGGGGGCGCCACGCCTGCTGCAGGCCATCTCCCGGGATGGCATAGTGCCCTTCCTGCAGGTCAGTGGGGGGGCAGAGTGTGGGAAGAACAGCCCATCCACTACACCAGCCAGCCAAGCCACTGCCCAGGGAGGCCACCCAGTGAGCCAAGGCCCCCTGGGGCCCTTCCGCTCTGCACTACCACTAAGAAGAATGGATGTGCCTTATTTGGGATTTGGCCCATGGCAGTGCCATCTCTTTGGGCAGAGCTGTCTGCTCTTAGGGGAGAAACAAATGGCCCTCTTTTGGCCAAGTGATCAGATAGGGAGACAGCCAAAGGGCAAGAAAAGTGTGGCTCTGTCCATGGTGCTAAAAAAATAAAAGATTTATGGAGCACACAGTCATGGCCCCTTGCTGGCCCCTGTAGCTCTTCTCCATCTGTCCTGCAGGTGCTTCCTTTCCCCTTAAGGGACCATTCGAACTTCATTGCTCTGAGGTACCAATGCCAGAGTGGGAGACACACAGCCAAAGCCTGGCATCCCCTTGGGTACCCCTAAAGGGTGAGGAATACAGCATTCTCTCCCTACTTCCTCACTGGTTAGGGGAATCCTGCCTCTATTGCACTAGTCCCCAAGACTGGAAAAGAGAGACGAGAAGTCTCTAGGATCTGGGACTTCTATGATGGTGGCTCTGTCCCCAGGTCTTTGGCCACGGCAAAGCAAATGGAGAGCCAACATGGGCCTTGCTCCTGACTGCCTGCATCTGTGAGATCGGCATCCTCATCGCGTCCCTCGACGAGGTTGCCCCCATCCTGTCCATGTGCGTGCTGGCCTCTTGCCCTCCCCATCAGCTCTGGGGGTGGAGGGGGTGTCTCTCTACCTGGATCCTCCAGTTGTGACCCTGGATAGCCCACCCAGTTGTTTAACAGTCTGTCTTTTGTTATATGGAGATTCATGCCCACGTGCATCAGGGTGTGTTGTAAGGGGATTTGGCCTTTGAATCCCTTCCTAAGCACCAGAACGTGATCTGACCACCTCCCCAATTTCTTATCCTCTTTCCTCCTTTCTTTCTTTATGTTTCACTTTCTCTTTCTGCCTCCCTTTGCAACTCTGTCTCTCCTGGGGCTTTTCTGTGTTCTAGGTTCTTCCTGATGTGCTACATGTTTGTGAACCTGGCCTGTGCGGTGCAGACACTGCTGAGGACGCCCAACTGGAGGCCACGCTTTCGATATTACCACTGGTGGGTGCCCTGTCCCCTTCCCTGCCTGATGGAACCACCTCTTGTCTCCACCCCAACCCCCACCTCACCCTAGCCCATCCCCGAGGTCTAAGGATCCCAGATTAAATTGGGAGCCCATTTCTCCAGCTTTTGTAGCCCGACTAGCATGAGAAAGGTTCCGGAGAGGGTCTCCTTTGAATCACAGATAGTAATACAACCTGGTCGTCTACGGTCTCGGCTGTGTTCCCTCCCTGTGCATCACACTCAACATCTTACAGTCTGGAGGAGGAACAGCCATTTCCTCAGCTATGAAGTGGTGGTGACAACTGCCCTGACCTCCTGGGGCCCCCATGAGTGTTACAGGGCTTAGTGTAAGAAGATGCTTCTAATGCGGAGCCTGGGGCTCTTCTGGTCATTTTACTTTACGGTTGCCCCTGGGGCAGACGGGGCAGGAATGACCATACTGGCTCTACAGAAAGGAAACAGGCTCAAAGAGGGGAAGGGACTGGCCCCACATCACCCAGAAAGACTGTGGCATACCTGGACGAGATCCTGGGCTGCCCGACTCCCATCTTAGTGCCCCTGCTCTACCAGTCCCTTCTTCCTGGGGCACATTCTTACCGGAGATCCTGCCTACAACTCTCTCCAGAGACGTCTGCCTTGGAAGCCCTCTGGCAGGGTGGTCAGGCAGGGTCTAAGGCACTGGGACAAGGCAGTGTGTTGACTTGGGAGTTGGGTGGGGCTTGGGGTGGTGCCCTGTCTGTGGCTGCTCGTTCATCCAGAGGGTCCCATATCCCCATGGTGCCGCGCATGGAGATGATGGTGTGAGTTCCCCCAGACCCGAGCAACCCTAGACCTCCCAGTTCTTGCACAGGCCCTGCTCCATCTCACTCTTGCTGTCTGAGCCCCAGCTCCAGTGACAGTCCTGCCAGGGCTCAGAGGCTGGGTCTTCCTCCCATTGTCCAGGACACTCTCCTTCCTGGGCATGAGCCTCTGCCTGGCCCTCATGTTTATCTGCTCCTGGTATTACGCCTTGGTGGCCATGCTCATTGCCGGGCTCATCTACAAGTATATCGAGTACCGAGGGTAAGCGTGGGGTGGGGGGCGGAATGGGGAGGAGGGAATGGGGAGGGCTGGGAGAGGCTAAGGGATGGGAGGGGATGGGGATAAGGTAAGAGTAGGGGAGGGCTGGGACTGGGGAATAGAAGACAGGAGCTGAGGGAGGGGCTGAAGCTCTGAGAAAAGGAGCCGGCAGAATGGCTGCACGTCCTCTGCCCCGGGGCGGCCACTTCAGTGTGCACAGGGCCTCCTGACACCCCTGACTTTCTGCCCCTCTGGCCCCCAGGGCGGAGAAGGAGTGGGGCGACGGGATCCGAGGCCTGTCCCTCAGCGCAGCACGCTACGCCCTCTTACGCCTGGAGGAAGGGCCCCCACATACCAAGAACTGGAGGTAAGTGGCCAGGCACACGTGGGACGGCCCAGGGGAAGGGCAGGAAAGGAACAGGGTCTGACCTCCTCACCTCTTTGTTTGGTGAGTGCTGTGCCTTCCACAATGATCTGACCTTCCCCTCCCCTTCTCAGCCCAGCCTAGTTTGACCTTTCCCACCTGCAGCACCCGGCCCAGGCTGAGCTTCCCTCTCTTCATCCCTCTGTTCATTCCATCTTATGTTTTAAAAATGTGCGAAGGCAGGATATGTGCCAGGCCCCCTTCCAGTCTGCGGGGACCTAGTAAGCTAACAGTTCCATGGAGAAGGCACACACAGAGACAGATGAATGGAATATCGTGTAGCATTTGCTCTGGGAGACGTGGCTTCATTCATTTGGAGAGTTATAGGGGCTCCTAGAATTCTCTAGATTCAGAACAATCCCTCCTCTTTATTCATGTGGAAGTCAGGGGCCAGAGAGGGTCTCAGAGGTCACGGAAGGCAGAACTGAAAGCAGAATTTTTACCTCCCGCCTCTCAACCCTTGCTGATGTCTACTGAACTGGGGCTTCCGGAGACCAGAGCTTTGCGTTATATGTGAATTCTTAGATGCTTGGCACAGGGTCTAGCCCCAAGTGCTTAAAGAATGCTCTCAAACTGATGGGTGGTGGGTTGGATGGGGGGCCAAATGCAAAAGGCAATGAATGGATACATAGTTGGGTCGATGGCCAAGTGTATATACGTATCAGAGGGTGATTGCTGAACAGATGAATGTGTGAATGGACGGTGGCAGGTGGATGTCATAATTAGATGACTAATCCATGTATAGGTAAGTTGGTGTGGATACGAGTGGGTGACTGATGGATAAAATGGGTGGGTGGGTGAATGGATGGATGGATAAATGAGGTGGATGAGAGATGAGTGGGGGGGTGGGGGGTGGCTGTGAGGGAGCTGGTTGGGTGGGTTGACGTTCAAGGAAATAGATGGATGGGTGGGTGGGAATGGGGGTATAGAGGACGGATGGCTAGTAACCTCACCAGCTTATGGGGTGTGGGTGTGTGGTGTACGGCGGGTGGAGGTTGGGTGGGCGTTGTATGGACCACCTCGCATCCTCTTCAGGCCACAGCTGCTGGTGCTGGTGCGCGTGGACCAAGACCAGAATGTGGTACACCCGCAGCTACTCTCACTGACCTCCCAGCTCAAGGCAGGGAAGGGCCTGACCATCGTGGGCTCCGTCCTGGAGGGCACCTTTCTGGACAACCATCCCCAGGCCCAGCGGGCAGAGGAGGTGAGCTGAGGCCCTAGTGGGGATGGGGAAGGGCAGGGCACTCAGGAAGACAGCCCTTGTCCCTTTACACTTTCCCTCCTTCCCACCCTTGGGATCAAAGGGGGTTCAGGCTCTTCTGTCATCTTCCTTAGAAGAGGAATCTAAGGACTCAGAGAGTGAGTTCCTTAGAATCCAGCTCTCAGAACCAAAGACCATCAGAGCCCAAAGGGCCCATTTGATGGATAAGGAAACTGAGGCTTAGAGGGGGTCAGGGCATTTGTCTAAGGACAGAAAACAGAGACTCAAATTAGGACTGCTTGACTCCTACTCCAGACTTTCACATCCATGATTCTCCTGATCCCCACACCACGTGCAGTTGGCAGCGTGAGTACCCACATTCAGCATAGGAGGAAACAGGCCCAGAGAGGGAAGGCAGGTTGCTGACAGTCACAGAGCTGGCTGGAAGCACAGTCAGGGTTTGAGCCTGGGTCCCTGGCTCTGGGTCACCTGCTCCTGTCTGCATCCACCAGTCCATGCTCTCAGAGTCCAGAGCCAGTGTGGACAGGGGTGCGTGGCTCGTGCAGGACGGGGCACTAACAGGTGTCTGGAACCTGGCGGCTAGCAGAGGAAGTGGGTTCTGTCTTTGATCCAGGCCTCTCTCCCCTTGGGGCTGTGACTAGTTGTGGAGAAAGGAAAGGGGGCCGGAGGGAGGCGAGGAGAGGTGGGGAGGGGTACCCCTAATGGCTTGTGACAGTTGCTGTTTCTGCCTCGCTGGGCTGTTCACACCAATCTGTCAAGGCCCAGAGCTGGAGGCCTCTGCTGGTCAGGTTCCTTCAACATGCAGGGGCTGAGAATGTGCTGCGTTCCAGGCTTGGGGAGATGGGGGGGTGTGTGAGACCAAATCCCAGCCGTCAGGGTGCTCCCAGGCTAGTGGGAAGATGGAACATTCCCAGAAGGCTCTCAAACCCGTCTGCCGTTGATAGGTGCTTCACTAGAGTTCATACCAGAGTAAGAGAATGTGTTGAGTGTATACAATCTGTCAGGCTGCGTTCCACCTTACCCGCATCCTGTCTTCTAATTCTGCCTGTTCCCATGTGGGGTAGCTGTCAGGATCCCCATTTGACAGATGGGAAAACTGAGGCTCACAGAGGTTAGGTGATTTGCCCAAGGTCCCACGGCTGGGAGGTGGCAGAGTTAGGAGTTGAAGCCCTCTGTGTTTGACATCAGGGTAGGGGTCCAGAGTGTGGGAGGTGGAGTCAGAGCCCTGGAGTTGAACCCCTACAATGATATCCATTAGCTGGGTGGCCTTAAGCAAGTCTTAAACCCAGTTCCCTTCTGGTCTGGGTAGGGGGTGCTTTCAGGCGGGGTGGGATGTACAGTGCGGGGAGGGGTCCGGGCAGTGCTGGAGGCCTTGCAGGGGGACTGCGAGAGATGGCAGGGTGGGGGCGAGTGCGGGGTAAGGTCATGAAGAGCTTTGAGGGATCAACAAGGAATGGAGGCCACAGGTGATGGGGAGCCATGCACAGTTCTAGTGCCCGAGGCTGACATGATCGGAGCTGAGCTTCAGGAAGATGGTGATGATGGAGGGGAGAGACAGGAGGAAGGGAGGCCACAGGGGGCTGTGCAAGGCCAGGGAGGCCTGAGGCTCATCATTGTCTGACATGCTGCCCATCCCCTCCCCTCCACCTTCCCAGTCCATCCGGCGCCTGATGGAGGCAGAGAAAGTGAAGGGCTTCTGCCAGGTAGTGATTTCCTCCAACCTGCGTGACGGCGTGTCGCACCTGATTCAGTCTGGGGGCCTCGGGGGTCTGCAGCACAACACTGTACTCGTCGGCTGGCCCCGCAACTGGCGGCAGAAGGAAGATCATCAGACGTGGAGGAACTTCATTGGTAACCGGGGCAGGCCGGGGGGCAGCGGGGGCTGTGGGTTCTCCTTCTCAGGCCTGGGTGCTCTTTCCCAGACGTGACAGGTGCGGATTCTGCACCTGCAGGTGTCAGCATTCAGAGCTGGCCACATGCCAGACGCTGCGCCAGGTGCTGGGGACTCAGGTGTGAAGGAGATAGTCTTGGGCCCTGCAGAGCTGGCAGGGAGTCGGTGGAGGGCCGTGGAAAGAGCTGCAGCTGCGAAGTCAGAGAGGCCCGGGTCTATATCTCGCCTCGGGCTGTGTGATGGTTCACAAGTGACTCACCCTCTCTGAGCACTAGATTCCTGGTTATAATATAAACACTAACATTTGGAGACTGTGTTCTGTGTGCCAGACCAGTTGAGGCTTTCTCTGAGGCTCTCATTCTCTCAGCAGTCCCGTGAGGGCTAGTCCCTGTTATCTCCGCTTTACTGGTGTGACGCGGAGGCACAGAGAGATCGAGGAGTTTGCTCTAGGTCGCACAGCTGGTACCTCTAGAGGCTGCGCTGGTGCCTCCAGGCTATTCTGTGTCCTTAAGAGATGGGTCGTAGTTAGAAGGCAGTTGGGAGGATAAACGAGGCCGTGCACAGAAGAGCTCCTAATAGGAAGGGCAGGTGGTGTTAATGCCACTTGACAGGTGGGGAAACTGAGGCCCAGCGAGATTGAGAAGCTTTCCCAAATCCAAACAACAATGAAGTGTTGAGACCTACGTGGATGCTGGTTTTCTGACGACTCCGTCCAAGGCCGGGGTGGGGGAAAGCGGGCGTGGGGCGCTGGGTGCCAGGAGCCTCTGTGGCTGCTGCTTGGTGCGGGAAAGGGACCAGGGTCACTGTGTTCCCATCTGGCCCTCTCCTTGGCCTTCCCAGAGCTGGTCCGGGAAACCACAGCTGGTCACCTGGCCCTGCTGGTCACCAAGAACGTTTCCATGTTCCCTGGGAACCCTGAGCGCTTCTCCGAGGGCAGCATCGATGTCTGGTGGATCGTTCACGACGGCGGCATGCTCATGCTGTTGCCTTTCCTGCTCCGGCACCACAAGGTGAGCGCGGGCGTGGCTCAGGGGCTCTGGCCAGGGGCCAGCCTCCACAGGAAGCGGGGCTGAGATGTTGGGAACTGATGGGGTCCCCTCTTGCAGGTGTCCTTGCATTGTAGAGAGAGCAACGCTTAACCCAGGCAAGGGATGCTTTCTTGGGGGACCCTTCCCTAAGCAGGGGAGTTTTTATGGGGAGTGGCCACTGAGATAGAGGATTTCGGGTCTGCGTGTAGGCGTGGGAAGGTGGGCGGGAAGGGCGAGGGACAGGGTCCTCTCTAGGTGCTGGCTCTCGATCTCCTCACTGCATCTGGGCTGGACCTTTCTGGGTCCCCTTCACTCCTCCAGGTCTGGCGGAAGTGCAAGATGCGTATCTTCACGGTGGCCCAGATGGACGACAATAGCATCCAGATGAAGAAGGACCTGACCACCTTTCTGTACCACTTACGTATCACAGCGGAGGTCGAGGTGGTGGAGATGGTGAGTGCCCTAGGTTTTGGAGTCCTACCTGGCCCTCTTTCCTCTTGGCCCCAGTACCGAAGAGGGCAACCCTCAAATTCCATGAGCTTATGATGGTGGATCCCCTCCCCAACCTGATCCACCTCTTAGCCTCTCACATAGTCACCCAAGAGTCAGTCTACCCATCGATCCATCCGTCTCTCCCTCCCTCCCTCTCTCCTTTCTAAGAATAGCCATGTCGTTACATGTGGGGCACTGTCTCATGCACTTTATAGATATTAATTCTCACGGCAACCCATGAAACAGATAAAACTATCAGCATTTTCATTTTACAGATTAGGAAGCCGAGGCACAGAAAGGTTAAGCAATTTGCCCAACAGTACACCTAAGTGGCAGAGGCAGGGTTCAAACCCTGGCAGGCTGGGTTCAGAGCCCACGCCCCCCACAGAGCCCCTCATCCATCCTTTCCCTCAGTTTATCTACCCATCCACCCATCCGTCTGTGTATTCATTAATGTATTCATTCACTCAGCCCCATTCATCCATATTTGTATTCATTCATCACTGTGTTCCTTTATAAAATGTCTTCCCTTTCTCCATTCACCCAGGTAATTAATTAATCTACTCATTCATTAATTCACCCATTCATACGCCTGGTCCTGCGTTGGGCTGAGCAGGGAATGAGCTGCATTGCCTTCAAGGAGCATCGCCCTCTGCTTCGTCCTTGCCTCCCGCAGCTATTGGTTAAACTAGGTCATTAGCTAGAGAAGCCCTGGGCTGGCAGAAGGAAGGGGGTCTGCCTTCCTTCCCTTGGCCTTGCCCCTGAACTCATGCTTTCCTCCCGTGCCCCTGTCACTCTGCCCCCGTCCCTGCCCGCCCACAGCACGAGAGCGACATCTCGGCTTACACCTACGAGAAGACCTTGGTGATGGAGCAGCGTTCCCAGATCCTCAAACAGATGCATTTAACCAAGAATGAGCGAGAGCGGGAGGTGAGGTTGCCCTGGCTGGGCTCCCAGCTCTGGGTCTGCACAGTTGGGAGGGCCCAGGGCTCGCACTCCTGGCCACTGGCGCCGTCTTCACCCTAGAGTGTTACTCATCACCCTTCTCCCCCTCGAGCCCACCTCCCAGCACCGGGCTTCCTCGCAGCAGGGGCCCACTGCAGTGGGCCGGCCACGATGCCGAGGGCTTTGGCCTGGGTGACGGATTTCCCCCTCTGTATGTGACTTCTGGGGCCCAACAAAGAACAGTGGAAGCTAAGTATGGATGGATGATGATTCCTCAGGGGTGTGGGCTGCGAGTTGGGGGGACAAGGGGTCATGTGATAGACCCCGCCAGAGTGGGTAACAGATGGCTATTTAGGGACGTAGCTAACGGTGGGAGTTGGGGGCACACTCCTAGGGTGTCGTTGAAGAGTTCTCAGGCGCAATGAGTAATGTGGGACCACTAGTCCCCAGGAGTTGGGATGAAAGCCCCCACCCCAGAGAGTGGAGACCTTGGGGAAATGAGCGATGGTGTTCTGGGACTGGGGACTGAAGAGCTCTTGGGGGCAGGTGACAGGGTGCCTGTGGAGTAGGTGGCAGATCCTGGAGATGAGGGTGACAGACCGTGGTTGAGGGGGTCTCCTGGGTGTGAATAATGTATTTCTCAGGTTGGGGTTAATGGATCCTCAGGGGAATGGGTGATGGGTACCTCTTGGAGCTGGGAAGGGTGAACACTCCAACGATGTGGTCCCGGGGGTGATCGTAAAAAAAATGTAAGAAATGGCAAGGGCACTGACCAATCAGAATTGGCCCTGCGCTAAGAGCCCTGAGGGGGAGGGGGGGCAAGTGTTAACCTTTTGGTTGCTGGAGGGTGGGGCGGCCGGGGCTCTGCACATGAGTTGCTGTGGCCAGGTCAGCGGGACAGCAGCTGTTTGGTGTGAAAGCCCTGCAATATTCTAACAACTGGTACGGTTTCCCGAAGTGCGCATCCGTGGCCGGACGTCAGCTCCGGCTGTCGCTCTTTGCAGGGCATGGCTGGCGAGTGAGAGCAGAGCTGGTCCTAACCCGTGTCACTCCCTAGATCCAGAGTATCACCGATGAGTCTCGTGGCTCAATCCGGAGGAAGAATCCAGCCAACACTAGGCTCCGCCTCAACGTCCCAGAAGAGACAGCTGGTGACAGCGAGGAGAAGCCAGAGGAAGAGGTGTGCAGCTGGGGTGGTCTGGCCCCAGCCGGTGCGGGCAGAATCTTCAGTCTCTAAAGGGATCACGTGCTGCTCCTTCGTTGGTCCCTCAGGTGCAGCTGATCCACGACCAGAGCGCGCCCAGCTGCCCCAGCAGCTCTCCATCCCCGGGGGAGGAGCCTGAGGGGGAGGGCGAGGCCGACCCTGAGAAGGTGCATCTCACCTGGACCAAGGACAAGTCGGTGGCAGAGAAGAATAAGGGCCCCAGTCCGGTCTCCTCCGAGGGCATCAAGGACTTCTTCAGCATGAAGCCGTAGGGGCCTGGGGGCTGGGGCCTGGGGTCGGGGGTGAACCTACAGGGTCTTTGCTCCTCATGGCAGAGCAAACAGCAGAGGAGGTCCTGGTTGGAAAGCCCAGCCCAAACCTTGCCTGGGTTCCCCCATCTGAGAGCTAGGGGGCTGGGCTGATTGCTGAGGGTCAGCGCTCCCAGGTGTAGGCAGTGAACAAATGAAGGGGGTGTGGCTGGGGGGAGCGGGACCTGTATGCACTGGGGGGTGGGGGATGGTGGCCCATGTCCTCAGTCTTTCCTTCTGACCCCTCTCTTGTTCTTCTCTTTGCTTCTCTTGTGTTTCCTGAAGGGAGTGGGAGAATTTGTAAGTGCTTCAGGATTTTTTTATTCTCTCTTCTGGGTTGGCCAGGGTCGCTGCTCTCCTCACTTTATCGTGAACACTCAGTTCGTGGTCCTGGCCTTTGGGGTCTCTGTGAATAGCCCAGTCTGGAGAGGCCTGGGGTTGAGTCGGTTGGGAGCGGCCCAGTGCGCCTGGGGCTGGGAGGGCACTGGGTCCAGCTCACGCGCCTTCCTCCCCTCTGCCTCCCCTTTCACCCCGCCCCCCCCCCCTCCGCTCAGGAACCAGTCCAACGTGCGGCGCATGCACACGGCCGTGCGGCTGAACGAGGTCATCGTGAAGAAATCCCGGGATGCCAAGCTGGTTTTGCTCAACATGCCTGGACCTCCGCGCAACCGCAACGGTGACGAAAATTGTATCCTGGAGCTAAAGCGGGGGTTGGGGAATCGAGGCGACGTCAGGGGGCCGGGGTCCTAGCCCTGGGATGGAAGAGCTTAGCCCGTTTCTGCTTCAGTTACGTCGGACCCGGACGCGGGCCCAGGGTTCCCAGGCGCCGATCGCGACCCCCATTCCATCGGGGTGGGGGGGGGTGGAGATGAAGAGGACAGTCTTTCTCCTTGACGCGCGCTCAGACATGGAGTTCCTCGAGGTCCTCACGGAGCACCTGGACCGGGTGATGCTGGTCCGCGGCGGCGGCCGTGAGGTCATCACCATCTACTCCTGAGAGCCAGGACCTGCCACCCGGGCCCGAGCGCGCCCGGCCGGCGGCCCCGGAGCCCTCGCCGCGCCCCCCGCCGCTGTCACCGTTTACATACAGACCCTGTGCCCGCGCCCTGGCCCCTTCCCTCGCTGCCTGAAGCCCGGAGGCCACGCCACTCGGGGCTGACTCGGAGAGGACAGCCCCGCGCGGAGGCGGGAGCTCGAGCGCCCCTTTGGCGCGTCGCTCCGCGGGCCCGGCCTTGCCCCGCGGGAGGAGACGCTGCAATAAGGCCGGGGAGGCGCGGGGAGCGGAGGCGCGGGGTCGAGAGGAGCCCCGGCGGGCCTCGCGGCCCCGTCCCCTCCCCCGCCCCACCCGGTCCTCCTCGGCGCCCCGTCGCGGGCTCGGCTCCCGGCGGCCCGAGGGCGCGCGGTGGGGAGGCCGCGCTCGGCCGGATCCGCAGCCCCTCCGCGCGGGGCCGCGCCTATACATAGTGTACAGGAGACATCGCGTGTATTTTTAACGTCCCCATATTTCTGTGACTAGAAGCGCAACGGACTTCTCTGCTCGCCGCTGTCGAGCTCTCCCGCTGGGGGCGCCCGGGGGAGGCGGTGGCCTCGGGAGGCTGGGTTTTCCTGGACGTCCGCGAGTTTGGGAGCAAAAGTGCTTTCGGCCCAGGCGGGAGTCGCGGTCCTGGCCCCTCGGCATCCCCGCCCCGCTCTCGCCTCCTCGCCCTTCCCGCGCGCCCCTGGCTTCCGACCTTCCCGCGAGTTCTTTTCGGAGATGGGGTGAGAGCAGTGTCCGGCTTTTCTGGATCCGCCTCCCAGCGGCTGCGGGGAAGCGTGCGGCCTCTTCTCCGCTCCCGGCGAGCAGGAGCCGGGACAGGGGAGGGGCTCCTCGGGGGTGGGGTGGGACCCAGGAAGCCCCGCCCCCGTGCCTTCGCTGGGGGAGCAGGCGGCGCTCCTCGTCGGCTTGTCGCCTGCTCCCCCTATCACATGGCTCCTCGCCAAAGACTGAAACCGGGGAGCTGGAGGGCGTCCCCTCCCCGGAGTTGCGTCCCTGGGACAGGCGAGGGAGGAGGGGGAGCGATTTGGGTTTAGGGGCCAGACCCACCGGGGAGGCTCCAGCGTTGCCCCTGATGTTCCCTCTCCTGTCCCTATCCGGCAGCTGGCAGCTCCGGCCTCGGGGACTCAGCCGCCTTCTCCGCGTCCCGAGGCCGGGCCTCGCTGCCCAGCAGCGGCCTCTAGCTGCGTCTCCCAGGCACCTGGGCCTGGGGGAGGGCTAGAGTCGCCATGTGCTTTGTTCTTAGCGCCTCTCTGCCCTCCTCCAACTAGGACCCAAGGCCTTTGGCTTCTCCAACTCCAGTCCGTGGCGCTTTTGCTCCAAGCAGCCCGGTCAGAGGCGCCCTCTATCCCTGGAGAAGGCGCATTGGGCGGGTTCCCTTCCCCCGGGGCACGTTACTAAGGGGGACAGGCACTGCATGCTCGTTCCAGCGCCCTCTGGGACTGGGTTCGGTACCTCCAGCCCCAGGGCCCTGACATTTGCACCTAGTTAGACGACCTGCCCACCTCCCAGAGCTGGGGCTACTGGGTACTCCTGACCTCACCACCTCCTTCCCTTTGAGCCCAAGGCAGAGAGCTGGAGCTGTTGCCATCTATAGACGGGGTCAGGTGTGGCTGGGGGTAGGTCTGGATAGCTGCCTGTTAGGCCAAGCCCTCTGAGATTTGATGAGGGGGCCAGATAGACTCTTCAGAAAGTTGGAAGTACTAAGGCACCAGCCCCCCGCCCCCCGCCCCCCCTGCATCTTCCTAAAGACCGCCCTCAGAGAACCCTGGGGGCCTGAACATCCCAGGCTAAAGTGGTGGGCTGGGCAGAAGGGGAAGGGGGCTGTAACAACACCAATTAGGGAACCAAAGTTGCACTCTCTGGGCCCAAAATGTCTGGTTGGCAAGAGCAAAGTTTCCGTTGATGAAGACAAATGTCCCATAAAACCCGAGTTTTCTGTGCTACATGTGCAATATTTGTTATGAATGTTATCACAAGTCATTCATCAAACTATCTTTATAATCATTGTAGCTAGATGTTTCATGTCCATTCAAGTGACTTTTATTCCGAGTGCAATATTTCAATAGCCTTGTAGTGATAACTAGTGTTGCTTTTGTTTTAGACGATCTATGTGCAGGGCAATGCAATGAAGTTGAAAACCCTTGTAAATAGGAGAGGTTGCAAACCAAATCAAGATTATTTATTACTATTATTAGGCCTGCCTTTAATTTTCAGTGTGTTTCAGTATTCTGCATTCTGCCTCAGTATTGATCTTGTGTTCTTTGTGCCAATACGGAAAGGAGCGCGTTGGTTCTTTCCTTTATTGTTGAATGCTCCCATTTAATGCTTTACAGCTTTTACTGTATTTTTTAGACTCCCGTCTGCACAAAATGCAATAAAAATAATTTTATTATACCCTTCACAGCCTGAGGTGTGTTGTTTGGACACTCGAGGGGAAAGGGTGAGTAGGTGGGAAGAGGGGTGGCTCTTCAGGAGCCTCGCCACCTCATCAAACCCTGTCACTGGCAGAAGGGGGCTGGGCTGGTCCTCCAGGTTTGGCCGCGTGGGCTGTGTTCCGGCAGCTGTGGGGCCCTGTCGTGGACAGCGCTGCCATCATCCTGAGAACAAGCACTCAACAGGTCAGGCTCAGCGCTGTCCCCAGCCCACCGGAGGCCTCGTGCCAGTCACTTCGCCGCACCCGCCTGGCGGGTCTGGCTATTCAACGCTCCTCCAGGCTCCCACAGCTTCTATGACTCTGTGGTTCTGCCAGCTCCTCACATAACGGGGCAGAACAGAGGGTGGCAACGGGGACGAAATCAAAACAGAAGAGTGCCCCACTCCCCTGGCTAGTGGCCAGCAATGACTCCTCAGGGTCCCGGTTTCTTTCCCTCGAGTAAGAGGGTAAGCCTGCCGCCACACTGAGTACCGCGAACACGGATGTGTAACACGGCATCCTGAGCCGGCGCTCTGAAGCTCTGCACTGTTATCACAGCTCCTAAGCAGGTGGGATGCATGAGGAAAGCCCAGGGTTAGGTCTTCAGGCCTGACCACAGGAGGACAAGAGGGGGCAGACCTCACGGCAGTCCGAAAGCAGTCAAGGCTCCATCAGGGACCCTCACCTTCTGACCTTGGGAGGGGACGCCCCTGCAGACACTCACACCCCAGAAAGACAACACAGGTTTTACTTTTTCATTTTAATTAAAAAGTAATCATCTCATCTTATTAACAACACAGAATTCCAAAGAGGAAAAAAAACACTCTATAACACAAACAGGTCAGAACATAAAACGCTGCCGCCTGGGGACCTTGAATTTTTGAAATCATTGTTTGCTCAGCCACTGACAGGGACTCAGCCAAGTCACTGCGCTCCCTCGTCCCTGCCAGCGGCCCCTTGAGACTGCGATCCACAGGGCTCTAACGAGCACCATCCCTAGGGAGAGGGCAGCTTCCTTTGGCTCCATTTAGAGCAGCAGCCAGAAGTCCTCCCTCTAATAATTTCACTCTGGCTCAAAAGTTATCAACAGCCACCTGTATCAAGGATATGTCCAGCTACCAGAAGTCTGACATCAAAATGGTCCCTACCTCCTGCTTCTCAGAAAACAGAGTAAGAATCCAGATGAAAATAACCTGATTTCTGAGCCAAAAGCTCAAAACAATCACTGAAAGAAATGGGTGTCCCGTGCCAGAGTCTGGAGCTGCCTTCTCAGAGCCTCCATGAAACTGGCCTGGAGAGGGAAAGGCTGACAGAAATGTTAAGGGGGTGAGAGTGGTCAGGGTCCAGATTCACAGTTCTTGTTGAACTGCTGGTGACTGGAGCTGTTCAGCCCATTGGAGATCCTCCAATGAAATGAAGAAAAAAAAAAAAAAGAAAAGAAAAGAAAAGAAAGCCCTAAACCAACAATCCTGGATGCTGCAGAAAAGTGCATGCTTCTGTGGCTGCCACGGATACTTCTCGACAACTCCAGAGCAGCTGATCTATGAATCCTCAAGCAGATGCCATACATGTGGGATGGGAGGCACGACGACGGCACCGTGCTGGCCAAGCCCACGCTGGTCCTCTGCAACCCTAGGCAGGAGCTGCAGACCGGAGCTTGAGCGAAGCTGGAACACCTTGGTAGATTCACAATGAACAAAGGCGGTGGCGAATGACACGAAAGTGCCGTTCCAAACTCAGCCGATCGGGCTTGGCTTCCTCCTGCCCCCCCCCACCCCCAGATCCAGCGGACAGAGAGACCAGAGAAACCCGTGACATACAAATTGAGCTCAGACACCTATACTGCCCAAGTGACCCCAGAGATATTTATTTCCTACAAAACAAAAACCAGAAACAACAGAAAAAGATACACCCCCAAATGCAGTATAAACTCTGACTCTGGAAGGAATAAGCAACACAGCCTTGGGCAGAAGAGAGAGCAGGTGGTAGAAACATTCGATGTAGACCTGGAGAGGCGCAGAGAACATCTTCCAAATAACTCTATCTGAACGCAGTAGGTGGGAGGCCAGGGGATGACGGGACTGGGGACAGTTGAGAGACTGAGCCTCAGTAATGCCTCTGATAAGATCCCATCGGGGCCGGGGGCCGCCCCACCTGTGCTGTGGTTTGGCTAACCAGGTGGGAGAGAGCAGGGCCACTCTGGATCAGGGTGTCCAGAGCCTTCTGTACACTTGGATTGTCAAAGTTGATACCTGTGGAAGACACAGGCCTCTGGCTAACCATGTTGCTGGCAGATGCCAGGCGACTGGAAGGTTGGCCAAAGAGCCCTTGGGAAGGAGCCCCAGGCCTGGGGCCCATGTTCCGAGCAGATCCCGCCTGTCCCAAAATGTTTGGAGGCTGATTGCCAGAGGCCTGTGATCTTTGCTGAGGCTGGCTGTTCGGTGCTGTGGAAAAATTCTGGTTCTGGGTGTTTCCGGCAACAACTGAGGGGGACGCAGAGCTGCTATTGGCCATAACCGTACCACTATTGAAGAGGCTGAGGATTTTGGCCTGAAGCTCTTGCTGGGAGGTGGGGGGTGCAGCTGGATTGGGTGTAGCAGAGGGGAGCACTTGGCCGCTCTGGAGCGGTTGGGAGCTTGGCTGTGTCTTCAGCGAGGCACCCGAGGTCGCCCCGAGTGGTTGGCGGGAAATCGGGCCTAAAAGACAGAAGGCGGAGGTATGCAGTTGAAAGTACCCTCCGTGGGCAGGCGGCTTAGCAGCCAGGGAAGAACAACAATCACTGATCACATCAATCACATAATGCACAGACTATAACATCAATCTCCCAGGGAGCTACTTCACGGTATGTGCTGTCTCCAGGAAACAGCTTGGGTGCCCCAGAGAACAACTTAAGGACAAAAGGGCATCATCCATCTGCGTTACCAGGTGGCCAGCAACCCCAGCCCACCCATCACCACGTTCGCTACAGGGACTGGAAATCAGTACCCAAATCTTAAGTTATCATTACATCAGCAAGGACAGCCCGTGGGAGAACCCAGGGCGTGGGCTCGCTCCCCTTACCCCTCAAAGAGCCTGGGCCTGCCACCCTCCCAACAGAGCCTGGGGGTTAGAGAAATGCAGAGTCAGAACTTCACCTCGGCCCTGCCACGTAGCTCACCAGGCAGAGAGTCGGCGCTGCTCCTCATGAGGCGCTCCTTCCGCTCTCGCAGGTAGTCGATGATCTTGTCGGTCTCCTCGGCAGTGAGGTACCTATTATCTGCCAGGAGGTTGAGGAGGCTTTGGATGGCCGGAGGGTGCCCCCCGCGCACCCCTTCCTCGGGGCCTCCGCGCTCCCTTTCTTGCAGGATGGCTTCATCGGCCATCTTGGCTGCCTGTCTGGCAATCTCCTCACGTTCCTTCTCCCGACACTCGTTCTTGTAGCGCTCATAATTTCGGGCCACCAGCACCATGGCGTCTGCCTGGGGCATGTTGCGATGCTCTACAGGAGAGAACGACAGGAGTTATTTTCTCCCCTGACACACCGGAGTGCCCACCTGCTGGACTCTACCAGGCCTTTCCTATCCTCAAACCCACAAGAAAACCATTTTGGTGACAAAAAGCCTTGGGATGGGGGGGGGGGGGCGGAGATAAAGGCTGGGAAGATAAGTGAATAGATTTCTTTGGTGGGGAACACACACCTCTCACAGAGCTGGTTCTTTGGGGGAATTCCTAGATCACAGACTTGTAGCAAAAATCAAAGAAACATGATAGTCTCCCGCAGATTCAAAAAGACCACATAGGGAATAACCATGGGAGGCAGGCCGCAGGGGGCCAAAAAAGGCCTTCTGTAAAGCCTGGCTCTCCACTGGGATGCTGGGGATAGAGCCGGCCTACTGTTTGTGAATTCACCAGTTCGAAGGTCATGGACTAAGATCAAATGTAACCCTAAATAACCTCCTCTCCTCGCTTGTGGGCAACATGACTTATGGGGGGTGAGAAGCCTCAGAACTTTACATAAATGTCCTCACACATCCTGAGAACTATTCCTCAGAAAGACAAACGACCAAATGACCTGGCGGAAAGCCTTATGTAGCTTATGATTATGGGTCCAACTGTCAGGCAAAGAGATTCCGTGTGTGGCGGGAAAAGGGAAAAGTCTGCACCGGAGGAGCAACGACCAGGACATCAGTTGGCCGAGTCCCAACATTCTGAGTGCGAAGTGCTAAAAGCGACTCCAGGGAAGGGCTTCGAGGACTTCCAGGGCCTCCTCCCTGCTCTCCTGCCCCTTCTACTTCTCCAGCACACTTGCAGATAGTATCCTCATCGCCTGCTGTGTTCTCTGTCCCTTATCACGAAGTCTGGTGAGAGCCAGGACTATACTGCACTCAGGGCAGTGCACCCCAGAGATGCGCCAGCACCTGTTTTCAGGGCGAGAGCCGATGGTGGCATCTCTTCTGAAGTGACTTCATGTTGGTGGCTTGAAATAGGACACAGTGGGAGCATTTACACCATGGCGATCAGCAAATGCTGTAAACCACACTGCCTCCTGCCCCCTCCCCAGAACTAGTTGTTCAATATCCGCCAGCATCCCACTGTCTCTACCTACGGGCTAAACACGTCTTCTATACAGCAGGCCCAGAACCGTATCCACTGAAAGTATCGGACAAGAAAGTGACCGTGCAAATCTCCTCCAGTGTGCTTAGAAAAGGGCCCTGCCATTTTTGAGCTGACCAATAAGTCATTTGCCCAAACCTGCTTCTTCTGAGTAAGGCATGAAAAGAATTAATGGGGGGCATCTGGGTGGCTCAGCTGGTTAAGCGTCTGCTTTCGGCTCAGGTCATGATCCTGGGGTTCTGGGATCGAGCCCCACATCGGGCTCCCTGCTCATTGGGGAGACTGCTTCTCCCTCTGCCCCTCCCCCTACTTGTGCGTGGGCGTGCGTGCTCTCTCTCTCTCGCTTTGCATTCTCTCTGTCAAATAAAGAAATAAAATCTTTAAGAAAAGAAAGAAAGAAAGAAAGAATTAATGACTGCCTCTGGAAATCTGACCCACTCAGGCCTCTGTACCTTGTGGGGTTCCAAACATGATGTTGACTGTGCAGGAACGGTGAATCTGGTGCTGCTGGGTGATGACGATAGCAAAAGGAGATCCACCCCTGCTAACATCCTCCAAGGCTTGTGACAGTGACACCTCTGTGTTGAGGAAGATCAAGTCTACTACCATGCCTAGGTCTCGTACCTTCCGCCCCACAGATTCAGCATAATCTCTGTAAAACAAACAGTATCCAGGTAGTACTCCCTGACCAACACTCAGTCTGTACATTGCTGCACTCCAGCTACAGTGTGTGCTCCTAAGGGGAGTTCAAATCTTAGTGTATCCAGTGTCTCCCTAGTGCTCTCTTCAGGCTCCAAGAATCTAGACCAATACCTTCTCTTTTACTAGTTCAGAATGGTTATGACTAGCTCAGAATGGTCACACGTAAGTTGCCAACAGCACAGTACTTAGTACCCAGGTCCTTCTCTTGGTCCTGTAGTCCAGTGGTCCTTCCTTAGACACCATCCTGCTGCCTAAGACTTTGGCATGTATCTGTCTTTGGGGCGGCTGCATAATATAATGGAAAAAAACCATGGGCTTTAATGCTACAGAGATAAGTCTGGATACCAGCCTTATCATTTACTTACAAATCTGTGAAGATTTAAGCAAATTCCTTAACCTCTTACAAACTTGTTTCTTTACCAATAGAACAGGAAGATATGGCTCAGTTCATGTCATTCCCTTGACCTTCTCTCCAACCTAAATTAGATCCTTGATGTATTTCTTCTCCTAGGGCTCATCACCAATATATCCATTTTTGTCATCTGCCTGACTAGGCTGTAAGCTCCACGAAAGGAAGGGGCCCTGCGTGCATACTCACAATTACAGCCCCAGTACCTAGCTTCGCCATATGTAAAAGAGATGAACTGAATGAATATACACGTAACATGATGAGTGTGAGATTAAAAATAATTTAAGTAAAGCGCCTAGCAAAGGGTGGTAGAGTAGGTGCTCAGAGAACGACAGCTATTCTCACGTGTCAGGAAAAAAAAGCTATCTACAGTTAAAGCAGTATCTATTTCTAAACAAGGCAGCCCAGAGCCTGGGAACTCTGCCTGCTGCTTGGTGTCTCAACACCTATTTCCCTAGTCTCTGCCTTGAAATTAGCTCTTTAACCCCAAACTGCTAGAAAACACATGAAGTTATTTGCTAACCACCTGGGGAAAGGGAACACAGCTAGTGCCAAGCCTGCATGCTGCTATGATCCCTTCAGCCTTTCCGCTCAGTCTTCAGGAAAGGTGAAAACAGGCGCGCAAAAAGGTACTGTGAACTCTGGATTGGCCAGAATGGTCTCTTAACAGTTCTGCAAGATCATGCACCTTCACAAAGAAGGCTTGGCTGACAAATGCAGAGACACGTGCCTCCCAAAGCACTGGGGACTTGGGGTTTTTCCATTAAGGGGGATCTACTGCTCTGCATGACCACCATATAGTCCCTCTTCCATCTTCCTTTGGGAAAGCACCCTTCTACGCAGTCCACATGATTCCACAGGCCTCATTCCACCTTTAGCTCTAGGAATGGGTACATAACCCAGCCCTCGTCAGTCAACACAATGCTGCTGGCTCAGGGATCAGTCCAGCGAGAAATAATTCCAGGCCTTTAGGTGGAAGGACTGGGAAAGAAGCTTCTGCTAAGATAAACGTCTAGGGTCAGTGCCCTTCTGCCTTTTCAAGTAGAAAGCACGCCTGAGAATGAAGGTGACACAGAGACCAAGTCTTGATGACATGGTTTGACCCAGGATGTGGCCATACCCAAAGTTCCCAGTCAAGCAAACTGAAAATTTCCCTTTGGGGCCTAAGCCAGTTTGCAAGGGCTTTTTTGTCAAGCCACAACTGACAAAACTCTGGCTAAACACAGGAGAGCAATGCTAGAACACACAGCCCAAATTCAGTGGGTAGAGCTGCCAAAGGAAGTCTTAATTAATTTCTCTTCTGAACTTTCTCCTTACTCAGGAGAAATAGCCAAAGGATTCTTACTTAGTCTGCTTGTTGACCACAATCACTGAACAATCAACAGGTCTCTCAGCATCAAAACGTCTCTGGATTTCCTCAAAATATTGACGATAAAGTTCTTCTCTACGCCGTTCCTCACGTTTCAAACGCTCTGTAAGACACCAACAAGGAAAACTGAAATATGGACTGTGACTTTCTATAAAAATAAGTCACATTTATTTTGTGACTATTGTGAATCCCAAACTACTTGTAGGCCAAGGTCATAACATACACATACTCTCTCTCTGAATTACTCTTCTGGACTACCTCCTAAAAATAGCCAGTATTATTGTTTCTTACTATTATAAATTCACTGAAATGGAATGGTTGGATTAGAGGGCATGGGCACTTTAGTGTGTCATCTGATACACACTACACCGAGGCTGTTACTCTAGAGAGGCTGTTCCTGACTTATTCCTTCACAGGGGTGAATCACCCAGTGCTATTTCTCCACATCTTAGTCAACACTGGGTATTCTCATTTTTGAAAATTCCTGCCAAATTGGTAGGTAAAAGATGGTATTTTGTTATTATTCTAATTTATACTTTGAGGACAACTATTGAAGACCCTTATTGACAGGTATTTGTAATTTGTTCTGAAAAAAAAAAGAAATCATTCAGTAAAGTTTTATTACAAATTAAAAATGAGATTCTTCATTCAACTATGAAATAATTTAAGAAGTCTTTAAAGATGTACTGAGAAAAATGAGGCTTTGAAAAAAATGTTCGTCTTTATCTAAAAAAGAGATACTGTTAGATGAAAATTCTATATAAAACAGAAAACCCACATGATGCACAGACAGTGTAAACAGTTGTAGTTATTTTGTTAACAGGCAAAAAGCAAGCACTTAACCCTCTTTAGCTCCAATCTTTTGTTCATTTCTTACTGCTGGAATCTCATAATCATTTCTTCTTGTTACATGACTAAACCAGATGACGGTATTAATTTGCATTTTATAAATAATTTTCAAGCTGAATTTCCCTACATATTAGCAGGGTATTTGTATTTCTTCTTTTTGTGGACTGCTTCATCAAGACATTAGTCCCTTTCCAGTTGGTTTTATGTTTTCTGTTTCATTTGTCAAGTCTTTCACTAGTAACAGAAATAAACTGCTGCTTTACCTTTTGCACGAGACTGAGTTTCTGGGCCTGGAGGGCCTCGTCCATCAAAACTATCTCTGTAGCGGTCAAAGTAAGCGTCCTCCTTCCTCCTGCAATAGTCATCCATTCGCAGGTATCGGTCATAAGAGCTTTCTCTCCTGAAAAGTGAAAGAGATTCGCACAAAGTTGAAACTCACTTATGCTGCAAAACTCAGATACAGAGAATTCTTCAACACCCACTCCTCTGTGAGGAAGCAGCACAGTAAGGCAGGACTTTGGAATTAGACAAATGAGGTTTGTTTCTGAGATTCACCGCTTAGCAGCTCTGTGGCTGTGGCGATGTTAGCCTGCTTCGCAAAATGACTGGGGGGATGTGCAGAAAGCTCTCTGAACAGTCCTTGGCTTAAAGTAAATGCAAAATAACTGATCATAACTACTGATATTAATTTTGATGCTTCCCCATCTCCTTTGCCTGTGTTTTTTAAAAAAACTATGGTTTAAAATACATACATACATATAAATACTTCATTTAAATACACAAATAAATTTCTCATCACCTTGAATGGAACACCCAAAACAGAAACTCTGTACCCTTCAATCAGGAACTCTTCACTTCCCTCCCTGTAACCGCTAATCTATTTTCTGTCTCCATGAATTTGCCTTCTCTAGATATTTCATGTCAGTGGAATTATACAGTATTTGTTCTTTTGAGTCTGTCTGGGTTATTTCATTTAGCATTATGTTTTCAAAGTCCATCCTTGGTGTAGCAGGTGTCAGAATTACCTTCCATTTTATGGCTGAATAATAGTCTACTGTGTGGATGTATCACTTTTTTTATTCATTCATCTTTTGATGGACATTTGGGTTTTGTCCACCTTTCAGCTACTGTGAAGAGTGCTGCTATGCACATTTACATACAAGTATCTGTTTGAGTCCCTCTTTTCAGTTCTCTTGGGTGTATACCGGGGAGTGGAACTGATGGGTCCGAGTAATTCTGCTGCATTTAATGTTTTGAGGAACCTCCCACCAACCATTCTTCACAGCAGCCACACTATTTTACATGACTACCAACAATGTATGAGGGTTCTTTCTCTCCATACCTTGCCAATACTTGTTACTTTCTTTTGTTGTTTTCCTTAATAAATGATTACAGCCAACCTAGCAGGTATGACGGGGTAGCCCACTGGGGCTTTGATTTGCATTTTCCTTTTGACTAGTGATGCCGAGTGTTTTTTTCCGGACCTACTGGCCATGTGTACATTTTCCCTGTTTCTGCACTGCCAAAACAATTCCATCTTTTTTTCCCATTTGCACAATGCTGCCTTTCACAGGTCACATGGAGAGATCCAGATTCATTCGCTAAGCATAATTCATCAAACATTCACACATGCAGCAAATATTTATTGAGTAGCACATCTGCCACTTGCTAGACATCGGACATATAAGGCTGATAAAGTCACTGCCCTTACAGAGCCTTCAATTAGTTCAGCAGAACACCCATAAAAAAGACTGTCATAAAAAAACCAACAAAAATCCAAGCAGATAGCTGTATATGTACCTGTACATGGGCTCTCGGGAATCTCTCATATCTCTGTATCTGTCGTACATGGGGTCCCGGTGATCTCGAAAATCCCTAGAGTCTCTTAGATCACGAAAGTCTCTAAGGTCTCTCATGTCCCGAGCATCACGCATACTTCTGCTGTCTCTGTGATCCCGAATGTCTCTGCTATCTCTGTGGTCCCGCAAGTCTCGGGGGTCTCGCATGGCTCTGCTATCACGGGCATCCCGGCCATTTCTGCCATCCCTGGGCTCTCTCCTTGGACTTCCTCGGATTGGGGATCTATCACGTCTTGTATCTCGACCGTCTCCAAAGCCATATGGATCTCTGTGGGAGGTAGCAAGGAGGAGCTAAGACAAAGAAATTGAAGGTAGCCAACCCTTCAGCTCTTTATTGGAGGAAGTCCCCACCCTCTCCAAGCATTTTTCCCTAAACCACGGCAGCCAAACAGTGAGAACATGACTAAAATTTTAGACAGTCATCCATCTGGTCAGCAAATAAAGACTAGTAGGTTCCAGGATCCCAAAAGATTAGGACATCAAAAGAAGAATGTATGACCCAAAGCCAAAGGTTTTGACTGGGGTCACAATATTTGTCAGGGAGTAACGGTATTCTTCACGCATGCCACGCTATCATCTCAATCTCTACAGGTTTTCAAAGTGGAAGTATCTTTCCCCTAGAACCTGTTTTCTCCCACCAAACATGTTTGAAAGAGATTTTAAAAGGGGGGAAAGTTGGAGGGACCAGTAAGGGACAAGACTCATGAAGAAAAAAAAGGAGCAAATGCACAATCTCATACAAAGTAACAGTGATCATCGTTGTTGCGAAGTACAGAAAACCTCACTTAAAATATCTAGCAGGATTATCAAATTAAGGGAAAAAAAAGAAAAAGTACAATATGACACACACAGTAAAGTATAAGAACACTCAGCCTCTCTGTCTTCTCAACCTAGTTATTGAGTAGTGGTCTTTCTCAATCTGAGTTTAATGCAGAACCCGTTTTTTCTTTTTTTTTGAACAGACAAGTTTGGGCTGCTTTCATTCAATATTCTTCATGAAATATTCCATCCCATTGGAAACTAAACCTCAACATATCTAAAATTAAACTTATTCAACCCACTTTTTAGTCCCATTCCTGACTTTTTCACTTCTGCCGAAAATCATCTTCCTAGTTACCAAGGTTTAAGTTCTTGAAAGCTAACGTTGATTCTTCCTTTCCTTTCCCCATTAAGTCACTTGAATCCTGTTCACTTTTCTTTTTCATTCCTACTGGATTCACAAGTTTAATCCAAACCCTTATTTTTATGCTTGATACCAACAAATTTCCAAAACAAAGCAAAACCAAACCAAACCAAAAACCAATCTTCCACATTTCAATTCATTCAACACATAAACATTAACCATTCAAATTTCCACCTGTTACCAATTGCAGCTTGACAATCACATTTCTAGGTACCCCTCCCTAACAAATCTGGACCCTTCCCAACTACTACTGCTCCCCCATTCCTTGATCTTATGACTTAACTCACATGATCCTATCTGCTTCAGGATTTCTGTTCACAGGGTTTTTCAACTTAGAATATTTTTCCTGCACTAATGCAAGTATCACCCAATCCTCATAGGAAAGTTCATGTCCCAAATCTTCGAAGAGATCTTCTCTAATATCCCTAATAACTGTTGATCTTTCCTGCTGCTCAGCTCCTAGAGCACTTACTGTTTCTATTACTCATCTCTATCTGATATTTACCTTTTCACAACAGTGTCTTCTTGTTTGACCTACTTTAAGGATTACCACCTCCATAAAATCTGCCCTGAACTCTTGAACTTCCCCAACAAATATGCTCCTCCTCCAGCCCTTTCCATCTCAATAAATGGCACACCTACCTACTCAGTTGCTCAAGCCAGGAAAGTGAATGTCATCTTTTCCAAAGCCCCATCCGCTCTTCAATCACATTTTCAAATTCTGTTCATTCTTTCTCTGTAATTAGTATCACTTCTGTCCATGTTTCTTTATTTCCGTTAGTACTGCTGAAGGCCAACCCATAATGACCTTTCCCTAAAACCATAGCAAGAGACTTCTACCATGGGGAAAGACTTCCCCCGTTTCTGCTCTCGCCTCTTTTCTAATCTTTCTCCGTATTATTCTAGAGTAATCTCTCACATACATATAAAAAAATCTTTCACTGGTTTCCCACAGTTTTCAGAATTCAATCCAAAATCTCCAGTAAGGCTAGTCAGGTGCTGCATGGTCCTGTCTTCTCCAACCTCACCCCCTCCCCTCTGAAGTTCACCACTATCTTGCCACGCTGGCCTTTCCGCTGTAACTAGCCGAGGCTTTTCCTGATGCCTCTACTTGAGCAGCAAGAACAGATCCATACTCATTCTCTATGTCTCAGCATATGTGTCTCTTACCCCTGATTCTAAGAGTCTAAAAGTTTATTTTCTGCCCTTAAATCCTGGCCACATTTTCTCACAGCCCTGTTTTTACTTGTCATTTATCACAATTTGACATACCTATTTACTTGTGTATAACATCTGTCTGCTCTACTAGACTGTGAGCCTATGAGGACAAGGACTGTCAGCTTGACTCTCCACTATAAACCCACTATGTAGGTTTATAATGTCTGGCATGCAGCAGATGCTCCTGCATCTGTACGTATTTCTATCACTGCACTTATCACACAGTTCCGTAATTATCTCTTTACATGGCTTCTCTACTCAAGAGTAAGCTCTCCTGAAGTCTTTGGATCCCTAGGACAACAGCATGGAGTTCAGTAAATGTTTAATGAATCGAATTATTCAACCAAACTATAAGCCTCTTATGAGCAGGTGTCATATCTTGCTTAAACTTTTATCATCTACCATGATTACCCATATTAGGCGGCCATCACAATGCCATCAAGCCTGGGGGAAAGCCTCAATTTTACTTCATCCACATGGGCACAGCAAAAATAATTTAAATGCCAATTCTGCATCTATGAAAAGTCCTTGTCATATATTTTAAGGCTCACAAGTACTCTTGATTTGTGGGAGCAATCATATGGGAGATCAGAGAGTTTAAATGAGGAGGCGCTAGGGGCGCCTGGGTGGCACAGCGGTTAAAGCGTCTGCCTTCGGCTCAGGGCGTGATCCCGGTGTTATGGGATCGAGCCCCACGTCAGGCTCCTCTGCTGTGAGCCTGCTTCTTCCTCTCCCACTCCCCCTGCTTGTGTTCCCTCTCTCACTGGCTGTCTCTATCTCTGTCAAATAAATAAATAAAAAATCTTTAAAAAAAAGAAATAAATGAGGAGGCGCTAAACATTTTTCCTATTAAAGTGCAGACTAGCCAAGATTCTTTGTTTTTTCTTATTATGTCATATAATCTTCCTCACATGTGTAACATTTGATACAGTATATAATGTGGGCAAGCAGTCAGGATCCTATGGGAAGAGACAACTCTAAGTATTTTTGGACTAATGACTGGCAGATAAACCTGCCTTGGGGAGAAGTCAGAAGTAGTCGTTAGAGGTAGAATCAGATTTCAAGTGTTCTTGGCAGTCAGGGATGAGAGATACCATGAACCTGATAAGACCACAGACCACACACAAAGCCTTCGGGTGGTGGAAATGAGGGATGGGGATATGGCTAAGAACACCGAGTCACAGCGCATTATTCACAGCCTCAGGATGATTACGAATGCCATATTGTTCTCATTCTTTTGAATCCACTGAAATACCTTACTTACCTGTTAAGAGTCCATCCCTGGAGGCTGACCATAACCCTAGATTCCCAAAGTCTCGGTTCATGCTTCCAGTGTGAGAAGGCAAGCATTCCCTTTCCCTCAATGAATCTAAAGTCCATGTGCAACAAAACTACCAATTCCCTCAATTGCCTTCTGGGTAAAATGTAGAAAAGGTGATATTCACAAGGGGGAAAGACCAAAGGAACGGTGGAAGTAGGAACAGAGAAGATAATAATATGAAAAGGCAAAGCTTGTCTCCTTTCTCCAAAAGATGAGCAGTATGGCAGAAGCTGTTCTTCTAGAGACAAAAACAAAAAACCTTTTAGGTTCACTTTAGGACCCAAACAAAGATCTCCTCAGAACAGAAGGGCTCCTGCTGCTGGCCCCAACATCTTTCTCAAAACAAGAACCAGCTAACAAAAGGGAGGTACAGGGTGCAGGATTCAGAGTGCACAAGGAGGAAGACTCTGAATGAGATGCTTGACCTTAGGTAACAAGTGGGTTAAAAGCAAGTTTCTGGAGCATAATACGGTTCACAATTTCATCCCATGGCACGAGAGTGTTTTACGGGAGACCCAATGCAGTGTACCCTCAGGTACCAGGTCACTAGAAGTTAAAAAGAAACTGAACCTTTTAAACTGAACCAGTTAAATAAATTTCAGCACTGGAGTCCACAAACGGAAGGCAGATGACAAACATCACTAGAATTGTTATAAATTTCTCATCTATTCAGCTGGGGGGAAAAAGCCAAATGCTCTTTGCCTTGAGAGAAATACAGTCATATCATTTGGAAACATTTGAGAGGTAAGAGAAGGGTGGGTGAAGGGAAAAGCCACGGCTCAGGTGGTAAGTGATGTGCTTCTGGCAGAACAGCTTCTCTTCCGGGGACCAGACATGTGCAGAGCACGAGGCGTTTGAGAGCCTACAGAGTAAGAACTGACAGATGATCGTCTTGGAAGTCTGTGATGGACTTTGAGCTCCTCCTCCTCCAGAGACTGAAACTTCAAGCCCAGGATGGTGTTCTTTGGCCTTGGCTCTACAGAATGTCAGGCAGGAAGGCCTCTGTCCTTTTTTGTCAGCATCTCCTTTCCATTCACTGGAATATTTTCCTTGGAAGGGCCAGCTTTCCCCCCCCCTCCTGAAAAAAAAACCTTCAATAGCTGTTGGTACTTCTGTTCTGTCACAGATACTGTCCACAAATATCATGATCTAAAGTGGCTGGCTGCTGTGTGATGTTGATCCCCCACCATGATGGCTCCATGTGCTACTGTGAGAAACAGAGACAACAGACTTGTGCAGAATTTTGCCATTAGGTGCTGGTAGGATATGGGGTGCAATGAGGTATCACACTTCACAGATCCAAATTTTGTAAGTGTCCATGCTTCTCCCTAGGAAGCACGCTGATGATTTTCTCAAGCACAAATAGGACTTTTCTGTTGGTAGAGGTGGCACTTTTGAGAACCGACGGCTGTTCTTCAAGTGTTAGTGTGGAGGTAATCACAGCCTGGAATCTTAACTTGTGAGGCCCACCTAGAGCTAGCGCTGTCTCATACCCGAGGAACAGTGGTTATCAAAGGAATTAGTACCGGTAGATAGAAGTGATCTTGAGCCACATAAGAAACTTGTCTACAGCTAGGATATTTCTGATGAGTCAATCCCCAGTGACTTTCACCAAAGAGGCACCAAGCCTAACATCTTTAACAAATACACGGGGAAAATTCTCTGCAGAGCTTTTGATGTAGACAAATTAGTTCTATTTGCTCTTTTTAATGTCAGACAGGAAGGTGTAGGAAATAGAGTCTCACTTGGAGGCCACATCTGTGTAGGGGTATGCTCCAAGATCCGGATTGCCAGGGTGTTGAGCTGAAGATAGAAACTGAGAACATCTGAGGTACAACCAGAATCACGGTCCAGTCTCTGAAGAAGGTAAGGTCCAGTGCCTAGCACCAATGCTAGACAACTTACATGGCAACTAAGCGATGTACTCAAGAGTCCAATGAAGTGGTCCAAGGGTTAAATGATGAGAGTTCAGGCCGAAATTTGATCCAGAGCAGGGATCCCTGATGTAGAGTTCTGTGCTTGGCTGGACCAATATTGTCAGAATTACACACTGACAGCTGGAGTCATTAGGGAGGCACATTACTGAACAGAGAGCAATGCCAGCAGAACTGTGGCTTACAGAGACATCTGAAGAGGTGATAATCCTGTGAAAACTCCCAAAGATACTTAGGCGTTTTGACACTCAAGGTTAACGTCCAGCAAAACAAAGTGTTACAAAGGTCTTGCCAGCACGCTTAGAAACAATTTAATTAAAAGGAGCAGCAGTGAAGACATAAAAGTACAACTTAAGGAAAATATTTGCCACAAATACACTCCCCCCCGCCCATGAACAATGCATTCCCTATGGCTGGGGACACATAACTGATTAGGGTTGCCAAATGAAGGCAGTTTGGCAGTTGTCAACAGACTGGTATATTTGGAATTACTTCAAGGCTCTGACTGGAAGTATGTACCCAAAGAGTGATATCCAGTGCTCACCCTTAGAAAAATGATTAGCCTCTTCCAGGCTAACTATTCATCCATCTTGCCTACTTATTCCATTTTCCTTCTGCCCTATTGGTATACCATAAGAGACAATACATGATCAGTGTGATGATCAGAATGTTAAGTGTTCTGTTTTGAATATAATATTCAAATTGGTCTGGCTTTAGAGTTTTTAAATTTTTACTCTTAAAGGTAAAAAACTGGGACTCTGCTCAGGTTAGATGGGGCTCAGAACAGATCTTACTAAACGTGAACATCCTTCTTCCCTGAACCTTATTAAGCATAACTGTACGACACTTCATCACGTTAAATAACATGCTGAGGAACCCAGTTAGGGACACAGCACCAACGGGGAAGAATGATTCTTGATGGAAATTAAATTAGCCCAAACTGTGCCTCCTATTATTGTAAAAAAAAGCAGGAAGCTAGTGCCCTATCCACATCCCAAACAACCTCACTTTAGAAATGGTTTCTGAGGAAGGTGATATTTAACTTTTTAAGAAAAGATTTTATTGAGAGAGCGCGAGAGCGTGCATGTGAGCACGAGCAGGGTGGAGGGGCAGAGGGAGCGGGAGAAGCAGACTCCCTGCTGACCACGGAGCCTGACTAGACTGGGGGTCCTCGGGGTCGATCCCAGGACCCTGGGATCATGACCTGAGCCAAAGGCAGGTGCTTAACAGACTGAGCCACCCAGGCGCCCTGGGGAAGGTGATATTTCAAAAGGTATATAAAAGTGACATATTTGTATTTATGTCTCTGGTAGGGAGAACATTTTAAAAGCCCCCTCCAACATTGTTTGTATGCTTTTTTCAAGGGGGGTCTACTATTAAAAAAAAAGAAGAAAAGCATACAGCTATTTCTTTCATTACAGATGTAATTATAGAGTTGCATTTTAAGTTGGGATGAAATTAATCTTTTTAATTAAATGTCCTGGCAATAAGTATATTGGATTTCAAGCAGGGGAGATGGTTATTTCCTCAACATGGCCAATGTCTGTTGAATACCTATCATCAATTGGAAATGTTAAAAGCATTTAGCTAAGTATCATTAATAAGATGACATAAATCAAGAGAACAGGAACTACTCTGTATTCTGCAATGTGCCTTGTTTTTTGTTGTCTTTTAATTTTTTTTGGGGGGGAGGTGCCTGCAAAAACACACAGACATTATCCAGAGATTATAAGCATCATGGGGACAAGAGAGGGGAGAGGATTTTACTAGGGGAGCCAATGTCATTATAGTTACAAATTCCATACTCCTCCTGGTAAGTTACCTAGTTCAGAAACACACGCATTAGAGCTCCACGGGTACTGGATACACACTGTACCTCCTTCCAAGCCACTTGGAAACCGCAGCTTCCAATGGACGCCCTCTAATTCTGACCATTAGATGTAAACTTTTAGCCCTCAGTATTCCATGTGTACTGGGGCAATGAGAAGCAACACAGATGGGACTTCCCAACATTTACAACATGGTTTGATGCAGCATAATGGAAGCAGACATTATATGGAACTGCTGAAGTTCTGCAGGATTCATTTAAGCTCTTCAGGATACTCACACATACCCACAAAATCAACACAGTATTTACCTGTAAGCTACAGGCATTCCTTATGGTGTTAAGAGAGGACAGACAGAATACCAATGTATATGGTCACTTCTGCAGCGAGACCAATGGACAGCCAGGGCATCCACCCGACAGCTGTAGTGTAGCTGTAGTCGTGGCGTCAGATTGAGCTCCTCTGCACCGGCAGAGTGCTCAAAGAACCCCACTGAAATCACCACCTTGCTGCTACAGACTGCCTGAACTCTGCAGAGCAGTCAGCTCTCGTCTATTCCTGGTAGCTCAGAAATACGCACTCCTCACATCCAAGTGCGGGCAACATATACCAGACATACAGCAGCCATTCTTTCCTATAAGTGGGGAACAAAATATAGGTGTTTTTGTCTCGAAAGACAGCTGTATGTTACGTGTAAGTTAGTTGGGTATATCCCAGGTGACCTGCGGAGCTACCAGTACAGACCAGGATTCATTGTACTCAGCAGTGTTCAGTTCATTGTAGGAAACGTAGTCTACCACGGTACGTAGTTTAGGTATGTAGTTTATTGTGGAAAAGTGATATTTTTACTTAGAGGCAAAAGCAAAATCCATACTGAGTATCCATTTGGGCCACGAAGAGACACCAGATATGAAATAGATCATATCTGTCTGCATTCCACACAAAAGTGCACACACTGCATCCACTTGTGTACTGTTAGGGGCTGGTTTGGATACCGCATCTTTAGTGTAAATGGTAACATTAATAAGGCTCTTCATTGAGAGAAGGGGCCAACTTAATGCATGTCTCATGGGTATACACCAGGACTATCTCTTTTGTAGATACTGGAAGAAAGAATATATTAGGGAAATGCCTTTTGTTTCCAGAAAAGCTAAGAAAAAGGGAGACTTTTGAGAGCTGGAGTGTTTTTGCCCTTTTTATTTCCCCTCAAACGGTAACCCAAGCATGCGAGCAAACAGGGGATCTGCAGCACAGGCACGGCAGCAATCTCTCAAGCAGCACTTTCCATAAACCTGGTTAACATCTGGACCGGCAGCCATTTGGAATGAAGAGTCGAATCTCTGCTGCCCACTGCAGTGCGGCATGGCACATGCCAACGACCCTGGGGCACTCCTCCTGCTCTGGAGGCTCCCAGGGACACGTGAGCTGGGGACAGACAGAGGTTTATCCTCTTCCAATCGCCTGCAACTCATGTTGCAAGCTGAACTTGCTGGGTTTGTCAACGAAAACGCAAAGCTTCTCTGCATCTCCTGATGTACGTTTTAAAAAAAAGCAGCAAGGCCCTTCACACAAAGTTCATGTTCTTATTGTTTGCTTGAGCGTTTCTGATTTGTTGGGGGAAGAAAAGACCCTTGATGTACGAAGTTGGGCTTAACTCCCCAGAGCCCAACTCTCCCAAGGTAACTCACTGCTTCAGGGTACTTTACCTTCGTGTGGGGCTGGGTCTTGATGGAGCCGTATTCATATTTCTTCTTTCCGCTGCCTTATTAATATCTGAAAAGAATAATCAACCCATCTGTTCAATGCTACGGAATAAAAACAAAATCATCAGCACATTTCAAATGAAAGCAACAACAAAAAAACTACAATGACAGCCAGATGGTGTAAGAAAATCCATTCAGCAGACACACTGTCACTTGGGCAATTTTTATTAAGTTACGGCAGTACATTGTCATGGCTTGGTAAGGAATGTCCCTCAGTTTTCTACAACAACTGCCCCCTCCAAAAGTAGACAAGGTTGCCTTCTAAACTCTTGGAGTGCCAGCTGTAAGATTCTTTTTTGAGGGCAGGAGAGTGGGAGAAAGGAGATACAGAGTTTAAAAAAAAAAAAAAGAGCAAAGGCAAATAATTCCATCTTATGTTACAAAGAACAGCTGGGCTCTGTTGTCTTAAAATGTCCAATATGCCATGAAGCAGGCCCTACTTTTAATGTGCTTTGTGTTGCATTCCATTGGATAGAATGTTCCAGAATGAGACGTAGGAAAGAAATTTTTTTTTTCTAAACAAAGTATATTACATGTTAGCAACTATAATCCTCACAGTTAAGTACTTAAGAATAAGAATTGGCATTTGATTAGGTAGTAAAACACTCCACATAAGTTTTCATTAGAGAAGCATGGCATTTACAACTAGGTACGGGAGAACAGTGGAATCACACAAACTTATGGAAAAGCCAACTTGTGCAATTAAAGCCTGCTTGCTAAAAACAAAACAAATCTGCATTGCAAAAACTGAAGTGAATAATAAAAACACTGTGTATAAGTGAGAACTGATGAAATACCTAAAGAAATGTACTAATCTATGTCCAAAGATAACACAGGACAATTTTTATATGATTTGAAGATTAATAAATGTGAATGAAGAAATGAAACTGTCCTGCTGCACTGTAGTTTTGTTCCCCAGTTCCATATTAAGAAATTAGTAGTGTATCTAATGACATTAAATGGTATTAAGCATTCATATAATTAGAGTGCTTTAAAATAGTAATTATGTATTTTAAAAATTCCAACCGGAGTCCTATGGTGTGAGAGATCACAGTAATAACAAAAAACTTAAGAGGTCTGGCACAGACTTTACGCTGCTATGTTGTCAACTTTTGAGTTCCTATTCAACTGACGATGATCTTCAGTTCCATTTTAAGTCAGAGTTTCTATTGCATCCAGAAGAATGACTTTTGATAAACTAAAGGTAACATAAATCTAAACAGTTGGAGAAGCATATTTCACCCTAAGTTGCCTCTCACATTTTCAGTTAAGTAGACACAATGCTATCATCCCTCTATTTTAAAAAATTCAGAAAATAAGGTCTATACAGGACTTGGCCAGTAATATCTGACCATGGCTTTGGTATGGCAAGTAGCACTTTCACTTACAACCCTAAAAGTTCAGCAACATCTGAACTGCACATTATATAATGATAAGCCTTATAGGTAATAAATTCTTTTACATGTTATTGTGAAGAATATCAGTTCAGGTTTAGAAGGGCCTACTGACCTAGTCTACTCACTGTGTACTGCTCTCTAATATGGGGTGACTATGATTCAGAAAGAAATGTCATCTCTTTGAATGTTTAAGTAGTTTTCAAAGTATCTCTGGAATACACTAAGGGTGGTAGAGGTGCGAAGATTTCTTTTAAATAAGCACCATTTCTCCCAGCAGGATTCCATATATTATTGAATGGTCTTGTGAATAAAGAAATCTTCTCTAAACATTGACTTGACCCGAACATTTAGATTAGAGTACAGAACATATGGTACCATTTTAGTTGGCAAGTTTCTATTAATGTTATATAATTCACTCATATGACACGAAAAGGACTATCACACTACCTAATTATATCCATTTCTGTGAGCACCTACATATAGGACTGAGGAGACCAAAGCAGTCATGTATTACACACCTTGGGGGCAAAGCTGGTTCCAGTTAGAATGAAGGAGGTAAATATTTTACTTTGAAGTCAGTGAAATTTTTTTGCAATTATTTGAAAGATTATTTAAAATTCAAGATTATTTTATCTTTAAGTCATTTTTATTATAATTTGCCTCCTGACATCTATTTTCATTAAATAGTCTACAGCAATTATATTTGGATGGTATGGCTTATGTTTCTTCTTTAAAATTTAAAGAGAACTCTCAGACCATTTTAATTTTTTTCTTAAATGCCAAGTATTTGTTTATTCACCTCTATTTAAGAGTTCCTTATACCTCCATCTTAGGTGAGATATGGAGAAAATGAGACCTGGAAATTTTTGATAGTTTCATTGCCACCCCAGAGGGCTGCTCAGGTTAGAGGAGGGTTGGGGGTGGGTGTCAATGAGAGTTATGAACACAAAACTGTCATCACCACCAATCCTGATACACAAAAAAATCCTAACACATGGTCACACAGAACTTGTGGAAAACCTATGAGTTCAGAAATACAGGAAGAACAGAGAAGCTACCAAAAGTACAAATAACTTCAGGGAACTAATCACAAAGTATAATAAAGAGTTAAAGAGTCAAGGGGAAAAAACCCTTGCCCTGTCCCAATTTTTTGTTTGTTTGTTTGTTTTTGGTCACGTAATTTAATAACCCATCAACTGGGAGGTTGGAGGTTTGTTTGAAAATAAAAATATTGTGACTGGTAAAAGGGGCTTTTGTATTAATTAGTTAAATTGGATTTTTTCCTTCTTAAATCCTTACAGAGATATATAATCTATGCCAAGGAAATAGAAATAATGTTAATGTAAAGGAAAAGAAAAAAAAGATGGAAAGACAATTTGGGTACCTTTCTGGACATCACGTAGGGAGCCATAATTGGAGAGAATTTAACCAACAAGAGGGTAGTGGGAGCTCTAATGTTTCTTTCCCCTCCTGCTCTATCTCATCCTGGCCAAATGCCCTTAAGACCTGAAGTCAGTCTCTCAGTGTCTCTTTCACCTCTGCTTGGATGGTACCTCCATACTTTGTTAGCTATATTAGCAATGTGAATGCCATTCAAAATCATCATCACTACAGGGTACCTTGGCCTGAATATCTTCTAAGTGGTCTTCTGAAAATAGTTAAAAGTACTTTTCAGGTTAAGGATTTTTAGACAAGAAAAATAAACCAACTGATGGGATCTATATAAAAGGAAAAAGACCAGAAAATAATCTAGAAAACATGATGTCACACAGGAAGTGGCAGAGCTGTTTTAAGTCACAAGAGATTGGGGTAAAGACATTTCAAAGAATGACACAATGCCTAATGTACAATTTTATTTTAGACTAATATGCTAGACAGGGTTCACACAATGGTCTTTGTATAATGCTATAAATAAAAATGCATGTTTCATTCATAGTACCAAGAACTGCTTTGTTCTATTTTTTAATTGTACCATCATAAAAACTCTTTTCACCTTAAAATCAATTTTTATCACAAGCTATCACAATGGAAAACCGTAAGGACTATTCTAAACAAAGTGCAGCATCGCTGCACTTAGTGACAGTACCACTGGTGGACTAGTGGTTGTTGAAAGAATCCAGAAGCCTATACAATTTCGATGTGATTATAAATGAAATAAAATTCTCCAAAGGCTTAGTTGAGAACCAACTAACGATCAGTAATTACTAAATTGGAAATATGTGATGATAAAGATAAGGCCACTTGAGAAACCGTACTGACAAGAGATTATCACACATTAAACTCCCCAAATTAGGAGGGAAAAGGATTGGACTTCTCAAACTATATGAAGATAACCTTAATGGTAATACTGTAACATCAGGGATATGTAATGAGTTATACTGTAATGAGTCAGGGATAAGAGAATGCTCTGCTTGTGGTTTCTAAATCAATCCTTTAAGCTTACTTTAAAAACTATGCATTCCCTCATATTGGATTATCTCTTTCATTCTCTAATTAAAATAACGATTATATCTTTAACTGTATTAGATTATTATCCCTAGGTACAGGAATAGGGGAAACAATGATAACTTAGATTTACAGAATGCTTACTCTGTCCCAGAGCCTGTACTAAGGACATTATGTGCATTATCTCACTCAATTCTTTCTTCAACTCTTGGAGTTACGTACTATTATGATCTCTATTTTGCGAATGAGGAAATTTGAGACTTAGAGAAATTAAATGACTTATTTTAGGTAACATGATGGTCGAGGCAGAGCTAGGATTCAAATCCAGATCTGTCTGACACCAAAGTGCTTCACTATTATGCTATACTGCCCCAACAGGGAATGGAAAAACATGGTTTCCATTATGAACGCTTGCTAAAGACTCCGTGATCAAAATGACTGAACCTGGTAAAGGCCCAGTCTATGTCAGTCACACCAGTGTTTAGGTGCCCCAGACACCCAGCAGGGCAGAGCCTACTTATTCAATTACCACTTCAATTTCTATCATCTCAAACTACGTTGACCCTTGAACAATGCAGGGGTTAGGAGTGCTGCTCCCACACAGCCAAAAAACTTGACTACCTAAAAACTTAACAATAGCCTACTGTGCACAGGAAGCCTTACTGATAACATGAACAGCTGATTAACACATTTTTGTATGTTATATGTATTATATACTGTATTCTTACAATAAAGTAAGCTAGAGAAAAGAAAATGTTAGGATTTCACAGTACTTTAAAAAAAATTCACATATGAGGGGACTTGTGCAGTTCAAACCCACGTTGTTCAAGGGTCAACTGTACAATGTTTCTGGCTTTGCTACTGATATTCTATTCAACACTTCAGACAAAAATTCTCTATCAACATTTAATTTCCTGCCTTTTTTACTTCTTTCGAGGAAAGAGAGGTTGCCTGATCAGCGTATCTGAGTTCTAGTCCTAATGGGGGCAGGGGATGGTTAGTCAAGTCATTTGAGTCCTCTGAACCTGAAGAAATGGATATTCTACCTGTGTTGGTTATGCTGATTCAAGGAGAACATCAGCTAAGAAAAAAACTCACTAATTCGGATTCACAACGATGGAGCTCATCTAAACTAGTAAAACAGCCCAAGCTACAAAAAATGTAAAATACAGGTTTCTTTAACACAGGTAAAATTTCAACTAAACTGTACAAGTAGAGATCCTTACAGAACTAAATTAACACACTTGAAAGGTTAGTTTACAATCAGCTCATCAGATGCCTCTAGGCCTACTATGTGTCACGCTTTGTACTACACCTTAGACATACGGAAACAAGGCTAAAGTCTCTGCTTTAAAGGAGTTCACTGTTTAATAAAAGAGAGCGGGACATACACACGGAAAATCACAATCTGAAGTGGGTTTACGGCAGAGATAATGAAGGCCTAATTGTGTATGTATGTGTGACAGGGGAGAGGAACAGGACAGAGAGGAGACTGGAAAGAATAAGGGGTAGGAGGGACATGGAGGAGGCAGGGATGGCCTAAAAGAAACAATCCTGAAGGACGAATAGTTTACCAGAAAGACAGAAGTCATTCCAGCACATGTAAAGGTGAAAGAATGGTGAGAAGAACATAATTAAAGATACTATAGGGAGTTTAGGGAACAGGGGGAGAGGAAGAAGAGAGGAATTACAGATGCAAGCCACAGGTAGAAAAAGGTCACAAAAAACTTTGCTACTGAAAAGGAAAAAACTGGTGGCAAGAGGGCCTGTATAACTGAGCTACCATAATAGAGCCTCAGTGAAGCTAAATTAATGAAGCCTTCCTGTATGTATATTATCCAAAACAGCGGGGCAGGAGTATTTAAACCTAAGACATTCAAAATATTAACTACAGTAATGTTTTTCGAGGATCACTGGTTTGATAATGAAGGGAACAGGAATGAGAAAAATATTTAAAAGGTTATGACTTTACCTTCAGTAAAGGAATATAAAATAAACTTAGGGCCAGAATCAGTAATAACCAACAGTATTAGTTTAACCCACTGTTCAGGAAGAAAATAGACAACCAAGCACCCTTCCTTAGTTTTTCCTAATATCTTTTTAAAAAAGATTAGTGTGATAAAAAGACGCATAACATACAATTTATCATATTAACTATTATTTTTTTAAAGTAAGCTCTATACCTAACGGTCTTGAACTCACGACCCAGAGATCAAGAGTAGCATACTTTACTGACTGAACCAGCCAGGTGCCCCTCATACAAACTATTTTTAAGTGGACAGTTTAGTACATTGAGTATATTCACACTGTTGTACAACAGATCTTCAGAACTTTTTCATCTTGCAAAACTAAAATTCTTTATACCCATTAAACAGTTTCCCATGTCCCCTCTCCTCATTTATATATATATGCATTTTTCATTCTTCACGTCGCATTCCTTTAATGAAGATATATCAGCACCACCCAAGAAGATGGTTAAACGTTATTCTCAGACCCCATCTCAAACTTTAAGAATCTGAGTATGAAGCCTAGGAATCTGTATTTTAACAAGCTTCTCAGGTGTTTCTTGGCAAGTATTTGAGAACTGAATTATCCATTTATCCCTTTAGCTTATGCACAACATATACTTAGATCCTCCATTTAGAAACCTCTTTAAACTCCTGTATTCAAGGAGTAATAAGCCATAAACATAATGTTACAAAGAAAATGCCATGACCATGGCAAAAATCTGTCAAAGTATAACCCCTGAAAACAGTATAGAAAACATAATCACACAGCTACCTCCAAAGGAAATGGAATCATCAACCCAAGTTTCCATTGTACTAAAGCTAATAATAATATCCAATTATAAGGTCAGGGCCCCGCCCCCAAGGAGGAATGTGCACCAACAACTTCTCTTCAATTTCATCTGATCATTTAAAAAGTATCCTGAAAACTTAAGATTCTTTTCCCAATTACCTAGTTTTAAAATAGCAAGAAAAACATTAACCACTGAGCTTGTCACTTTTTGATAGCATATTATCCACTTCTTTGGCTAATAAATGGCAAGCTGCCAACTAAAGTTCTCTGAATTCTGCCAACCAGACTTGTTGATATTGTTTTGCTGGCAGGGGCTAAAACTCCTGCTTTTTCTGAGGCATTTAGTTTTCTTATCTAAATGCGTCTCTTTGCAAGAAGAGAAAAATGGTCACAATACCATTTCACATCCATGCCACTAAAAGCAAAGTGGAGGAAATCTACATTTAATAAGCAGACCACGGAATTTTGGTAGGTCTGCTTTCTTTGTTCTCAAGAAGGTAAAAGCATCCTATGGATGTGAATGGAAGGAATTAAAATACTGAAAACTCTACAGATATTCTAACTATTGCTACTACCTCTAGTTCAAACTATGAAGCCAAAGAACATTTTATAAATTACAGTTTTGCTTAAAATGTATACCCAACCATAAACCAGAGTTGCCAATTCCTATTAGTAATCTAGGATATGAGTAGATTAGTACTAGAATCTGCTTCAATCTTCTATTTCCAGTGAAAACTCATTTTTCAAAGTCTAAATCAGGGGTTCTCAAAACTTTAATGTACATAAAAACTGCAGGGCTTGCTTCTAAAAGGCAGATTCCCCAGCCCCTACCTCCAGAGACTGGTCAGATGGAAGGGCTGGGGAGCTGTATACAGATTTGTATTTTCAACAAGCTGTTCTAGTGACTGATGCTGTCTGAAAGTAAGTTTTCCAAAGAAAGGCTCAGTTTATAATCTTAAGTTTTTGTACTGAAAGAAATCATATTTTTCCTATTTTTTTTCTTTTGGGTATCAAGAATAGTTTTTGAGGAGACATTTAAAAATAAATTTCTTGTATCATCTCTGATAGTAAATACATGTTATTACTATCTCAATCTCCAATTGCATAATTAAGTATACTCACTTAAAGCCAAATTACTCATAATGTAAAGTTCTCCAAAGCTTGCTCACTACCTGCAGGATCAACCTAATCTTTAGTAATTCAATCATTCTAGATCCAAACCAGGGGACCACTTAAGATAGTTAAGTTAAAGTTACAGGACATTCTGCTTTATAAATGTTCTCCAATGCAACTCAACTTGCCCTGATCCTTGCCTAAAGTTGTCGGTCTTTACGTAGGTCAACAACAATAAATGTTGTTGTTTTGAATAGGAAATAAAGGGAAAAGAGTCTTACGGTCTGCAAAAGTTCTGATTCTTTGAGGGGAATTATTTTCTTAACATAAAAGAAATTGATAATGAACACTGGGTGTTTTGTACAACTGATGAATCACTGCACTCTACCTCTGAAACTAATAATACATTGTATGTTCATTAATTGAATTTAAATTAAAAAGAAGAAAAAAATTGGTCCAGTTGACCTATTATCTCTTGTTTTTTGTTTTGGTTTTTTTTTAGTGATAGGATAAAGAATGAAAATGACCATCCCTATAAATATTCATATCTGTGGTAATAAAACCACCATTTAAAAAGCAGCAGGCATGCTGGTATTATATATTTAGCTGTCAGTATACTTCATATTTCTCTAATGTGCTGCTGCTTCAGACATTGGCCTTACCCTGATCCTTTCATTACTGCTTCTCATTAATGCAAGTAGCATAGAGGGTGATTTTCTGTTGGTCACTGCCCTTTTTAACTTCTTGATAGTTTAACTCTGCTTAAGCCAATAGTTTAGACAAATGTGTATGCTATTCACAGGACAAATCTTCTGGCACACACAAAAACGCTGAGCTTTAAAAGCACTTGTCTCAAGACACATGGTAATCATTAATAAACCACAAGGTATAGACAGGAAACAGAGTGTGGCAGAAAGAGTAGTCAGTTTGGGAAAACACTAGGACCTAAACATGTATATAGGAGGATAGCAAGAGAAAGATACCAATGATATCTTCCTCTCTTGGACCTCTACAGTGCACATGTTTAGCCTATCAAAGTTCTGGAATGAGGACACCTCTTTATCTCATTATTTCCCAATTCTGCTTGACCACAAAATCTTTCTATCTTCAATAGTATCTTGAATATGTTCTACTAAGTATATGATTAAAGCAAAAAAAAATCTAACTTCTCTATGCCATTATTTCCTCATAAGCAAAAAAGATTTAATAATATCAGCCTACCTATCTCATAAGATGACTGGAGGGAGCAAATGAGTTGGTACTGTAAACTTGCTTTGTAAATCATATGCAATGATGGTTGTATGTTATCATTACCATTAAGAGTAATAGTGAGTTTAGAAATAGACATTTCATCCTTTATGTGGGGACTCAAAAACAAAGAAACAATGATAGTTGAAGGGAGTAAAATATTAAATACATTTCCTCCACAGGTTTCTCATTCTTAAAAGCACAACTGAATTCCAATACTTCTCACAGTAGTAACAAGCCATACAAAGGCACTGCCATCTGCAGGCCATAGGGATGGAATGCTTGCAATGGTTATTGAGAATGAAGTTTCAAACCACGAGGCACTTTTTTTTTTTTTTTTTTTTTTTTATCACACTTCTAAAACCTCTCCAAAGGACTTAGCTGTTGAGCACTGGTAGACTGAAGCTCCATTTGCTGAAGTTCTGAAACAGACCTGAGTAAAAAATTCTCATTTCTTCTCTAAACGGACTGATGCTGAGAAATGTGAAGAAAATTACCTTAGCCTTATGTAAGTTCTACACTTTGCTCTTACCAAGGTAACCCCAAGGAATGTGGATTTTTTTTTTTTTAAACAGCTTTTTAGGAAACACCTGAATGGCCTGAGCAGACTTTTCTGAGTTTCCTTTCAATGAATTAAAATAAATCTACTCTCTCACAAACAAAAACAGTTTATGAACGGACTACAAACAGAACAGACTGTTTACATAAATAAGTTAATCTGTCAATGCCTCCCTTTCTTTTTGAAAGACCTAATTAGTTTTATTCAACAATTCACCAACTGGCAGCATCTGATCTAGCAAGGAGAAAGGAGCTCCTAATGCTTTCTTTAAATGTGTGGTGTGCACCGGCATGCGATATTGAATAACCTGCACCTAGAAAAATTCCTTCCTGGGCCTTGAAATATGGTTTCTCCAGCACATTCCACAAGGAAAACCACAGTTTCTATGTTTTAGGTTAAAAGAACATGTCAGAGGTTTCAAAGAGTACCTGGAGGGTGACAGATGAGCTAAAAGAAAGGCAAAGAAACTAGAATATAAGAAACAGATGTTAAATAGCCAAGTGATCTCCAATACCCACAATGCAAAAGCTTGGGCTTTACTGGTTGGAAAAAGGCAACATGAAAGTTAGTCTTCACACCCAGACTGACTCACACAGAAAACATTAAATCTAGAGTTGTCAAAAACCAAAACTGCTCCATCGTCGTATGCAGAAACTGTCAGGTGGTTACCATGCCACAACGCAACAAGAAAACTGAGGCGGCACACCGGGCGCACTTGAGCTGACAGTTCCTGCAGTTCCCTGGGACTATTGCTTGTAAGTCAATAATGAGAACAGTTTACAACGAAGAAGCCTTATAATATCATCATCCCCGAAGATCCTGGGGCATTTCTTGGAATCCGCTATGCCTCAGGGAAAAATTCTGTGCACAGAGCGAAAGCCAGGACGACAATTAACCCCATACTCCTAGGGCAGCGTTTCCCAAAGCGTGGAACGCAGAATAACTTCAGGAGGAACAAGGACGCACTGTTTATTTTAATAGACAGGTATTTATTTTTTATGAGCATTAGAAAAATAACTGGCTTTCCATTATACGGCTTATGATTTACGTTTCCACCTTAAACAAATGTATTTAAGAAGGAAAAAGAAGTCACTTTAAAGAAAAAAATTAACATTTGGTAAATAAATAACAGCACAGAAGGTACACGGACAGAAAGGTGCAACGCGAGAGACTGAAATTTGGGAAACGCCGTCCTAAAAAAAGCCCCCGGCCGGTCGTCGGGAGCGCCGAGTGCTCTGGGTCAGGAGACAGAAGAGCCAGCAGGTTGGGGCGCTGGCTCTGACGCTAGTTTCCGCGGTAACCTCGGACACAGTTTCTTTCCCCATCCTCGGGGCCTGGGGTCCGCGTTATAAAATGAGTGGGGGTATCACGCGACAAGGAGACAGACGCCTCGAAGATGCTGTCAAGGGGCCGCGGGGCGGCGGCGACGGGGGGAGGCAGCGCTCGGTTCGCCGCACGGCGCTGCACGCCCAGTAGAACGCCCAGAGAGGGCGGGACGCCTCGCTCCGAGTTCGAATCCGCCTGCGCCACCGACTCGCTGGGGACCCGCGGGCGAGCGACTTCACCATTTAGAGAAAGGGACGCGGGTGTGCAGGCCTACCCTACAGACAAGCTTGGAGGACTACTGTCGGCGGTTCGCGCACAGACAGGCGGCCGCGGTCCGGCGCCGCCCGGACTCGAGCCCACCCCGGGCCGCCCCAGCTGGCCGGGCCTGGGCTTGACGGGAGCCAGAGGCCGCGCCCCGCACCGGGCATGCGCAGCTCCGCGCGCACCCAGCGAGGAGCCGAGGCCGCGGTTACGGCCGCGCGTCGAGCGGGCCCTCCCGCCTCAGCCTCCCCATCCGGCCCGGGCCCCCTCAACCGCCTGCCGTGAGCCCCACTCCTCGGCGGACGGCCACCGCTTCCCGGCACTCACCGCTACCAGCGCGGCGGGCTCCCGGCCGCTCCTTCGCCTCAGGCCCGCCCCTGCCGCCTCCGCCTCAGCCCACTTGCCCGCCGTAGGACAAAGGCGCCACCAACCGACCGGCGCGGGCACGAGGCAATGGCGGCCGGGGCGGAGAGTGGGGGCAGAGGGCGCGCACGCAGCGGCAGGCGCGGCAATGTCGCAAGAGCGCGTGGGTTTACGGCAGGGCTGAGTTGGGCGTCGATCTCCTTAGCAATGAGGGCGGGGAAGTGGCTCCCAGGCGGCCGTTGAGGACGCTAGGGGTTGCCTAGTAACGGCGTCCGCGGCTAAGGATGGGTTCTGGCTTGGTCCCCCGACCCCAAAGGCTTCGCCTTTCTTCTGATTTTCGGAGCGCCTTCCTTCCATTCAAACTGTGGAAATAGATCATTCAAATCCTAAAATACTTTTATTTAGTTTTTCATAAAACGCAACAGAAAACAAAACACCTTTGGATGTGTGTGTGTTGGAGAATAGTGTATATATTCCTGTAACTTCCGGATCCCAAGGAACAAAGAGAGCAGAGAGGTAGAAAAAACGTTTTATTTAAATTTACATTTAAATAGGCTGTGTGCCCTATTCGTTTCGCTGACAAGGGGCAAAAGGCTTCTGGTGATATAGTCACAGGTTCTTTTCGAGTTATTTCTTCCTGGAATGTTTATTCAATGTCAGAAATAAATTTCGCAGAATGTAACTGTTGATTATGAAGCATGCAAAATGCTGTATTGTTCATTTAATCTCTAGAATAATTTGTCAGAGGGAATGGAATTTGCTCACACAATTGTAAATACACTTTATTAATCACAGCTATCGCTATATGAATCAGGTAGGCTTTTTTATTAGTTAGGAAATGCCTCAGACCCGGCGGGAGTCTAGCTTTTCTCCTTGTGAATAGTGCATGCCAAGAAAAAATGGTGGCTGTGGAATCAGAATGCATGGGAAGTCAGATTTCTTTGACAGCCACTCATTTGCTCACCCCTTCACTCATTTGCTCACTGAATGTTTATATACACCTACTAGGTGGCCCTATGATTTATACACCTACTTTCCAAGCACTGTCATGAGCAAATGCAGACCCATCTCTGTTATCTTGGAGATTACTTTCTAGTGGAGAGAGAGAATTAGGTGAATAATCACACTTGAGTGTGGAATTACAAACAGGGAAATACTTGAAGGAAAGAAACAGAGACACACAGTATTGTTTGGTTTGTCTCACCTGTGATGAGTGCAGGGTGTGCCTGATGCCTGTGGACAAATATGCATGGCTTTCAGGTCCTTAATAATTTATAATTCATCATGGCACCTGTGAAAATGGAAGCCGGGTGGTTTCTCCCACCTCTGCTGAGAGCTCCCAGAGGCAGATAGGGACGTCTACGCCCAGGGATTTTTTTCTTTACTTTTCCCCAGTTAATTAATTCTCTTAATTAAATTTCTGGTATCTTTTAACTTATTTTTATTATTATTTTTTTTCTGGTTAGATATGCAGGGACAGAGATTTTGTGGCCCAACTTCATCTTTCTATCTTTTCCCACCCAGAAAGTTTCACATTATATCAGTTGTTGTTCACTCCCATCCATGAGATATAGATGCTATGTAATTTGAACTTCAACAATTCCTTAACATTTCAAACATACATTAAAAGTACATAAAATAATATAATACATACCCTCCTACTCGCTGCTAAAACTCTCTTCCCATTTCCTTCCTCTCCCTTCCCAGAGATAATCACTCTCCTGAAATACATTCCCACATATATTTTGTACTTTTATTTTAAAGGTATATCTGTATCTCAATATCTCTCCAATTTGTATACTATTGTTTAATGTATCTAGATATATATTTTATGTATCCTTTCCCAACTTGCTTTTATCTTTTTAACTCTGCTAGGTTTTCAAAATTTAACTGTGCTGAAACTTACAACTACTTTTGTGGTCCCTGGACCAGCAAGCAGTGTCAGTAACACCGGAGAACTTGTTAGAAATGCAGAATTTCAGCCCTATGCAAGACTCATTGAATCAGAAACTCCGAGGGTAGACCCAGCCATTTGTCCTTTCCCAAGCCCTCCTTGGTGATTCTGATACATGCTAAAGTCTGAGAACTACTGCTCTAATGTAATCATTTTATTTGCTGTATAGTGTCTTATTGTTTTAATCAGCCACAGTTTGTGTCTCTGTACTAAGAAATAGATTTTCTTTCTACTACAGAGTGGCCTGCACTGAACATTAGTACATATCTCCTTGGGTACACATCTAGGATACACATTTAGGAGTGGAATTGCTGACTTTCTAGTATATATCACATCTCGAACTTTAGGAGGTTAGCCAGACTGCTCTCCAAAGAAGTATGTATGATGTATTGATGTATACTTCCACCAGCAATGTATAAGTACCATTTCTAGATACCCTTATCAACTTTGGATATTTTCAGACTTTATTCATCTACTTATTTTTTGCTTATGACTATAGGTATGCAACAATATCTCTGTTGTTTTAGTTTGAATTCTCCTGAATTGGTAATATTGAGCATCTTTTCTTACAGGCCATTCAAGTTTCTTCCTTTATGAACTGCTTGTTGATATTTCTAGACCATTTTCCCATTGGGTTTACTTTTGTTTTTCTTATCGATCCATAGGCGTTGTTTACATATTCTGGGTACTGATCTCATGTTAGGGTTAGGTCTTCTCTCTGCAGTTGGTCGTTTTCCTTTGTTAATGGTGTCTTGTCATTCACAAGTTTTACAGTTTAATGTAGTCATATGTTTCAACCTTCCCCTGTATGATTTGTGGTGGTCTGTGAATCCCTTCTCCTTCCTAATGTCATATAGATAGTCTCCTTGGTAAATACTGTTATTTTGTCGGTTTTACAGGCGAGCCAGTGAGGCAGAGAGCTTATATAGCTTGCCTAAGGTCACAGAGCACTGGAGGTGAACTACTTGGGCTCTTGAACTCCGAGCTGCACTGCCCTCCATGGTTTAGGAACTTCTTGACGTCTTGCTCTGCTAGTTGTCTCATGAGAATGCTTCTCAGCCTTTCTGTAGACACAAAGGGCGTGCAGAGCTCAGATGTGCTGCCAGTTAAGGCAATTCTCATTCACTACATAATGAAGTACTGTGGCTCTAGACGTCAAGATTTCTAAAAATATTTTTTAAATGTTCAAATAATTTCAGATATACAGAAAAGTTGCAAAAAAATAGTACAAAGAGTTCCTGAATGTCCTTTCCCCAGATTCCCCAAATATTGAACATTTTACCTTGTTTGCTCTGTCACTGTCTCTGTGTTTGTTTCTCTTCCTCTGTGTTATCTCTGTGTCATCTAATCCACAGGCCTAATTTGAATTTCACCAGTTGTTCCACTAATGTTCTTGAGAGCAAAAGAAACAATTTGTTTTCTGGTGGGGGACCCAGTTTAGGGTTACATGTTGCCTTTGTTTTCATCTTTTGGGTTTCCTTTGATCTGTGACAGTCCTTCAGTCTGTCTTTGTCCTTCATGACCTTGACATTTCTGAAGAGTACAGGCCACTTATTTTATAGAATGGCCCTCACTGGGGCTTATCTGATGTTTCTCCATTGTTAGATCCAGGTTCTACATTTTTGGCAGGAAGACACAGAAGTGATGCTGTGTCCTTCTCAGCCAGCAATTTTCTTTTGACTAGAACCCTCTGCAAAATTATGTACATAAATGAATTTTCCAGGCAAAGCGATTAATATCTCTTCTTTCCAGTTCCCAAAGGGTTCACATGACCTAACAGAGGCCAAGAAATTCATTTCTCCATGCTGGTCTTGGAGGGATGCCTTGCCAATAGGAGACAGGGGAGGAGAGAGGCATTGAGAGTGGGGGTGACTCCAGCCTGCCTGGGACCTGCCTGTTCGGCCCTGGGCATCGTCCTGGTGCACCATGAACACAGACCTCCAACGCTCCAGCTTTCTTGGTTCAAGCCTATTGAGAGAACTTACAATGTATGAAATCTCCGTAGATTAGAACATAGGCTGTAGAATCAGACCTGCCTATGTTCACAACTCTGCTCTACCACTAGAGCTGGCAGATTTGGGCCTGTTCTTTAACCTCCCATGACTCCTCTTCTTCATCTGTAAAATGGGAATGAGAATAGTATGTGCCTCATAAGGTCAATATGAAGTAAGTTAAATGAGGTAGCACGTATCACGCATAAAGCACTTAGAATCAGGCCTGACTCATCATGCAGGCTCAATGGCTCATAGATGCCTTATGACACCATGGTTTGTGTCTTTCTATAGATTTGTTTGTGCTGGGGCGCCTGGGTGGCACAGTGGTTAAGCGTCTGCCTTCGGCTCAGGGCGTGATCCCAGCGTTCTGGGATCGAGCCCCACATCGGGCTCCTCTGCTGGGAGCCTGCTTCTTCCTCTCCCACTCCCCCTGCTTGTGTTCCCTCTCTCGCTGGCTGTCTCTATCTCTGTCGAATAAATAAATAAAATCTTAAAAAAAAAAAAAAGATTTGTTTGTGCTCACAGTTTGTTAGACATCCCTAGAAGACAGAGGCCGTTGGGTTTTCACGGTCTACTTGGTTCACAAGTGGAATAACAGAATAAACATCGGTGGGAGTTGATCAATAAATCCTTGTTCCGGGGCGCCTGCGTGGCACAGCGGTTAAGCGTCTGCCTTCGGCTCAGGGCGTGATCCCGGCGTTATGGGATCGAGCCCCACATCAGGCTCTTCTGCTATGAGCCTGCTTCTTCCTCTCCCACTCTCCCTGCTTGTGTTCCCTCTCTCGCTGGCTGTCTCTATCTCTGTCAAATAAATAAATAAAATCTTTAAAAAAAAAATTAAAAAAAAATCCTTGTTCCCCAGGACATTGGGGTGGGGGTGGAAGGGACTTTGTTGTGATATTAAGTTCCTGGTGAACCCCCACTGAATTAATGGCTCCTCAGAGTAAGATCCTGCCAACAAGGTGGGTCAGAACGGGACGGCTCCCACTTGGCAGGTTCTGTTGTATGTTGAAAGGAGTGGCTCAGGGAACTGCAGAATGGCCGCCCTAAAATCCCACCCCGCCGTCAGGGAGACCAGCCTTTATGACACACCCATCGGTGTCAGTATAGTCTGTACTACTGTGGAAGTCAGAGTAATGACCTCCTAAAGATATCCATATCCTAACCTCTAGAACCCGTGAATATATCACCTTACAATGGGAGCTTTGCAAATGTCATTAGGTTAAGGATCTCGAGATGGGGAGATAATCCTGGATTGTCATTAGGTTAAGGATCTCGAGATGGGGAGATAATCCTGGATTGTCCAGTGGGCCCAATGTAATGTAATCCCTAGGGTCCTTATAAGAGGGGGTTTGGGAGGGTCAGCGTCAGACAAGGAGATGTGATAATGGAAGTGGGGGTTGGGAGTAGGGTGGGAGGTGGCGGGGAGAGGGAGAGGGAGATAGTGGAAGATATTAATACATGGCTGGCTTTGAAGGTAGAGGATGGGGCCATGAGCCAAGGAACACAGGAGGTCTCTAGAAGCTGGAAAAGGCAGGAAAACAGATTTTCCTGTAGAGCCTCTAGAAGAAATACAGCTTTGCTGACTCATTTTTAACGTTTGAGTTTCTACCCTCCAGAAAACTTAATAAATATACATTTTCCTTTTCTAATGTTACCATGGCTTACTTTTCCCCTTTCAATAACTGACTGTTTAATTCAATTAATATTGATTTTGATGTATGATGTCACAGGTAGGAACAATTAGATTCCCTCTTCCAAGAAGCCATTTCAACACCAAATAACACCCCCAAACCATTTTTGTATCTCTTCTTTATCATATAATATGCTTTTTTATAGGAGGATTAAATTTAGGGCTTTTCATTAATTTTGTACCATTTCCTATTTTTTAAAATTTGTTTTTTTAGAAAATAAAAACCCATCATGGGGCTTAAACTCATGGCCCTGAGATCAAGAGTTACTCACTACTCTGACTGAGCCATCCAGGTGCCCTACTCTTTATTGATTCTATAATATCTCTTTCTTTTTGGGGCAATTCACATTGTTTCAATTATTATTACTCTAGATGGAACATATTGTTTTATTTCCAGAGCTATGTGAAATATACTTATGAAAATGTTTAAAGAGAATTACCTTTGATGCAGGTAAGTAAATCTTATCTGTGCTACTCAGCTCACCAACGCAATCTGATTAATACCTCACTTCCCTTGAAATTCTCAAAGGATCCATCTCCAAATTTGCCTACATATGTTGGGGTATAGAAATAGAATATAAGTATAATCATCATAAAAATGGTTAAAGATGGTGTCAGAGAGTAGGACAGGTGAGCCAATTCCTGGGTCACCCTTTCCTGGTGATTCTGATTCAGCGAGTCTAGGGTAGGACTTGAGAATATTAAAAAAACAAAAAAACAAAAAAACCTCTCCTCCCAGGTTGACAAACCTCTGGACTTGATGATTACAGAGATAACATACCTAAAAGTCATTTACCATGTTTCAGGATCTCTCACAAATTACCCAAACTGAGAATGTTAAATCTCTTCCCTGAGGGTTGGAACTGGAAAACTGGCCAAGTCAGTAGAGACAGAATCTGAAGGATGAATGTTCCAGATTCAAAACTTAGTGATGTGAAGCAAGCATTTTATTCTTGTTCATGGTTTCTGGGAACCAGGAACCCGGGAAGGGTTTGGTTGGGCATTTCTGGCTCGAGGTTCGTCAGACAGTGGCTGCAGCTGGAACAGCAGGGGGCTGGAGCAGCTGGAGGCTGACTGGACATCTTTCTGTCATCACATGGCCTCTCTGCACGGGCTAGTCTGGGCTTCCTCACAGCATGGTGGCTTCAGAGCAGTTGCGCTGCTTACATGGAGCTCTGGGCCCTGGGAGAGCGGCTGCAAGAACCAGGCAGGAGCTCTATTATCCTCTCTGACTTAGCCATGGAAGTGATATGCCTAAGGCTAGCCAGATTCCAGGCCCCCTCTCAACAGGAGGAATGGCAAGGGCTCACTGACTGTGGATGAGACAAAGCTGTGGCCATGGCCACCTGTGGGGAATACAGTCGGCCGCAGAGTTCTCCCTAGTCCCCATATCTGGTAAACTAGATCCTTCCCCTAATATTTCTCAAATCGGTCCTCCCTGGCCACCACCTAGTCCAAGCTATTGTCACCCCTAGCTTGCACTGCTTTGCTTGTCTCCAAACCAGGCTCTTTGCTTTCACCTTTTCTTCTCACCTGTCCTTTTTCTTCTATAGAATGATGTTTTTGTATAACAGATCTGATTGTCACTCCCCAAGGTCCTTGGGATAATGATCGAGCTACCTTCAAGTCCCTGTGAGATCTGGAATTTTGCCATCCAGACTTAACATTTTGCTACTGTCCCCCTTGCTCTCCAATCTGCAGCCCCATTGGTATCATTTCGGGCCCTACATTCACCACATTCTTTCCAGCTCAGGGCCTTTATACCTCCTGTGCCCTCTGCTTAAATACTCTCCTAACCCTTTTCCTTCATCTCCATCCCCCCCTTCCTTTCTCTGCCCCCTCTTTAGTTAAGTCCTATTCATCCTTAAGGTTGTGAAAGTTCATAAAGGGAAACCTCACTTAGGGTGGAGTCGGGAAGCCCCGAAGGGGAAGTTCTCACCCACAAACTTTCCAGTGCAGCTTGTTTCACATTCCTAGGCAGGAAGAAGTTCACTTGACTACCCAGCAGATGGAAGGCAGATTTTCTCCTCGCCTAGCAACAGCCCAGCCCATGAAAAACTGCCATAATTCAGCCAATAAGGAGCCACCACCACCCTGAGCTCCCGCTTTCCTCCAAGGGACTTTCGTTCAGAGTGGCCCCTTCCAACTTTCTCCTTTTTCTCCATAGAGTAATGCTCCTCTGCTTTGTGCTTCAGACTTGCCTGTGGTTTGCCATAGCCCGCATGTCTCAGATGGCAATTATTCCTCAATTCCCAAATAAACTCATTTTGTTGGTAAAATACCTGGGTATTTTACATTTAAGCTTAACAAGATGTTCTTTTAAATCTGACTCCCCATCCTCACTCGGAATAAAAAGATAGCATAGCCTGGTAGCTAGGAGCACAGACCATGGATTCAGACTACCTGAGTACAAATTCTGGCTCCACTATTTACTCACAGTGTGACTTTGGGCATGTCACCTAACCTCTCTGTGCCTTATTTTTCTCCTCTGTAAAACAGGCATAGTAATAGGGCCTCTCTGAAAGGATAATTGTGAATGTTGCTGAGTTAACATCTATAAAACACTTAGACCACTTAGTGCCTACCGTGTACTGCCCAGTAAGCATTAGCTAGCTGGTAGTGGTTTGTCAGCCTGGCACACACTTTTGTGGGACTATGCTCTTCCATCTTGAAATTACTCTTCCAATCAAAGGCCATTTAATGGAATGTGAGGGGAATCTTGGGGGTACCCCCTAATCTGTCACTTTGGATCCACAGCTGAGGATAAAGGGGTGCTAAATATTTTCTTAAGCAGAGGGATTTAACCCGGGGTTCATGAACTTGGATGGGAAAAACTTGCTTCCTTATTCTCATTTACCTCTCACTGAAATTAAGGATTTCTTTCCATTATGAACGTAAGCAACAGTGGTATTAGCAGAGCCTGCTACATTGTCTCCAGTAGAAATCATGGATATTTCATATCACATTACAGTTATTGCGGATGTCTTGAATTACCGTTTATACTCAACATTACTTTGAAATTATGGAAATCTTAGACTTGCCACTAGATCTTATTATGTAATCCATTAATGAAGAAACACATAGAGCGCTACAGCACCCAGTTGTCTTTTTACCATTTTGATGACTGTATTTCCATATAATTGGTTTTCTTTGTACCTCTATCATATTCTATGTATTCACAAATATTTTTCTAAGAAGGGTCCAAAGGCTTCTATGTATGGTCAGAGGACTTGGCAACACACACACACACACACACACACACACACACACTTAAGAATCCTGCTCTAAAGAAAGTGTTAATGCCTGGGATGAGAAGCTCTCCTTAGGACAAACTAAAAGGTGAATGCTTTCTTTGAGTCAGTCACTCTCCGAGGACTTTATATATACATCCTTATTTAATCCTCCCAACACCCTAAGAGGTAGGCATTATTATTGTCCCCAGTATGTAGGCAAGAACATTGAAGCTCAGAGAGGTTGGGTAAATTACCCAAGGTCACAGAGCAGTACTCTAGTTGTAGAGTTAGTGCTTCTTTTTTTTTTTTTTAAGATTTTATTTATTTATTTGACAGTGAGAAAGGGAACACAAGCAGGGGGAGTGGGAGAGGGAGAAGCAGGCTTCCCACTGAGCAGGGAGCCTGATGCGGGGCTCAATCCCAGGACCCTGGGATCATGACCTGAGCCAAAGGCAGACGCTTAACGACTGAGCCACCCAGGTACCCTGAGTTCGTGATTTTAATGCCAACATCCTGCTTTCCATATAAATCTAGTCCTTCCACTATCCTGCAAAGTAATTATCCCATTCCACCATTTTGCAGATGTGGAAACTGAGTCTCAAAGAGGGTAGGTTATTTTTCCTCACAGTTAAGCAACATAGAATTCAAACTGACATCTGTCAGCCTCCAGAGCCCCCCGGGTCCCCCTGTGCCCTGCAGAGTTAACTAAGGTGCCGTGGAAATCTAGCCTGGCTGAGCTGATGGTTTACCAGATCTCTGACTCAGGCGGACCTTTCCATGCCATCTGTCAGGATTAGACGGTTTGGAAAGAAATGACTGCTTTTACTGCTCTTGTTGTGGGGTTACAGAGTAGTGTGGGGTGCATCTTCATGGATGTGAAATACACACTGGCATTTGGAAAACTCCATTAGTCATTATTGTCTAGACAGAGAGTTAAAGAGGGAAGCAGGAGATGTAAGAATACACGAGTAGGAAGTTCTGTGCCGGGCTCACACTAAAGCGGAAAGAACCATTATTCTGAAGCCATTAAAGATGAAGTTGGTAAGGATCAGCGTGGTCTTGTGACCTGTAAATCTAATGAGATGAAAATGAGGTAATGGTATGTTTTATAACTATTGAGGGTCTGAGAAGCTGGAAATTATCTCAGCGTGAATACTATAAGGGAACAGGGAACAATGGAAGCCATCTAGAAAAGGATCTTTATTCAGCTTTATTTATAGCAGGTATTCGTCTTGTCTTTCAACACCGGGACCACAAAAGAGCTTGTTTCACCTTGCTGGATGTATGAAAATACAACCGTTGTCACAGTCCCTGTGCTTCCTGCCATAGAACCCAGCATGTTCAAAGGAGGGAAAGGTGGAGGGTGCTACAAAGGGGGTGCTGACTAGCTGGTGCTGGGAGACGGGGCGGGAGGCAAGGGAGGAGAGGAGGAGAGAAGAAGAGAACTTAAGAGATTCTTCTCATCGTTGCCCAACCCCCGTTCTCCAGACCTGAGCTATGTAACTAGCTGTGTGTGACTATTTACATGTATCAAGAGTAAATGAAATAAAAAACCCACTTCCTTGGTTGCACTGACCATATTCCAAGTGCTTAATTGGCCCATGTAGTTTAGCTAGTGGTCCTCACATAGCTAGATATAGAGTGCTTCCATCAGCACAGGAAGTTCTGTTGGACAGCATTACTAAATACCCAATTCCTCCTGTAAGTCTAGGGGTATTCAAAGTCCAGGACAAGTGGAACCCGATGACTGTAACAACTCTGGCCCATGGGAACAGAGAGGGTTAGGGTCTTCTGAAATGACACATGAGTCCCACGTTCCTGTGTGACCTTAGGTGAGCTACTTGTACTCTCTAGGAGGCCGTGTTCTTATATTTCTAATATTAATGATTAATATAATTTTCTACTGGATATTATGAGGAAATGACTTAATTAATGTAATCCTTATAATAACCATGTGAGCTATTAGGCCTATTTTAGAGAGGAGGAACCAGAGATTAAGAATGCACTCAAGACCACAGTCGGGAGGAGAACCAGGCTTCGGATCCAGACCTCTGACTTCAGAGGCCACGTTCTTACCCATCAAGCTACACCACTTCCACTGCTGGTTCCGCATCTGCAAACCAAAGGGGCTTAGTTGAAGTCTCGCAGAAACAGAAATTGAGAGGATTTGAGTGCAAGTGGTTAATTTGGAAGATAACCCCACGAGTCATCTCAGCTCCAGTGGGGAAGTGAAACAGGGAGGGAAGGAAGCCATTGCGGGGTGGGTTCGTATGCTGGTGACATGGTGGACAACTGAGGCTTCCTCTTGAGGGGGGAGATAGTATAGAACACACACCTCTGAGTTATCCCACCTAAGGGAGGAGGGAACTGGGGTATTCACTCACCAGCTCTTTGTCTGTCATTGGTAGAAGGCCACTCTCAGGGACATTCCCCCGGGCACTTCTGTCTTGCACCCCTCAAAGGCTAATTATGCTCTTGTGGCCATAAAAGGCCCTTCAGGAGAAGGTCACATGTGCTTGAAGGAGGGACAGAAACAGTGAATACGAGGGTATAAAAGTGGGGTACCAGCAAGGTGCTCTTTCTGTTCTAACAAACTAATGGCTAGTGGTGCTTAGTATTAGGTATTTTACGTCATAAAATCTGAAACTATAAAGATTAGCAGTCTTCTAGAGCACGGGTATGGGGGGAGCCTGGAGGTACAATTAGACATCTGAGCTGATTTCCAAGATGGGTGACATAGTAAAGGGTTAATTTGAAACCATACAAAGAGCTCTTCATTAGGGTTGGAACTTGTGTGGTTCAATACTATAACCCTAACAGGTGACCTATAGTGAAATGCTTGATGAATATTTGTTGAAAGAATACATGGATGAATGAAAAAGATAGGAAAAAGACATTTGGTAAAACAATGGACAAAGGATATACACAGTTAGTTCATGAAAGAGGAAACCCAAATGGTTAATAAGCATTTGAGAGGATGCTCGATTAATTGGGAAATAATTGAGAAGATATAAATTAAAGCAATGAGCTATCTCTCTTCACCCATTAACTGTCTGATATTAAAATGGATGATAACATCTAATGATAGAGTGCAAAGTAAAGGTCCCTTCATACATGTGAATTTCCCAAGTCTTTTGTAATTACTGTTCCCATTTACCATATATGTACCTACATATTCCACTTCTAGAAATCTACTCTATAGAAACTGAAGCACAAATGCCTAAGCATATGGGTACAAGTATGTGTTGTTACAGCATGCTGTGCAGTGGTAAAACCTGGATGCAGCCTGAATGTGTATCAACAGAAGAACCATTGAATCAGTTGTGACAAGCCCACATCATGGAACATTACACAGCTACTAAAAAAGGAATGTGTCAGATCTGCTAACCTGGAATGATTTCCATGATAGAGTTAAATGAGAAAAGGGCAGAAAAATGACAAAGGTTCCTTTTCTTATGAAATGAACAAACATATTCTTTTTTAAAAAATATTTTGTTTATTTATTTGAGAGAGAGAGAGAGAGAGAGAATGCTAGAGAAAGAGAGAGAGAGTGCGCGCGCCTGTGCATGACCCGGGGGAGGGGCAGGGGGAGGGGCAGGGGGAGGGGGAAAAGCAGGCTTCCCCTGAGGAGGCAGCCCGATAGGACACGGGGCTCAACCCCAGGACCCTGGGGTCATGACCTGGGCCAAAGGCAGATGCTTAACCAACCGTGCCACCCAGATGCCCCTGAACAAACATATTTTTAAATATGTAGAAGGATCCCGACTGAGCTGTGATTAGGAGGGGAGTATAAAGAGAAAGAAAAAAAATGGATATTTACAAAAGTGGAAATAATACATAGGATTTAATGTTACAGCAAAACATAAAACAGGAAATCTCTCTAGGATATACTCAGGAAAGAAAAATCTGAAGGTACATATAGACAACGATGATAAAGTGACACGTACAAATAAAACATTGATTTAATTTTGGGATGGACCACGGCTAAATTTTTGGTCTGTTTTAAAGTATCTGTTTCATACATATATCTTGAGCGGGAAAGCTTTGATTATTCATTGGGCTTTGGCTATACGAAAAGACGCAGAACTGTATCTTTTGATCCTGATTCCCAAATTTTCTTTTCTTTTCCCCCCTTAATCCACTGAAAGGAGTTTGCCCTGAGGTTTCCTCAGGGTCTGGCACTCTTAAAGCACTCAGACTTTTGACTTTTGAGGATATTTCCCCTATACTATTGGGCCAAGAGAGTATCTGCTTTCTTTAGTTCTGGGGCCTTGCCGTGTGCCCAAAATTAAGAGGAGGAGGGAAAAGGAGAAAAAGGCCATCCTGCACAGAGAACTATGACTAGTGGTAATGTTGTGATGGAACACTGCACTACAGACGGATTGCTTGGACCGTTTAGCATATGAGCATCCCTCCTACTTGACAAGAATGGTGGGGGGCAGGACCCACCAGGGGCCAGGAAGGCACAGATAGTTCTTCCTATCCCCTGTCAGCCAGAATATGGGGTGTGAGCCAAGCATGGCCACTCTGAGGTCCTTTCCCAAGATCCTGCACCTGGAGGGAACGGTGCTCGAGTTCAGGGTCACTTACTGATTGTATTGTTGTGTGTTATATTTTGCTGTGTAAGAAATTACCCTAAAACTTAGTGACTTGAAATAACAAAACATTTATGAGCTCACAAGACAGCAGTCAAGGTGTCAGCTGGGTTGCACTTAGCTGAGGCTTGACTGGGGCTGGAGGGTCCACTCCTCTTACATGGCCAATGGCCAGAAGCTTCGGATCCTCGCCAGGTGGGTTTTTCTATAGACTGCTGAAGTGTTCTCCTGACAGGACAGCTGGCTTCCCCAGTGGGCCTGACAAGAGAAGGAAGAAGAGAGGGGAGGGGAAGGGAGAGAGGGAGGGAGAGAGGGAGGGAAACAGGAAAGGGGGAAGGTGAGGGAGAGAGAGAATATTCTACAGAACACGCAGGCCTGAAATCTCAGTTTTATGACCTGATCTTGGAAGTGACATGCCATTGCTTCTCCTTGATTCTATTGGTTATGCAGACCAACGATGGTACAGTGACTGGGGGGGGGGGGAGGAACCACAGGAAGGTATATAGACCAAGAGGTGGGGTCACTGGGGGTCACCTTGGGGGTTGGCTAACACAGAGCTGGTTGGTAAGACCTGTTCTGTAGCAGAGTCTTGACTATGTCCTGCTTCCTGTGGTTGCTGCTGGAGTTGGGTCCTTCAGCCTTTCCATCATTTCTATGACCCACCTGACACCCTCCAACAATGTTCTCTTATTAAGTTCACCAGCTCTGTCTTGTCTTGCTTGCAATGACGACCCTGACTAGAACAGGTGCCGTGAGAAAGGGCAGCAGCGGGGAAGGCGGGTTGCAGCAGAGGAACTCACTTTAGATAAAGTTATTAGAGAAGGCCTCACTGAGGAAGTGCCATTTGCCCAGAGACCTGAACCGTGAGGAAGAGTCAACAGAGGAAGAGTGGGAGAAGGGGCCTCTCAGGAAGTGGGAGCAGCACAGACAAAGGCTCTGAGGTGCGAACTGAGAGGCCTGGATGACTGGGGTATAGGCAGCAAGTGGGTGAGTGGAGGGAGTGGTCAGCAGAAGCCAGATCATGCAAGATCTTGAGGCCATGGTAAAGAATTTGGATCCCCTCCCCCAACCAAAGCCATCTCTTGTTTCAGACATCAGAGCCTGAGATGGCTGAGGACCAGACCCAAGGTCTAGGAATCAGGATCAGCCAAATCAGTAAGCGGCTTTGACCAGATCATGGTAAAGAATGTCTACACTGTGTTAACTCACCCATCTATTTTGCTGGCTCTTGGATTTTCTTAATTTATGTTTGGGGTTCTTTTCTGAGTTTCTTAGCTCCTTTGATAAACCCCAACCCAACTATGCTGAGCTGAGAGAAGAGATTTTTGTTTACAGTTGGGCCTGGGAATCCTAGCTAGAGAGCCTGGTCATCTGGTGAAGCTGAGCAACTCCCCCAACAGTGTGAGAACGAGCAAGTCGATCCTGATGGATCCCTGCAGCCTCATTACTTTATAGTCCCACATTCACTCAACAAACGCTTGGCAGGTGCCTGGGCTCTGTGTGGGCATCAGGCTACAAAGATCTTCCTCTCCAAGAATCAAGTTGGGTATGAAGGATGGGCCAATCCAAAGGTTATTGAGTGGGAACTCCTCATTACTTAGGAACTGTACTATGTCCCACAGCCAAAGCAAACAGGCCCTGTGTACCCTGCATTCTAAATGGAACCAGATGCATTCCCTGCAAGGTTTACTAAAGGGGGCAGAACTGGCCCTATATCCCCTAGCTAAAAGCTCACTTTCCTTTTCCTTGCCCAATAATAATATCAGGGAGGGAGGAGTTCTTTGGTTATATTGAAGAGTATAGTATTTACGGTGAAAGGTAATTCCCTTCTCTTCCCTCTTCAATTGAGAGTCCCTTCTGGTGATTGAGGGGTGACTGCAAGAAGGGGATACTGGGATGCTGTTCCCCAATGGGGGTCTCCTTGGCAGTGGACTTGCTGCTGTCCCCCTGTGCCTATCTGAGCAGGGGAAAAGAGAGGTGGAGAGAGGAGTCACTGTGGAGCAGCTGGCCAGGATGTGTGAATTTCTCTGAGTCAAGTAGACCCTGCAGTAGTTACCTAAGCTCTCTGGCATTCCCACCCAACAGGGCTGATTGCTGAGCAACAGGGTCCCACCAGAGGCAGAAATTGCCCCTAGGTGGTGGGGCAAGGTAGGGAAGCTCAAGCCTGAGCTGAATGGCCACTGTCAGAAAACTACACAGTGGAGAAGCTCACAAGAAATACACTCATATGGCCCCTGAGAAACCATTTATGAACACTTGCCACTCCAGGCTAGGGAAGCAGGGCCAACCAACAGGAAGGGGGCTATCGCAGAGCTATTTGCATTCCCTCCTCCCAATTTCAATAAGGGGGAGGGTGCTAGGGCATGTTTCCCAACCAGGCAATGTCCCCCCTCTCCCACTTTTTATTCAACCAGGGAGGATCCTGGCTCAAGTCAACCTTAGGATGAATAACAGAGAAGACAAAATGAGATTTAAATTGAGTTTGAGAATAAAGCTTTCAAGGATGGAGGTTTAACAACAGAAAGTGATCCAAAAGTAATACAATCTGCCCAAGATGTCATTAAGGGATGGAAAAGAGAAATTCAACACAGCATGGCTGAAGGTAGAGATTAGGGGGAAAAACTTCATTATTATGCCCCATCAAGTTGAGTCACCTCAGTACACTGGTTCCATGAGTAAACAGAATAATTGAAATACAGTGTGGTAGGCTGGAGTCTTGCTTAGGTAAGCAGCCACAGGATTCTGAGAGGGCACGGGGAGGTAGGTGTGCACATTCCAGGTGGTTGTTCCAGAGGGGTATCCAGAGAAGGGCCACCTGAGTTGAAAGATGAAAAGGGGTTGATCTGAAGAAAGGAGAGCAGAGAAGAGCTTTCTGGCAGGGGTCGCAGCACAGCCTGGAGCAGAAAGCTGAAGGCAGGAGGATAGTTAGAGATGCAGCTCAGGGAGCCTATGGCCTGGAGGCCCCATGAGCTTAAGGAGCGAGGGCTCTGGGGAGTTGCTTCAAACCTAAGAGCAACACCATGGGATTTGTGTATTAGAATCATCTGCTCACCAGATTCTGGCTGGGCTGTGGACTTGACCTCCAGGCCTGCTTCTTACCCATCCACGTGGCCCTGGGACCCCCATTCCCCTGCAAAGGCCATTTCCTGTTATTCCAAAATCCTAGGTCCCCACTCTTTGAAATGTCCTTTGCCGTATTCCTATCACTGAGCCCCCCTCCCCATAAATCATCTTTTCTCTGTCCTCTTCCAGCGTACTCTGCTCAGCCCAGGAAGATTCTATGCCTTCTCTTGGCCTGTCCCCGCCAGCACATGTCTCCTTTGGATATGCATATACTAAAATATCTTCCCTTTATCTTATCTGGTCTTCACCCCATGGGGCAACCCTAAGGCTACTATTTATTCTTTCACACATTAATTTAAGCTGCTTTAATTGCGGCTATGATACGTTTTATATAATATAATTAATGTTTTAACTCTGTGTACTGGCTTCCCAAGGCAGTTTTGTGAAGGGCCCAATTTTGGAATCAAGCAAATAAAGAGTAAGTAATGGCTGAAGTTATTATAGTAACGCCCTCCCCCCTCCCAAAGGAATTAAAACTGTACTTGCTTTTCGAAGTGGATTAAAAAGGGAAAAGATAGTTTAATGTTCTCTTTATCCCAGGCATGTTTGGGTGGCTCATGAGGAGTCCTCTGGACTCTGATTTCAAGTGTTCCTGGCTTATTGGTGTCTGACCACCGGCTTGAGGTGTGTTGTGACTACCAACCAGCTTTGCACCTTCTGTCCCCACATCCTTCTTGATGGAGGGTGTGCTGGGAATGAGAAGCTGCTGAACCCACTTACTCATTTATTCGTTCTGTGAATATGTATTTGTGTCCTATTCCATGCCCAGGACTGGGATGAATCCCATCCTGTCCTCAAGATGCACCCAGTCCAGTGGGGCCAGACAGATGGGGTTCGAGTCCAGCATGCTAATGCTGCAGAGACCCAGGGGGAGGGATAAGGTTGGGTGGAGCAACTCTCTCTGTCTCAGGGAGTTAAGTGGAGGCTTAACTGAAAAGGAAGCGAAATTTAAACTGGTTCCAGGAAGGAGAGGGGAAAGAAGGAAACAGCAAGACACTGTAAGAAGAAAAGACTGTTTGAAAATGGGGAGAAGGAGAGTATGGTGGAAGCCAGTGTGCATGGGAGGTCATGGCAGGGAGTGAACGTGGGCAGACAGGTGGGGGTAGAGTGCAGAAGGGCTTTCTAGGTCGTGAGAGGGAGTTTGGACCATCCTGAGGATGGGGAGCCCAAAGAGGTTTTTCACCAGGGAAATGTCCTAATCAGATCAGATCCGGGGTTTGCAAAGAAAACTGCAACAGGATGAACAACAGGGGCAGGGGAGTTAGTTGGGAGTTGTATGGCCCATAGTAGGGGCTCAACAGGTACCTAGTGAGTGAGTGAGGCCATTGGGACAACCCTGGTGAGAGATGATGAACTTCTGAATTAGTGGCATGTGTTGGAAAGGAGGGTGCCTTTTGCAGCAGAAGCCAGGAGGGTGGGTTTGCAGCGCCTTCCTCTCCCATCATCCCCTATCTACGCAGCCTGGCCCAGAAATGCAGAACTTGGAGGGTCATCACCCCAACGACTATCTAGTTCAAGCTCCTCAGGTTCCACTGGGGATAACTGAGGTTCAAGGAAGAGCAACCCATCAGAGGAGGAGCTTAGAACAGAATTCAGGTGTTCCATGCTGCGGAGGAGGGAGTGTTAACATTGGTTGAAGAATGGCTGGGAGGGCCAGACACAGGGAAATGTAGGCACAAGGGTGTGGGGGTTTCTGCAGAACGAGAGGGTCCCGAGTCCCCTGAGATACTCGTGGGGTCCCACGATCGCACGAAAGGCTGATATCCTACTCTAATCGCCCATCTCCAGCCTCCGGACGGGAACGGGGATGGAATAGACGCATGGCTGCATGGATGGTTGGATGGGGAGGCTGGGACGCTGCGCCCACTCGAGGGAATTTCCTTTGAAAGAGTGTGAAACTTTAAGCTGGAAAACTCTTTTCCTTGAAACGTCCTCCTCTTCCCCACACCCCAGCTGTGGCCTTCCCGTTTTCAGGGATGGGGGGAACTTCCTCAGGCCTCTCCATCCGCGGTGGGGACACTTTCGGTTCTGCCGGAATTCCCGGAGGCTGCAGGGGAGAACCGTGGGGGGTTCCTGGGGAGTCTTCCCAGAATGTGGGTATCTCTCTTCTCTCCTTTAGCTCTCCGGGAAGACTGCTAGCTCCCTGCCCTCTTCAGCTTGGCCTCTGAGCCCCAGGGGCGAGGAGGAAGTGCTCTTCCTGGGACCACGCGCCCTCCCCTGTGCCAGAAGCGCGTCCCTAAACTCCGGGAGAATTAGACTCCTAGGAATGCCCGGGGGGAAATCCCGGCGCTAAGAGTCTTCAAGAGCTCCACCCCCCCAACGAAGCTGACCGCGATTGGTCCCAGAAGACCCCGCCCATTTCCTCGGCGGGGCCGGGGGCACCGGCTGGGGGAGTTACTAGAGGCCCAGTCCCAGCGCCACTACTCCGCCGCCTGGTATTCAGCTCGCCATGGTTCTTCTGCCTCTGCGCTGTCTCTTCTGGGGCTCCTTGTTGACCGCCGTGAGTTGAGTTTCTGCTCTGACCCGACAAGGGATTTGGGGATTTGAGAGTGGGGAGTGGGAAGAGAAGCAGTATTTCGGGGAAGGGACCTTCCTAGCTGATTTTGGGACGACAGACAGGTGGGTAGAAAATCTAGGTAAGGTACCCCGCGTCCTGGCTGAACGAGGTAGGCTGCCTCTGTCTTCTTCCAGATTGGGGTCCCATGTAGCCCACAGAGGGCGCGTAGTGGGGGCACTGCAAAAAATCGTGCACCTATGGCGTGGATGGGGTTGGGATTTGGGGAGCCTCAAGCCTTTATTTGGTCAAAAGGCTGCAGTCTGGGTTTGCTGTAGAGGCTGGCCGCACGGGGACTGGTGAGGGGTTTCAGAGGCGAGAAGAGAGGCCGGGCAAGGGAAGAGGCGGGTCTGGTCGGTTTCCTGTCCCTTCGCAATTGTGGACAGATGCCAGCCTCTCTGAGTGGTTATCATATCCTGGCCACCTGGGGCTGCCTTCTTCCAGGGCATCTTGTGGGAACAAGGGTGGGTGCAGAGGCCCAGGTACTTTTTCGAGAAGGCAAGGAGCTTTTAACTCTCCCACCCCCTCCCCCAAATCCTGGGTGATCCAACTTAGGAGGAATACCCAAGGCTGTGTCTCTGTCTTCTGAATTTAAGATGATATAGGGGACCTCTGGGGGGAGATGAATAGTTCATGGGACTCAAGAAAGGGCTAGGAGACCAGCAGGGGTTTCTCCAGGCACCAGTAAGTCTCAGTTATGCCCAACCAAGCATGTCTCCGGGATTTTCAGTAGCCCACACTTGACTCACTTTTTGTTTAAATGTATTTTTGTAGTTCCTCATTCTGGAGGCTGGGAATCCCCCAAGTACCTGACCCTCTCATCCCAACCCCTTTGGCCTCCCCCTACTTTCAAGGTCTGTGGTTTCTGGCATAAAGTCTGAGTAGGAAAGACCCACGGAGGGTTTGGGGAGGGTAGTCAGCAGCAGGGGAGAAGAGTCAGTGGGGAAGCTGCTTTGGTCCCAGAACTTTCATTTTCACTCTAAGCAATGGTTCTTAGGGAGAAAGGAGCCAGGAAGAAGGTGGAGCTAGAGGGAGGAGGAGGACTCTTGTAGGAGGTATTGGAGGAAGAGCCAGGGGAGGTAGCATGAAGGGTGATCTGGGCTTCTCAAGAGCATACTGCCAGTTTTGGCTCCAGGTAGAGACTGGGTGGTGACAAAAATAGCAGGGGCTATTTGTCAGAGCTTCCCATGTGTCAGCCTCTGAGCAAAATGCTTTACAGGCATTCTTGATCTGATTTTTTTCAACTCCCCCATTATACAGACAAACAAACTGAGGCTCAGAGAGAGGCAATAACCTGCCAAAGTTCTCACAGCTAGGTGGAACCTGGATATAAATCTACGTCTGCCTGATTCCAAAGCCTGCTTCTCTGAGCCTTGGTCCTGAGCTTCTTTGTGTCAGAAGGACTGGAGCTATGGAGTGGGAACTGGGGATTGACAAACTTTCAGAGAAGGAGCTGTATTTCTCTTGGGTTTGAAAATGGCACAAAGGACGTTCATTGCTCTGGGCCTCTGGTGGGAAAGGTCCACAGGGTTGCAGGAAGAACATTCACAGGACGTGTTAGTGGAAGGAACAGACCTTTTTATTTCTGTCCCCATTTGGAATAAGATGCTTCTCTGTAAGTAATTTTCTCACCCAAACTGAATGAGAGCCACCAATTAGGGCAGAGTCCAGGGTGTTAGTCATCCCAATGGATATTCACAAATATGTATGATAATTAAAACTGCCATTTAATGAGCCCTTACTATGTGCTAGCTTCTGTGCTGGGCTGTACACATCTATTCATTCTGATTTTCACAACCTTGTCTGTGGAGTGGGCACTCCTCCCGTTTTAGAGATGAGGAAACTGAGGCTAAGAGAAACAAAAATAACTAGTATGCATTACAGAGGCAAGATTGGAGCCTTAAGCTGTTCGACTCTCAAGCCTGTGCTCTTTTCACTGGCTGTACCCGAAGTGTGGCATGATTTTAGGCAACACTCGAATATAGAACTAAACAACAAAAATTCACTTTACACTTCTATTAAAATCCTTCTCTTTTTTTCAAGGAGGAAGTCTCTGGAGCTAGGATAGAGTTAAGACCTCTCCAGCACTTGCTAATCCTCCTTTTTAAACAAAAACCAAGAACAGACCTGGAGAGGAGGGCTGTCAGCAAGCAGATCAACCAGCTGGGTTTTTAATAGCAGCGCTGCACTTCTGTTGAATTTATTTTTAGGGTTACCTTTTATTTATGAGAAGTGATACTGGCTCTCCTCTCATGGCAATGATATAAGGTTTACATTTAAAATCAATGTATTTGAAATTAATGAGAAGTAATGAATAGCGCGGGTGGTACCTGGATGGAGTAATAATAGCACGGGCAGGACCTAAGTTGATGGAGAGGGGGCAGCATTGAGACCCGAGTTCTCATCGGATTCTGGCGCTGTGTGACTCTGGGCAAGTGCCCCAGCTCCCTGGTCCTTTGGCTAACCATTTGTCAAGCAAAAGCATTGGATTTTAATCCTTCCAGCTTCACAGTCTTGGCATTTCGTGAGGGAGGGGTTGGATGATCAGATGATGAGGGTTTGGAGAGGGGAAAGGGATGGAGAGCCGAAGAATAGAAGGAAGCGGCCAAGTGCTAAATATAGCCCCAGCCAGAACGAGGACCAGCTGAAGCCAGCCAGCCTCAGGGCTCCAGGGGAGGTGCTGGAGCCCTCCTGTGCTTCTGGATCTTTGGGAGGAGGAACGACTCAGGAGCCAAGCCAAAAGGCAGATCTGTTTAGTTCAGAGACTATTGCTATGTTCCAGCGCCATCACTTTGTAAAATGCCAGACCGATCCTCTGGGTCCTTTTATAATCACATCAGTTGGCAGTTTAGTTAAAAACAAACACACCAAGTAATATGCAGGCTCTATTTTTCTGCTCTGGACTTCACTCCAGTTCTAACCTCTGTCCTGGCTGATTTCCACCTCCCTGCCATAGAGGCTGTAGCAGAGATTCCAAGATCCCCTCAAATCACCCCATTCTGTTTTTAGGTCCACCCAGAACGCATTGTATGCAGAGAAAAGCAATACCTAATAAACAGTCAGTGCTGTAATTTGTGTCCTCCAGGTGAGCCGCCGACCCCCTGGCCCCATAGTGGGACCCTTCTTGGTTTGCTGGCAGACGCAGACCCCATGTGTCAGCTGGAGTCTTAAATGACCCTTGGGATTCTTCCCATCCCTGCCCTGCTGTCAGAAATGTTCTGGGTTCCCTCTCTGCCTACCCAGCACTAGGGTTCCTATCTCTCCCATGGCCCCCACCAGACTATGAAGTCTAGAAGGGTCCAAGACAGTCGTCTTGGAACACCCTCCCCTCCTGCCCTAAACCCCAGCCTGCTCAGTTTTTGATAAGTGTCTGACTCATTGAGCTGGCTGGAGCCGTCTCATTTCCCGATGTTTTCCAGGAGAGAAACTGGTGAATGACTGCACAGAGATCACCGACACAGAATGCATTCGTTGCAAAGAAGGCGAATTCCTAGGCACTTGGAACACAGAGAGACACTGTCACCAGCACAAATACTGCGACCCCAGTGCGTGGGCTGCTGGGGAAGGGGTGATCGGGAGCTAGGCTGATAGTCTAGCTCATTCCTGACAATGCAGCCATTGCTTTTTTTTTTTTTTTTTATAGCCATGGTCTGTTCTGATTGGTTGCAGTCTGGGTTGTACTGGTTGTTAAATAATTTGATCCTCATCCCTACTTGGAAGAGGATCTAAGAAAATAAAAGCAGGACGTGTGAGGAGCAGATCCCCCGAGCATGGCTGATAAGGGGTCCCTCTCCTTCCTGCCGTCTCTGTTCAGACCTAGGGCTCCGGGTCCAGAGGGAGGGCACCTCAGAAACAGACACCATTTGCACATGTGATAAAGGTCTCCACTGTACCAACGATGCCTGTGAAAGCTGCACCCTGCACAGCCTGTGCCTCCCTGGCCTGGGAGTCAGGCAGATTGGTACGTGGCCTGTCTGGGATTCAGCTCTGCAGGGAGGAGAGAGGAGCTGAGGCTCCAGGTGAGGGGGTGGGCAGTGGGCACTCAGCCTCGACCAACCTGCATTGGGATGTCTGCTTGGTGAGCAGGAAACGGAACCTTTCTCAACCTGCCTCCAGCCCTGGGTATCTCCGTTGGGAGGGCGGTGGGAGGAGGCTTCCTCCGGGCTGTGGCAGTCGGGGAAGCTCTGTGCTGGGGGACAGTTCTCCCTGCCCTGCCCTGCCTATCCGCCAGTTCCCTTGAGAGCTGGCCAGGTGGTCGGTCCACTGTGATGACGAATGCTGCCTCCTTCCTTCCAGCTACAGGGGTCTCTGATACGGTCTGTGATCCCTGCCCCGTCGGCTTCTTCTCCAATGTGTCATCTGCTTTGGAAAAGTGTCACCCTTGGACAAGGTACAAGGATCCATCCCTTGTGTTTCCAGCCCTACGAGGGGCGTGGGACCACTTCCATTCTACCTGGCCACCTGTCCTGCAGCCCCTGCTCCCCATGTCCACACACTTGTGCACTTACAGAACTTTTAGAGTGTCCTCATGGCTGACCAAAAGGCCACTGTTCAGCATTTTTTTTGCCTGCTCTGTCTCAGTGGTAACAGATGTTGCTGATCTCTCAATCTTCATCAGATTCCCTTCTTGGGGCACCGTGACACCTCTCTTGCTTTCCTTCTACCCCTCCTCTGCTCCTCCTACCTGGTTTCCCTGGCCTTAGTTCTAAGCTATACTCCCTAATCGCTTTGCCCACCTCCCCTGAGCATCTCATCTATACCCCTGGTTCCCAGACAACATTTCCTGTCTAGGTCTGTCTTCTGGGTCCCAGACAGTCATGTGCCACCACTGAGGGTCCACCTCCATGCAGGTGACCCAAGGGCACCAAATGGGCTCGCTTGCCCGCCCCTCATCCTCTGGGAAGACACCTCCATGGGTCTGGGCACTTGTCCCACAGTCCCTCCCAAATCAGTCACCACATTCTGTCCATCTGGCTTTCCAGATGTTTTGGGATTCCTTCTCATTATCTTCACAGTCATCGCTGTGGTCTGGATGGTGCCTTTACCTCCTCACCGGCCTCCCTGCCTCTGCCCACTCCCCCCACCCTCTTCCCACAGTGAGCTTTCTACAGTGTATTTCGGATCATGGCACTCCCTATGTAAAATGCTTCATGGCTCTCTGTGCCTTTAGGACGAGACCCAGACTCCTTCGCATGGGCCCCCAACCTTCCAGCTCCATTTCCCGACTTCTTCCCCTATGCTACTTGCAATCCCCTCAGTGCACGCTTCATTCTCTTGCATCCACCTCTCCTGCCGGGAATACCCTTCAACGCCTGCTCGATGGACCTTTTACATTTAATTTTTTAAAAATGGGCGAGACAGGCTCGTGGGACACAAGGCACAAGAGGCCTATGGTGATAAGTCTTCTTTCACCCTGTTCCTCAGCCACTCAGTCCTCCCTGGAGGCAGCTACTGTTCCTCGCGTGTCCTTCCAGAGATTCTATGGACAAACAAATCCACGCACGCACATGCAAACACGTATTTTCCAAATACTAGCATTCCACACAATACGTTGTTATTTGTTTCCTGTCTGCCTTGCTCCAGTAGACTTCAAATTCCTTCCATGTGGAGACTTGGCCTTTTTTTTCCCCCCTTCCAACGATGCATTCCTTTTACCTAGATCAATGCCCAGTGCACAGTAGGTGCTCAATAAATCTTTATAATAAATGTTGAAAGATAACCAGGGGCAGCTGGACTACTAGTATCAGAGCACTGGGTTCTGGCCTCTGCAGCTTAGAAAGGATGTGACCCCACATAAGTGTGTGACCCTCCTCTGAGCCCCCGTGCGTGCCCTCATTTGGAAAATGGGGATGACCTTCACCTCATAAGGCATGAGGAAAAGACACGTGGGGGTGTCGTGTAGACGCCTAAGCATTCTTATGTATGTGCTTTCTCTGTAGTGTCTCACCTTTCCCCCCCCACTTTAGATGTATTATTTTTGGCCATGTTCTCTTCTGTCCAATCCTCCCCGCTCCTCCTGGAACCACGTCTTCATCATCCCCTATTGAGATGCCTGCACGGGCCTCCACTTGTCCGTCATTTCTCCTCCTGGGAGCTCTGTGGCCCCGCGTCCTGTCATTGCGTGGTCATCTGGTTGGACGCTGACCCACACACCTGCTGAATCCGGTTGGAACCTTCATGGCTGATTACCAGTGATCTGGTTCTACAGCCCAGTTTTCCATAGTTCCCTCACACCATCTGGCATGCCCCCCACCGAATCCCTCAAATCACACTGTCCTGCTTCAGCTAGAATGTACTGCTGCTCTGAATTTACACCCTTCAAGGCCACTCAGCTCTCCCTTCCCCGGTCTTTCTGGATGACCCCTCACCAGAGGTTCTCAGATGAGCAATTTTTCTCCCCAGGGGACATCTGGCAATGTCTGGAGAGATTTTGGTTGTCGCAACTGGAGAGGGGCTGCTATGGGATCTAGCGGGTGGGGGCCAGGGGTGTGGCTCAGCACCCCACGGTGCGCACGACAGCCCTGCAACAGACTTAGGGGGCCCCAAATGGCAGCAGTGCTGAGGCTGACGAGCCCTGCCTTAGACTGAACCCATCATCCCTCTCTTCCAACCATGGCGGGCTTGGTCTCCCCTTCTCTGAATGATTCCCGTTCACTTCAGCCTATGTGACAAAGCGTGGCGTTCCGTAGAGACTCTCCGGTTATTCCTCCTTCGAGATGTGCAACAATTTTTTCTGTGCACTCATGAGTTCCATAAGAGTCTGTGTCTTTCCCGTGATAACCAGCATAGAAGGCTCCCCAGCATACGTGCTCGGTGAACCTGAACTTGTTGGTTTTGACGGTCTCCCTCTGGGGTTGGAAATCTTACGGTTGGGGAAATTTCATGTCTCTTTCTCTCTCTCTCTCTCTGTGTCTGTGCTGTGTGTGTGTCTGTGCCGTGTGTGTGTGTCTGTGCCGTGTGTGTGTGCGCGTGTGTCTGTGTGTCTGTGCCGTGTGTGTCTGTGTGTCTGTGCGTGCGCGTGTGTCTGTGTGTCTGTGCCGTGTGTGTCTGTGTGTCTGTGCCGTGTGTGTGTGTGCGCGTGTGTCTGTGCTGTGTGTGTCTCTGTGTGTGTGTGTGCGTGTCTGTGTCTCTGTGCTGTGTGTGTGTGTGCGTGTCTGTGTGTCTGTGCCGTGTGTGTGTGTCTGTGCCGTGTCTGTGTGTGTGTGCGTGTCTGTGTGTCTGTGCCGTGTGTGTGTCTGTGTGTGTGTGCATGTCTGTGCCGTGTGTGTGTGTCTGTGTGTCTGTGCTGTGTGTGTCTCTGTGTGTGTGTGTGCGTGTCTGTGTGTCTGTGCTGTGTGTGTCTGTGTGTGTGTGCGTGTCTGTGTGTCTGTGCCGTGTGTGTGTCTGTGTGTGTGTGCGTGTCTGTGCCGTGTGTGTGTGCGTGTCTGTCTGTGCTGTGTGTGTCTCCGTGTGTGTGTGTGTGCGTCTGTGTGTGTGTGCGTGTCTGTGTGTCTGTGCTGTGTGTGTCTCTGTGTGTGTGTGTGTGTGCGTGTCTGTGTGTCTGGGCCGTGTGTGTGTGCGTGTGCGTGTGTGCACATGCGTACTTCTGTCTGCACAGCTGCGAGACCAAAGGCCTGATGGAGATTGAGGCGGGGACTAACAAGACGGATGCCGTCTGTGGTGAGTCTTGGAGAATGGGCCCTGGCAGCAGGCTTGGGGGGCGGGGAGCTCAAAGGGAACTCAGCAGCACACAGAGACAACCCGGGGTGGGGGTGGGGAGAGAGAGAGCAGGTGAAGTGAGAGGAAGAGGCAGTTTTTTGGGGTTGAGGCATCCCAGCTTTACCACTTTCCTGTGGAGCCTGGGTAAGTCACTGCCCCACTCTGAGCCTCAGTGTCTTCATCTGTGAAATGGGATAATAACAGCAGCTCCCTTAGCAGCTCAGGGGAAGTGCCTGGCATGGGTTCTCGCACTTTCGAGGTGCTCCAGCAATGCTCTTCTGCCACCCTGCATTTCAAGCACCAGCACGGTGGGTCACTCACCTGTTCATCTCAGGGCCTCGGCTTTAATTTTGGAACGAAGAGGTTGGCCTACAGCACATATCACAGACTCACATAACTGCAAGTACCAGGCAGGTCAAGTTGTGGAATTGAAAAGTCACGGCTAAGACTAAGACACTCTCTCTTGTTTTTCTTAAGACCCACTTTCCTCTTGGCAGGGCTGGGACTGGAGTGAGGTGAGCGAAACACCTGCCTTGGACACAGTATTAAAGGGGGTGCCGGAAAAATACAGTCATCAAGATAAATAACATTTGATACGTTAAAAAAAAAAGCTAATGTAAAAAAAAGTCCATAATGAACAAAATATCAAAGTTGACATAAAAACGTGATCCAGCCCTGCCTCACTTGCCTCAGCCTAATCCCAGCCCTGGTTCCAATAAAACTTTATTTAAAAAACAGGCAGCCAGGGGTGCCTGGGTGGCTCAGTCAATTAAGCGTCCGGCTCCTGATTTTGGCTCAAGTCATGATCTCAATTTCAGCTCAGGTCATGATCTCAGGGTCTTGAAATCGAGTCCCGCGTTAGGCTCCCCACTCAGTGGAGAGTCTGCCTGAGATTGTCTCCATTTCCCTCTGCCCCTCCCCCCACTCATGCTCTCCCTCTCTCTCCCAAATAAATAAATAAATAAATAAATCTTTAAAAAAAAGAAGAGGCAGCCAGCCTGTAGGCTATAGTTTGTTGATATGATTTTTTAAAACGTGACATTTAAATATTATTTTTCTTGATTACTGAGTTTTTTGGTGTCCCCTTAAATTTTTGTCCTAAGGTGAGTGCTTCACTTGCCTTCCCCTGGTCCCTGCCATGCATCTTTCATTTTCCCATTTAGGATAGAGACTTAGGTCCAAAAATACTTTACTTTTCCCTCCATGCTTCTATAACCAAGGCAACAGTGCAGACATGAATGCTGATGGACCTCAGCATTGGGCAGAGAGTGGGGAGGGATGGGGCATGTGGGTAGCCAGTCCTCAGTTCTAGTGAGGGGTGCCAGGTGGGGCTGCTGGCCTGCTGCGGCTGGATCTTCCAAACTTCTAAGAGAAACCAGATATCCTGATACTAAATATGCCATCTCCCAATTTTAAAAAGTTGGCAAATATTTCAAGAATTCTTTTTTTTTTCAAAGATTTTATTTATTTATTGGACAGAGAGAGACACAGCAAGAGAGGGAACACTAGTGGGGGTTGGTGTGAGAGAGGGAGAAGCAGGCTTCCCGCTGAGCAGGGAGCCTGATGTGGGGCTGGATCCCAGGACCCTGAGATCATGACCCGAGCTGAAGGCAGACGCTTAACGACTGAGCCACCCAGGCGCCCCTCAAGAATTCTTTTTTAATGTGTTGGTCACACTAAGCACATCTGGCCACATTCTCCTAGGGCCACTTGTTTGAATCCTTGGATTTTATTTTTTTATTTTTATTTTTTTAAAGAATTTATTTATTTATTTGACAGAGAGAGACAGCCAGTGCAAGAGGGAACACAAGCAGGGAAAGTGGGAGAGGAAGAAGCAGGCTCCCAGTGGAGCATGGAGCCCGATGTGGGGCTCGATCCCAGAACACTGGGATCACGCCCTGGGCCGAAGGCAGACGCTTAATGACTGAGCCACCCAGGTGCCCCAGAATCCTTGGATTTTAGATGAGCTCAGCCATTGAAGGATTTTAGAGTCCAGCAAGGTGCAGCAGCCTTAGGCATGGGGGTAGGGGGGTGCCGCTGGTGGGGAGCCGTCATTGAAGTCTTGATTTCTCCAGGTTCCCCACCTCGGATAAGAGCCTTGGTGGTGATCCCCATCACGATGGGGATCCTGCTTGCTGTCCTGTTGGTGTCTGCCTGTATCAGTGAGTGCCCAGGTGGGGAGGCGATGAGGGAAGGAGGGAGGGAGGAGAAGGTATAGATGTGACCACCTGTTTCCTGATCTGGCTTCACCAACTCCCAATCCCTTTTTTTTCCCTCTCTCTCTAGGAAAGGTGGCCAAGGAGCCAGAGAATAAGGTAGGTCAGCCCCGGGGACCGGCTCAGGGTTTTGGCAAACTGGAGAGAAAGCCTGACTCACTGTTGACTGTCTGGCAGGAAAACCGATTCAAGGTCTACCCCTGTGGTGGGCGGGAAGGCAGCAGAAGCAGCTCCTCTCACCCCCAGTGCTGGGCTGCGGGGAGGGCTCTTCCCGTTCACTCCCTGGCACCACCCACCTCTGTCCTCTCAGGGACCCCCTCCCCGCAGAGCAGCCCTGGCATCCTTGGCAAGATCTGATGTTTCCTGGCATTTAGTACCTGGGGAACCATGTCTCTGGGGCCTTGGTGCCAGGTCACTGGGTGGGGGCTGGAGGGCGGCTCCTTGGATCTGAAAGCTTCTTGACACTCTCTGTGTGGCCAGCAGGGGGCAGGAGGCACCCATGGAATCAGCACCGACCCTGCCTTTGGGAAAGGGGAAGGGGCTTGTGTTTGGGGGAGGGGTGTCCTTCTGAGGGAAGGGCTACTCGGAGGTGTAGTGTTGCTGCGGGGGCGGGGGGTGTAACCTCACACCTTGGCTCCCCTAAGGTTATGTGTCAGGACCCCGTGGAGGACCCCGTGGAGGACCTGGAGGACTTTCCTGTCCCACCCCCCTCCATTGCTCCGGTGCAGGAGACCTTGCACGGGTGCCAGCCAGTCACGCAGGAGGACGGCAAAGAGAGCCGCATCTCTGTGCAGGAGAAAGTATGAGGCATGCGTGCCCAGGAGTGTGGCAGCCTGGGCAACCGGGCGCAGGCTGGAGAGCCTGGAGCTGCTGGGGCTGCTGCTGGGCACCAGGCGACGGGGCACACCCTGCCCGCACCCCTGCGTTGCAGAAACCAAGAACCTTCCACCGCAGCCCTGGAGCCCAGTGCATCTCCCAACTTGCTTTTAAAGACGGAGGCGAAACTTTTTGGCGGCCCTACAGTGATAGCCATCCACCAAACCGTCCAGCCCAGCAGTTCAGGGCCCAGAGATGGACCATGGTGGTTTCTACAAGCCCGGGCAGACCTATATGCGAATAGCCATTGCGGCCTTGTTTGTGATGTTTGTGACAGTGGACGACTAGAAGCCACTTAACTGTCCATTAGCAGGGGAGTGACTAAATAAAATTGTAATATATTTATACAACAGGATCCCAAAATTGTAATATATTTATACAACAGGATCTCAAAAACACTTGTGGAAAAAAAAAACAGGTTGCAGAATGATGGGTATGGAAACATCTTTTTTTTTTTTTAAGGATTTTATTTATTTATTTGACAGAGAGAGAGACAGCCAGCCAGAAAGGGAACACAGGCAGGGGGAGTGGGAGAGGAAGAAGCAGGCTCCCAGTGGAGGAGCCTGATGTGGGGCTCGATCCCAGGACTCTGGGATCACGCCCTGAGCCGAAGGCAGACGCTTAATGACTGAGCCACCCAGGCGCCCCTGGAAACATCTTAAAAAGATACCCCCAAACACATACCCCCAAGCACATACCCCCAAACAATATGATATGTCATCTACGGATACACGTATAAACATACCAGTGTATATGTAGATATGACAGGTGTTCTGGAAGGATACACAGAAAACACACATCTTCAAGAGTTGCCATGTCTGGGTTGGGAAAGAAGGGTTGGAGAGGGGGTAAACGAAGATTTGACTTCTTTTCCCCAAAAGAAGAGTGAGTTCATATCATGCTTATGTAATTAAAAAAGACATCAAACATATATAAAGGAAAATGGGGGTGGAAATGCTGGGTGACATGAGCTGTTTAACTTGCGGCCAGGCTCGCAGAATTAGGGCACTTTCTGTGGGATAAGAAGGAGGTCCCCAGGCTGCTGCCCTTCCCGGTTGCCATGTGTACTCACATTTGGCATTGTGTTTGCAAAGCACTCTCCTCATTTTATTCATGTTCATAAAAAACAGCCTTGAGGGCAGGCAGGGTCCAGATCCCTCCCTTTTTAACAGAGGTGAAAATAGGAGCCCAGAGAGGTGAAGGGACTTGGCTGTGGTCACACAGCAATTCTCAGTGGTGTCACTCAGAGCTCGCCACTCTTGGTCCTGTGGGGCTTCTTCCAGATCTTCCTGCTCTCTGGAGCCTACATCTATCGCTCCTTCCTGGGGAGCTCCTGGGCCTCCCACTTCCTTCTGACCTCCCAACTGCTACAGGAGCTGCAGCTTCTTGGTCAGATGGTGCCCCCTTCCCCCCCCCCCCCCCAGCAGTATCTTAGGATAAAAATAAACCATCCTGTTCTCTTTTCCTGCTGTGCCAACTGAGGGGGAGCCTAGCCAGGAGGAGCAGCAGATGGAGTGGGAGCAGAGGGGAAGGGAGGGGAGGGGAGGGAAGGGAGGGGAGGAAGGTTGTAGGACAAGGAGAGGGAAGAGCCAAGCAAAGCCCCTGCACAAAGATTCATGGTGAGGATGAGAGCAGGCTGGTTCAACCCAGGGATCTCAACCCTTCCCCCAGCAAGAAGCAGCTTTGGATTTCCTCGGTGTGTCCTGCTGGCTGGAGGGTGGGGGTGGAGAGGGCTTGCCCTGGATGGAGACAGAGGGCAGCTGCGAGCCAAGAGAAGGGCACCTGGCTTGGCAGGCTTCCCAGAAGAGCTTTAAGAACCATTTGGATGCACCAGGTGGAGACGTTTGGTTTAGAAAGCAGAACAAAGTGGTGGTTGTGGAGTGGAGGGGGAGGGGAGCTTTGGGACCGCACCCTTCCCCACTACTTAAAGTCCAAATCCTAGTGACACTTCTGTGCAGGGCAGTATGGTGGAAAGAGGCAAAAGACCTTCCTCTGTCACCTTTTGTCTGTGTGACCTTGGGTGTGTCATTTTCATCTCTGAGCAGCTCAGTTTTCTCACCTGGCAAATACAGACCATACCCGATACCAGTACTAGGTGGTATTGAGTCTTCCTTGTGTTCTCCTGGGTCAGAGGTTCTCAATCTCAAGCATGGGTCAGAACCACGTATCAGACTTACCAAAGATTGCTGGGCCCCACGGCCAGTGTTTGATTGAGTAGGTCTGGGATGGAGCTCAGCCATTTGCATTTTTAACAAGTTCCCTGAATGATGCTGATGCTGCTGGCCCAGAGACCTCACTTTAAGAACTGCCCTCCCTCGGCATTCATATTTCCAGATAAGCATGTGGTTTCCTATTACAAGCACTTGGGATCGATTGCCTTGGGGCTTTCCCTGGTCTCAAAAGCACACTTGGTGCCGGTGTGTGGAGGGTCAGCTGTACCCTGGAGAGTTACTGCCCCAGAATACTCTCAACCAAATAGGAATGAGAGCTGGTGGATAGATGCCCCAGCCTCCTTGCCCTTGGGAGGGACAGATCTGAAGGGCGGTGTAGGTTTTCCTAGGTTTCTGAGCGGGATCGAGCCCCAGGTGCCCCGCTGCCACTGGCTTCCTTCCCTCCCCTGTCTTCCCCACCCCCTATTTCCACACTGGTGCTTCTCGAGTTCAATCCCCCCCTCCCAATAAACTTACCTGCATTCTTTCCTTATCACAGAGTTGGTTTCTGGGAGGGGCTCCCCCCAGAGTCCGTGGAACTCATGCATGAGAAGGTACAAGTATATCTATCTCAGCGTCCCTGATAAAGGGACGGGGTTCTTGGCAGCTGTAGCCAGTTCTGGGTTCTAAATGGAACTCAGCCAGAAACTTTCTGTGTGACCTTGGGAATGTTACTCTCTGGTTCTGGAAATTTTCCCTCCCGATGTGTGATGAAGGGCTGGTGCCCTAGGAGTTCTAAGGGTCCCGCCAATTCTAAAAATAAGTGAAGATCATCAACCCTCTGTAGGAGTCGCTCTGCCCTGTGGTTGGAGAGGAGGGGGTGGGTGGGTGTGAGGCCTGCATCAGCCAGTAGGTGGCGCCAACGTAACGTGCGAAGACCCTGGCCGCTGGTTTTTGCGGACTTTGAAGCTACATCCCACCCTCACTTTGGAGAAGAGGACTTTCCTCTCTGGGGCCCGCTAGGCTTGAGCCTCCTGCTACCTGTACTCTGTATCTTCCTCCATTTCTGGCCGTTCAGAGGCCATCCTCTTCCCTGCCTCCTTCCTTGGACAGGCATCAACTGCACTTCTACTGCGGCCTCATCCGGGGCTAGAGCTGTGCACAGAGTTGCTGAGAGTGCTCACAGATCGAGAGCTTGCTATGTGCTCGGCACAGTGCTAAGAACTTCCTGCTCGATGTCTTAGTCCAGAGGACCACCGTCCATAATGCGCAGTCTTATAACACCCATTTTACAGATGAGGCTCAGAGGCTGAATGACTTGCCAAGGTCTGAGGGGTAGAACCAGGATTTGGGCCTACCTAGGCTGACCCTCAGCCTGGGGATTTTGCCCCGCCATGGAGCAGGGAAACAGGTACATGTCATTTCAGGGCCGTTAAGGGACAGCGTGTCTGTCCACCGCAGGGGGAAAGCCCAGCTAACCTCCAGGGCAGGGGTTGCAAAGTCCCCTGCGCAGGAGACAGAGTGAGGCGGACCCCGTGGGGGCAGGAAGAGTCAGGAAGGCAGAGCCTGCGACAAAGTGGGCAGGCTCTGCCTATCTTTGCGAGGGGGGCAGTGTCGATCAGTCCCTTTCCATGTTGCCCTGCAGGAATGGGAGCTGGATATGGCTTCGCATCTAGATTTCCATGTGAAATCTCCCAATGTTGAAATGCTACTAATTCCAAGAAGTTAAAGGTAAGAACCCAAGAAAGCATGTCATCGAGGGTTGGAATTGAAAGAGACTGGGAACGTCATTGTGTCTGATCCTTTTGTTTTCTATGTACGGAAACTGAGGCCCTGGGAAGGTCCAGAACTGAGTTAGGCTGAGTGTCAGAGGCAGGCTGTCTCCTTCGCCTGCATCCCAGCCTGGAGGCAGGAGAGAGCTCCTGGGGGCCCACATCTAAGGTATGAAGAGCTCTAGGACTGAGGAAATTGCCTTGGGACTGAGGTGGAGCTGGGTGTCTGTGTCCTTTTCATTCTGTGATACCCCGCTTCCTGCCCCCGCTGCCAGCCCACCTCCCCCCCAGGCAGGCACAAACCCTCCCCTGCAGACTGCAGGGCTTGCGGCGGATTCCTTGGGCAGCAGAAGTTATTAAAGACTCTGCCCCGAAGGATTTCTCTCCCCCAGAGTGATTCTGGAACAGAAAATTAAAAATCCACCGGCAGGGGTGGGGAGATACAGTTTTAATCTGTAAAAAAAAGGAAAAAAAAACCCAGCAACCATGCTGTGGTCCTGGGGACTGGGGGCTGGCGGAAGCTCAGGGGAAGCCTCCTCTGGGGCCCTGCAGCACTGTTAAGGGGGGGGGGCTCTGGGAGGGGCTCAGCTCAGCAAGGTCAGTGAGCAGCTTCTGCCCAGACAGATGGGGCCAGTGGGCGGGGAAAGCTTCTTCATTCCTGTCCCCCTTCCTATCCCTGGGCTCTCTGCCTCTCTCCCTGCAGACCTGCACGTCCTGCTGGGCCTTGATGCCCAGCGACTTCCCTGCGGCTGCCTCCCTCCAGGACTCCGCCCACCCCACCCGCAGTCTCTGCCCATCCCTCCACCCACCTCCCTGCGGTCAGCCTGCTCCCTTCCCACCCACCTCCTTCCTTCTCCAGGCAATTCCATCTCCCCTGTTCTCTTTCAAACAAGTGGTATTTTGGCTAATTATGAAAATCATACCTGTGCATTGCACCGCCCCCATCTAAGCAATAAACAGGAAAATAAGACCACCTGTAAGCCTCCCCACCAGCCCCGCCGACTACGAGTTACAGGTCCTTCCAGACTTGTTTTCTGTGCCCAAAATATTTTTTTAACGTGGGCTATTATTACATACACTGTGTTGTAAGCAGCCTTCTTTGCCTGGCACTATACGGTGGGCGTCTCTCCATGCCGATAACTGTAGATCGACAACATACTTTTTAAGCGCTGCATAGGGTTCCATGTAGGGCTGAACCTGCTTCAGGTAAGGACTCCATACAGATGGACACCTGCGTGGCTTCTCTCTTTCCCTTCATGCTTCCTCTCTTTCTCTCTGCCCCTCCTCTCCTGCCTTCACCCCCAGGGTTCCAGCCTCCTTTCTCACCTCCTGCCTCCTGTTCCCTCCAAGCCCTCACTCGGTGGAGGGGTGGGGGGTCACCGGTGTTTAACACCCGCTCCCCTGTGTCAGACAGGCACTGGCTCATTAGTGCGCCTGTCCCCCCAAGTGAGGCAGGCAGGAGCCACAGTGGCAGCGAGAGGCCTAATTGAATGTAACTAATTATTCACTCCTTTAAATGGGCCTGGGAGGGACAGAATTACTCACTCTGAACTGGGGAGACAGGGAACTGGCCGGCTGGCAAACAAATCCTGGAGCCTGCGGAGCCAGTTCTCCGTGGAATACTAATTAGTCAGGAACCACGGGATCCAACCGGGAACTGAGCGCCTCTCCTGTCCCCCTCCCACCTGGGAAGCTGGGGTCCGAGGACGATCCTTGGGTGAATCCGACAGGAGGCCTGGGCCTTCCTGGACCCCAGGGAAGGGTTAAGGTGGGGAGGAGGGCCTGGGAAATGAAATTCCGGGGCGAAGCAGGCGGGGTGGGGGGTGTTAATGTGTAATGTGGAGAGAGGCAGGAGAGCATAGCAGGTGGGGCGTGCAGGGGATGGGCTAGGCGGCAGGGAACCTCAGTCCCACCCAGAGCTGCGGGGACCCACTGGTTCCCAGGTCCTAACCCCTAGAGTGACCCAGGCCTCATCCCTGACCAACTACAGAATATGTCCATGGGCTGGGGGCGTGTGATGCTCCTTCAGGCATTGGTAATTTTTAAGAGCTTCCTGGTGATGCTAACAGTCCCCCTGGGACTGAAAACCAATGGCTTTGGCCTTAGTTCCCTATTGGAAACTCTGCTCCAAATTTTTTGCCGTTTGTGGCTTCCCTTCCTCCACTCACTTCTGTCCTCTCATCCTGCCCCTCCCATATGACCTCCAAGCCCTAGCCTTCCCTGTCACCCAGGAGCATGAAGGATGGGGGCAGGAGAGGCTGTGTGGCTTGGACTGATAAAGGTGACTTGGGTGGGAGAGGGAGGAGAGGGAACAGAGCCTGAACGTGGCCCCAGGGGGCTCTGAGCTGTGCCATTCTGGGCCATTCCTGGAGATCAGAGGTGAGAGGTCAGTTAGGAATTGTGCAGAAATGGAAAGAGGGGTGAATAAGGCTCCGGAGAGATGTAGAAAGAAGGTAGAGGCGAGCGTGCGTGCACACACGTGCGTGCATGCATGGGGGGGCATGGTAATCATGATTCTGCCTACCGCTTATGTGCCAGGCACTTCCCACACAGCACCTCATTTGATCCTAACAACAACCCTTGGAGGGAATATGGTTTATCCTTACAGCTGAACAAGGTGAAGCTCAGAGAGGTTGAGTTAGGGGTCCAAGGGAACACAGGACAGCCAGTATCCAATTTCTGGCTCTCCTAGATTCTGAGTCCCATACTCCTTTCTCCTACGCTGCTCCGATTTTGTTCCTGCGTTTGTAATCTCTTTCTAGCAGGTGTTGGTGTGGGCGTGCTACTATTCTGTGTGTGTGTGCATGCTTGTTAAATGTGTGTGTGCATGTGCTCTCCCTCCTGAAAGGGGCTAGCTTTCCACAAGCCTCCCACTCCCTCCCAGCACAGTGCCTCCTGCTGACCAGCGAGAGCAGGAAGGAGGGGGCAGCCGCCCCTGCTGCTTCTTGCCCCCTCTTTCCTCTGCCAGCTCAGTGCCCGCTCAGCAGGAGGAAGCCTCCCCTTGTGGTGGGGGGTGGGGGAGGCTGGAGAGGGGTGGAAGGAGGCAGGTCATCCTGCCAATCAAGTGACAAATAGCCTTGTTTGTAACAAAGGTGGAGAGAGAACCCCACTGTTTCTAGGGCAGGGAAATTCCCCCTTTCCTATGCTTTCCTGCCATACTCCCCCTCCCAGGTGGCAGGGAGAGATGGACAGCAGTCACATTCACCCCTTCATCCACCCCCCACCAAATGCGGGACACTTCACAGGGGCGTCATAGAGGGGCAGCGAATTTATGAGCCCAACACAGATTCCCCAATCACCTTGCCGGGCAATCCATCTTTCCAGAGCCAGGGACGAAATGAAATTATCGTGAAATAAATCTGTATAGATGATGGAGGTACTGGTGGGGGCGGGGGAGGCCACGAGTGTGAGTGGCAGAGGAAGCTGGGGCTCAGGTGGGGGGCCATTGCTACTCCTCCTTGCCTGAGACCCAGAGAGAGGACTCTGCTGACTTTCCTCCCTTTCAGAGCTTCTGCTGGGGGGCTGGGTTCCATTTATGCCTCCGACTCTTCCTTGAAGCCCCCTGCCTAGTAAGACTCTTATCTGTGGGGCTGGATGCAGGACCCTCGGGCTTGTGATTGGGTCTGAGTCAGCCAGGCTTCCAGACTCCCAGAGTCAGAGAGAAGGGCAAGACAAACCGAACTGGGCAGCGGGGCCAGGGGAGGGGAAGGGAGGGATTGGGTCCAGAGTGAGGGGGTGGGAGGAACAGAGTCAGGGGCAGGCCCCTGGTCCTGGGTAACCCTCCACATCTTCAGTTTTTCACGTGCATGGAGGCATTAGCTCCTGAATTTCTGGGAAGGAGGGGAGAGCCCGGGAAGGGACCAGTGGGCTGGGACTACTTGGAGAGCTCGGGGCAGCACCCGATGGACAACATGGTAGAAGTGGTTCAGTTATTTTAACGTCCTCTACAGCAAGACTGGTGTGTTTCAGTTGAAAGACAGACTTGGAAAGGGCAAGGGTTGGGGTGGTGGATCCCAAAGGCCCTGGGGCCCCCTCTCCCTCCCTTTTGGCCTGCCATGTCTGGGGCCCCTCTGCAAAGACCCTGTATGACCCCTCGGCTTCAGGCCAGGTGAATCAGGGGGATGGGCCTGGTGCCGAAGGGCACAAGGGGACTCGCCAAGCCCAGAGTGCCAGAGCCTTCCTGCCTCCCCCTCCCAGCTCCCGGGGGACCCCCGTCCACCCTGAGCACTGAGCTGGAAGTGGATGCAGCCAGCCGGCTGGGATGCAATCATTCGCCTTCTGAGCAAGGCCAGCCCCAGCCAGAGGGAAACAATGAGGGCTGAGGCCCTGCTGGGGTCACTGGGCAGGACAGGCTGTCCCCACCTTGGCCGGGTCTTGCCCTGGGACCCCCTTCGCCTCCTCTTCCCAGGAACACTTTGGGGGATGATGAGAGCCAGACAGCCAGACCATCAGCACTACGGATGTTGCAGGCTTGGTGGGGGGCTGGTTGTGAGTGCAGCCCTGAGGTACACGGTAGTGAGGGGGGTGGCAGCCAGACACTCGCTGGCTCTGGAAATGAGATTTGCCTTGTTATCTGTGCTCGCTCAGGCTGAGGGCCTTGGGCATTTACTAACCCATCCACAGAGTTAAGAAGTGAGGAGAGGCCAGAAGCAGAAGGGTGGGGGGAGCCAAAGTAGGCTGCAATGGATAGGATACCTGCTGGAGTGTGTGTGTGTGTGTGTGTGTGTGTGTGTGCATGCGTGTGCACCTGGGTGGTATGTTTTTGTCTCCTAAAGTGTGTATTGTCCTGGTTCGTGTGCATGTCCTTTAACAGAACGTGTGTAAGTGCTTTGCTTCCTGCCACGTGTGTTGGTATTTCTCTTTAGTGCGTGTGCGTACGGCCACACACTCCTGGTGCTTTTGTTTGTCCACACACCCTCACACTCCAGCCCCCTCAGAGGCCTACAGGCCCCGACATAGCCTAAGGGACAGAGCCAGGTGGGCTGGGCACCCAGAGGGCGGGCTGGGGTGAGCTGGGCCCTGGAGGTGGCACCGGCCTGGCAGGGAACAAAGGGGCAATCAGAGGAGAGGCCACAGGAGAGTGGAGAGTGCCGGCTGATTGAGGAAGGGGAATTAGTGAGGAGCCTTGGGGGGGGGGGGCCCTGCAGGGGGTGGGGGGCCCTGGCGTCTTGATTAGAGAGCAGGTGCAGCTGGGCTCACCGGAGCCACAGGAGGGCAGGCAGCCTGGGGACAGAGGGGGAAGTCCAGGGATGGGACGGCGACAGCCTGAAGCAGGACCTGAGGCTGAGGAGCCGGACTGGAGACCTCCAGGGGAGGAGCTAGGGGGAGTCTGTACAGAGCAGACATCACCATCACCCCCGCAGCTCCCTCCTACCCAGAGCTCACAGTGGGCCAGGCCACAGGCCAAGTATCTGTCCTGTCATCCTTACAACATGGAGGTGGGCTCTGTCATTAGCCAGCTTCCCAAGTGAGGGAATGGATGCCCAGGGACGTGAGGGGACTTGCCTAAGGTGGCACAGCTACTAATCCAGGTGACCTTGATTTTAGGGCCCCCCTTTGAACCTTTATGTCACCGTGCCACCCCCTTGCCTTTTGCTGTATCACCTGTAGGGAGAAGTTATAGGGGGCAGATTGCAGGGACAGAAAAAGGGAGATTTAGGAATCAACCTGCCCAGCAAAGCAGACTGACTGGAAGGTGGTGAGATGCCCATCACCGGAGGTAGGCAAGGAGTGACTCACTGACAAAGGGCTCCTGGCGGGGTAGGACACTGGGTCCCATTTCCTCTGTCACTGTAATATAGACTTGAGTCAGAACTCCTGGATTTGCATCCCAGCTCCACTCACTTACTGTGTGACCTTGGGCAACTTGCAGTCCTCTCTGTGCTTCCGTTTTCTCCTGTGTAAAATGGAGGGGTGTGAGGATTGAATGGGTAATGCTTGTAAAGTGCTTAGAACAGTGCCTGGCACATAGTAAGTGCTCAATAAACTCTAGCATGGTAGAGTTTGGGGCAGAGTGGGAATGGATGGGTGGCTGTGGAGGGCCGGAGAGAGCAGGGGGAGGGATGGGACTTGAGATGAACAGAAAGCAAAATGGAAATGCAGGTGTCGGCTCTGAGTTTGGGTGCAGGTGACCCCCTGAACATCTCTAGGCTTACTCTCCTCTGCTTTAGTCCAGACCTCACATCTTCCACTGGGGCCGGGGTTCCTCCTTCCTTCCTTCTCTTCCTGCCTGGTCTCTCCTCCTCCAGTCCATTCTCCACCCTCATTAATTGACCCCATCACTGCCCTCATCCACAGCCTCCCAGGACTCCCCTTTGCCCATAGAAGTGGTTCTCCAAGGGCGCCAGGAGAACCCGGGAAGTTACGGGATCATATTAGGTGGTATCTGATCTGGGTCCCTTGGGAACTCCCCAGTTCTCTTCCAATGCTAGAGAGGGCATCTTGGGTTGGGGGCGGTTTGTCTTTCACACCTCTTGCCACAGAGAGATCAGACTCGGACTCGGAGCCATGAGCAAACCAGTATATTGGGTTAGAACTCAATAATGCAATGTGTTTCAAAGCTCAATTTTTCCAACCATTTCCTTCTTCTCAAAACACTGTCTCCTCGGGCCTCCTCACTCCATCGTTTCTTGTTTGTTTCCTCTTCACTCACTGGCTACTCCTCCCCAGTCTCCTGTTTTGGTTTTCCTTCTGCAGCTGGCCCTCCAGAGCTGGCGTACCAGGGGGTTCTGAACTCTATCCAGTCCCGTGGCCTTGAACACCACCCGTGACTCCCAGATGCAGCTCTCCAGACCCAGAAATTTCTGGCTGCCTTCTTGACATCTCTGCTTGGATGTCAACAGGTATCTCTACCTGGAAGCCCAAAACAGAGCCTGGAGTTACCCCATAGCTCTGCCTCCCGTCTTGCCGGCCGTTGCAGTACATGTCAGAGCACCCAACAGTTATCCTTGATTGCTCTCTTGCTTGCCTGCCCCATGGAATCCATCAGCCACGCCTGTCAACTTCACCTGCGAAACATATCCTGAAATAGCCACTTCTCTTTATTGCTTCTGGCCCTGGCCTCAGCCATCATCACCCCTCACCTGCACCTTGGAGTAACCTCAGCTCTGGTCCTGCTGCTTCTATCTTGCAACCCAACAATCCACCACACAGTAGCCGGGGTGGCTTTTAATCAGATTATGGCGCTCCATTGCTTAAAAGTCTCAAAGGGCATTTTCTGTGCTTACAACAATTCCAAGCTCTTCGCTGGGGTTTATAAGGTCTGTGTGATGGGGGCCTTTTTGTCTGTTTCCCCCTCTTCGTCCCCGTGTTCCAGTCTGTTCCAGTCACGCTCAGCTCAGTTCCGCCTTATTTTCTCTGTCCAGAATTCTCTCCCCTGATCCTTGCATGCCTCATGCCTTCTCTTCCTTCAGCTGTCTGCTTGAGGGCCACCTCCTCAGAAGCTCCTTTCCTGATCATCCAGTGGCAAAATCACCCCTAGACACAACCATAGATGCCTCTTCTCTGCAGGGCAGGACATTTTTATTTATTTCCTTTGTTTGGTTTTTGCTTTTCCCCATATCATTATAAACCAGGAAGTTGAAGTAGGATCTTCCCCTGTCTGGTTCATTGCTGTATTCCCCAGTGTCCAGAATGGTGCCTAGGTCATCACAGATGATTAATGTTTATTGATTGAATGAATGAATTACATTTATTTTTAGAGTCGCCTTTGATTTACGACATCTGTTACTGTTTTTCTCCATTTTAGATAGTGACAAACTTTCCTTTGAAGATAAAACAAAAAAGATCTGATAAAAGACTTGTATGCAAAGTACATAAAGAACTCTCACAACTCAACCATAAGGGACAAACAACACAATTTAAAGTTGGGCAAAGGACTTAAATAGACGTGTCTCCAAAGACGACATACAAATGGCCAATAAGCACATGAAAAGGTGCTTAACATCATGAATCATCAGGGAGATGCAAGTCAGACCACAATGAGCCACCACTTCACACCCGTTAGGATTTAGCTACAGGATGTGGCTCAAATGAAAAGGACAGACAACTGCAAGTGTAAGCAAGGATGGAGAAACACTGGAATGCTCAGACATTGCCGGTGAATTGTAAAATGGCATAGTCACTTTGGAAGGAGTCGGGCAGTTCCTCTTCCTCAACAGGTCACACGTGGGACTACGGTATGACCCAGCAATTCCACGCCTCGGAGATGTATACCCAAGAGAACCGAACACACCTCCGTGCACAAAACTTGTACGGGAGTGTTGCTAGCAGTGCTAGTCGAAATAGCCAAGAGGTGGAAACAACTCAAATCCATCAACTGATGACTGGATGAACAAAGCGTGGTAGACCCAGACACTGGAATATTAGGCAGCAGTGGAAAGGGAGGAAGTCCCGATGCGTACTACAGCGTGGATGTATCTGTAAACCAGTTTGCTAATTGAAAAGAGCCCGTCGTAAAAGGCCACACATCGTATGACTCCGTGCGTATGAAATATCCAGAACAGGCAAACCCATAGACACGGAAAACAGGTTAGTGGTTGCTGGGGGCTGCGGAGGCCCGGGACGGGGAGTGGAATGGGGAGTAACTGATCATGGGTACAGGATTTCTTTTGGGGGTGTTGAAAATGTTCTGGAATTAGATGGGAGGGATATACGACTCTGTGGATATGTGGGAAAACCCTGAATTGTGCACTTTCAAGGGGTGGATTTTAGGGGTGCCTGGGTGGCTCAGTCGGTTAAGCGTCCAATTCTGATTTCAGCTCAGGTCATGAGCTCAGGGTCGTGAGATCAAGTCCCGAGTTGGGCTCTGTGCTCAGCAGGGAGTCTGCTTGTGATTCTCTCTCTCCCTCTCCCTCTGACCCTCTCCCCGCTCACGCTCTCTTTCTAAATAAATAAAATCTTTAAAAAGAAAAAGGGTGGATTTTATCATGTGGATTATATCTCAGTAAAGCTATTATTTAAAAAATAAAGCAAAAAAGTTGACCATTCGAAGAAAAAAGCCAAGAGTAGTACAGAAACACATGGCTCTCTGGCAAAATCATGGAAGAGGAATGTGAGTGATTGAAGTTGGCTTATAGGTTTAATAAGGATAAAGTCTAGACATTTCAGTTTAACATTCAAGGCTTAACTCCGGCTTCGGATGCTGCTCTTCTCCTTAATCCGGCCACATCGGGGTGCTCCCTATTTCTGAAACACAGGATTCCTTCAGGCTGCCTTGTCTTTGCAAATCTTGGCCTCTAGGGGCGCCTGGGTGGCTCAGTTGTTAAGCGTCTGCCTTTGGCTCAGGGTGTGATCCCAGAGTCCTGGGATCGAGTCCCATATCGGGCTCCTCCGCTGGGAGCCTGCTTCTTCCTCTCCCACTCCCCTTGCCTGTGTTCCCTCTCTCCCTGGTTGTCTCTCTGTCAAATAAATAAATAAAATCTTTAAAAAAAAAATCTTGGCCTCTAGCTGGGATGTCCTCTCTCTACGTGGGTGAATTCGGTCCAGTCCATCTTGGTGGGCCAGGTGATCAGGACATGCCGGGCACTGTGCCTGGTGCCGGGGACAGATACATTGCACAGGAGCAGGTCAGACACAGTGCAGACCCTGGGTTGCCTCCCACACAGGACGAGGGAGACAGAGGGGTCTCTGGCAACAGCCAAGCTGGAAGGAGGATCTGGGACGCAGGGAGCGCTGTGGCTGCAGGAATGTGGTGGAAGAAACTGAACATGGCCTGAGGGACCCAGAGGGGACAGAAAGGGACATTTCAGCTGCGGTGTTAGCCAGGCAAACAATAAGGGGAAGAGCGCGGCAGGCCGAGGGAACAACCTGGGGGAGGCCTGAGGACAGAGCGGGTCGGAGGAATCATCAGCAGGTGGAATGTGGCTGCAGGGTAGCCTGGGAAGTGGGGAGTGGCAGGAAACGATCCTCCAGAGAAGGTGGGGCCGTGATCAGGGCCCTTGCAGGCTGTGCTGGAGACTCCGGCCTTCTCGTTTTGGAAGCTCAGATTCCATAGTACACAATGATGGACGATTTTTTCAAATCACTGATCACCCCTCTGCCATTACACGTCCATCTGCTTATTGTCTCTCTGCCTGCTAGAAAGGACGTGGGCTCTGTGCTCTTCACTGCTGGGTCTCCCACAGCCAGAACGGTGTCTGGCTCCTGTAGTCACTCAACAAACACTGAGTGCATGCATTTACGTGCCTGTCTCCTCTGCTTGACTGAGTTATTTAAAGTAAGGGGAGGGATGGATTCATCCCTGTGTTCTTGGGGTCAAGCACAGAGCTTGGCGTATACATGCTGCTTAATAAATATTTAAAGAATAAGTGAATGAATGAATGAATGAATGAATGAATGAATCTCCCCTCACCCCCCATGGGCTACAAATTCCTGAAGGGCAGGGACTACCCAGTTTATATCCCCAGTGCCCAACACATTGCCTGGCAGAGAGCAGACACTCAGGAAAGTTTGTTGAACTAAACAAGAGTCTCCTCCAGGCCTGCAGTGAGAGCTGAAACAGGCATACCACGATATTGGCTCCCAGGCAGGACGGAGAGATGCCCCGCTGGCAGAGGGTCTCAGGACCTGAGGGTCATAGGCGAGCCGACAGGATCAGCCTAGATGTGTGGGGTGGCCAGGGAGGCTAGGAGCCCCAAGGAGGGTCTCCTGGGAAGGAGGAGGCTGGCCGGTTCAGAGACCCTGCCTCTGCCCTTCAGGGCCCTAGCCCCACCCTCCTCTGGAAACTGGCAGGCAGCTCCACCAATGAGGTGTGGGTGCTGCTGGGTGGGGGCGGAGGTGGGGGTGGGATGGGATGGGACAGATGGTAGGAGACAAGGAAACCCCCATGTTCTCCTCCATCTGTTACATTTAATTGACTTCCCGCAGAAAGAAAAAAGATAAACCAGTTGCAAGGATGAAATTGCTAATTAAAAGGCCCTCTGATTAGATAGACAAATATTTACCAATTATGTTTGACCCTGTCTGTCCCCCTTCTGTCTGCGGACTCCCCCATCAGCAGCACTGGCTGCATGACACCCAGCTGGCGGCCCTCCCGCCAATTGTTCTCCTGGGGCTTAGACTGGCTATGGGCAAAACAGGGTGGAAGAGCCGCAAATCCTGGCAAATAGTTGTTCAACAAACACGGTGCCTACTGCACGTTCAGGCCCGGCGCTGGTCCCCAGGGAGCCAGAGCAGGATCTCCATGGACGGTCGTTCAGGTTGTGTGCTGCACAAAGCCTCATCCCCGGGAGAGTGGGGCTCCATTTGTCAACCTGGAACTCCTGATGCCAGAGGAAGGGAACTTTCCTTTCTCTTTCCACAATGGGCCATTAGCTTGGCAAGCCATACTCACGGGATTGTGGTTGCTTTTTCCTAATCCACGCAGACTGGGCTAGTGACAATTCTGGAGAGGTGAATAGAATTCAGTTCCTGATCCAAGGGCTCCTGGGATAATGGGAGAGAAAAATATGCCTATGATGAGTCAATAGTCATTTCACAAATATTTATTGAGTGCCTAATGTTCGGTGAGCACTGTGTTAGGTGCCGGGGAAGAGAGATATGGATAATATACATCTCCTGCCCTCCAGGAGTCCAGATTACTTGAAAGAGATGGATATACAGAGCTGGGTCTGCCCTTCCTTTTTTCCTTTCCTTCCTTCATTCCAAATAATCTTTAGGAATACCTGGGAAATGAGAGTAATAGCTCTGGACTCTCACTGCTCTACCCTGTCCTGGCTGTGTGACCTTGGGCAAATCACCTAACCTCTCTGTGCCTTAGGTTTCCTCTCTGTAAATTGGAGATAATAATGACAGCAGCATCTCAGGGATAATATAGTGATTAAATGAGTTAATGCATGTAACTCATGCCTGACACATAGTAAGTGCTCAATAAAGGTTAATTCTTGTTTTTTTTTTTTTTCTGAGTCTTACTGTGTGTATTATCTGTACACGGAGCTGTACCTGTCCAATTTTCCCTCCCTTTAGAACTCACAGTGTGGAACACACACGGAGAAATCCATTAACGCATACAGGCTCACATGCACTCCGGCTGTGCTGGAAGAAAGCCATGGTGAATGAATGAATCTTAGCTTAGGAGTCTGATGAGGTGAGGTTGTTTTAAGGCCAGGCTGGGGAAATGGAATGATTGCCTGTTCAGGTAGTGAGCTCTCCATCACTGGAGGTATGCCAAAGTGTGAGGTTGCCACAGAGAGGATCCCAGCTGGGTGAGAAAGGCAGGTCAATTCCATCAGGCAGATACTGCTTGGGGCGTGACACTCCCCTCCTGGGACAGTGGGACAAGTTTCCCAGAGCCAGCTGCAGCACTGGGTAATGTCCTAGAAGTCCATTCCACTAGCAAAGGGACAGCCAAGCTTCCTACCACGCATGCCCATTCTCTAGGGCAAGGCACTGAATGGTAGGACCTCAGGCAGAGGCAGGAACGTGGCAGCCTCCAGTTCCTCTGGGGGGGCCAGGTTAGGGTGGGAGAGAGCTGGGATGAGTCAGTCTTGAAGGGGTGACTTGGGAACCCACTCGATAAAATGGGAAGAGAATGGGCCAGACACTATCGGTGTCGAGCCCTGGTTTCCCTTCTCCCATTCCCAAATTACAGAATGCATTGGGCGCTCAGGACATGCCATGCAGGGAGCTAAGCCTGTTGGGTGTAGCATCTCATTTAAATATCATGACAACCCAGGAGGCAGGCATTGCTCTTGTCCCACCCACTTTACAGATGAAGAAGCCGAGGCCCTCAGAAGTAAAGTTGCTCAAGTTCCTCCAGCATGGAAATGACAGAGGCAGGTATCAAATCCAGGCTTGGCTGACACTGAAATTTGGAATGCCAGTAACTGTCCGACTGTCACTCAGTCCCACCAGGCTCTTCAGGATGGCCCCCCACCCCGTGCCACATCCCTAGGAACACTCCCCCACTCCCTGTTCCCCTCCTAGGCTCATACCATGAAAGCCCCATGCAGAGCCTTCTACTCTAGAGGGATATATATTATCTAAATTTGATAAGACAACTTAATTTCACTCCGTGTCTGTTACCGGCGATAAAACCAGGAGACTTTTATGACCCAGCGTCCTCGGCAAGATTGTCAGGAACTTATTATACAAGGTCTAACTGGATTTCTCTCTGCAGATGGCTGGGAGCCATGGGCTAGAACGCAATTCGGCAACACATTTGGGGAAATAAATGCGAAATGCTTGTTCCAGAGACTAAGATAAGGCAGCAGGCCTCTGAGCTTCCCAAGAATAGGATCTGTCTTCTCCGGGCCCCAAAGGGTGCTTTGGGGAGGATTTGCCCTGTGGGAGGAGGAGGGGATGCTGTGTTCTCTCCCTGCCTCATCCCTTGATCTTCCTCACCCCAGGGAAGGAATGTGGAGGCTCCTGAGGCTTGGGGTTCAGAACAGCAGCTCCTGGAGAGTCAGCAGTTTTGGGCAGAGGTGGGGGTGAAGGAGGGGGCCGAATGCATGGTGGAGGGCGAGACCGAAAATAGGAGATTGTGTGCACTGGGAGAGGGGGAAGGAAGAAACAAAAGATGGGGAACCTGGTGGGCCCAGGGATCCACCCAAGACTCACACCTTGCTGCCCCGAGCTGCCTGGCTCCTTCCTGAACACACCTCCAGGGCTGGCACGGACCCCCACGGCAGGGCTCTCCAAAAAGACTCCATCCCTCAGATGTGGGGTTCACATGCTTGGGCTCGCAGATACTCTAAGCTTTTGAGGGTCACTATCAGTGTACCCTAATTCAGAGCTCACTTCAAATTCTGATATGTCCCAGGCTTGGGCTGACAGGCAGACTTGGGGCTCAGCTTAGTCCTGATAATACCAACGTGGATGTGCAGACCCCCAAACTGGGAGCATCACACCAGAGTCAGCCCCGAGTTCAGAGCTCACCCTCCAGCACTAACATCTCCCAACCCCGGGCTTGAATGCAGATCTGGCACAAGTGCGGATTGAGACATCTCCCTAAACTAGACTCCAAACCCTAGCTTGGGCTCCCCCTAGCCTTGGGCTACCACCAGACTCTGAGGGGTCCCCCCAGATCCCCCCAAATAAACTTGTACAGAGCCTTAGGGGTCACTACCGGCTCTGGCTCTCCGAGTGCCCCCCAGGCACAGGGCAATGACGTGGGATGTTGTGGGTCTGTCCTGGCCCTTCCTACCAGGCCAGGGAGGGAGCAGAGGTATTTTCACCTGTCATCCATTTTCTCCCCCTTTAGTGGACTTAGAACTCCATTAAGGGTAGTCTTATCTCACGCTTTTAGCTGTCTCCTGCCTCTTCTTCCATCTGGGATCCTCATCCCAGCTGGGCCCTTCACCTCCCAGGTTTCAGAGGGAGGAAGGTCACATTTACTGAGCATCTGATGTGCCAGGACCTCTCATGTCTGTGGTCTCGTGGAAGCGTCACCGCAACCTTTCCGGCTAGATTTTTATTATCCCCTTCTGCGGATGAGGAAATGGAGGCACAGAGAGGTTAAGTCACTTGTCCAAAGGCACACAGCTCAGAAGGGTGAAAGTTTGTCTCTGCCAGGATCCTGCCCCAAGACTTGGAGAGCGCTCAGGCTTTGGGGCTTGAGGGGGCTGTCACCTACATAGGAGACTGGGCGGGGGTGGGTGGGGGGATGGCTATTGTCATTGAGCCCAAGTTTGTATTATTTCCACACTAGCTAAATGAATTTCTTCCAGGAGACTGGAGGATGGGGTGGGGGAGGGGGCATGGGAGGAGAGAAAACTGCAGGGAGGTCAAGGACACCGGTGGCCCCGGCCAGTCACTGTGGTGGGGGGTGGCAGGAGCTGGCCTTTGCCAGGAGACAGTGATGAATAGGCTGGGTCACAGCCGTGGGGTGCCGAAGTGTTCCTGGGTGTGTGTGTGGAGGGGTGTCAGAAATCACTACCACTCTGGAGAAGCCAGAAGGGGGACTACCCTACCTTGCGCGAAGGCCGGGAAGTGCTTGGGGCGTCTGGACTACCAGTGACCCCTGGCCAGCCCTGCAGCATGCAGCAGGCAGGCTGGAGCCCGCATGTGTCCCCATCCTCAGCTTGGCAAGTTACTGCGGGGACCGGAGAGTGGGGCTGAACGGGAGCCTGGCTGCAGTGGGGAGGAGGTGACGAGGCTCTACCAAGTCCCCACTGGGTGCCGGGCACTCATTTCACCTCTCTGAGCCTCAGTTACACGCAAACAGGTGCAACGCTGCTGACCTTGGGCGTTGCGAGAGTTGGAAGGTATACAGTAAGTGCTCATTCCGAAAATGGTGCTTTATATCATAAAGGGCTTACCATGTCTACACCCTAATAAGCAGGCCCTGGAAATTGCCTCCAACAAGGGTAGAGTCGGAACCCAAATCCCTCAGCTGAGAGTGATTTTATTTTTTTTAAAAAGAGAAACAAGTAATATAATCCTCAAAGGATTTTCCCTCTTGGCTCTAAAGAAAAAAAAAGAAAAGAAAGAAAGAAAGAAGAAAGAAGGAAAAAGAAAAAAAAAGAAAAACTAATATCTTCATTTCCACCCCCCCCTTTTAAGCTAATTTGTGGAAAATTAAAATGGGGAACTCACAGAGGCTGGCATTTTAATTGGATCTTGTCTGGCATCCTCTCTAGGATTCCCTGATTAGCTTCCTCCATTAATTCCTCTGTGCTCTGTTTAGCCAGTTTCCTGCCCTCTGCAGGCCCTGGGTGACTCCCGACATAAAGAAGGGGACTTCAGACTGGGGCCCCAGCTGCCCTGGAGGCTCTGGGGTCAGAGAGGCCCAGGTTGGAATGTTGCCTCTGCCTGGTGATCTGTGCTAGGCCCACATCCTCATCTGGGATTCACCTGGGTGATTTCACTTGGTACATACAATCAATACCTGGTGTTTCCTTCTTCAGCCCCCCTCCAAGATCTGGGGGCCTTCATATGGTGGGGGGGGCATTCCACCTGCCTTTATGCCCTGGGAGCAGAGCTTTCTCCTGCATCCATCAACCATCCAGACTCTGTTAAGAAGATAGTTCACTGTTTTTCCCACTTTCAGGAATTTGGGTAATTAATAATGCAAATGATGTTAGGGCGCCTGGGTGGCTCAGTCGGTTAAGAGTCTGCTTTCGGCTCAGGTCGTGATCCCACACTCCTGGGATCGAGCCCCACATCAGGCTCTTAACTCAGCGGGGAGTCTGTTTCTCCTTCTGCCTCTGCCTGCTGCTTCCCCTGGTGTGCTCTCTCTCTTTGTCAAATAAATAAATAAAATCTTTAAAAAATAAACAAACAAGAAATATATATATAATGAAAATGATGTTTCTGAGTGCTCATGTCCTATCAGGCATGTCACCGGCAGAAGCTTATTTTGTCCTCCTGACAACCCAGAGAGGAAGGGACTATTATCATCTTCCCATTTTATGGATGGAGAAACTGAGGCTCAGGGAGGTTAAGTAATTGCCACGTGGCTAGTGTAAGTGGCAGAGCCAGAATTAGAATTCAGGCGCTTTGGCCCGTGGGACCCCCTTAACCCTGCCTCAGTTTCCCAGTTTTGGACTTAAAGAGTGCGTCTCCTGGCCCAGGGTTTCTGTCCCGTCCCTCTGCAGCTCAGATGGTAGCCCTCAGGAGCCAGCCGCCTCCAGGGCTGGTGAGAGAAGGACCAGGTGGATGAGAGGGACCCCCAGCGCCCTGCACTCCCCCACCCTGCAGGCCCAACCCCCAGGCAGGGCTCCCTCTCTGCCCCGCAGAGCGGGGCTGCAATCAGTGCTAATCAGCTTGGCTAATTACTCAGCCCATGGGGAGGTGAGCAAGCGGAGACGCTAGGAGGGTTCCAGCCCCGCGGCTTGCTCAGTGGGACGCTGGCACAACGCTCTTCCTTTCTGGGTCTGGGTTTCCCTGGCTACATACCGGCGTGGGGGAAGGCAGGAGGTCTTTCACTCTGAAATGCCAGGGAAAGAGCCTAGCCACCTACCTCAGAGAAAGCCAGCCTGGCTGTTTAGCTCCTGACCAGAGGGCTGGCTCAGTCCAGCTGCCTGGTGTGAACCTGGCCCTGCCCTGAGCTGCTGGCGTCATTACTTTAGCCTGGTCTCACTTTTCCCATCCATCAGATGGGAATAAGCTTAAAGTACTGCCATCTGCTTAAAGGTTTTATTTATGTATTTGAGAGGGGGGAGAGGAGCAGAGGGAGAGGGACAAGCAGACTCTGAGCACAGAGCCCCACTCAGGGCTCGATCCCACGACACTGAGATCATGACCCTGGCCGAAACCAAGAGTCAGACACTCGACTGACTGAGCCACCGGGGTGCTGCTGACATCTGCTAAAAATGATTGTTACGAGGATGTAAGACAGTCCTCAGGGTCGTTCCTGACATGTGAGAGCCCAATAAACAGCAGCTCCGGCTAGGGAGCATTTTGCTTGCATCATCTCATTGAATTCCCAGAACAGCACGGCGATGGAGGCATTGTCATAGATGGGGACACTGAGTTTTCAAGGGAAGGATTCCCTTGCTTTGCGGAGCTGGCATCCAAGCCCACTGCTGAAACAGAGAGACAGCTCCCACCCTCTTGGGGCTCAAGTTCCAGCAATTTGAGCCGCCCCCCTCCTAACTCCAGCCCTCCCGGGGAGGGATGCTTCCCCACCCCCCCTTGTAGTGGCTGGGGAGGAAATGAAGGGGGCGTCCCAACAAATGGATATCCTCAGGGTTCGGGTGCCTAATGATCCCCTCCTCATAAACATCTCATGTAAATTTCTTTCATAATTACACTGAAAGCTATCAAACTATCTAATTTAATTTCTTTGTGAAAATAAATAGCAAAAGTGGCCCTCAGTACCGGCATAAATACTTCAGGCAGAACGGTCCGGGATTGCTGCTTGCACAGGCCTGACCGGCCGCAATACACACTTAATAAGTACATATTTATTGGGCCTGTACCCCCCCCCCCCCAGAAGAGGCAAGGATTCCGCTGACTCAGCCAGAAGGAGAGGAAGGCAATTGGGGCCATGGTGGCAATGTGGGAAGGAGGGGAGGGAGCGGAGGGAAAATATGCTGGGTAATTAATTATCCATCTTTGTACATCCATAACTTTTTATTAAACAAATATGCAAATGCTGCGTAACCGGCTGCCTTCGCCTGGGTCTGCCGTGGGGCTGACGGTTAATCTGTGGCCGGGGCTGTGGGGAGGAAGCCTTTTTGCAAAGTGGGTCAGGGCTGGGCCAGCCTCTCCTCTCTCCCTCACTTGCTAGGGCTCCCCTGGTCCACGGGGCCCGCCCGGCATTGTTACTCCGATTTGCTTACCCACGGCAGGTGGATTTTGCCTTCTTTATACTGCTCCCCAGCGTTCCCATCGCTCGCCCCTGCTGCTAGGGCTCAGCACCTGGCACCATCCTCTCTTGCTCTGGCTTCCGTCTACTTCTTCTTCCCCTTGGCTGCTATGCCTCAGCTGTACTGGCCTCCAACCAAACCCGCTCGACCTCAGGACCTTTGCACTAGCTGTTTCTCTGCCTAGAATGCTGTGTTCCCACGGCTAGCTCTTTCTTGTCATTCAGGTTTAAAGTCAATGTGGCTAATGTGGTTACTTCTGCTTTTATGCCACTCTGCTTTTTTCTTTCATGGCATCCGTCACTTTGGTAATTTTCCTTTTTATGTATTAGTTTTGTAAGTTTAATTTTTTATCTCCCACTAGAATGTGACTTCCAGGACAGAACAGCCTTGTGTTATTTATTGCTGTATCTCCAGTGCCTAGAACAGTACATCGCTGGGCTTGCTAAATATACATTACCTGAATGATGGAATAAAGGAAGAGCCTCCTCACTCCCCACCCTGTCCCCAGCCACCCTCTCCCATTGTCCACACCATTGAGGATAGTCTTTGAGGGGCGCCTGGGTGGCTCAGTCGTTAGGCGTCTGCCTACGGCTCAGGGTGTGATCCCAGCATTCTGGGATCGAGTCCCACATCAGGGTCCTCCGCTGGGAGCCTGCTTCTTCCTCTCCCACTCCCCCTGCTTGTGTTCCCTCTCTCACTGGCTGTCTCTCTCTCTGTCAAATAAATAAAATCTAAAAAAAAAAAAAAGAATCACACCTATCTTGTCGGGTTGTTGTGCAGATCAAATGAGTTAGTACTTAGGACAGTGCCTGGTATACAGTAAATACTACCTAAGTGTAGCTATTATCATATTCTCAGCACTCTGGAGATGCTTAGTAAGCACTGAACAGAAGTAAACATGGTAAGAAGAATAGTCACTGTTTATTGCTCTCTGGGCATGAAGTTCCAGCTTCTCAAGATGGCACTCAAGGCCCTTCATGCTTCCTCTGACTTCTGCCAGCTTCGCGGCCGGCGTGCTGGACGCTGTGCTCAGCCTGTCCCATCTCCTCTCATCCTTACAGCATCCCTGTGAGGTAGGGAGTATTTTATATACACGTGGAGACCTGAGCACAGAGAGGTTAAGTAACTTGCCCAAGGTCACACAGCCAGAATGAGATTAAATTAAGTTTCGAATCCAGGAATGTCTGGCTTCTGGTTCAGCCTATCTGCATGTTCTCCGTGCTTCTCACAGGACCGGCATAAAGGAGGCAGTGGCTACATGGTCACTGCAGGGCTGCCTGCCTGCCTGGATGAATATTGCCCCTTCCCCTGCCTCCCATTTGTCAGGCAAAAAAGCAGCAAAAAACTCACCCTTGCCAAGAGACGTGGAGAGCAATGCCTACCCCAGAGGACTGACTGGCCGAGGGGCCTGGGGCATCAGCCCAACGTCCCTGCTCAGTGGCCTGCTTTATAGAGAAGGAGGAGGCACGGGGAGCCAGCGGGGAGAGCTGCCCATTAGCCCTAATTAGCAGCCCGTCTGGAAAAGAGCTTGGGCTGAAATTAAGATGCTGTCAGTTGGTCCCAGCTGGGTCGTAGCGAGAGGCGGCTGTGACACCTCCAGAGCCTGAGCTTGAAACGCTCAGCTGCGAAGACCTCTCTGCCTGATTCCACCTGAACCCAGCGGGCCCCTGGGGAGGCAGCCAGACACTGTCCCGGTCAGGCAATGATCACTGAGAGCCCCTCATACATCGGAGGGCTTACAAAGCCCCTGCCACCTGATGATCTCCTCCCATAGCGCTGGGAGATGGCACCTTTGTACCCATTTTGCAGAACAAGAAACAGAGGCCCTGAGAGTTTTAATGATATGCCCAAGGCCACACAGCTAGGAAGAGGCAGAGTTTCAGGGGACTCTTGAGCCTGTGCTGGTCCAAGGCTGGGGGTGGATGGCAAGGAGAGGCCCAGAAAGATGCTGACTGGGGCTTGGGTGGGGGTAGTCATCAGGAGGACAGGGGACCGTACCTGGGCTCCAAGCCACTCTCTTTGACTGCATCCCCTCCTCCCATGCCAGGGCAGGGCACAGGTCCTTGTGCCACCCCCTTTGGGGGGAGAGACAAGTAATGTGAGTAGCAGAGGTGGGCTGGGTTTGGGGCTTGGGAGGGTGGGGAAGAAGGGGTGGAAGAGCATGAAAATCAAGCATCAAGAAAGATCCAGCCTGCCTCCAAATCTCCACTTCCTCTTTTAAGGCACTAAGAATAAACCAGGATTTAAAATCAAACTAAAAAAAAAAAAATCACAAAATCCCTAAAGCTGCCTTCCAAGAAATAGATGGCCGTGATTTGTGCAGCAGATGCGCGGCGGGCAAGCCCTGCTGGACAGCGGGCTGGGCTGTGTGGCGGAGCTGGGCCACCCTGTGTTGTCGGTATTGTTATTCATAATAATAACAGGTAACGTGTGGAAGGCTTCGCGTGGGCTAATACTTGCTGAGTGCTTTGTAAAGAGGAATGTTTTTCCCCTTCGCCATGAACTTTATGAGGGTGGGTATGTATCTGTCCTTTCTTTCCTTTTTTGTAGTTGAAAAAACCAGGTCCAGGGGGTAAAGACACTTGTCCTCGTGCAAGTGAGGAAGAGGAGTGAGATTTCAGGTCCAAACTGGGCAGCGTCCAGAAATTTGTGTGTGTCTTGGCTACGTGAGATGGAAGCACCCTGTCAGCTCTGAGGGGGGCCGCGATTTCACCCGGAAGAATGACTTCGATCTTTTCCTCTGAATAATAGGTTTTGAAAGCGGACAGAAGGGAACAGGATCACGGCTGCCCAGGAAGCATGCGGTGGGCCTTCCTGGAGGGGAGGCTGGGGACTCACAGGGGACCTGTACCTGACCCATCGCAGACCTTGACCCTGACCGATTTCCCCTGAACCTGGGACCTCCTCAATCTTCCCCGATCTAGACTAGGGCTTCGCAAACTACCACTTGTGACTGGTCCCTGTCTGTCCTTGTCAAGAAAGGTCTACTGGAGCACAGCCACCCCCCCCCCCCTCATCGTTTGTGGCTGCATTCACACTACAATGGCACAGATGAGTGGTTATCAGATACAACATGGCTCCGGAAGAGGAAAATGTTTATTATCTGATCTGGCCCTTTACAGAAAAGGTTTGCCAACCCTCATCCTAGACAATATAATCATCCCCTTTTAGAGCTCAGAATTTTAGACTATCAGAGCTGAAAGCATCTGTAGAGGATATTCGGTCCAACTGAGGCACAGAGTGGGGCAGGGATTCACCCAAAGACACACAGCCAATAGTGAAAGAATCAAGGCAAGCGAGAACCCTCCTCAGCTCTTGCATTGGGCCATGGCGGTGGCCAGGCAGGTCAGCTCCGGGGACACGCTGACAGCATCGAGCCTCGTGCTTCCAGAAGCGTGACTTGTGTGGCCCCAAGACCCATAAACAGCATTAAATAACACTGAACTACCACCTGTCAAGAGAGGGGGCTCCTTCTCAGCTCTCGTTCCTTCTTCTCTGACTGGGTCAGAGAAAGGATGGGCCTGGTGCTCGCGTGTGCGGGCACCTGACTAATTCTCGGTAACTCCCCTTTGCTGTAAAGAGGGCGTGAGACAGACTGAAGGCTTTGGTGAGCAGCGTTGTCAGAGCTGGCAGCGACGATAGCGTTTTACCTGAGTGTTTGTTTTTACGTCTCCATGTCCTGTGTTACTGTTTTTCCATCTCATGTATTGATGTATGCTTTGCTTCCCAGATAAAATTAAGTAAAAAGGGGGTCGTTGGAAGAACAAGATTCAGTAAATAATAGTCCAGGTGGTACTTGGATATGGCAGAAATCATGAATATGGTATTCGAATGGCTGAAATGGAGAAAACCCAGATCGATTCAATATTTCTAGAGCCAAAGTTCCAAGGTTCTGTGATTTAACAGCAGAATCTCATTTCAAAGCAAAGGTAGGGCTGCCGTGAGTGGAGGTGGAGGCTGGCCACTGCACAAGATTGCCAGGCCCTCTCCTGGAAGAAGGGGGTCTCTTTTTCTCATTCACGGGAAGGTGTGCTATGGGCTAGCAGACTCCCCTGCCAGGTTCCATCACCCCTGCCTTCTGACTTCAGATACACATCCCATTGGGCTGGGATCTTGGAGACAGCAGGTGACTGACAGAGGTCAGAGGTTAGCTGTTGCCGAGAGAGAGAGAGAGAGAGAGAGAGATTGTTCTCTGTTGCCATGTGGTCAACCCTGTCTGCAGTGAGATGCTCTCATCCCAAGCTGCTGTGTGGCAATGATCTTGGTGGCATTGGGTGACCTGGCTTCAGAGGCTGCCAACTGGCATCCACAGGAGTCAGGCTCTGGAGTCAGATCAATTTGGGTTCAGGTGCTGATTCTGCCACATCCTTGCAGTGTGACTTTAGGCAACTTCCTTCACCTCTCTGAGCCCGTTTCCTTGACTATGCAATGGGGCTCCTTAGTGATTGGGCCTGACTCCTAGGGTTGCCTTGAGGGTCTGGATTAGGTGGTGGCATGGCGTGGGTGGCATGCAGTGGGTGTGGAATACATGGCAGGTGGACTGAGCCTTCCCCATCCTGGGGTGGCCCTCTCGGAGGTACTGGGCAGTCAGCTGTGCCAGGGGTCATGGCTGGATCGGCACAAAGCTGGCATCTGCAGAGAGGCTGGGCTGATGACTAGAGCTTGCGTACCCCCACCTCAGCCTACCTGCCCACCCTGCTGCCAGGCAGAGTGGATGGCAACTGGCTCCCTGGCCTGCAGGCAGCTACTGACGTTTTTATGGGCACATCACAGGTAATGAGCTTTCCCTCCAGTACCTGGGGACATTCTAGAAAATGGTATTTGAATTGGAGAGTGGGAGCAGGGAGAGTAGGGCAGGGAGGGGAGGGGCCCTCCCTGCCTCTGCCCATCTCCATCCCCACCCCAACCCACTGGAAAGGAGAGAATCAGGTGAAGCCATCAGGCTCACATGGGGGCCCAGAACCAGAGGGGTGGGGCAGTAGCTGCGCTTGTCTTCTGTTTCAGGGTTAATTCATATTGAACTCTGGTCTCAGGGGCTGATTGCCTGGAATTACAGATGGCCCTGACTTTCTTCCTTCCTTCCATCCATCCTTCCTTCCTTCCATCCATCCATCCATCCATCCATCCACCATCCATCCACCCACCTGCTCGTCCATCCAACAGACAGTAATGGAGCATCATCCTGGGCTAGCCACTGGGTAAGATTCTGAGGATAAGGTAGTAGGGTGGCCAACAGGGCGAAGAAGAAGTTCCTGTCCTTCCCATTCACTCACTTATTCATCTCGTCAAAGGATATTTATTGAGCTCCTATTATGTGCCAGGCACTGTGGCTAATGGAGTACACTGATGATTAACAAGGACACAGTCCCTATGCTTGGGGGCATCAGCGAGGATGCCTGCCCAGGGCTTTGGAGATGGACACTGACGGGTACTCCTGAAAATATAGATGATGGGCTTGCGAGAGCATTGGTGAACCTTGGTGGTGCCCCAAAGTCACTCACAGTGTCCTCAGGGGACTGGTGCTAAGCATCGTTGTGCTCCCAAGGACACTGGTAATGGCCATTGATGGAGCTCTTATCATATAAGGGGTGGGCACTGGTGCTGTTGATGACATTAGCGACAGGCACTGCGAGGGATCAGTCTTTGCTTCTGCTGGAGATCTCGTTCACCTTCCCCATTTGGTCTCCCTTTCCCCAGTCAATGACAGCTCCTGCAGGAAGACAGACCTTGGGATGACACTGTGGTTCACCATGTGATGTGATGGTGGTCATGCCACCGTGTCCCCCCACTGGCAGGGCTGGCTCCCCAGCTGGAGGCCAATTGATCCCCCTGCCTGGGATTCTCTCTGTGGCTAGAATGTCATTTTCCACAGAAAAACCCTCTTTCTTGCAATTACTGAGAGTGTGTATTGATTACCACCCCCGAGAAGCTCGGGAGTCATTTAGAGTAGATTAACCTAACTTTCTTTTGCCTTTTGGGAAGTTGGACTGTAAGTTATTTAAGGAGATTAATCAGCTCATCAGAGAACCAGACAATCTTCCCACCTCTTCTATTCTTTTTGGGTTACCTGGGACCATGCCATTTTCACTCTGCCTTTGAAATATCTTTTTTCCACCACGCTGCGTGCATTTCCACCATTACTGTCCAGTTCAGTTAAGCAGAGTCCTCTGTGGTCTCCTCTTTGGGGAAAAGGCAGGCACATCTCTGGCTGCCATTCGTTTCCCCAGAAGGCCCTATTGCCCAGACCCCATCTGGGCACAACCTCAGAGAGACCTGGGTCACCCCAGGCAAGTCTCCATCATCCAAACCCTGTTTGCAGCTGTCACATGGGAGGGGTCTGACCATTCCATTTCCAGCGGCTTTTCTGTGAGGCTTGCACACCAATTCTGCGGATGTCAGTCCTACCCATCCACACCCCTGAGTTTGCAGGTGCAGCTCAGGCCCTCCCCCTCCCTTCCAGGAAGCCATCCCAGACTGTGCCATCACTCCGGGGACACTGGTTGTGCTCAGAGAGGTGGAGAGGAGGGGAAGTGAGAGGAGAGTAAGGGAGCCAGAGAGAGGCAGTGGAGAAGACGGGAAGGAGGAAAAGGGAAAAGGCAGGGCCTGGGTAGGATTCAACATCTGCCCGACTCTGCCATGCGCCTGACATCTTTGCCCTGTGCAGCTAGAAAAAGGGCACGTATAGAGTCAGACAGACCGGAGTCCAGCCTTTCCTGGCTGTGTGACCTTGAGCAAGTCCCTTCACCTCTCTGAGCTTTAGGTCCCTCATCATTTAAAGAGGACGATAGCAGTTCCTACCTCATAAGGTTTTCCAATCCCGAATGAGGTCATGTATGTAACATGCTTAAAACAAATCCTGGCACTTAGTAGGCGCTCGGCTGAGAGCAGGCAGCTATCCCCAGGCCCCGGATCTGATGGAGAGACTCCCAGTGGGTCATCCGTGAAGACTTGCTGTGTGGTCTGGAACTTTGTCTCTGTTTTGGGGACCCCCCTTCCACCTCCCCGTCTCACTGTCCCCAGATAGATGCCGATGGGGCAGCCAGTGCCCCTGGGTCTCTGGGAGGAGAGGCTGAGCGTCTCAGCTCCTGGGGTCTGGGTTGGGAAGCAGGTCCTTTCCAGAACATTGTAGGCCCTCGCTGCCCCTTCTCTGCCATTTCTCTCCTTTTCCGGGAAAAAAGTTAGAAGTCGAATGGGTCCCGCGGTGGGATATTTTCCAAATGTCAGTGCAATCTGTGGCACATTACAGCTAAATGTGATCATCTCAGTGCTGGGCTCTGAATGTCAGCGCACCGGCCGTGATGGAGTGACAAACAGCAGGTTGGGGGCCGGGGGGGAGGGTGGGGGTGGGGTGGGGGGCTTGGCTCCCCCTCTCCTGGGAAATCACCCTGGGTGGTGAGGGAACGGGGCCGTGTCTCGGTTCAGCTGGCAGGGACCGTGGGTCTCTGCGGGGATGTGCAGAGGACCCGCGAGGTGTCCTGTGTGCTTTGTGCACACGCGTGTGTGCCCTGCTCCCATGTTTCTGTGCCCCAACTCCGCTCGTGGTCATCGCGTGTCGGTGTCACACCTCCGCCACCTGGGACGATGTTCACTGAAGACAGGCTGAGATCTGTGTGTGGCTGTGTTTATGCGTCCTTCATCTCGAGGGATCACTGTCTGCCTGTCTGTCTGTGTGTTCAAACACTTAAATAGAACTCTGGGAAAGATGTACACATAGTCTCCCAAACGGAACATGAAGCTATGTGTATCCGGATAGACAGAGGCACCATCTATCTCACGGCGCCTTTCCTGTGTTATGTACACTCTCTTCCTGTGCCTCCACGTGTCGTGAGCACGCGTGCAATTGCGTGTGTTTCTGTGTATGTGTGATTGTGTGTATATAGTCTCAGGATTTCAGCGTGTGTGCGTGCGTGTGTGTGTGTGTGTGTGTGTGTGTGTGTGTCGAGCTTTGCAAATCCCCTCTCCACCAGCGAGGTAGATGGGGAAACCGGAGCAGGGAGGGGGCGCTCTGCTTCGCTGCCCTCGTGGTGGGGCATTCTGAGGGGCGCCTGCTCTGCGGAGCCTGTGATTGGCGGGGCGGGATGGGGATTAAATTGCCTCCAATTACTAGGGAGTGAGTGGTGAGCTGGGAGGCCACAGGGATGCTGAGTGCATGCCAGGATCTGCCAACCACAACGGGATTAGAAAGTCCTGTGTACGCAGACAGCCTGTGTGTGTGTGTGTGTGTGTGTGTGTGTGCGCGCGCGCACACACGTGAATGCCTGTGTCCTTGTGTTTTGTGTCTTGTGTGTGGGTGTATAGGTTTGTGAGAATGCACGCGAGCGGATCCGTGTCGTGCGTGATCGTGAGGTCACAGATGTGTCCCTGGGCGTCCATCTCAACACGGCTGTAGTTGTGCCCGTGAGGATGTGCTAGCATGCGGCTGTGTGTCCGGGGGACGTGTGTGAGCTGTGGTCGGTACCCATGCGTGTCTCCATGGCTCTGAACAGGTGCATAAGATTAAGATGTGTAAGAGTCTGCGAGCCTCTTTGTGTGTGCGGGTTCCGCGTGAGTGTCTTTGTGTGGCCTCGTGTGTATGGGTGGGTTTCTGAGGTTTTCTCTGAATGGAGAGTCTGTGTGTGTGTGTGTGTGTGTGTGTGTGCGCGTGCATGCGCACGTGTGTGTGTCTGCGGTTAAATGTGAGGTTGTGAGTGAATCAATGGCTATGAAGGAAAAACAGGAGAGGAAACTCTACCCCATCCCAGCTGGCGTCAGGGTCCCAGGCCTCAGTTTATCGGCCCTTCCTCTGGGCTGGGTAACAGTACCTCTGCCCCTCTCCCAACCCCTCTCCCGTCCCGGGATCTTAGCTTCCTCCAACCTCTCCCGGTAAGACTGGGCTTTATCACCTCTCCAGGGGTGAGCACGTCTTCTCCCCATTTTTTCCCTCTCCCCACCTGGCTCTGTGTTCTGCATACAGCAGGTGCCCACTAGAGGTCTCAGCGAAGGACCCCAGGCTTGCAGCCTCTTTCTGGGCTTGGAGTGGGAAGAGGACCCATCCCCACTTCTCACTCACCCACATGAAGCCTCACGTCCATGTCCTGACAGCGGTTGTTAATTTTGCTCTTACTCTGTGCCTGGCGCTGAGCTGGGCACGAGTGTGAGTCACTCCGTCCTCCAAACAACCCTGTGAGGTAGGTACCATTTTTAGCCCTATTTTCCAAAGGAGAAACTGATCACAGGGAGGGGACATAAATGGTCTAAGATCACACCTTAGAATTCTTGAATGTTAGATCGGCAGGAACGTTAGGGATCAGTTAGGTTACCCCTCTCCCCTGCCCCCATTTTACAGCTGGAGAAACCGAGGTCCAAACAGCTCTTCTCTCTCCACCCACACCTGATGCTTTCTCAGAGTTCACCCGGCCCCTCTGCCCTCTGCTCAGACCTCCCTTGTTCTTATGGCTCTAGTTATCCTGTAGATGACGGTGGCCAGCAAAGCTCGTGAGCCCTTCCTCTTTCCTGAGCTCCAGCCCTGAATTTCCACATCTAGTGCACGTGGCCTGTAGGTCCCTCAAACTCAACAGACCCAAACCACGCTGACTTCCCCTCACCCCGATCCTAGGCTTCTCCTGAGCTCTCTGGCCCATTACCAGCTCCACTGTCCTTATCCCTCAAGCCTGACCTTCTCTACCCTTTGACCTTGGACCTCCTCTATCCGCCATCCCTACACACCTGCTGAGTCTTCCTCTTAAATATTTCTCAAATCCACTGTTGCTGGCGCAGATTAAGCCTCAATAGCTCTTGCCGAGATTCCTGTGTCAGTTACTTGTATCTGCTAGAATTAGACTTGGCTGCTCGGGACAGAAAAACAAAATAACAATGACTCTAACCATTGGAAGCTTATTTCTCTCTCACGGAATCCAGGTGTGGATGGGGGCAGTTTGGGGCTGGTATGGTGGCCCCATGAAGTTGAAAGGAACCAAGTCTCCTAGTTCATTGTTTGGCCATCCATGGGGTACAGACTTTGTCCTCATGGCCCAAGGTAGCTGCTTGAGCTCCAGTCATCTCAGCTGTGTTCACTCAGCAGAAAGGAGGAAGAGCAGGAAAAAAAGGCAAAAGGCCTTGGTCAACAGTCTTTTGAGGAGGTGTCCCAGAAGCTGCCATGTGACAATTCTGCTTGGATTATACGGGCTGCAACTCAGTCCATGCAAAACACAGTTGTGATGGAGGCCAGGAAATGTGATCCTTGTGATAGATGGCCATGTGCCCAGCTAAAAACTGGGGGTTCTTTGATTAAAGAGGAAGGTGAGACTGTGACCTCCTCACCTCTTCACAGGTCTCCCTCTCTCTTCTCGCACCCTCTAATCTACCTTGGACACAGCAGCCAGGGGGATCTGTGTAAGATACTAATAGAGATAGAGTTCCCAGATTCGGCAAAATAAAAATACAGGATTCCCAGTTCAATGTGAATTTCAGATAAACAATGACTAAGTGTTTTAGTGTAAGTATGTCCTGTGCAATATTTAGAACATACTAATGCTAAAATAATTACTTGGTATTTATCTGAAATTCACATTGAACTGGGCACCCTGTATTTTATCTGTCAGCCCTAAGTACCTTTTGTGGTTCTCCACTGTTCTCCGGAAAAGGCCTAAGCTCTTTGGAAGGATTTTCTGGGCCCCTTACAACCTGCCCTCCACCTGCCCTGCGCAGCCCAGTGTTTCCTGGACAAGCCCTGCACTGCTACTCTGTCTCCAAGCCTTCCAGTCTTTGCTTCAGTTGTTTCATTGGTCTGGAAGCAATTCTCCATCCCAGAAGCCCCGTGCATTAAGGAGGGTCCATGGCCTCCGTGTTTCTGTGTTCCTGTGACACGGGGTGAGGGATTATTTGATGAAGGAAACAAGTCCAAGGCTGCACGGCAAACAAAGGGTGAGGTTGGAGCGGCCGTCTGGACTCATGACCCTCTCCCTGGTGCTCTCTGCACCCCGGCTGGCTCACGTGGGCCCAGCGCTGGGATCCGTCTCCTGGGCCTTCATTCTCTGCGAGCACGGCACCCCCGGCACACAGGGGGTTAAGCCAGCCTTGGAGCTGGGCGCTGGAGCCCATGGAGTCCTTCCTGACAATAAAGCTAATGAATCCCTCCTTGCCGGTTTCTCTTGCACAATAACATTTAATCATCATTTGCACAGCAGATGAGAAGTTTGCGGCAGATGCAATTCTGCATGAGTGGCGATTTCTGTGCGCGGGCACTATTCCCGCTGTCCCCAGCACACCTGACAATCTGGGACCGGGGGCAGGCTGCACCCTAGCGGGGCATGTGCTAGAGCTCTGACCCCACGCACGCGTGGGAGATGGGCTTCAGAGGCACGTGTCTGTGTGTGTGCGTGCTTGTGTGCGGAGCCAGGCTCATGTGGCGTGGCTGTGAGGGAACCCTGCTGGGCCTGCCTGAACGTACACGTGGCTAGAGGTGCTTACGTGTCTGAGGACTGTGGTCCAGAAGTGAAGGTCCACACATGTAGGCAGGCAGATGTGGGGGGGGGGTGTACACCGTTGTTTTGCTTTTCTTTCTTTTTTTTTCTTTTGAGGGGGGGGAGGGGCAGAGGGAGAGAGAGAGAATCCCAAGCAGGTCCCACGGGCCACGCAGAGCCCGATGCAGGGCTCAATCCCATGACCCTGCGATCATGACCTGAGCTGATACCGAGACTTGGATGCTTAACCGACTGAGCCACCCAGTTGCCCCTGCCTGGTGTAGTTCCGAACGCTTGCCGGAGGGGGCCTTGTTGTTTAGATGCTTGTGAGTGATCACGTCTATTATGTGCTCACGGACTCATGTGCTCATGCGTGCAAACAGGTCTGTAGGCATTATGCACTGGAATTTAGAGTTTGTAACTGACTGTTCCTGAGGCTACACATGTTTTCCCGTGCGAGCACGCGAATGCGCATATGGCAGTATGAATGTGGGTGGGGCTAGGAGTTCGTGTACACAAACCCATCCGAGGGGAGACATGTGTATGTACCGGGTAACTGCATGGGAGTGTCACGAATGTGTGTGAGTACATGCTTGCGTGGGAAAATGGAAGCATATCAGTGGACACACACGCACACGCATGTAAGAGCACACACCTATGGAAGGTATGTGTATGGTTTGTGTACCAATGTGAGTGCATACGTGAGAGCTCGCCTCCAGTCCACGTGGAGTGTGTGGGCATGTGGCCGCGTTTGCAGAGCTGCAAATATGCTCTGCGTGCATGGCTGGGCGTGTGTATGGTCCGCACCGTGCACCCTGGTGGGAGCATGTCTGAGGGTCCTCAGGTGCAGGCATCCTGTGCTGGCATGAGCACGTGGCCGCGTGCGTGCACCCATGTGCACTCAGTGAAGCGGAAATCCTCTTCCCTCAGAGTGAGGGCTGACAGGGTTACATTTTCCAAAGGCTCAGCGGCCAGTGACAGAGCTGGCCTGAGCGTGCTTGCTGGCAGGAGGTAAGTGGAGCTGCTGATTCGTGACCCGGGGGTGGGCAGCGATGACGGCTGGCTGACGGGTGCGGGCGCTTAGCCGCCCCCTATGACAGCAGCTGGCTCTCTCGGCTGCCTGAATCAGGAGGTGGGAGGTTAGTTCTTGACCTGTGTGCTCGGCGTCGGCTTCCCACTTCCCCGGTGCGTGCCCGCAGCCACATGCAGACACACACACATCGGTGCACACCGGAGATGCAGACCTGGGCGTACACGGCAGCCTCGGCCCCACCGCCACCTTGCTCCCCAGTTCGGCCATCTGTCTGCGGTGCCTCCCCTCTCACCAGCTGCTCTTCTCCCCACACCCCCCGCCTCCGCCCCGAAACTCTGGTCAGAATCTGAGTCGTCCTGGTCCTGTGTGGACTCCTGGGGCAGTGTTTGTGCGATGATCCGCCCTTACAAGCTCCATGCCCTCGAGCAATCCTCTCCTCTGTGAGCCCTGGACTCCTCAGCTGTAAAATAGGGCTAATCATGCACCTGATAAAAATTAAACAACACAACTTACGTAAAGAGCTAAACACAGTAAACATAGAGTCCACCCTCCATGGGCTTTACCCGGGCTGGTGGTAATTACATGCAGGGCTTAGAACAGTGGCTGGCATGCCGCAAACCCTAGGTAAGTGCACTGTCACCACCATCACCGTTACCGTCGTCGTCGCTGTCATTAATATCCCTGGCTCTAAAATTCTTGGTCGATTATACACCAATTCTTGCTCATGACCCTGAATCCTCCTTTATCCCGTGATGATGACGGTGACTGAGACAATGACAGTAAAGGGGAATTCTTTTCATTTTCCTTGATGCCTTGAAAAGAGGGCAGACAGGGTAAATGGAAGGCTCATTGCTTTCTGAGCTCCTTGATGGAGTTGGGTGTGGTCAATTAAAGCCTGGAGCTGAGAGAGTCTGGGGTGGCCATGCTCTCTGCTCAGCACTGAGAGGATTTGGAGCTCCTGGGGGAGTTTGGTGGGAACCCGCGGGACAGATGACCAAAGGCTGGGTTCTGCACAAGACCTTTCTCTGTGACCCCAGACCATCAGACACCTCGTGGACGCTCGTGGACACCTTGTGGAGCCCAGGACGGGGGCTGGACTCACCGGATTTCTCTCTTGGGCTGGCTCAGAGCCCAGTGGGGACACAGAGTCGGAAGCAGAGGGGACTGAGGGAGCATTGCCTTTCCCTCCACACCCCACTCCAGAATGAGAAGAAATCTTGGGGACGCTTGAGGACTCCCGCAGGCTGGAGAACACAACAGTGAGTGGAGGACAAGCTCTCCCGGGCACAGACGGCGACGTCAGATGTGCCCGGGCCACGTGCCCAGGGCTTCCCGTGTGCCCGGCGCATGCGTGCTGGTGTGCAGAGTGTTGAGCGCCAGAGAACCTCGGTGAAATCCTGCCATCTCTCTTCACCAGCCATGTGATCTCAGGCAAGGTACTCAAATGTAAAATGAGGGCTACTTATTGGGTGGTTGTGGGATTAGCGGGAGTTAGATCACGTGACATGCTTGGGGCGGTGCCTGGTACACGGGAGATGCTGAGTATCAGGTATCAGCGGTGGTCCCTGCATTTTATCCTCACTTCAACCCTATGGAGTAGGTGTTCTGAGTATGTGCACTTTATGGATAGGAAAACAGAAGCACAGAGAGGGTAAATAATATGTCCAAAGTCACACAGCTGGTAAATGGTCTGAGCCAGAGGCTCAGAAGGTGAATCTGGATGAATAATGTTCTTTATTTCTGGCAGGATCTTTAACTCTGTGTGACCTTGGGAAGGTCATTCCCCATGTGTGGGATTTGGAAGATGTTCAAGGATGCTTGTGACTCCATGTTTATACGTCCCTCTGGACACGTAACCTGACTATAACCTTCTTCTCAGCAGGGTCAGAATCTGTCAAGGCAACTGGCATACGTGGAAAGAACAGGAACTTGGAATTAGGGATCCTGTGTTGCCCAGCTCTGTCCTAGACCAGCTGGGTGACCTTGAGCCAGTCACTTTACTCCTCTGGATCTCAGTTTCCGCTCTACAATGGAGAGAGCAAAAACCAATCTGAGAAATGTTGCTGGGGTTCTGTATGTGACGGCTGAGCACACGCAATGAGAGAGGGGATCACATGTCTCCCCGAGGGTCCCCGAGTTACCATGCCCACTTGTAGAAGAGATAGATACAGGAACATGGACACGGGATGAGGGTCCTAATGTCACCCCATTTGGGACTACCTCGCTTGGCCCACATACCTGCTGTCAGGAGACATGCTCGAGTGCAGCAAAGCATCCAGTTCCTTCTCCTGGCCTTCAAGTGCTTTCTCCACCTGCCTCCAACCAGCCTTCCCTGCCTCACATGTCACCATCGCTACACCTAGTGACCCAGCCCCTGGGACCACACATGGTCCCTGAAGCCACCACATGCTTCTGGCCTCTCCCCTCCGCCTGCCTTTGCAGATGCTTTTCTCTCTGCCTGGCATGCTGTTGCTTGCTTGGTCATCTCATACATCTCATTCTTCAAGATGCAGCTGGAGTCACCTCCTCTGGGAAGCCCTCCATGAATTATTCAATCTTCAGTGTTTTCAGGACCTTGTTCTGTTAGTTCTGCTACAACTCTTATCAAGTGCATTATTACTGGCTGCGTCTGCCCAGCGTGCCTGGCCCACTGGGCCCTTGAGTTGCTGAAAGGCAGGCAGTACTTACGACCTGTGTAACCTTGGGTGCATTACTACCTTCTGGGCCTCAGTTTCCTCACCTGTGAAGTGGGGCTGACAGGATCTAACCTAGATGAATAATACAGGTAAGGCACTCAGGGCATAATGACCATCTCTGGATCTGTCACAGTGGACCTTGGCAAATGTGGAAGGAATCAATGAATGATCCCTGGGAGAGTAAAAAACAGACAAACAAATAAGGCTAATGAGCATCCACTGAGCATTTTCAATGTGTCGGGAAGGTACTGGGATCAGGGCTTAACATGCCTTATCTCCCTTAAGCCTCTTAACAACCCTTTAAGGGAGGGACTATCATTAGCCCCATTTTACAGATGAGGAAACTGAGCGTCAGCAGTTGAAGACCTTGATGAAGGCTGCCTAGCTAGCGGGAGCTGGAATTCACAGCTGATCGATGCGGAATGAATGACTCACTTGGGGGTGTGCTGGGGGGACAACTAACCTATATTTTGTCATCAAAGGGTTTTAGAGCTGGAGGGAGACTCTTAAAGATAACTTAGCCCTGAAGTTCTTAACTTGGGGGGTCCATGGATGGGGAGACTGCTGGGCTCTGGGACCGAACAGCTAAGGTCCCCGTCACGCCCAGTGGCTTCCAGCCCCTCTATCTCTGGCCAACCCTCCCCCCTCACCCCAGTCCCAGAGCTGCCCAACTTGTCCTCTGTTGGCACCCCAGCCAAGGGTCCTCTCCCAGTCCCCCCTAAGACTCTGGAAGGCTCCACAGTCACTGGGAATGTCCCTATCCCCTACCCTGGGCAGGAGCAGAGCCGACAGTTGGGGGACATTTCCTTTTCCTTTGGAGATGGTGGGAGAAGGGGGAGAGTGACTGGATGAAGGAAAGCCCGGCCAGTGGGCTTCTAATAATGACAAAGATAACAACAGTATCAAAGGCTAACATTTATTGAACACCTACTATGTGCCAGGCACTGTCCTAACCACGTGACACATACGACTGCTTCTTATCCTCACAACTCTTCGAGGTAGGTTCTGTTATGAGCCTCATGTGACACACGAGGGAACTGAGGCCCAGAGAAGTGAGGTAACTTGCCCAAGGCCAGGCAGCTGGGAGGTCAGGGCCAGAGGCTCCCCCTTTCTGGCTAGGTGCCCTTGGACAGGCCACAGCCACTTCTCTGGGTGGCGTTCTCCACCTGTTACCTGCAGGGCCCCACCTCATGGTTTCCATGACGACTAAGATGGTCTCTGTACAGTGTCCCAGCACACAGTAGGCGCTTAGTAAATGAACAGCCTTCCTTCTCTCTTAACTCCAATGGGGGAGACCTGGGAGGGGGGACACCTCAGCAGCACCCTCCCTCCAGTGTTCTTCCCCCAGCCGGGAGTGAGTAACCCGCCCCTTCTCCGCACAGCCACGCGGCGCCATCTCCCCCGCTAGCCCGAGAGCCACGCGGTGCCCAGTCTCACTGCAGTTTTAATGACGTTGCTGGTAATTCCCGCACGTCTGGGCGAAAGCTGCACCACCCCCCCGGGGCGGGGCTTGGGGGGGGCCGCCGGGAGGGGGGGTGTCCATCCCCCTACAAGCCCCCCTCCTGTCCGGCCGCCCTGGGAGGCTGCGAGGGCTGGGGAAGGGAGTGAGCCCGGGAAATGCTTCGTCCTGGGGTACCGTCGGGCCCTGGGTGGGCCGGGAGGAGCGCCCCGACAGCAGGGCAAGGGGCTAGGAGGCCTGGGCCTCGTCGTCCGCGCGGTAGCCGGCGTAGAGCGCGGCCAGGGGCCGGAAGCGCGGGCCCCAGCCGCTGAGATAGGCGAAGTCCTGCTCGGAGCCCGACGAGCCGCTGTGCAGCGAGCTGAGCGAGGCGGCCGGCGAGTCCGCGCCCTCGAAGGCGTAGGTCTGGAAGGCGTCGTAGGGCGGCACCGACAGGTCCCCGTCCGCCAGCGCCACCTTGCGGCTGATGAAGTCCCTGAACACCGAGAAGTCCGGCTCGGGGCTCGGCGGCCCCTGCGGGAGCGAGTGACGCTCCGAGGGCAAGCGGGTCTGCGGGGGGCTGCCCGCGCCCCCGCTCCCGCTGGGGACCCCGCCGCCGCCGCCCCCGTCGCCGCCCTTGAGCTCGCCGCCGAAGTCGTAGAGGCTCCGCAGCGCCGACATGTCGTAGGCCTCGGTGTCCTGCTCACCGCCGCCCTCGTCGTTGTATTTGATGACATTGTCCCGCATGTCCTCGTCCTCGTCCGAGCTCAGGTGGCTCTTGTGGTGGCGCCTGAGGGTGAGGATCAGCAGCACCAGCACTGTGGGAGAGACAGAAGGGGCGAGTGAGGGCCGGGACCCACCCGGGACACTCTGGGGACCCCTCACCCCTCGCACACAGTGGAGCCGGCCCAACCTAACCTCTGGTGCAAATTTCCTAGATTTCTGTGCAAAAAGACGGTTCCTACAGTCAGAACTGCACTGGCTAGACGGATAGGTAATGAGCTACCCATCTTGGGAGGTGTGCAAATCGAGGCTAGACCACCGTGCTGCGGTGGCGGCACAGGTGGCAGTGTTAAGAGATTTCATGGGTGTTGGGAGCTGGACCCAACCTCTGATGTCTCTATCCTCAACTCTATGAAGAGATACAACCCAAGAGGTCTCTATGTTCTGGGGGGTGCGAAGGGGGCAGCTGAGGGGCAGATGGGGCTGGGGGAATGAAAGATATCTTGAACTTGACTTCTCTTTTACCCTTGCTTTCCTCTATTCCAGAATTCCTGAGCACCTGCTTAGCCCTTTGGGTCTCAGGTCAACATGCCTCTGCAGGAGCTCCCCCGCCCCCACCGCCCCAGCCCCAAGAGCTCCAGGCCAGGTTCAGTGCCTTCACCTCCAACCTCCCCTGGTGAGGAGTTCCTTCCTCTGTCACACGGGTTCTCAGAGCATAGTGGCTGGACCACCAGCAAGCAGCATCTCCTGGGAACTTGCTAGAAATGTGACTTCTCGGCTTCTGTCCTAGATCTACAGGCAGTCTGTCCTGAAGGAGCCTCCAGGTGACGCCCAGGCAGCTCAGGTTTGTGAACCAGAGCTTCCCCCACCCCCAAACACACACTCTAAACTCCCCCTCGGGGCTCCGAGGAGTGTTCCCCTAGCTCGGTGCCTGGCAGGCAGTAAGCCCTTGAAGCGTGCTTGTTGAGTGAATGACTGACTGAAGAGGTGGATGGAGACGTGGCGAGTGTAAGGATGAAGAATGAGAGCATCGCTCCTTCTTTGCTTTCTGCACTTGACTTCCAGGACTCCACATTCTCTCCTCCTCCCGCCTCGCTGATCACTCATTCTCGGCCTTCTAAGCATGCCTCTCCTCGCCTGTCTGACCCCTTAACGTCAGCCGGCCCTGGATTTGGTCCTTGGCCCTGTATCCACACCCCTCTATGGGTGCTATCCCCGCAGTTCATTTGGAGGCTGACCACGGCCACATCTCAGCCTCTGGCTCGGACTGACTTCTCCCCTGAGATCTAGATCCTCTGTCCAGTTTCCTCCTCAGCCAGTCCTCTGGGCCGACCAAGAGAATCTCACCCTGAACACATCCAAACTCTAAATAATCTTTCCCCTTCTCTGCTCTCAGTCTCCCCCATCTCCGTGATGGCAACCCGAACTTTCCAGTTACTCAGGGCGTTGTGGGTTTTTTTGTTCACAGTTGGATCCCAGTGCCCGCAAAAGTTTAGCACATGGGGTGGGGGTGGGGTTCTTGCTGGATGGATAAATAAGGAGCTGATGAACCATTGAGAGCATTAAATGGGTAGGTGAGTGGGTGGATAGAGAGACACGTGCTGGGTACCATGCCAGGCACTGGATTCTTCTAGCTGCTCCTAACATCTCCGACCCGGCCAACAGCCAGAGCCAGAGCCAGCTGCTAGGGCCATGCGGCCGGGTTCCAGCCCACGACCTAACAAGGTGGCACCGGACAGGGAAGGGGGTGGGGTTCGGGAACAGGCCCGGCGGGAGGGAAGGTGTCAGGAGAGAAGTGGGAAAGATGGATGGACAGCTTTCCAAGCGGAGGCTGGGAGCTGCAGAGGGGGATGCCCGAGAGAGCAGATGGTGGGGAGTGCGGGCGGCGGGAACCAGATGTGCCAGGCTTGATCAGCGATTCCGCCCGTCACCTTTAGAGCACTGATGTGCACTTTCTTCGTTTGTGGGCAATTAGGCAGAAATTTGTTTGCACTGCCTCGGAAAATGAAACCGCTGTAAAGTGCACCCTCTGGAGAAAGGGTTTCTGAGCCATGGGCTGGGGAGGGGAGAGAAGGGGGCCTGGGCCTCGCAGCTAGGAGAAGCCTGCCCTGGGCCTCTGCAGGGACCCGGGGAGGTGCGGCTTCGCCACTGGCAGGTTCTCAGTGGGATGGCCAGTGGCCGCCACGCCAGTGGCAGGGGGCAGACGGCTGACATCCCCCAGGGAACTGAGCAGAGCTGGTATCTGCAATCTGGACCACGCTTGGGTTCCCCGAGCTCTGGCTGTTCGCTAAAGTCCAGCAGCCAGAGCGGAGGCGAGGCCTCTCTGCTGTGACAGGGGAGGGGGCGTTATGGCCACTGGAATCCAGCTCAGTTCCTAGAACTTGAGCTCTTCACTGGTGACACGTCGTGGGTTCAACTGGCTGCTGGTGGGGTTGCTCCCAGGGTACATTTTGCCTTCCCAAATGTCTTAAGATTTTGCCCCAGCTGCCCCTGGGGTTTTGCCCCCGCTGAGATTCCTAGCAGGTGGCGTAGTTAAAGGGAACACAAGGTGAGGAGGCCAGATTTCAAGTTCGAAGACTACGTACCCCTATGCAAGCCACTTAACCCCTGCGAGCCTCACTTTCCTCCTCTGAAAAATGGGGCTGATACACCTGGCTACGTGGTCGCGAGGTTCACAAGAGCCTCTTTTTTACTAAAAGGACTTTACTCAAAGTCCTGCATAGAGAATTAAAAAGGACAGTGGATATGAGATTTTTATTTTTTTTTATAATATGCTTGATTTAAAACCTTAGGGCATGTCTGGGCTGTGTAGAGGGTCGCCAGCACGCAAGGAGTCTCAGGTGGGGTTGGCATTTTCTGGAGCTGGCGGTGGGGCTGCTCTGTCCTTTGAACACTTGTCATGGGACCTACGCTGTAGAGCCCGGACGTCACTGGGGTCGCCCTTCCTGGTGGGAGAGGGAAGCTGAGGCCCCGTGGGGGTTACTAGGAAGGACGTCCAGGGCCCCAGGGTGCAGGCCAGCGGGGCAGGGGCGTGGCTCTGGGTGGACTCACCGACCAGGATGAGGACACAGACCAGGAGGGCGATGAGGGCGCCGGGGCTGAGGGAGGCAGCCATGACGAAGGCTGTGGTGTTGCAGGACTGGATGGCGCCCGAGCTGTCGCAGCCGCAGATGCGGATGGTGAGTGTGCCCGTGCTGCTCAGCGTGGGCGGCCCGCTGTCCACCACCAGGATGGGCAGGAAGAACACGTCCTGCTCCTGCCGGTTGAAACCCATGTGCTGCGTGTGCACTGCGGCCGTGTTGTCTGCTCCGGGAAAAGGGAGTGGCATGTGACACCAGGGCCCGGGTCAGCCTCCCCTGTCCCGGCCACCTCCTGATGCCACCTCGGGATTTGCCTCCCTCTGCCCCAAGCTCCTGCCTCCCAGGTGACCCACGGATCGACTCCCCGATCTCCCCACCTTCTGCCCCCAGCTGCCTGGGAATCCTGCTGCCAGCCGTATAACCCACAGTTCTGTCCTTAGCTGTCACAAGATGCTATTCCCAGCTGTCTCAAGATACTGTTTTCGGCTATTCCAAGGTTTTGTCCCCAGCTGGGCCAAGGTCCTGTCCCCAGCTTTTCCAAGATTCTGTCCCCAGCTGGGCCAAGGTCCTGTCCCCGGCTATGTTAATTTTTTTCCTCCCTCATCTTAACAGCCTTCTTTTGTTCCGCCCCAGCTACCCAATGTCCCCTGACCCTGGGGTCCTGGGGTCCTTGGGTTATAGCTTACTGGGCCCCTGACAAGCCCTGGGTCACAGAGAAGACTGGGAATGTCTTCTCTGGCACCTGGCTTTGGCTGAGGGAGCTTTCTGTCAGGAGTCTAAGAGGCTGAGCCTGGAGGTCTGGGGGCATGGCCCCTGGAGCCTGATGAGGGCCCCAAGCGCACTAAGGTCTCCTTTCTACATGTGCGACCAGAGAGGACAGTCAACTAACACATCATACTCATTATATCACTTCAGCCGGTAGATGGGAATGCCAGGCAGGGCTCAGGTGGCTCTCTGGTCCCGGAGCGTGGGCTTCCATGATAGGTGGTGCCTGCTTCCCCGGCCCTTCCTGCCTCTCCCACCCCTCTGCTGCATGGGTCAGGCCATCCCTGAGCCCCCATGATTTTGATGGGTGCCAGTGTGGAGGCTGATACTCAGAGCCGGGCTTGCTGCTGCCCCCACCCTTCACAGCCAGCTCCATATGAGGGGGCCCTGCCTTCCTCGGGGGGTGGGGGGGTGGGGCGGCTTCCCTCCTGAGTCCTTCTCCTGCACTCACAGCCTTCCGGCTAGTCTCTCTGACCTCAGACTTTGGCGGTCTGGGTCCCTTCCCCAGCTCTGTGGTCCCTGTCAACACAATTCAATTCCTGGCCTCCCCCAGTCAGGGACACAATGTAGGAGAAAAGAGCTGACCTGTGACCTTGAACACATCTGTGAAGCGAACTAGAGGTCCAGCTCAAACAAGATTGGTCATGGGATGAAGCTCGTGTGATGGCATCATGAGGTTTCGTGATATTATTCTATCTACTTTTATACACATTTGAAAATCTCCATTAAATTGTTTTAAAAAATCATGCTGAGTCAAACATTGACTAGCTTGGGAGCTCACTTAGCTTCTCTGGACCTCAGTTTTCTCATCTGTAACTGAGGAAAATAGGACACATCAGTGTGAGGATTATATGGTAAAATTCATGCCTAGCCCTTAGAATTGGTCCCAGCTGCTGGAAATTCTCCATAAATGCTGGCTGTTCTTTCGTTCATGCCCCACCCCATGTTTCCTGTGCTGCACCCCGTGCCTGCTCTCCGTGTAGGCTGCCCTGCCTCTACTCACCAGTTTCCCGCCAGCGGGAGCACCCTCTCCACCTTCCTGCCTGGGCAAATTCTCATCTGTCATGCTCCAGCTAAATGTCACCTCCTTTCTGTGGCCTCCTTTCTCCGCTTCCCTGGGAAGGAAGGATTTATGGCTTCCCCCTCCCTGCTCTGACTATGCAGGTGCCACACACACTTCTGTTAGAGCACTTGTCACATTGCGTTAGGTTAGCGTGTGCCTGTCTCTGCCCTGGCACCGAGCCAGACTTGAAGAATGACACTTGAATGAACTGCAACTTTTGGGGTAACTGGTGATCCCAGGTCAGCTCTTCAAGCTCTGGCTTCCACTCCAGCCTGCCTGTCAAAGGATAATCAACCCCGGCTGTGAAAATATCTGCCTTCCTGAGGGTAGGAAAGGAGACTCAAGAGCAAAATGAGGAAAAGGGAATGATGTGGGACTCCTCTGCACTGACTGCACACTTTCTATGCATCAAGGACCATGTGGATGCTTTAAATATAGTAATGTTTAATTGTCCCAACCACCAAGAGTTGTGACATTATTTCCATTTTATACATGTAGAGGTTGAGGTTCAGAGAGAAGTGACTTGTCTGTATTTATCCAGTGAATTGGTGACATAGCTATTTTTCCCACCCACCCATCAAATCATCCATCTATCCATCCTTCATCCATCCATCCATCCATCCATCCACCCATCCACCCATCCATCCATCCTCCATTCACCCATCTATCCGTCTCCATCCATCCATCTGCCTCCCATCCATCCATCCTCCATCCACCCAACCATCCATCTCCATCTTCCATCCATCCATCCATCCATCCATCCATCCATCCATCCATCCTCCATCCACCCATCCATCTCCATCTATCCATCCATCCATCCATCCATCCCTCATCCATCCATCAACCCATCCATCCTCCACCCAGCCATCCAATAAATCTTTATTGAGTGGCTACTATGTCTTAGGCACCATACTAGTCACAGGGAGAAAACAATGGAAAGTTAAACCAATAGTCCTGGATGTGAGCTTATATTATAATGTGGAAGACAAATGTTAATTGAATAAGCCCACAATTTAGTCTACAATTACAAACCATGGTGAGTGCTAAGAAGGAAAATTACAGCAACAGCACCTCACAGAGGACCCGACTTTGTCTGAGAGGTCAGGGAGCTCTTCTTGGAAGAAGTGATATTACTTTTGAGTCCTGAATGATGAGTTCAAGGAGAGGGGACAGCCAAGGCAAAGGCCTTGAGGTTGGAAGAAGCATAATATGCTCAAGGACCTAAAGCAGTCCTTTGTGACTGGAGGGATGAAGGTGATGGCTAGAGTGAGTCAAGGTCAAACTGGGGGCAGGGTGGGGCAGGGGCTCATTATGGAAAGTCTTAGAGGCCATAGTAAGGAATTGGGGTTCTTTTCTTAAAAGCAATGGGAGGCCTTTGACTGGTGGGTTTTAAGCAAAGGAGGGACCGAGTGACATATCATCCATTCATTCCATAGCAAATACTCGTTGAGCACCGTCTGGATGTCAGGATTATTAGCCCCTGAGGTTAGAGCAATGAACAAGACAGGCATGGTCCCTGCCCTTGCTGGGCCTCCATTCTAGTCAAGGGAGTTACTAATGTAAAACACAAGAGGAGATGTAGAAGACGAGTTAGGGAGATACTGTGTGTTTTCAGTGTGAGAGGATAGTGGGCAGTGGAGACACAGAGAAGTAGACAGTTTTGAAAAATGAGTGGCTGGCTCTGGCTCAGCGTCAAACTCCCAAGCAAGAACAGAGGAGTGGAGAGATGTTTGTTTCTCGAGGTTGCTGTCTTTGGCCATGGAGCCATATGTTCTGAGAGCTCTGGTCCTTGCCACTCCTCCAACCGACAAAAGGGAATCCCTGGGCATCCTCCCTGAACCCCCTGAGCTGCCCTCCTGGGCGGCGGCTGGCTTCACCGGGGGAAGCTGCTGGTCACCCCAGGTCCCCTACCCCACCCGTCCAGGCAGGATCCACGCCCAGCATTGCATCCATCCATCTGGCCTGACATACATCAGTGTCAATCCCTGGCTGCAAAAGCAATATTTATAAATCACGTTTCCAAACTGGCTACAAATGTGTACAAAGAAACAGATGGGTTGGGGTAGCTGTTTGTCACCCAGGATATTTATACGGTGAGGAGGAGGGGGCTTGGCAGGCCGTGGGAAGGGGCTAGGGGCTGGTGGAGGAGCCTCGCCATGGCTGTGCTGAGCTCAGCACATGGCTGCCACCCTCGCTCCTGGAGCACGTTCCAGGTGGTCACACGGGATGGGAGCTCCTGGCAGCTCCCTGTCAAAGAGAGGCAGTTGGGACAGAACTTCAGGGCCCTCGGGTTGGAAAGACTTGTGAACTTCGCGAGGTCAAGCCAGGGCTATTTGTGTCTCCCGGGGCCAACTCAGGATACCATTGGAATAATGCATAGACAAGACACTAACAGTTGCTAAAATACTGAAATGCTTCCAAAAAGGTTTAAATAGCTCTGATTCTGCTTGCCCCAAGTCCTTCCCTGCTGCCTCAGCCTTCCCCCCATGCCCACCCCCAAATTTGACCCAATCAAGCCACAAAGGGGGTAAAGCCTGGCACAGCGGGGGCTCCAGGGTCCTACTCCAGGTTATTTATGGTCAGTGGCCCTTTCGGTTGGTTATCTGAACGGCACTGGTTGTGAAATATTTTTAATATGACTCTTGGAAATACAGAGGGTCTGGCTTCAGAGGCCACTGAGGTCCCTCCTTTTGGAGGGAAGCGGTGTAAGGGTCTTGGGGGTGGTCCCAGACCTGTTCCAGGGTCAGAAAGAACCCACGTGACCTGATCTCCTAGCCCTGGCATCCACTCATTCCAACCATGCAGGCCTCCTGTTCCTTGAACATCCTGGACCTGCTCTCACCTCAGGGCCTTTGTACATGCTGTTCCCTCCCCCTGGATCATTCTTGGTCCACTTATTAGCGTGGCTCACTCCCTAATATCCTTTAGATTCATACTTACTACTGATTCCTTCACAGAGGGCTTCCCAGACCCCCTTGTTTAATAGCTCCTACTCTTACTCTGCGTTATTTTCCCACTTTAACACATTTTATGGAATAGCCACTACGTGCCAGGCGCTGCTCCAGGCACTCAGGGCCCAGCATGGAACAAAACCAAGTTTAGACTTGGGTGGAGACTGCATTATCTACCCTCTAGCCACTTTTAGCATCCCCAACGTATTATTCACTTGTTTAATTTCTACCTCCCCTCACCAGAATGTCACCTCCATGAGGGTAGGGAGTTTGTCAGGTTTGCCACTATATTTCAGGACCTAGAACAGTGCCTGCTACATAGGCACCGTGCTTCAGTCAATAATTGCTGAACGCAGGAAATAACGTGTTCCCGGTACTAACAATATACCTCGGTAGCCCTCATCTCGCTGGGGTTGCCGAGCCATTGCAGGGGGCAGGCCCTTTTGGCCCCATTTTACAGATAACAACACGGAGGCTTAGGAAGTGCAGACCTTGCCAGGCTTAGCCAGAGAGCCCCCAGCTGAGCCTGGCCTGGGACGCAGGGCCCTCACTCCCAGTCCACTGACCGCCCCAACCCTCCCACCCCCAGTTCAATCCTCAAAGTCTCAGACTTTGGCGTCTTGAGGAACTTGCTGGGGCACATCTCACAGTGGGATCAGCTCAGGCTGGGCAGGGCAGTCCCTTTCAAGGCGGTGAGTGAGCGAAAGCAGGAAGCACGCTGGGTCTGAGACAGGGGTGGGTTGGAATCCCAGCCTGCCACTGACTCCCAGTATGGCCCTGGGCGGGTCCCTTTCCTCCTAGAGTCTCTGTTTTATCATGGGTAAAATGGTGGGGGCGGGGGTAAGAAAACCACTTCCCAGGGCGGGTGTGAGGATGCAAAGAGAAACATGAGTGGGATACAGGACTTTTTAAACTGAAGGGTGGGAGTGTGTGCACGTGGCTTATTTCAATCTTCAGTTAGACCAGGGGCTCTTTCCATCCAGGACTCTGGCCCACCCACTCCTCATCTGTTTCCTCTCTATAGTGTTCTATTCTCTTCTCTTGGGTGCCCCCTCTCCACTCCACCAACCCGCCCCCAGCTTGTTCTTCAGGGTTTGGCCAGTGGGCTGGGGAACAGCTCTAGCTTGACCCAGATTATCTGTGTGATCTTGGACCTAACACTGGCCCTCTGGGTGCCTCAGTCTCTCCACCAGTAATACGGGAAGTGGAGGGGAGGCTAGACCCCTCCTTCTGTGCATCCTAGGATTTGGTGGCTCAGAGGTAACTCACCTTGGATGTCAAGCAGGGAGAAGTGAGGGTTGCTGGGAGCTTCGGGCACCAGGCGGAAATAGAAGCGGTGCCCACCCTGAGGCTCGTCTCTGTCCACCACGCTGATGGTCTGGATAAGCTGAAGGGTGAGGACGGGGCAGGGAGCTGATGTGAGGCTGAGCCCACTCTGGGCCTGGGTAGAGGGTGTCCCGGTCAGGCCTGGCAAGAATGCCCAGTCCTCAGCCCCTCCATGTACCTGTCCTGGCTTGGCATCCTCACACACAGCCGCCTCGTAGGGAGTGGCCAGCTCTGGGGGATTGTCGTTCACATCCAGGATTCGGATCCTTAGGGATGCCCGGGAGAGCTGGGCATGATTGTCTGCAGCGAGAGCACAGGAGCGGGGGGAGAGGCATCAAATGTGAGATCTAGACAACCCCCCATCGGCCACAAGGACAAGACAAGGCAGTGGGGTCACACTGAGAGATCTGTGGGTTGATTCAGCAGGTAATAGGATCAGAACTGAGGACATCTGGCATGAAGGGGTCACCACCACCACTGCTGTCACCATTGCCACCATTAGGTCATCCTGCTAGTGTCACCATCCCCATCCCCAACATTGGCACTGACACCATGGGCATCACCACCACCACCTCCATCACCATAACCCCTGGAGCCACCCGGCACCATCGTCAACACCATCCCCACCACTGCTCCTTTCACCACCACCGTCACCAGTCCTGTTACCACTACCCTCATTAGTATTATCCTTGTGCCAACATAACCACCAGTACCACCATCGCCAACCTCACCACTCTTGCCATCACCAACCCGGTGGCTTCACCATTGTGACCATCACCATTGGAATGATGGCGTCACCACTGCCCTATCCAAGGCACCACCCTCCTCATCTCTATTATCACAAACACGAAGGCCATCACTATCAGTGCCCTTACCACTACCGCCATCACCAATATCACCACCATCATCACCACCCACGCAGACACGATCCCCACCACAACCACCATGACCAGCCCCACCCTTACTACTGTTACCCCCCCATAAACACCTAGGTCGCCATCACATCGCTACCCCCGCTCTGTCCTCCAGCAACACGATCACCACCACTGCCGTCAACCAACATCCCATCCTCAACATCCCATCACCATCAAGTGCACAGAACACACCCGAGCATCCACATCCATTATTTCAGGTATCCACGTGGAAATCCTGTGCTTGGGTTCAACTTCTAGCCCTACATTACAGAAGAGAAACAAAGCATGAGAAATTTTAACGAACTGGTCAGCTGGCAACTGGGCTCTCAAACCTCTGCTCTTTTCAGACCTGATCCTGAGAGGGCAAGACGAGTCCACTGGATATAGGTCTTGGCCGGGGTCTTCAGCAAAACCATGATCCCCCACCTGTGATGTCTTTGAGGTTAAGGCCCCTGATGTATTCATCCCCGGTTCCCAGCACTGTGGGACATGGCACAGAGTAGGTTCTGATGCGTTTGTGGAACTCATGAATGAAGCCTGGAAGAACACAGACAGAGGCTTGGGTTCCAGGCATGGCTCTGTCCTTGACCCAGCATTTGGTCCTCCCTCCCTGAGATCCCTTTCCACATCTGGAAAATGAGCAGAGCACAGTGATTAAGAGTCAGTTTCCTGAACCAAGTTGTTCTGATCTCAACTTCGCCACTTAGTAGCTGTGTGGTCTGTGCCAGGTCACTTGGCCTCTCTGTGCCTCTGTTTTCTCACCAGCGACATGGAGCTACTAGTAATGGGTTGGTTAAGAGGACAGATTGAGTTACTATCTGTGAAGCATTTTTAAACTGTGTATATAACACATAGCAAGTGCTATATAAGGATTTGTTAAATAAACAGATATCCTTGAAGGGTCCTTTCAGCAATGACATCAAGTGACTGCAGGATACCTCGTCCTAGCCTGCCCTCTCTGAGCAGCACCCTGAATGTTGGCCTTTTCTGCCCTTTGTCTCCTGGACCTCTTGGGTGCTCACTGGTGCCCTGCTATCTTAGGAGTTTTTTACTGACAAGCTCTACCCACTGGTGACCTCAAGGACTAGGAGAGGAAGCCACCCCCTTCTAAGCAGGGTGGCTGGGTGTCTAGCCTGGCTGGCAGAGAGCTCTTTAGGGGGCATTCTGGAAGCTTCCAAGCAGCCAGGAACCCCATGAGTTCTGGGGGGGAATGGGGCTGGTTGGCTGCCCCTTTCTCTGAACTCAGGGGCCACTGAGGGCTGACTGCAGCCGCTTGTGTGTTGATAAAGAGAAGCGGGATCGGGAGGCAGGTGCAGCCCCCTCCTGGGGTCGGGGAAAGGAGGGGGGTGAGTCCTTAATTAACACAGACTGGACCCCTCTCTGGAGCTCCCCTTAGCCAGGGGCACCTTATCTTCTCAGCTCACCCAGATCTGTTGCTTCAGTGATTAGGGGGGGCTTTTCTGGGGGCGGGAGATCGGAGTCGTGACTGGGAATGCCGGGCAAGCCGTTATTTTTAAGAGTGTGTTGCTGGAGAACTTAAACAGACAGAAGGTGGGAGCATTTGGGAGGAGGGGAGGTGGGGAGGGTAAGGCCCGCTGCCAGGACCAGGCACCACTCTCCCCGCTGAGGCAGAGGGAGGGGGCGTAGGGGCCTATGCTCCATGCAGAGGGCAACCCCAGAGCAGGGCCAGCCCCTCCAAAGGGGACACACTGAAGGGGGACCTGGTCCCCCACTATTGAGCCATTCCTTTACAATCTGTTGGGCCTCTTCTGGCTGCTCTCTCTCTCTTTTTATTTTTTAGCTTTATTGAAATAGAATTTAACCAATAATGTGGTATAAGTTTAAGGTGTGCAATGGGATGATTTTATACATGTACATATTGTGAGATGTTTCCCACAATCAGGTTAGTTAACACATCCTTCACTGCACGTAATTACCTTTTTGTTGTTGTCCTGCCTCCTTTTATTATTTTATTTTATTTTTTTAGGGAGGGGTGGGGCCGAGGGAGAGGGAGAGAGAGAATCTGAATCAGGCTCCTGGCCCAGCCCAGAGTCCGACATGGGGCTCGATCTCACGACTCTGAGATCATGACCTGAGTCGAAACCAAGAGTCAATGCTTAACGGACCGAGCCACCCAGGTGCCCCCTTATCTCCTTTTTAAAAATGTTACAGGTCACCTCTTGGGAAGGCCCGGAACCCTTTGGCATGGGTCTCAGAGGTGGGGCAGCTGAGTGAGCGGTGAAGGGGTGTGCCTCTATGTTGCTAAGTTGTCACCTGCAGAACTGATCCCAGGGACCCCTGAATTGGGGGCTGGCCAGGAACCTCCAGAGCCTGGGTGCCCATGACATCACAGCGGCCTCCAGCCCAGCTGCACATCAGAATCGCCTGGGAAGCCTTTAAAACACACTGATGCCCAAGGCTTGGTCACCGAGGTTTGTTAATGGCTGTAGAAATCTAATATGTGGCAGGGGTTGCCAACCACTGCACTGGGTGGCTGGTAGGTGGGGGAGTCCAACCTGTTATCTTACTTCTGGGGGACTTCCGCTAAACCCCTCCTGATCACAGTTAGCAGCATTTGTGATCACTGCTAATAATTAATTTATACGTTTAACCACCTTAAATGTTTCTGGAATAAAACAAAGACTCCATCAATTAATTAATCTTCACCCCTGTGCAGGACTTTCCAATCGATAAACTTGCTTATCTATGACCTCATTTGATCCTCAGAACAACCTGTAAAGGAGGTCTTGTTAAACCCATTTTGTAGATAAGAAACTGAGGCCCAGAGAGGGCCAGGACCTCGCCCAGAGCCACCAGTGAGTCAGCGTAGAACTGGGTTGGGTCCTGGGTCTCCTGCCTCTACTGCCAGTGCTTGGTCTAGATCCAAGGCCAGTAGGCCCTCCTGCGGCCTGGATATCTGTCCATCCAGCCCCAACCACTACTCGGACTCAGGTTCAAGCTGCCCTTCCCCGACGCCCAGCAGCAGGTGCCCTCTCCCGGGGCTGGGTCCCTCAGGGGTCCCAACCCCCCTCTTGGCATCTCAGTTCAGCTGACTGACATGCAAATTAGTTTAATTATTTCTTCTTCTAAAATAAATTATATTTTGCAGTAGCTGCAATATGTTGTGTCAGGCAAAATTGCATTCAATATTTTTAAACTAATTGATGCAGCCTTGAGGAAGGCTGATTGACAGCCCAGCGCCGAGCAGGCCTGCAGCCTTAACCGGTTCCTAGACGAGAATTAAACGTGCTGCGGCCTGGTGCTCCCTCCCGGAGCGAGCTCGCTAGGAATCTGGGAAGGTGGCAGGTGAAGCTCTGGGGGCCTGGGGGCCAAGGAGGTGGGCTGTTGAGTGGGCACCTCGGGAAGAGACTGGACTGGAGGCTGGAGGGCTGCTGTGCGCTGTGGGCAGGTCTCCTACCTTCTCTGGGCCTTGGAGTCCCTGACGTATAACAGACAGGGGATCGGACTGCGCTGTTTGGAGCTGAGGCTTCTGGGTTCTGCTGACAATTATGAATTGAGGGCCTCCTTGGTGCCAAGGACATAACAGTGAACAAGACCTAAACGGTCCCTCAGTCTCGTGGCAGGGACAGACAGTACTCCAGACTCTGATAAGAGCTAAGAGATTAAGGTTCAGGAGCAGGGTGGGTGCAGGGCTGTCTTCTCCGGAGCAAGTGACCTTTAGGCTGAGCTCCAACTAGGAAGGAATCAGGGGGAGGAATGCGAGGGAAAGAGTGCCCCAGGGAATAGGGACAGCATCTGCAAACACCCAGAGAGCAGGAGGCTGTAGATAACGAGACTCTGGACCCCTTCCAAAGAAGACCCCAACCCCTGGCAGGCACTCACCTGGTATCTGAACCAAACTGGGTTTGGAGGGCTGGGGGCCACTGGGAAGGGAAGAGGAAATGGGAGCTGGCCTGGTGACTCTGTTAAGGGCACTCTTAGGAATGTACTCCTTCCCAGAAAGACATCCACAAACACATAGGGAGTGTGTGCTGTGGGCCAGGGTCTGTGCTGCCGCATTTCATCCTGTCAACCATTGTGGGAGGTGGGGACTAGCATTACTGACATTTTACTGAGGAGGAAACCAGTGCAGAGACGTAACGAACTTGCCCAAGGTCTTGTAGGGAACAACCGATCAACCTGGGACTTGAACCCGCGTTTGGTTCCAAAGGGGGAGTTTCTAAGCATCAGATAGTACTGCCTTTCTTGCCATCGTTAGCTGTCCGAGTCCTACTTGCCTCAACGTCCTAAACAAATGTCTCTGTCTCTTCCTGGAAGCTTTCCCTGACTGCCTCTGTCCTGGGCCACCAGAATCTAAGCCCAAGTCCTACATGCCCGCGGGCTGCATGTGATCTTCCGGCTATCTTCCTGGCCTTCTCCTTCACCCCTCTCTTGAGCTCTGCTCAAGCTGGCTCCGTTCTCTCCTTCAGATCTTTGCCCAGATGTCTTCTCAGAGAGACTCACCTGATGCCCTTCTTTAAATGGGCCCCTTGCCATCCCACCAGACACCCCTTCCCTGCTTTCTCTCCATAGCACTTGCCCAACACTCCCTATGCTTTTACTTACTTAACTTGCTCATCACCTGTCTCCCCCACTAGAAGATAAGCAGATTACTATTTTGTTTACTGCTATGGGCGTGGCACATAGTAGGTGAGTAGTAAAGATTGTCAAATGAATGGATTTCATTGTCTGTGGCCTCCCTGACCATGCCACAGGCAGAGACCAAGACCTCCTCGGATGGACTGGTTTCTCCATCTGGGAAAGAGTCAAGCTGTGTGATGCTGTTCCTGCCTCTCTCTTTGGACTAAGGTTTTCTCATCAGTAAAACAAATGAAGGGAGAGACAGAGGAGGCAAGGGAGGTTGCAAGAGTGGGAGTGAGAAGTGGGGGGAGGAAGGAAAGGAGAGGGGAAAGGAACTGGGGTGGGGGAGGGAGAGAGCTTGGGGGGCAGCTCAAAGACACCTCCTTCCCACTCACTTGCAGAGCCGGACACTCTTCTCCAGTCCCCCATCCCCTCCCCCTCCCGAGAGAATTAAATTGCATCCAAACACCAGGCTCTGATTAGAGCTGGCCAGCTGGGCAGGAAGATTTATCATCCCAATTACCCGCCGGCCAAGACAAGCAGGCAGGCCGGTGAGGGGGGTGCTGGGTGAGCAAGTGGGGGTGCTCCAGGAGGGGGATGTCAGGGCTGTCAAAAGGGGACTCCTTGCACCCCCTGCCCTGTCCCCACTCACCTTTAGCGGGAGCAGGAGTTTTGGACACCGTTCTCTGTCTCTCTCAGGACTTTGATTATCTCTTTGGCTTCCCAGGGGAGACTAGAGGCTTTGACTCTGGGGGGGTGGGGGCGATGTGTAGTCCTCCAAAGGGTAAGGGAGGACTTCAGGGTGAATCAGGGACTCTGGAATGGGGGGTGGGGGTGGGAGAACGTTTTCCTTCCTAGGGCTGAGCTGGGGATTCCATGCACACGACAAAACCCTCGTCCCGGTAGACTTCCGTTAGGTACTCAGGTGCCACAGGATTCCGGGAGTTAGCCCATCCAAGAGGGGCCCAGGCCTGACTTACACACCCCTGGTGATGGGGAGTTCGTGCCTCTTGAAGCAGCCCCTTCCACGCAGGACTGTGCCAAGCCTCTCCCCCAGACGGCACCACACTCAGCTTCCCTGCCCTGCCACCCCAGCTCATGTCTAAGCCTGAGGCTTCACGACAGCCTCCCATGTGTCCTCCTGCTCCAGGCCAACCCCTCCTTTCAGCCATGAGCCCGAGTGAACACTGGGACCGCCCATCTGACCACGTCTCTCTTCTGCTCAAAGACCTGCCTTGGTTCCCCGTTGCCTCCAGGAGACGTCTGGCTCCTCAGAGGATATCCGAGGCCCTTACCGTAGTGGGTAGCGGACCAGTGAGCTTCTGCACGCTCACCTCCCCTCACCTGCTCCAGCCGCCCGCCACGCCCGCCCCTGGCCACACCCAGTCTGCCCGTTCTCGGCATGGCCGGCGGACTGCTGGGCTTCTGGGTCTTTCTGCCTCTCCTCAGCCTTTGAGACCCAAATCAGATGTCCCCTCCTCTGGGAAAGATTTTGGGCCTTCTTCCCCTCTGGGTGGGCAAGTCCCTCCCTGCTGCTCTTGAGTGTCCACTGCCCCCTGCCACTCCGTGTTGTCGTTGACTGTCCACACGTCTCTCCCCCGCCTTCCCATGAGCTCCGAGGTCAGTGGCAAGCCTTGTATACCACCAGATCCCAGCACCCAGCCCTGGATGGGCAGTGACAAGAGGCTCTCTGAAAACACTAGCTGGGGGTAGACATGCGGGGGGGGGGGGTGCGGGGGGGCGTCCTCATGGCAACTGAGCACTCTGCCTCTCACTCCACTGCAAGCTCTCACCCCCATCCCCATTGTTCTCCTAAGGAGCACTGGACTGAGAGTCATAAGGCCTCACTGCTGGACTTGGGCAAGCTGCTTCCTTTCCTTGGGCTTAGTCTCCCTAGCTATGAAGTGGGGGGGGGGGGGGGGCTGGAGTCCATCATCTCTGACATTCCTTCTTCCCTCAGATTCTTTCTCTGGCTATGACTCCCACGTATCGCGTGTCAGAACCATGCTAGGTACTTTACATACACAGATTCTAACATACATGACATGCAATGTTTTAGATACAATATTCAGTATGACGTCTGGCACACCGTAAGCTTCAAATAAACAGAAGCTGCTATTATTGTAAAGATATTGTAAAATCATTATCTTTGGGGCACCTGGGTGGCTCAGTCAGTTAAGCATCTGCCTTTGGCCAGATCATGATCCCAGGGCCCTGGGATCAGGCCCCATGTTGGGCTCCTTGCTCAGCGGGGAGTCTGCTTATCCCTCTCCCTCACCCCCCTGCTCATGCTTGCTCTCTCTCTCATTCAAATAAACAAATAAAAATCTTTTAAAAAATTATTATCTTTACAGCCATGTAACACATTACCATTTTATAGATGAGAAAAGTAAGGCAATGAGAGGAGGAGTGACCTGTCCAACCTCACACAGCTGGGAACGGTACAAATGGCCCCAGTTCTCGCCTGTCACGCCCCGACCCTGCTTTCCTAACTGGGTGGGGCAGCCCCTCTGTCTGTTCATTCGGTAAATACCTACACACGCCTACTGAGGGCCTGGCCCGGTATGAATAGTGCCGATGCCGACGAGACCCTGCCCTCTGGGAAAGTACAGCTTCCCGGGGAGAAGAGATTAACTAAATATTCACACAAATACATATATAAATCATGACGTGTGCTCCGTGGTTTACAGGAAAAACCGGGGTGCTGTAAGATGTACTTGGCCTGGGGTGACCCAGATGGGGAAGCTTCTCATCTAGTTAACTCTTTGCTTTTCCTGGTGGCTAGAGACACCCCCCCACTCCAGACCAGCTTAGGGCCAGACAACCCTGGAGGAGGGGTGCCGGATGCAGCCTCTGGCACCCCTACCCCCCCCGCACTGGCCTTCCAAGTCCGCACCCCCATCTCTTTGAAGACTGTCCCTTTACAACTGCCCTTTCCACCGAGGATTCAGACACAAATTGTACTTTAAATTCAATATCGGTCATTAATATTTCATGATTACAAAACGTTAAAGATAATGTCAGTGGAAGGAGCGTCTGCATGGGCAGAATGGATGACTCAGAAGTTCGGGGAGAGGGGAGCCGGCATACTAAGCGGCTGGGGAGTCTTTGAGGTAATCCAGTGTGACAGCGGCGGCTCCCGACTGAGTGCAGCCTTCTCCAAGGTGCTCACCGAGCTCGGCCACTGTGTACAAATATTTCCCCTCTGATTCTTGTCACCTCGTGTTTGTTACGCCGGGAGCAGATGGGGCCACCGTGACCCCACCAGCGCCCTCTGTTTCTGCGGGGAGCCAAATGGATGCTCCAGCAGGAGGCTGTGGGCAGACAGACCCATTGGCATTGCACTTGGGGCTCCGGCTGGCTGCTGGGAAGCAGGAAGTCTGGAGGGTGGAGCCCTGGCCCTGCGTGGATTTGCTCTGTGACCTTGGAACCATTGCTGTTCCACCCTGAGCCTTTATCTTCTCATCTGTAAAGTGGGGATAATAATTTTGCCCTCGTCTCACAGACACAGTGAGAAGCTGGAGTGGGTGGGTTATCTGTGACACGCCTGGATTCGTGTCTGGCACCAAAGAAACAGGACTTGAGGGGCATCTGGGTGAGAGCCGGGCTTTGGAGTCAGACAGGCTGGGGCTGGGAATTTGGACAAATGACTTCACCTCTCATCCATACGCTGGGGATAAGGGCAGAGCCGACACCTCTCAGGTGCGAAGAGTCATTGAGCGAGCCCACTATTGTAGAATGCCTTGTGCAGAGTGGGTGCCAAAGTCAAGGGCACAGAGTCAAGATCAATAGATACCACTAATTGAGCACTTATTAAGTACTAGGCAAGTTCTTTCCCTGCATGATCGTACTGAATCCTCCCACTAGCTCTGTGAAGTGGGAGCCATTCCTTTTCTCATAGATTAATACCTGGTGAGGGTTGGGCAGGGGTTGTTGATTGCAGCTCAGAGGGGGAGGGTCTCTAGCCCAGTGATCAGTCTCCTTTCAGAGCCTCCCCTTCCGCATGGTCGCATGGTCGGTTGCTAGGCATTAGTGGGTGGGAGAGGGGCGGGGCTCAGACTGCAGAGAGTACCAGGGAAAGGGAGCTCAGGAGGCCTTGCTGCGGAGGAAACCCTGTGGACTCGCTCCAAATCCCGGCTCTGCCACCACACATCCTGGGGGCAAGTTTCCTCTCTGAGCCTCGATCTTCCCATCAGTAAAGTGGGTGCTGATGGGTTACTGATCATGATTCAGTGAAAATCTGCACTAGAAAGCCTCTAGCCCAGAATATGTATGAGGTAAACATTGTAAAATGTTTGTGGGAGAGTCCCCTCCACATTCTTTCTTCTGTGAAACGGCAGCATTGCAGATTTTGTATGACGCTTCAGCTGCTCTCTGCAGAGAGCCACTGGGCAGAAGCACAATGCTTAACCCAAGAGTGGGACGTCAGGCAGTGTGACAGGCTGTGGGGGGAGAGGTATCTGTGGGCAGGGAGAGGCGGCGTCTCTGCCCCGCAGCCAGGCCAGTCCCCCCCTGGCTGCCCAGGGAGCGGGTTCAGGGAGGTAAGGAGGGGGAGCTCTCCTCCCCCCAAGTCCAGCCGCCACTTCCTCTCCAGCCACCTTTGTTACCTTCCTTTCATGCGGCGGAGGAGTGGATTCAAAGGCTCTGGAGCAGCAGGCACTGAGCTCTGAGCCAGCTTTGTATTTTCTTTTAAACTGAAGTTGAAAGAGATGGAGGGAACTTCAGCCCAGGGACTTCCTTGGCCCATGGGCCGGTGGGGCCTGCAAAGTGGGAGGGCGCCAGCAGGGGGAGGAGGAGGAAGGCTGGCAGGGGGCTCGCAGGGCCAGGAGAGGCTTGGGGCCCCCCTGGAAATGCAGGCAGGGGCAAGTTTGAATGTCGCCCACCCACCCGAGGCTCAGAGGCTCTGAGTCTTTCTGTTGTTATGACTGCTTCCTGGCAGATCTGGGGCTCCTGGACCTTGAGAGCTGAGGGGTGGGGGTGGGGGTGGGGCTCAGAGACCAGGTGCAGGCAGCTGGTTTTGGAGGAGGCCTGGAACTGCTGCCTCCCCTCTCCTGGGGCTCTGTGAACCCAGTCGTCTTAGCTCCTCACCTCCATGGCCTTACTTATCTGGACCCCATGCATGGAGGCCCCCTCTTTCTCTTGCAGCTCACACCGTGACGGCTTCACCAAACAGCATGTGCGCGCGTGCACACACACACACACACTCATTCTTCTAGAAAGCCAGGCCAAGCACCTTGAAGTAGACCCGGATCCCTCTCTATCTCTTATCTCCATGTCCGTCATTCCATCAGAAAGTCCTGGGGTGCCATTTTCAGCCTGTCCCCCAAAGCTGACCACATATCACCTCCCCTGCCTGTCACCCTGGGCCAGGCCACAGTCTCGTCTTGCTGCCACGATCACATTTAACTTCCCCCCTCACCCCTCAACATTCCTATTCTCATGCAGTAGCCAGAGGTACCCTGTCAGGCAATGTCCCTCCTCAGCTCAAAGGGTGCCCCTGTCCTGTGATTCCCACCTTATTCAGAGTAAAGTCCAAAGAACTTAAACAACAGCTGACCACCCTGCCCCTCGCCAACCACACTGGTCTCCTTGCTCCTCCGCCAGTATGCTGGGCAGACTACCACCTCAGGGCCTTTGCTCTGGCTGTTCTCTCTGCTTAGAATACTCTTCCCTCGGACGTGGGCATGACTCCTTCACTTTCGGAAGGTCTCTGTTGAAATGTCTCCTTCTCAGAGAGGCCTTCTTCTAAGAGGAACAACAGCCTCTTCTTCCCAATCCCCTTCCCTGGCTTTCTTCTTTCCCGGTTTCTCACTAGCACTTCACATCATCTGACGTACGAACACCTGTTGGCTGACAGTCTAGCGCTCCCCCACAAAGACAGGAGCTTTTCTGTCTTGTTCAAGGCTGTACCCCCAGTCTCCAAAACAGGGTTTCGTATGTAGTGGGTGCTCAATAAATGCTGAGGGAAAAAAGCCAGCTTCAGGACCAGCTCTCACCTTTTGGCTTGGGATCCTTCTCAGGTCTTTGTTCCTACGCAGCAGCTTTTGCCTCCCGCAACCAGGCCGTCTGTGCCAGGTTTCTTTCTCTTTGCCCCGCCTCAGCCCCGCCTCTCACTCAGCCTTCGCCCCGCCCCCAACATTCGCCCCGCCCCCCGGCTCACCCGCCTCCATGGCCAGCACGGTGATATTGTGCCAGCCGGCCGTCTCACGGTCCAGCCCCTTGCCCGTCACGATGGCGCCCGTGTCCGCATCGATATCAAAGATCTGGTCCAAATCCGAGTCGCGGTCAATGGCGTACCTGAGGAAGGAAGGGCGGGGCTGACTGAAGGTGCCCTGGCGCCAGGTGGAGCCCGTGCCTAAGTCCACCCCCCCCCCGCCCCTAAAAGAGGGACCCCCTGCCTGGGAGACACCAGGAGCAGAGAAACCCTTTCTTTCCAAGAGAGGAGGGGTGGAAAGGGATCTGGGTTTGCCTCTCTGCTGCACCGGTACCCGCTGTGTGACCACGGGCCACCCTCAACCTTTCTGAGCCTCGGTTTCCTCAGCTGGGTAACGGGGCTAATAATTTGCACCACACAGTTGTGACGGCAACTCCCTGGCACAGAGCTAGCACTCACTGCATATTCGAGTCTTTTCTTTCCCCAAGAGCTGACCCTAGAATTGGGCTACGGAAGGGGGCGGGGCTGGCATGGGTGGGTGCGTGGGTGGAACAGAGGTGCAAAGGATCAGAGAACGGCGGGCAGGAATTACTCGGAGAACGGCGAATGGTGCCCAGCGCGCAGAACCGAGAAGCAGGCGGAGTGTGGCACCCGCACCCGCGGGGCGCGGAATTCAGAGCTTGGACGTGTCCTGGGGTGGGGGGAAGGCGAGAGGAATTCTGAGCGGGAGAGAGGGGGTCGCGGTGGAGGCCCCAGCCCGGGAATACGGGCAGAGCGAGTGCGGTGGCGAGTGGTCGGGTGGGGGGGGGGATGGCCGCGGCCCCTCCCCGCCTGCGCAGCACGCGCGAGCTAATCTGCGGCTTTTCAGTTGCCGCGTGAAAAAGCCCTTTGTTCCGCCTTCTTCCCGGGCCTTTGTGCGGCGGCTTCAGGCCTGAAAGGCCCGTGTCCAACACATGTCTCGGGCGGCGGCCCAGAGAGGCCCCGCCAGCTCCGGCCGCCGCTTCCCCGCGCTGATAACGTGGGCGGGGGGGCGCCGCCAGGCTGCGCGGCCCACAAAGGCCTCGAATGCCAAGCAAGGGCGCATTGTGTGGCGAGGACAAAGAAGCTTGGCGGGGTGGAGCTCCGCCTGAGCCACCCGGCCCCTCCCACAGGGAGGAAAGGGACCCTTTCCAGGTCTCCTAGAGGGGGAAACTGAGGCCCAGGGAGGCCAGGGCGCCAGAAACGCCCTCTGCTGGAGGCGCAAAGCCCTGAAGTGACCCTATAGGGGGACTTTGCATTACAACTTCCCCGGGCCTCAGTTTCCTCATCTGTGGAATGGGAATAATGACACCCAGTGGACTGCCCACGTCTGAGAGTAGCAGAGCTGCAATTGAATCCTAGGTTACTTACTCTACCTGTGTGACATTGGACAAGTCACTGGACCTTCCTGGCCTCCGTTTCCTTACCTGGAAAAGGGGGTGATCTATACTCCCTCACAGTGGCGTGGGTTAGAGGAGCTAATTCATGAGACTGGGCACAGGCATGGGTGACATCCCTTATTCTTTTCCTGGTTACCGGGGTGGAGGCGAAGATGGTGAAAGCCATGGCCAACTGTAAAAGGCTGGGTGTATGGGTATAGTGGGCATTACAGCCTGTCTCCCGAGCCACCATCAACTCTCCTTCCTGTCCCTAAGCCGCTAAGCCCACACCCTCCTTGCCCCTGACCAACCTGGGTCCTCCTGACCTGGGTGGAAGTGTATGGGGGGCTTCAGACCCAAGATGATACTTCTTTCCACTAGTACAGCACTTCATAGTTCAGAGCCTGCTTTTCCTTTAGCCATCCCTCCGTGCATTCCTTTATGCCTAGACATTAACCGAGTGCCTTCTCTGTGCTGCTCTGTGCTAGGTCCTGGGGATAAATGGGCAAACGAGACACATGACGTCCCTGCCTGGCATCCTGTGAAGCTAATGGGATCGCTCCTGTTTTGCAGATGAAGACACTGAGGCTCAGAGAGGAAACGTGCCAAGCTTAGGACTGCCAAGTATGGTTGAATAGGTTGTGTCCTGCACAAAGGTCCAGGTTGAAGAGGTGAAGTGGGGTTAAAATCTAACCGGTGTTCAGCTTGCCAAGCCATGTGTCCTGAGGGAGGATCTTCTCAAAGAGGGCTCTTCTTCTTATTTATGCAAAGATGCTATGTGGGCTAGTGATGACCCTACTCAAAATTGCACAGGGACTGTCACAGAATTGGAATTTGTACCCAAGTTTGGGACTCTCTACCCAGAGTGCTTTTTAGCTCATTGTACCACCCAAAGCTGCAAGGCATGGAGCCTCAGGTCCTCTTTGCCCCCAGCCTGGCCCTGTCAGATGTTTGGGTCCAAAGGAGGTAGAACCAGACTCCGAGCGTCAGCTCGGCTGGAAGGAAACTCTCCCTGGTTCTCCTGGGAGACAGAGTCCAGGAGAAGGCCAGAGCCTGCCACAGCCTCGGGCTCCTGATCGCTGGGTCAGGACTGGGCGTGAGGCAGGGCTTGTGGGAGGATGCCTACCACCTTCCTGCTTGACCTCCCCCCTCTTTTCTCTCCTCCCAGTTTTTCTATTTTGTACCCTCCTGGGGGTGGGGGGCGGAATCTAAGTGGAGGCAGCTGTTCCCAAGGCCGTGGGGCGGGCTGCAGGGACCTGCCATTAACCAGCAAGAGACTTGGGGCTGCAGGTCAGTGTGGCTGGCTGAGCCCAGGTGGTTTTGTTTCAGCTCCGGAAGCCAGCCAGTGAGTGTGGGAGGGAGGGGTGGAGGGGCGCGGCATGAAGCCAGGAGCCTGGCCTGGCAACCATGGGGGGTGGGAGAGGAGAGGCTTACGGACCTCACGTGTAGGTTCATGAGTTGTGCTTCTGGTCTGTGTTGTGGGTGGAAAGCGTGTGTGTGTGCGTGACCTGAATATGTGAGTGGTGTGCGTGTGTGTCTGTGTGTGTGAGATCCCGCTTTGCTGTTGGAAAAGCAAAGGCTCACGAGGCAGCTGCTTAGCCCTGGGTGTGGACCCAAGTCCACGATGCCCCTGTCGAGTCACTTCAATCTTTGAACTTGAATTTGGAGCAAAATGGAGATGATAATCCTACCTTGCAAGTTGCTGGGAGGATTAAATGCGTAGCTGGAGGATAAGGTGCCTAGCTGAGCTCCAGGATTACTCCATGAGAGAGAATGATTGTTATTCTAATTATTCAGAAACGTCTGGTAAGGGGTACACACGTGTGTGGTCTGTGTGCCCCGGGGGTGGGAGGCCCCATGTACTGACAATGGACGGAGTATCCCCAGCAGGCTGAGGAGGGTGGGAGACAGCTGTGGGTCTAGAGGTCCTGCTCCTCATTGAGTCAGCCCGGACCTGGATGGCAGGGAGGGGAACCCGAGCAGGTGTGGCTGGAGGAGTGCAGAGAGAGAATGTGGGTAGGTGCCAGCTAGTGTGTGGGGCGTGTGTGTGCGTGTCTGTGCACGCGTGCAAGGGACGCCCCGGAATGGTGGTCAGGAGCATGGATATGGTGCCCAACTGCCTAGGTTTGAAACCTAGCTGTGTGGCCTTGGATAGATCACTTGATCTCTCTGTTCTTTGGTTTCCTCCTCTTAAAAATGGACATAGTAACAATGCCCAGCTTACTGAGCAGTGGTGAGGGTTGGACGAGTAAGTAGCTACCAGCAGAACACTTCTAGCAGCGGTGGGCACCTGCCACATGACCTGTGGATTAGCTCTTACATTTTTTTGCCAGGCCAAGACCTTGTGCCAGGCCTGCAGAAGGCCTTTACGTGCATGAGCTCCTCCCATCTTCCCAGGCACTGCTATCATTCCCGTTTCACAGATGAGGAAACCGGGCAAAGAGAAGCCAGGTGCCTTGGCCTGGGTCCAAAGGGCTGGTTGGGGCACACCCACGTCTGTGCGGGGCCTCGTCTAAGGGCACCCTCCTGAGGGCCAGCCGCGCGCACCCGCAGACACTCGCACACACTCCAACGGCACAAAGTGCTACCGTTGTCAAGGTTCGGGTGGGGGGTGTGGGGAGGGTCCTGCTTCCTGGCCAGGGCATGCACCACGTGGTTTTTGTCCACATAAATACGTGCATAGAGTGTGCGCACAAGCATGATAAACAAGAAAGGCAGCAGGCTCCTGTGCGTGCAGCCTTCCCAGGGCTCCCTTGTGGGGGCTCGTGTACACGCGTGTGCAGCAGGCTGAATGCCACAGCCCCCACCTGAGCTACAGAGTGAGCGTCTCTTCAGATGCCAAAGGGGCTCCCCTCCCCCTCACCAGGGAGTCCTCTCTGCTCACCGCACCCCATCTGAGATTCTTTTTCACATACCTGCTCCCCCCCCACCTTAAGACACACACTCAAAGCCCAAACACGATGCCTGGGAATTTGTACGTGATCAGTACAGGTTGCAGACTGAAGGGTAGAAATGGGTGTCCAGGCCACCAAGGAAAATGTTTAATGTCCACTTCCTGAGAGCCTACTATGTGCCAAACAAGCCTCCCTCCAACCCTATGAGCACCGAGCACAGAGCCTAGTAGAACACAGTAGACATTTAATACCTAATTTTTGAATAAATGAATGAGGCAGGTACTATCATGATGCCCATTATAGAGATGGGAAAACTGAGCCTTGCAGTGGGTCCAGTGATCTTCCCATGGTTCTACAACTGAGCTGGGATTCCGACCCAGATCTTCTTTGATTCCTGAGCCCACATACTTTATGCTGCACCCCACTGTGGAGTGCTGGGAGGAAATGAGGTGTTTGCTCCCTCTGGTCCACTGTGGGCTTTGCTGGTTTTTATGTTCGAAGAAGACTCACTAGGGTGCAGGGCTATGCTGGGCTGATCAAGGGCCTGACTATGTGCGAGGCTGCCTAACCCAGAGATGGGCCCGTCTGAGCACTCTCCTCCCTCCCTCCGAAGTTTCCAAGGGTTCCCATCACCTAAGCATAGAGCCCCACTTCTCCACCTGACATTCAAGGTCCTTCCCGGCCTGGCCCAAGCGTCCCTCTGTCCTCATCTCTGCCCATCCTGCCATGAGCTCACCCAGCTGATGACCCTGCTGCTGAACTTAGCCTCCCGGATCCACATCTCTGTTCCTGCTTCCCAGCCCCCACCATCACTCCAACCTGGAGCGGCCTCTCCCTGTTCCAACCTCACCTCTTCAGCCTTGCTGGGGGCCACTGGGGAAGCCTGTGCTCATTCCCCTCCATGGTGCACTGAGAACTCACCCCTCCATGGAGTTCTGGCCTCAGCCCAAGACCACTGAGACTTAGATCTGTCACTAGATGCCTTCATATGGCGGCCTATTCTTCCCGTTGGCCTAGGTCCGACACATCTCTGTGCCTTATGCACGGGGGAGGACACCTAACCACAGAGAGAGTAAGAAGCCGGGGTAAAACAACAGGAGGCTGAACTCAGGAAGCCGACAATCATGGGTTAAATCATTCCTCCCCCCTTCAAGCTGAATGATGCTGGGAGAGTCACTTCTCCTCTCTGACCCTCAGTTTCTTCATCTATAAACTGAGTATGATACCTCCTGAGGGAGAAATGCACTAAGATGAGGTACTTTCCCTCTCCCCAGTGCGGGAATTCAGAAAAACCGCTCTGTGTATCTGCATCTCTGTATTTCCCAGGTGCTGAGTGTGTTAGGTAAAATCTCCCAGGACCCAGGATACTACTTAATCTCTTCACCTCCAGAACACACCAAGCTGCCCCTGCCCCAGGACCTTTGCACTTGCTGTTCCCTCTACCTGGACCGTTCTTCCTCACATCTTTGCGGGTTGGCTCTCACTTTATCATTCTGATCTCGGTTCATCTGTCAACTCCTGGACTACTCGAACCACAGTAGCCCCTGTCGCCCCCAATCCTCCTTACCCTATTACTCTGTTTAACTCCTTCATAGCTCTTAACGGCAATTATTTCACGACTTGCGTCACAAATGTTTTACAACTCGATGACTGTGTCCCCCCAGGAGAAGGCAAACTCTCTGTGGGCAGGGATGAGGTCCTATTACCACTGTTTCCCCCCTTGACTCAATGTGTAAGCGCTGACTGAGCTCACGACCCTGAGAACTCGGGAGCTGAGGCGGCAAGCTGGGCTCTGGGCAGCACGCCTGCCCTGCGAGGAGCCCTTCTGTCTCTCAGTGGCCCCTCACTGGCCTCCTGTTTCCCCGTCTGCCCCCTGCAGAGAGGGCGCTCACCCCCAGCTCTGCCCTTGGCTGAGTCATCTCCGCGTGCCCGCCTGGCTCTCCGCACGAGCAGGAGTTGGGTAAATGTTTGTGGTGGTAAATTGGACCTGTCTCAAGCTTCTCACTGCTTCCACATCTGAGGAGCCCCAGGGAAGGGGCCAGCAAAGAGAGATGAAAGAAGGTGAAAAGCTGGTTTCAAAGTTGGCCCTTTCAGTGCAGATAAAAGCCGGAGGGAAGGGAAACCAACAGAGGGAGGAAGGAGAAGACTGAGAGGGGGTGTGAGAGCGGTGCTGCAGGGGAGGGGAGCAGGCAGACTAGAGCACTAACCTGGGAGGCGAGGACTCAGCCCCTACCCTTGGCTCCCAACTCCTCGGGGAGAGCCCAGGGATGCCTCCTCCCCTCCCCGGGCCTCTGCTGCCTCACACACATGGGTGATAATCCCTTCCTGGAGAGAGAGGTCTGTGGCCCAGCCAGAGGCTGGGGGCTGCTCCTGACAGCCTGAGTGGAAGGGCGGCAGAGGAGCTCAGAGGCAGCTGGATGGTTTTGGCAGTGAGGAGGGCAGAGGCAGCCCCGTCGCTCTGACCCTCTGGCCTGAGTCTGAGCTCCTCAGCCCACCCTTGAGGCCCGTCAGACTTCACTTTTGCTGCCTCATCTCCCTCAGTCCACTGTCGCCACCCCGGTCTGCTCTCTTCTCCAGGCACATCTACCTCTGCCTCCGTATGTCTGCACACGCTGTTCCTCTGTCTGGAATGCCTTTCACCTCGTATTTACGCCTGACCATACCCAGGTCCCAGCTCAGTTCATTTCCTGCCTCCTCCAGGAAGCCTTTTAAGACCCCTGAGGCTATTTCCCAGTCTGGGAGCCCATAGGCAGTTAGGCAGGATGGTGTCTCTCTGTCCTCACCCAGGGCTGCCATGTAAGATCACACAGGCTGTGCACTGTACAACTCAGAGACCCATTCACACAGACGATGAGGGGAATGTTACCCATCTGGAACCATGTAATGCAGAGATCCTCAAATTAACTTCCCTTCTCCCTCTCGTCAATGCTCAGCACAGAGCCTCGTGTATAGTTGGTTCGGGGATTACTTACTGATTATGTACAGGGGTTTCGGGGAGGACGCAGGGAGCTCAGGAATCTCCTTCCTGTCTGTCCAACAATGGCCCTTTCCCCCATCCCTGACCTCCTCCGGATCATTTCTGCTACAACCTTTCTTTCTGTCTCTTCTACCTGACCTTCTTCCAACTTGGGCCACAGTCAGAGACTTCCCAAATCCTTCCAGGGACACTGACAGCTGCAGCATTCCCTCCCCTCTGCCCATCTGCCTCTCTCCCTGCTCGCCCTTCTCTCTCCCTGTGTCTGTTTCTCTTTCTTCCCTTTCTGGCTTTCTCAGCAAATCTCCTCTGTTTCTCCATGATCGGGGGGGGGGGGGTCCTCTGCCTCTTGTAGTTCTTCTCGTGGTCTTTCCACTGGCTCCCCCCTCTCTCCGACCTCCTCCTCTCACTGTGGGTCTCTCCCCAGGCCTCTGAGTCTCTCTCTCTTTTTTCAGTTTTTCTCTGCTTTTCCGTTTCATTCACTCACCACTGCAGTCAGCGAGTGTCCCCTGAGTGCAGGGCGTCACGTAACATGGCGAGCACACAGAACTCCCTGTCCTCAAGGGGCTTATCTTGTAGCGGGAGAGACACACAGCGGAGTCAGAAAACTAGGTAGCGTGTCAGATGGTGACGAAGGCTACTGAGGACAGAGTAACATGAGGAAAGGGGATGTGAAGTGTTGGGGCTGGGGGCTGGGGTGGGGTTGAAATTTTAGAAAGAGCGGTCAGGGAAGGCCTCACTGAGGTGACTCTTGGGCAAAGGCCTGGAGAAAGCAAGAGGACCAGTCGTGGGGATGTGAGGGAGGGAACATTCTAGGCAGGGGGATGGCCGTTGCAAAGGCCCTAAGGGGGAGTGAGCTTGGTGTATCTGCAGAGCTGTGAGGAGGCCAGTGTGGCTGAGCCAGGGGTTCCCTGGGAAGGAGGGCCTTGGGAGAAATGGTCTGAGAAAAAACAGTGAGGCCAGATCTCATGGGTCTGGGGGGCATGGTGAGAGCCCGGTCTTTTATTCTGAGCCAGGTGGGTGCCTCTGGAGGGCTCTGAGCAGAGGAGGGCCACGCTCTGATTTCCTTTTGGACAGGATCAGCCCGTGTGGTCCCGCCCCCCGGCCAGTTCTAGATTAAAGAGGGGCGGAGCAGAAGCAGGGAGACCAGCGGAGGGTGGGTGGAGTGCGGGAATCCGGATCCGGATCCGGGTAAGAGAAAATGGTGGCTTGGACCCGGGGTAGCAGTGCAGGTAGGGAAGGTGGTCGGATTCCCGATATGCTGCTTAAGTGCGGATGATGGATTTGCTTCTGGCCTGGAGGGAGGTGTGAGGCAGAGGCAGGAAACAGGGTGTCTCCAACATTTTTGATCTCAACAACTGGAAAGTTGGGGTCGTTGTTTTTGGTGGACGGACCTGGCGCTCGGTTAAGTGGTGAGTTCTGGATGCCTAGGGGAGCCAAGGGGAACTGCTGAAACGGCAGGGTGGGCCAGAGAGTGGAATCAGGGGTCCCAGGCATGTGGATGGACAGACGGAGGGCACGGAGGGAGCCGCCGTAGACAGAGAGGAGGGCCGGGGCGAGCCCTGTTCACTCCGAGGTGTCTGTCGAACCTGGGTCTCCCTCCTTGTCCTGAGTCCCCTGACTCTCGGTGACCATTCTCACATCTGTTTCCTTGGTCTCTGAGCTGCATCTCTGTGTCCATCCCCCCCTTCTCCGTCCCCCGCCCCTCCCCCTCTGCCCGCAGTCTGTCCGCGGGGCGGTGGCGGGAGAGCAGGCAGCAGGCGTGGCCCCGGGCGGGGGTCTCACCGGACGGGCCGGTTGGCGGCGTCGGGGTCCCGCGCCGTCACCACGCCGACCAGGGAGCCCACCTGCGCGTCCTCCTGCACCTCCAGGAGGCCGGAGGGCGGCCGGAACTCGGGGGGCTCGTCCACGTCGGTCACGGCCACGCGCACGATCGCCTGGTCGCGGAACGTGCCCAGGTCAGCGAAGCGGGGGTCCACGAACTTGTTGAGGGCCTCCAGGACCACGGTGTGCACGGGCTGAGACTCGAAGTCCAGGCGCTGCGGGGAGGGAGCAGACGGCGGGTGAGTGGGCCGGGTGGGCTCGGCGCCGAAAGAGGAAGTCAGGGAGGCGGGCCCACAGGGGGCGGGGCCGGCCCAAGGTCACGTTGACTCTGCGGGGGCGCCGGGAGTAGTGGGAACTGGCTGTTTTGAGACCCAGACCCACCCTCCCTGGTTGTAGGCGGAGGAAGCGACACTGCCGGGGACAGTCTTGCCGAGGGGCACACAGCCCAGCAGGGCTAAAGGACGCTGACGTCTAACTTCCCGCCCCCAAAACACAGTATGTTGGGCTATTTCATGCATTTATTAATTCACGGAGCGCTTACTGTGTGCCAGTTAAATACATTAACTCATCTAATTTTACAACAGCCCTAAGAGGCTTGTATTGTGATTATCTCCTTTTACCCGGGAGGAAATCGAGGCCCAAGGTCACTTAGCAGTTAGGCCCTGGCAGAGGCAGGATTCAAACCCAGGCAGTGCGGCTCCCAAGTCCTGGCCCTTAACCCCAGGCGAGGAAAGCGCGCTGGATCTGCGGCTGACTCGCTGTGTGTCTGTGGGCAATCTGTTTAGCCTCTCTGGGCCTCAGGTGTGAGGGTGAAGGAGACATTTCCCAGGTCCACAGGCGGCAACTAATAGGAGTTGAGCCCGATAAGCCAGGCTGCCTTAGAGCTTTCCTTGGAAATCTGGCTAAACCCGCCCTGAGCCTGGCTTCTCATCAGGGAGTGCTAATGGGTGACCTTCTGATGAATGAGCTCCACTGCTGTGTGTTGGCTCCGGCCTCCTAAAGACAGCACCTTACAGCAAAGGGAAATAGCAGTGGTGGGGCTCAGGCACCTCAGTCCCGCGGGGGCAGCTCTCTGGGTGGCAAGGGTGCCCTTCCTAGAGACCTGCCCTGTGCATAGTCCCTCCCCCACTTTGCTCTCAGAACCTCCCGCCCCCACCTTCTCCAGCAGCAAACACGACCACCTCCTTTCTCTGTCCTGTTGCCTGGGAAATCTGGATGCAGGGAGGCAGCCCAGAGCCGGGCCTGTGAATGAGCGATGGGCTCTGGAGCCCAGTCATCAATCAGGCGTGGGCTCGAGCCAGCGCACCCGGGCGGAGACACCGCAGGCGCCACTGCTGGAGCAGGTGGGAGGGGCCTGACTTGGGGGAGGGGGTTAGGGGCAGCCTGGGGAGGAGAGCAAGCGCGGAGGCTGGGCTTGGGGCCTGACTCTGCTGCTCTGTGATGCTGGAACCCATCTGTGAAATGGGCTCATCTTCCAGGGGCCAAATGGAACTCAGAAGACTGAAAACCATAGAATGCTTCAGAGGGTAGATTCTGGAGCCAGACTGCCTGGGCTCATAGCCCTAATGTGCTCTGCAGGATGCATGACCTCAGATGCGAATTGTTGAATTGCCACGGCCTCAGTGTGCCATCTGTAAAATGGGCAATGATAGTACGTCAGAGGGTTGTCGTAGGGATTGATTAAGCTCATATGTGAAAAGCGGTTGAAGGGTGCTGGGCACATAGTATACCCGTTATTATAGGCAGTAGCTGCTATCCTTTAATCTTCTGGGGAGTAGCTGAAGAAACTGGGAGTCCTCTCTTTTCAAACCCTCCAGGCCAGGTAGAGAGCGGGTCATTATGTGCTTAGTGAGTGAATGAAGGGCCGTAGAGGGCGGATGTCGCTGTGGGTCCCAGAAGGCAGGGCCCAGGCTGATGGGGGCAGATTTAGGGAGGCAGATTCTGGCTGAACAGGAGGAGAAATACCTGGACAGTGGCAGGGAGTGAGCGTCCCAACCTGGAGGCATGCAAAGGCCTACCATCATTTGCAGGCCAGGGCAGGGGATTGACCTCCTGTGGGAGAGCAGGGCTGGGGCGATGGTCTCAAAGGCCTGTGGAGCCCTGAGTTGCCAAGCCCACGGCCAAGTCCTGGAAGATGGATTTTTGCTTTTCATTTGCCCTCCATCCCCTTCCCCTAGGAACCCCTGAGTTTGTTCTTTTAGCTTCTGGTTCCTGGGCTAGTCAGTAGGGGAGAAGGGCTGTTAGACTCAGGAAGGAAAGAGCTTGGAGTCACCAGGCCTGGGTTCAGATCCTGACTCTGCCCCTTACAGGTGTGATCTTGGGTGAGCCCTTTTCTTTCTCTGTGCCTCTGTTTTCTCACTGTGAAAATGGGCTTAACGACTGACGTCTCTTCAGAGGGAAGCAGGGGAATTAAAGGAAATGATGAGCGTGAAGGGCATGGCCTCGAAGGAGCACAGCGCAGTGATTCCGAGCACGGATCCAAATCTGGTTTGAATCCGTGCCCTCACAACCAGCTGTGCAACTTACTTTCTTTGTGCCTCATTTTCCCATTTGTAAAATGGGACTGATACCATCGCTGTTTCCCCCAGGTTGGTCCTGAGTCCCCAGAGAGACCTGATCCCCCGAGTGGAATGGGGCCATGTGGCTGCTCTGAGGTGCCCTCCCCCCGCCCCTCCCCCACCAGCCCTCTCCCCCTTCCTGGGGAAGCCCCACCTTCTGCACTACGATGATGGCCTCCTGAGTGTCGCTGTCCGTGGTGACCTTGAACACACGGCCGCCGCTGCCGCTCTCCTCCTTGAGGTGGTAAGTCATATCTGTGTTCTCGCCCACGTCCGAGTCCTCAGCCTTCACTCGTCCCACAGCCGTGCCGATGGGGGCTGACTCCTGAATGCTGAACTGGTACATCTCTGTAGGGGATACAGCTGTGAACAGGGAGGGGGGCAGCCCCTACCCCAACTTCCACCAGGAGAGGGGGGCCCAGATGGGCTCCCGGGAGGGCGGTGTCCGCAAGGGGCTTCCAAGCGGGTAGTGCAAAGAGGAGGGTCCTAATTCTGATGCTGAGTTGATTTGCTGACTGATAGGAAAAGTGCCTGCAATGTTTGGGGTTCAGTCTCCCTTGGTTTCCTCACCTGTAGAATGGCAATAGTGCCTTCCTAAAGCCACCGTCATTACCCCAGTGAACTTAGATGATGAGGCATGGAGTCGCTTACTACAGTGCCTAGCTCATGGCAGCTACTCGATAAATGGAACCAAGTGTGCTAGAAGAGTGGGGCTTCATGCCGCTGCCTGTTGCTATTGACGTCAGTGACACTGATTCCTTTGTTCCCATGTATTTATTAAGCACCTGTGATGTCCCAGATGCAGTTCGGGCACTGGGGTTATAGCAACAAGCAGAACAGACCCGAATCCCAGTTCTCAGAGTGCTTTCCTCTTAACAGGCAGAGAAACACACAATCACATCAGTAAAACACACGGTATATCAAACAGTGATAGGTACTTCGGAGAAAAATAAAGGAAGGAAAGGGGCATGGGGAATGCCGAGGAGCGTGTGTGTGGAGTTTTAAATAGGGTAATCAAGAAAGCCCTCACTGGGAAGATGACATTTTTGCAAAAGTCTGAGGGAGGTGAGGGAGTAAGCCAAGCAGGTTTGTGGGAAAGAGCATTCCAGACAGAGGGAACAGCTGGTGCAAAGGCCCTGAGGTGAGTGCAATGCCTGGTATGTTTGAAGAATGGCAAGACGGCCATTGTGGCCAGAGGGGAGAAGCAGAGCAGAAATGCGAGGGAATGAGGCCAGATGGGACACAAACGGTACCCTCCTCTCTTCCCAGAGTTGAGGTCGAGATAAGGGTGATTTGCTAAATGAGGGGCCAGTGCAGGTGAAGCAGGGCCTGTGGAGCTGAGGATGAGCCTCTTGGAGTCCCCAAGGTCTGGACACCCTTCGTGTGGAGGGGTGGCCTCTGAATTATTCTCACGTGGCAGCCAGAGGGGCTGTTTCTAATACATGCTGACTGTGCCACTCTCCCGCTGGAATCCCTTCCATAGCTCCCCGCTGCCCTGCGATGGAGCCCTACAGCCCTTTGGCCTGCTCTACAGGACGCTCGCTGCCTGGCCCCTGCTGGCTTCTGCAGCCTCAGCCTCCCTCTCCCTGACCCCAGCTTCAGCCTGCCTGAAGTTTGTATAATTCCTCATCTCTAGGCATCGCCTCTCTTTATTCTCCCTTCTGCTGTGCCCTCTCCAATTCCTACCCTTCCTTTAGTCTTACTGAATGTTCCTTCCTCCAGGGAGCCTTCTCAGACTGACCTCCAGGCTCCAGTCTTGTGCCCCAGGGCCACCTAGCTTATCCCACAGTAAGGATTCCTGCCTTTCCCTATCAGTTTCTGCCTCTTCTCTCCCTGCTCTCTCCTCTCTCCCCTGTCCGGGGTGTGAACTCCTGGAGGCAGGAACCACATCTCTTATTCATCAGGCATTCTCCGAGCCTGGCAGAACACCAGACTGTCGCATAAATGAAATGTGTGAGTGACTAGGGAGCGAATGAATGAAAAGGAGCGTGGGTCTGCGCTCACCGGGTTAACACAGATTCAAGAGTCTGACAACAGCAAGTGTTGGTGAGGGTGGGCTGCAGTGGATACATGCATTTATTTCATGGGGGGACCAGTTTGGCTTTGTTTAGTAAAGCCGAAGATGAGTATATCCCATGAGCCAGCTGTTGTGTTCCAGCGTGTATATACACCAGAGACGCGCGTGCAAACCGGCACTTGGAGATGTTCGACAAGGTGCAACAACGTTCAGAGCCTCAAACTGGAAACAAACCAAACGTCCATCAACACTGAATAGAGAAATGATGGGACACTGTGCAGCAATGGAAATGAATTCATTATAGGGACAAGCAGCAACTTAACAATTTCATAAACATAATTTTAAGAAAAAAAAAAGCAGGGCACAGAGGTTATATGGTATGATCTGCTCATCTGAGGTTAAAAAAGCAGGTGAAATTAAGCTACAGCGTTTGGTGATGAGTATGTAGGTAAACTGGCTCTCAAGCAAGGAGGCGGCGATCACAAAAGCGGGTCATGGTTGACTCTGGAAGAGGGGGTGTGGGGGGTGCGGTTAGGCTCAGGAAAGGCACGTGGAGGCTTCTGGAGTCCAGGAGTGTGGTCTCCAGGAGGGTTCGCTTTATACTTAGGTGCCAAACTGGACATTTGTCTTTTACAGTCTTCTGTTTGTATACATATTACACAACAAAGAAGTGTTAAAAATAAAGAGGGAACGAATCAATGAATGAATAAACGAGTCTTCCTGGGGCCCGGGGTCCCTCTTCTCTGCTCTGCCCCACCGCTTCCCGTTCAGAGCTGGCACAGAGCCTCGTACAACTGGGCAGAAGCCTGGGTGGCCCCCACCCTCCACGCGGCGCCTCAAAGCTCCCCCATCCGCGTAGGGGGGGCGGCTTCTGCGCCCGGCTCCCTGGCGACACAGAGCTGGCTGGTGGCTCTGCCCACCCCGCTCTGAGCCCGGCTGAGGCGCTCGGCCCCGATGATGGTGCGCTCTCAGCTAAGGGATTGGATTCCCTTATCTCGCGGGGGTCAGTCCCCTGTGGCGGGCCTAATGTGAGAGCAGCAGACCTCGAGTAATGACTCCCCGATAGGGATCAGCCCGTCTCCCCGCGGCATTTAGTCTCTGCCAGCTCCGGCGGCTTCCCCGGCACGGCTCTCGGCCCAAGGCTGGACAGAGGGACTGGCTGATGGGGAGGTGGGGGACTCGGCCAGAGAACCACCCCCTGTCCCCTGTTGTGCCAAGAGAGGCAGAGAGTGGAAAGACCTCCTAATTCAAAAGCACAGCACCCTGCCTTCCAGGCTCATCGTGGGGACAGGCCTGTCACTCCAGCACCCCGCTTCTCCATGCAGCACAGGCAGGCCTTGGCCTGGGTCTGTCCACAGCCACTGTCTACATTCCTGTGTCTCTCACCCCACCCCCAGCCCTTCCCTTTGCAAGCTTGGGTCAGTGGCAGATGACATGGAGTAAGCGGGAGTGGGGTGTGGGTGGGCCAGTGACAGGCTAGAGTAGGTGGACAGATGGGGGTCCCTCTCGGCAGGAAGCAAGGTGAGGGGTAGGAAGATAACCGTGTTACTGGGCTATGTGGGAAATCAGACAACTTGGAGGACTTCCTCTGCAAGAAGCGTGATTGGAGGAGCACTGAGGGGAAATGGGTGACTCAGGTGGACAGACAGATTCAAGCCCCTCTTGTGGTGGAAGCCTAAAGGGAAGCATGAGCTCGGTGGGCAGCTGGAAGGATGGACGGACCCACGGAGGCCCAATGGGAGGCGTGCTGGGGGTCTACCAGATGGACGCAGATGCAGCCATCGCCCTCTGGGAAGGCCCCACTTACTCTGCGGGAAACGAGGTGGGTTGTCATTGACATCGGTGACCACGATGGTGACGGTGGTGGAGCCAGAGAGGCCGCCCAGCTGGCCCGCCATGTCTGTGGCCTGGATCACCACCTCGTAGCGCTCCTGGCTTTCGCGGTCGAGGTCGGGCACGGCTGTCCGGATCACACCTGTGGGTGAGTGACAGTGAGGCCAGGGATGCCCCCCCCCCCGCAAGCTGCCAGCTGCTACAGAGTCCCCTCTGCAGGCAGAGGCTGGGTGCAGGCCAGTCCAGGAGGGGATGCCGAAGACACGTGTGTAGGGACAGTGCAGGCGCAGGCTCGGCAGCCGCCGCACACGCTCACGCACACTCAGCCACGTGCTCACACAGATAACGCACCTTCACACCTGCTGTTTGATCGCTCGGTCAGCGGCCCTCAGCAGAGCCAGGCGCGGAGCAGCAGCTCGGCGCGTGTTAACCTGGTGCCCTGGACTCACACCCACGCTCACGCATACTCACTTTGGAGTCACACTCACCTGTATACATACACTAGGTGTGTCTCACACGCTTATGTAGTATATACACAAGAACACACGAGCTCCCATACACACCCACACATGTGCACACTCTTATTTTCACACGCCCCTCTCCGTGATGGAGTCGTCCCCCAGCCCTCGGGGTCCCCGTGCCCAGGCCCAGCCCTAGATTCTCTGTCCAGGCACCAGCTAATCACTGATAGACAGCCCCTCAAGCTGTTGATGCAAGAGGGGCAGGGCCAGCAGGAATGGGGGTGACCGCAAGATTAATTCTGCCGAGCGGAAGGCTTGCTTCTTGTCTCCCTGCCAGTGGGAGACCAAAGTGGAGGGGAGAGTCGATGAGGCATTGAGAGCCTCCCCCACCACTTGCTCCAACCTGCCGAGTACCAGGTGGTGACAGGTGGTGCCCGGGGCCTGCGCGCCAGGTGGAGTCATGCACCAGCAGCCCCATGATGCGCCCCATAAAACCCAATCTCCGACTCCTGATGTCCCCAAACAGCCCCCAGACTCCAATAAAGGCGCCAGAATGAGGGGAGAGGCTGCAGTGTGTGCGTGTATGTGTGTATTTGTATGTGGAGCTGGAGGGCTGGGGGTAGGGCATGTAGGAGGTGGCCCTGCTTTTGTGGGATCACATGGAGATAATGGAAAATGTGTAGTCTACCTAATCAAGAGCCCAGATCTGCAATTTTTTGGCCATGTGATCTTGAGCAAATCCCTTCCTCTGAACCTCAGTTTCCTTATCTGGAAAATGGGACAACTGCAATACCTCTCTACAGAACAGGAATTCTCAACCTTGGCACTACTGACGTTTTGGGCGGGATAATGCTACCCACCAGCTGCCAGTAGCAGCGTGCTCCCCACCAACCCCAGACCTCCTTGACCAGCCTCAACACTGGGACTGTGAGCGGGGTGCCCTTCTGGCGATGAGGTTAGGGCCGGGCCTCCGCTGGTCTGTCAGCTGTGGCTTTGCAGCCCTGGACAGAGAACAGGAAGCAAGGGAGACCTAAAGAGCAAGGAAAGAGAGGAGAGAGGGGAGTGGTCAAGCCAGAGAGAAATGCGCACTCAGGAGGGGACAGTGAGAGAGAGGAACAGAGCACCGGAGAAAGAACAGAGGGGAGAAAGGAAGGCAGAGAACAACAGAGACAGAGCCAATAGCCCTTCTCCCAGACAGCAGGGAGGCGCAGGGATGGGAAGGGGGGAGGAAAGATGGTGGAGGGTGGAAAGTAGAGGGCAGACAGACAGACTGACGATGGAGTGGCCACCAGGCCAGAGACAGGGGCTCCCTAAGTGAACCAGCCGGAAGGGCGGGGAGGGGAGCCGCCCCGGGGAGCCCTTACTGCGGGCTAAGCTGTGTGCATGCGCTTTGCATGCAGGACCTCCCTGAAAGTAGAGGCGTTGCTGGAATTTGGGGCCACTGCGCATCTGTGAGCTTGTGCACTGAAAGCTCATGAGTAGGGCTTGGAGCAGGGCTCTGGCTGAGGTCCACACCCGCAGGCCCTGCTCATGTGGCTGTCCCTGCCACTTCCAGCTCCAGAGGAAGTAGGGACACTAGCCTCTGTTCACTTGGCGACTGGTCACGAAGCCCTGTAGACAATCAGATGCCATCTCTGGGAGACCAGGAGGTGGGTACCCAGAGGCCATGCTGCCTCCAGACCCAGCCCTGGGATCCCACCCAGTGACAGCCTGGGATGACGACTGCTCCCAACAGAGCACACCCGCTGATAGGCACACTCTTGGGTCACCCCCTCTCATGCTGACTCTGGCCTTGGCCCTGCATTTGCTTTGGCCAATGGGCCATCAGCAAGCGTGACAAAAAGCAGAGGCTTGATGAGCCCTTGTGTGCTGGGGCCTGTCCTCTTGGAGCCCTGAGACCACTGTGCTGAGAAAAAGTCCCAGACGGCAGGCCACACGGAGGGAGGGGGCCAGCCACGCCAGCTGTCCTAGTTGATCTGCCAGCTGCCTGTCGCCACACGAGTGACCCCAGCACAAAGAACTGCGCAGCCAACCCACAGGATAATGACAAGTAAAAAACTGTTGCTATTTTAAGTCACCGCATTTGGGGGCAGTTTGTCATAGAGCAGTAGATATCTGATGGAGAAATCATGTTCTCCAGCCTGTTCCTCTCCTGGGCTCACTCCTGCAGCCACATTTCACTAGAGGCTCAGCAAGCCAGAAGGCCCAGTGTGGCCTGGTGCATAGGTCTGGCAGGGGGTCCTGGCTGTCGGCTGGAGTGTCTCCTGTCTTCAACAGGCTGGGGTCGTTTCCTTAGATGGGGTCTTGGGAGAGAAGAGTGAAGGCTGCAAGTCCTCTTAAGGCCTAACGTGGGACTCGGGCAGAACATCATTTCTGCTCCCAGATTCAAGACTCCACCTCTCTCTCTCTCTCTCTCTCTCTCTCTCTAAGTAGGCTCCATGCCCAACATAAGGCTCGAACTCATGACCTTGAAAGCAAGAGTCCCATGCTCTACCAACTCAGCCAGCCAGGCACCCCTCAAGACTTCACCTCTTGATGGGAGCAGTGGCAAAGTCACTTTACCTAGAGGGTTGGGAGAATTGATGGCATATATCGTTACCTGCTGTGTTCTGCTCCCTACTTCACCTCCTGACGCTGGGAGGAGCACCCTGGGGGCTGGTGCCTTTCTCCTGGCTCTGGGGAAAAATTCCCAAATCGGCCCATGCAGTTGTTCTTGAAACCTTCTGGCCCTGCAAATAGCTTCTTTCACTCATTTATTAGACGCTTACTGAGGACGTACTATGTATAGGGGCCACCGAGTCAGATATGAGGCCGTGCAGAAAGGAGGGACTTTGGGGTCAGACTGACTGGTTCAAGTCTTCCTTCCACCATTTATTTACATGCTATCTGACCTTGGGCAAGTTGTTGAGTGCCTCTGAGCCTCAGTTCCTATTCTATAAAATGGGGCTACTCCGTTGGAAGGCTTTTAACAGAATTAAATGAGATAAAGTTTCCAGCGGCAGGTCTCCCATTTGGGGGATTCCATCATGATCCCCCCTCACTGCCCTAAGTCCTGGATTGGGTACCTGATCAATAAGTTCCAGGATGGCAAAGAGTCCTACTAGCCTTCTCCTTATCTTACCTATAGGGTCTGGTACATAGTAGGTGATTAATAAACACTTGGACTGCCTGACCTACTGCCACAGACCCTGTCTCCCCTCTCACAGGCTGGGTGTCATTGTTTGTTTCTGGCCTCTCTGGAGGAGAAAAAGTTGGAACAAAAACCCAGTGGGGGCAGAAACCAGATCTTAGTTTATCATCCTGACCCCAGGATCTGGCTTAGAAGGTACTCAGCAAAGGTTTGTTTCATTCATCTCAGGAAAACAGACATCTCTGGCCCAGTTGAGAATTTTCAGCAGAGAACTTGGAGTCTCTGAGAGCATCTTTCTAGTCTTGCAGGGGTGGTGGTGGGCGGGGGCTGAAAATTAGAACCTGGCCACAGCTCCCTGCAGCCTTGTCCTCACTCATCACCCCCCCTCCCCCGTTCCAGCTGTTGTCCTCGCCACCCCCGCTGTCCCCTCCAAATTCTGCAGAAGGGGCCCCGGAGCCCAAGCGATGCCTCATTAGCCCGCAAATGCCATCCCTGTCACCCCTGTGGGGGGCTTGCTGGCAGGCCTGGCCTTTAAAGCACACAAGTTAATTCCTCCTCTGGCACTTGGCCCCAGGGAGCCCCGCCTCCTCCTCTCCCTCACACCTTCCTCTCAGGGCCGGTTCCGGCTCTGCTCCCTGCTATCTGCACAGCGAGAACAGACTGTACCTCGCACCAGCTGCTAAATATAGACCCGCATCAGCGGAATATTCCTGGCTGGGGAAATGGAGCTGGGCTGGGAATGGCACCAGGGCGGCTCCTGCGGTGGGGCTGAAGGCAAGGGGAGGGAAAATCTGGGCCTTCCTGGGAGATGTCAGCAAAGACCCTCTCAGACTGAGAACGTGGAGGACCCTAGGACAAGGACCTCATTTGTGCTGCTTCACCTGCCTTGCCTGGTGCCCACTCGCTGGCCTCTCGGGAGCTGTTCCTGCCCTCCTGGGCTCTCCACGGCCTCCCACTTGCCACCCTCTTCCTGACTCCCTGCAGCGGGGGATGCTCTTTCTGAGAACCTGGCTGTCCTCCTCACTCTCTTGGAGTCTGGTTCTCCATCTGCTCACCCCTGCCATCTCCCAGACTCAGTCCTGGCCCCTCCTTACTTCTGTCTCTTCTTCCCTTTCTGGAAGGGGAATCAACTCGAAGGGCCCCCTCCTTCGGCTGAACGAAGGAAGGCTTCGGTAGCCACAGCAGCCCCTTGGGTTGCCAGGAGGTACCGGGGATTGTGCCGAGCACGTCACACCCTCACTCTTCCCCTGGCCTGCACGTTCCTTCCTAGATACTGAGGGGCTCATACCCTCCCTTCATTCACGACTCTGCCCCAGGTCACCTGCCCAGAAAGGGCCATCCTGATTTCTTCATCAAAGTCTATCCCTTACCCTGCTTTCTGTGTCTTCCTAGCACTCGTTGCAACTTGACATTATGCTATACATGGGTAGACTTATTTTCTGTATTCCCTACTTGAATTAAAGCTCCAGGAGGGTAGGGTCTTTGATGTGCCTCCTGCCACACCCTTAGAGCCTAGAACAGAGCCAGGCATATAGCAGGCACTCGCTAAAGAGTTGTCAAATGAAGGAAGGAACTCTTCCGTTGGATCCTCACGATAGTCACGTGAGATGGGAATTATTATCCTTCTTGTGCACATGGGAAACCAAAGCTTAAAGAGTCCCAGCTATTCAGAGAGCTCCAGGCCCATATTTCAGACGGCCTTCTAGATGTTCTAGATGTTTCTTTCCTCCTCCTCTCTCCTCTTAAAGTTGCTTTGGCTAAAATGGAATGAATTAGCTCTGCACCAGATCCCAGGGCACATTCACTAATTCTTCTGCTCCTAGTTTTCTTAATCGACACTCCTCCTTTTGTTCCCGTAGATGGTGGACCCTCCTATCTCAGGCGCCAAAGTTGGGAACCCCCAGATTCTTCCCTCAATCTAGTTCCCTACCTTCACCCAGGTCCCCAAGGTTTGCCGCTGGCAGGATCTCACTGTCATCCCTCATTCTCCCTCTTCAGCATCTCAACTAACCCTCGCCACCAAGCCCGTGTTATCTCCGGCTTCTAACTGGATGGAGCAGATTAAGGAGTCTGGGTGGGGGCCAGGGAAAGGTGCAGGCCTTGGTGTTTGTCCTTTGAGGCTCTCTGCTGGGCACCCCAGGCTACCGAGTCTCCCTGAATTCAATTCCTGCCTCTGAGCCATGCTATAGAGAGCAGCCCGAGGGATCTTGTTAAAATGAAAACCTGAGCATGTCACTTCCCTGCCTAAAAGTCATCAATGAACCCCGAGTGTTGGTGAGGAGGAGGGGAAACAGGCGCCTTCCTGTGTGGCTCTCGGGAGTGTAATCTGGTACATTTCGACATTATCTATCCAGATTCCAAATGCATGTGCTCTTTGACCCAGCTTTTCCACTTCCCGAAAATTATCCTGCAGATATACTCACAAAAGCACAAAATGATATATGTATGAGGTTATTCACTGTAGCATTGTTCGTTGTAGCAAAAGATTGGAAACAGCGTAAGTGTCCATCAATAGGGGACTGGTGAAATAAATTTTAGTGTATCCACAACAGCTGTTAAATAAAAGAATGAGGAAGCTCTTTATGTACTGATATAGAATAATCTTCAAGATGTATTGTTAAGTGAAAAAGGCAAGCAGTGTGTAGAGTGTGTGTTTATAGCTACCATTTGTGTGAAAAAAAATAAAACAAATACATGTACCTATTTTCTTGTACATGCATAGAATAGCTCTGGAAAGATACCCAAGAAAATTACATTGGTTGCCTTGGGGACCCAGACTGGGTGGCTGGGGGACAGGAAGGGGTGAAGAATTTCCACTAAATATCTGTTTGGACTTCTTTTTAAATTTTGAACCTTGAAATGTGTTATCTATTTTTTAAAAACTTAATATTTTTCAAGTGAGTGAGTCCAAGATCTCATAGGATATATACACCAAGTGGCTACCTTTGGGGCGGCAATTAGAGGATGAGGGTGGGAAGCACCTTTCTTTCTTTCTTTCTTTCTTCCTCTTTCTTTCTTTCTTTCTTTCTTTCTTTCTTTCTTTCTTTCTTTCTTTCTCCCTCCCTCCCTCCCTCCCTCCCTCCCTCCCTCCTGTCCTTCCTTTCTTTTCTTTAATATTTGAATGTTTCCTAAAATGTATTACTTTTGCAAGGAGAAAAAAAATGACAAAGATATTATGTGTAAGATAATACAATCAGAACTGCTCATAACCTGAAATCCTCAATCCCCCACCCCAACAAATCAAACACACAAACAAAAACCCAAAACCCAGATCACAGACACACCATTACCCTTAGAATAATAACACTTAGAATTACCCTTTATCTCCATTACCCTTAGAATAAAATCCAAGGTCTTAAACCTCGCTTCTACCGGGCCCAGTCAGGCCCCTGCCAGCCAGCCCACATCCCATCTCAGCCCGCCTGCATCCCCAGTCCTGAGTTGCTTACAAATCCCCTCAGGCCTCAGGCTGTTCTTTCCCTCCTAGTTTTGCCTGCACCGTGCCCTCTGCCTGAAATGCCTGTCTCTGAATCCTGGTCGGGCCAACACCTTCTTATCCTTTGGAGATCAGCTGCTTCCACCTCCCAGAACCTTGCATCCTAATGGCCCCTGCATATGCCTATGGCCCTGGCCCTCATCGGGACTGTAAACCTCATGATGGCATCTGATAAACATTCTATGGTGTGAGGTCTCCCTCGAGCCCTCACTCCTGCCCTGCCCCTCCCATCGCAGGGACCAGGAGAATACCGGCCAGTGGCATCGGCAGGCATGCCCAGCTGTGCAACCTCCGTGAGGCACTTCACTTCTCTGAGCCTCAGTCTCCGGCTCCGCCCTCCCTTGCCTCAGGCAGGGCCCCTCAGAGACCTAATCAGGTTCTAACTTCAGAGAAAGTGAAGTGGGGACTGTGTTCGGTGGTGTTGGGGGAGGGAAAAGAAGCCAAGGAGCCATTCTTCCGTAATGGTTTCCATCTCTTTCCATCAGATCCTTAACGACTGCCCTTTGAACGGAGCTTTCACAACTACTGAAAAGGTGCCCTTCACCAGCTGACCCCTAAGGGCTGCAGACACACTTGGTTCGGTTAAGCTCCAAGGACAAGAGGGCTGCTTAGTTGGGACCTCTGAAGTCCCTTCAGGGCACCCATGGTGGAGGCATCCTGCATTTTGTTTCTCTGCTAGTATTGCAGGCAACTCCCCACCCCATCCTTTTCTGTTTCTCAGCCCTTCCCTTTTTCTGCCTGGCCGCCCCTCCCTCTCTGCAATCCTGGAAGAGGCTAGACGCCTCCCTGTCGCGTCCTACCCTCACCCTCCCCCGGCCCTCCTTGCCCTCTCCCGTCCTGCCCAGGCCCCGCCCCTCCACCCCGGCCCCGCCCCTCACCGGTCTTGGGATCCACCGTGAAGTGGTGCTCGCCATCCAGCACGCTGTACACCAGCCGAGCGCTGCTGCCGTACGTGGGGTCATCCGCATCCGAGGCCATCACCTGCATCACCGACGTGCCTGGGCCCGGGGAACCAAGCGAGACGGGGTCACCTGGGGCTGCTGTGCTTGTCCTCCCCATCCCAGGGAAGCTCCAAGGGGGGAAGCTCCAAGGGGGGAGGAGCTCCAAGCTGGAGGTCCTGGAAGCTAGTCCCCTCACAGTCCCCATCCCCACACCGACTCCCAACCCGCTTCCTGATCTGAGGCCTTCCTATGGCACAAGCGTGACTATGGAGTCAGATCTGGGTTCAAATGTCCCTTTGGTGGCTCCCAGCTGTAGGATCTGACAAGGGAAGGTAGCCTCTCTGAATCTATTTCCTCTGCAGCAAATGGGGGATAATCCTGGTCCTTGGTTCTTGAGGTTAAGGGAATGCACTTTAAATTCTCAGTGCAGATGGGGCCCAGTCTCAGCGGGCAGTGGCGATGGTCGTCTTCACCAGTTAAGTCGTCATGGTCAGAGTTAGAGCCAGGACTGGAAAACAGGCACCTGCCTCCCAAAGCAGGGGTCTTTCTACCTATCCCAGCACCTCCTGATTTCTCAAGGGAATTCTGCCTCTCTTCCCTCCCTCCTTCACCCCCCCACAGGATGGGGGTTGGGCAGCCCAGAAAGATAACCAAGTTCACTGGGGCTCAGAGGCCAGTGTCTTTTGGATCTGGGGCAGGAGGATGGCAAGACCCAGCTTTCCCCTTGGGAAATAGTTGGCTGTGGGTCCTGGTGCCCTCCTCGCCCCTCCCCCTGGGTGCCCAGACAGTCCCTGCCCCCAGACACACACACACACACACACACACACACACACACACACACACACACACACACACTTCTCCACAAGCTCTGCACGCTCTGCACGTAGGCTGCTGGGGGAGTATAAATTGGATAAAAGTCCATCAAACAGCGGCAATTAAGTTATTGATTTTCGACGCTGCCTCATTAAACTGGGAGCTTCTCTCGGCCTGTCCCAGAGATGGCTCTAATTTGACATCATGTTCAATTTGACGAAATCAGGGCTTGGGACGTGAGGCTGGACAGGATGGGGGTGAGGGCAGGGTGGGGGAGGGTTGGATGGAGAGGTGGCAAAGCCTTCGGGTCCATCTGAACCTTTCCAGAAGGGAGGGGGTGAGGTAGAAGACCCAAGAGGGAGTCTTGGGGGCTCAGGATATGACCCAAGGGGATGAGACCCAGACGTCACCTCAAGGTGATGCCTTCTTTGAATGCCCTGCTGGTGTGGGGATGGGGTCCAGACCTGCTGAGGTTCTGGGTGGAGACTTCCTGGGGCTGGGTTGGACTCTCCAGGCCAGGAGGGCTGCATGCTGGGAAGTAAGGCCCATTCACGGCGTGGCTAATGAGTGAGGCTCTGGAAGTGCTACTGCAGCAATTCTGCTAAGCCCAGCCTGCCGCCCGCCTCTCCCGCCTCCAGCCTGGGGCCCTCGATCATTCCAGACAGACACATGTATTTATTTTTCACTCTTTTGCATTTCTCATTTCCCTCTCCATGTCCCCCCTCCCAGCCTAAGCCTCCTAAACCGGCCCTGCAATGCGCCTCTCCTTGGCAGCTCCTGCTCCATGTCAACCATGTCAGGGTTGCCCAGAGAAGCTAGGGAAGGGATTTGAGCAAGCCCCCTCCCTCTCGATGCTTGGTGCCCAGGGTCTCTTACTCAGGGCCAGGGACATAACTCTAGGTGCCACCTATTATACAGAGAGAAGAGAAAGGAATAAACTCCTACTGGCACCCACTGCATGTCCCCCTTCACCAAGCACTTAAATTCATCATCTCTAATCCTCATAGTATTTCCGAGAGGCAGAGTGGGCCCCTCTAAGTTACAGGTGAGGAAACAGGTCAAACAGGTAGAAAGACTTGACCAAGACCACCGAGAGACGGAGTGGTGGAATTTGAACCCAAGAGACTCTAAAGTCAAAGCCCTCCTGCGTGACAGAGTCAGCACAGGCAGAGTGGCTCTGGGGATGGTGGCCCAGTGTACTGAATCACAGTGATGATTCTGCCACTTACTAGCAGTTTGACCTTGAGCATGTCACAAACCCCCTTGTGCCTCAATTTTCTCATTTGTGAAATGAAAATGATAGTACTACTAAACTCCTGGGATTGTTTTGAGAATTCAAACAGACTTCCATGTTCAGCACCACGGACAGTACCCAGCCCATGCTAAGAACTCAAAGTGCAGGTTGTTGTCTCGGGAGGCATGGCATGCACAATCTTGCCTCCCTCACAGACATACTGAGAAGGGAGAAGATACATAAAGCATCAGGCTCATGGTTGGTGCTCAATAAATAGTGCTGTTGTAACTGTTATGAGAGAGGGTCTCCCTGTCACTCCCCTCTGCTTGTTCCCCCCACCCCTTGGGCAAGGCAAAATATCGGGCTGAGTGACTCCCCAGGGTAATGGCTGATCTTTCTCTCTCTCTCTCCCTCTCTCACTCTCCCTCTCCCTGGCTGCATCCCAGGGACTCCTGCGGGGATGATGGAATCATTTCCCCAATCCGGGATTCTTTATTGCAGCCATTACAGTTAATGCCGACACGTGGAGCTGGTGAAGGGTCAGTGATTCACCACTGGCTCCCCAGGCTCCAGACTCCCTCCTACCTTCTTCACAAGTCAGCAGCTCCCCAGAATGGGCAGATAAAAGGGTGCTGTGCTTGTGGCTGCTACGGGACCACCTCAGGGTCACCCCCCCTCCATTCAGTAGTTCCGTATTTTATAATGACCATCACATCCACTCCCTCCTTTAGTCCTCAGGTCAACTCTGTGATGTAGATGCAGTTGTATGCTGGTAAATGTTTAACCATAGGCTCCGAGGACTAAAGGCGTGGGGAGGAATGCCCTGCCTTGTAGTGTTTTTTTATTTCTATGGTGTAGAGACTCTCACCATGGCCATTTTCAGGCTACCAATGTGATCAAGTGGCTCACAAAACAGAAAATCAATATTTGTCTATTGTGAGCTGATACGAACCAACACAGTACAATCTTGCATCATTCCCATTTTACAGATGAGGAAACTGCTATGCACAGTGAAGGGTGAAAATGTGAATTAATAATAAATAATGATGAAACCCATTATTACATATCATTAATCGATGATCATGATAGATTATGTTTACTGAATAACTACTTTGTGCTAGATCCTATGAGAAGCCCTTTATGTATGTTCTCTCATGGAATTTATAAAATAAGCTTAAAGTAAGCTTTATTGAGATTTCCACTTTACAGATGAAGAAATGAGGCTGACTGAAGTTAAGTAATGAAGCCCTTTGTGCCTCAGTTTCCTCATTTGTGAAATGAGGGTAATATTATTGCCAAGTTCTCAGGATCATTGTGAGAACTCAAATAGTTCTCCACGTTCAAAACTGAGAATAGTACCTGGTCAAGTTCACCTGGCAAGGAAATAGGAGAGGCAGGATTCAAACCTAGGTCGATCTGATGTCAAAACCCACATGTGCCTGGCCTTATAAAGTAGGAGGAGGGGAATCAATAGGAGTAGACGGGGATGGGCAAGTAAGAGAGGGAAGAGTCAGAGAAAGCAGGGGAATGGTGAGGAACTGCATTCAGGATTCTCCCCATCACAGCTGGTTCAAACTCAGACTTCCAGAAGCAGGGCTGGGATTGGCTAGGGTGAGCTGGTCGCTGTCCGTGGTGCTGCCAGCCAGCTCTTCAGCCACGTGGGGTTAAGGGCCTCTATTCAGGCCAGCATAGGAAGTGTTGCCCAAATGATTCTTGGGTAAACAGGATCTCAGAGCAGGGTTCCACGTGGAATGTTAGATGTGGAAAGGCTGGTCCTCAGAGATCACAGAAACCAGTGCTTCTTACCCTGGTTGCACATTAGAATCTCTCAGGAGTTTTAAATTAAATTGATGCTGACCCCCACCCCAGACCAATTCAGTAGGACTCTCCTGGGGTGGAACACAGGCAAGGGCATTTTTCAAAGCTCCCACAGTGATTCTAAAGTGCATCCCAGGCTAAGAACTGACCAAGCCCCTGACTGAACTAATGAGGAAACTGAGTCATTGAGCCTCTGCTCAGTGACTTTCCCCAGGTTCTATCATTAGTAAGTGGAAAGGAAAGATCGCAACCCAAGTCTATGCAGCCAGCATGTGACCTTCCTGGACTCACTGTGCATGTACTGAGACCAACACCAGGAAGGAAGAAGCAAGGACGACACATGCCACCAAGTCAGCAGTGCTCCTCCCAGGCAAAATCAGCAGGAGACGTCAGTCTCTCCTGCCAGGAGATGAGACTGGGTGGGCTTTGGCATCAGAGAGTCTTGGGTTCAGATTCCACCACTTCTTCACGCTGTGCCCTTGGTCAAATCTTTCTCTCTGTTTGACCTCTTTCCTCACCTTTAGTCTAGAGGGGGCCCCTCTGCCTCCCAGGGATGCCCTGAGGACTAGAAATGATGGATTTACATGGCCAGTAAAGCTGGGCATGTAGCAGTGCTCAGTAGTTTATTCCTCTCTTGTCTCTCTGCATGGTCAGAAGGTCTCTGGGGCTGTGCCCTTGGCCTGGAGTAGGAGATGCCTGGGCACCGGTATCAGGAGGGGGGCAGGCCCACCCCTCATCTCTGGTTTATCTGGGTGGCTCTGACATGGTTTGTCATGGAGTCAGAATTGGAACCCATGGCCTGGCTCCCCAGCCAGAATTCTTTCCTTTCTTGTCTCTTATCTTTGCTATCTGTGAGGTCCAACTGCTACCCAGACTTGGGCTGCAGAGCCCCCAGGAGGAGCCCCTGTTGGCTCAGGGAGGAGACAGTGCTGTGCGGAGGGGAGTTCCAGGACTGAAGTCATACTGGCGCTCTCCTGGGCTGTGTGGCTGTGTGAAAACTGACCTGACTGGGCCTTAGTGCCCCTTCTGTAAAATGGAGATAACACTACATCTTCCTGGCCTCCCTGGAGGAGGGAGGCCCTTTAATGAGTTGAAAGAGATGAAGCACTTTGGAAAAGAACAGAGTCTTCAAACGAGGTGACCAAGTGTCATTATTATGAAGATGTTTGTAATTATTACCATCCGTGCCTCTTCCCTACCTCCCTTTGCTGCCCTGCTGGGCCTGGGGAAACCCTCAGCTCACATTTAGCTTCTCAAACATTTATAAAAAATGAGTCCCACCCCCTGCTGCTGCCAGAACTGCGCGGAATGCTTTCTATTAAAAATTAAAAACCACTTGTCGAGTCCCTGGGAACGTTCAGATTACACGGGAAACAAACCCCTTCTCAAACTCTCCCCCCCAACTCCCTCTTTGATCATCACTTAAAATGCTGGCTCACTGGGCTGGCCTCCAAAGCTTCCGGCCGCCCAGCCAGGGCAGCCTAATGATATGCAGGAAAAGCAGGAACGTGGCTGCAGAGGTGGGGGGGGGGGTTACTGGGAAGGAGGGGAGGGAGGCAGACCCAGAGACAAGTGACAGAGAAGGTGGCACTAAGAGATGGGGCTAGAAAGTGGGTCAGAGACAGAGAGACAAGGGACAGAGGGACAGAGATTCAGAGAGATGGGCAGGGAGAAAGTGGGCAAACAGATACCCAGACAGACGGGAAAAAATTAGGACGGAGACAGAGAGATGAGCATCAGAGAGGCAGAGATACATAGAGACAGGGAGAAAGTGGAACACGGAATGCGACAGAAAGAGGTAGAAATGCAGAGATAAAGTCAGAAAGTAGACTTATATAGAAACAGAGACAGGCAGAGATACATATTAAGCAAGAGGAGAGTGGGAGAGAGTGGGAGGGGGACAAAGAGAAGAAGCAATTTTGGCTCAATGGGATAAGGGTGCCCTATGTTGCCAACACGCTTCTCCAGAGTCTCCAGTGACCTCTGGGACACTGTCCCCTCCCTTTCTCCTCATAGATCCCAGCCATGGACTCACCCATGAATGTGTGTGGGGATCTAATCTGTCCCTCTGAGAGAGAGGATTCTCCTACCATCCCAATTTGAGACCTTTATGCTCTTCTGTCCTTTTCACACTTAAATGGGACCCTCTAGTAAGGAGTCTGGTCACCTTGTTTGTTTGGGACAGCAACATTGTAAGTATCTGCAATAGCATCCCTCTGCCTGTTGCAGAAAGCAAACATTTTTTGCTTATAATTCGGTTCCATTCAGTCACCCAACATCTGCGGAGCACCCACTGTGTGCTAGCCCCTTGAGGGCTGGATAGTGGCTTTGTCACCTTTGTACCCACTGCCATGTAGACACAGGGCCTGGCTTAGAGAAGTTGCTCGTGTTTGTTGAATAATTTGTTGATGGAAACGACAAAGAAAGGCATGGATCCACTCTTCACTGTTCAGGTTCCCTGGGCCACGGGGATAACTCCTGAGGGCCAGGGCCTCTGCTCCGCCTTGCCACCTCTCCCCACCAGAAATCTCCTGTCCTGTTCTCCCTGATCTGGGTGGTGAGAGCCAGTGCCGTTGCTAGGCAAGGAGATATTGCACATATAGATCTTCCTGGACTTTAATTAAAAACATCTTTAGAAGTTGTCTCTGCAGAGGCCAGCAATTGATTCCTGGCTTGGGCCTGAGGGCTGCTGAGCCACACTCTCTCTGGCTGCAGACAGGACAATCAGAGGCTCCCAGCTTGTTGCTGCCCTCCCCGAATGAGACCCTCGGGGAACACACTGCCTCCTGCCTTCCTCCTTTCCTCCCTGCCCCGCCCCCCGCCAAGCACTGGATTCAGCAATCAGATAGTGTGCTCTTCCAATTTTATCCTCTTCCCCTTGTGAGCCTCAGTTTCTCCAGCTATAAAATGGGCATGTTAACACTATCGGAGAGCTCCCAGGGTGATGAAATGAGATCAGGGATATGAAAGTGCTTTGCAAGGTATCAAGTCCCTGTGCATGGCTGTGGCCCACACAAGCCAAGGCAAGGGGCTTGGGTTCTGCTTCTGGCTTCTGGGTCCAGCTCTGGAAACTCAGGCAAGTTACTTTATCTCCCTCTGCATTTATTTCCTCATTGGTTAAATGAGGACAGTAATACCTGCCCTGCTTATTCCCCAGGATTGTTGAGAATAAAGGGAAATAGCTCTGTGAAAGCAGTGTTGGCTGACAGCTGTTATTTAGTAAATGTCCCAAGAAGTGCAGACTGTACTACAAAACAGCCCTTTTCTGTCTGTTAAAGACACTGCTCACAGAGGAACTGGAATACATGGGAACCCCGCTCTGGCAGAACCCCTGCCCATTTCCATGGCCCATTGAGCCCCAATCCCATGGTCCAACAATGCTAGTCCTATGCCAAATAAACCACCCCATTCTCTTGCCTTTGCTCGCAGCAGACATCACTAATCGATTGCGGCGTTTTCTCCTGACCTTGAATGGGGGGCCTCAGACTCCTTCTCAACACAACCCTTACAGTCACTACCAATTGACCAGAGTTGGCCCCAGAGGTGAAACTGATCTGCCACCACTTTGAGGTCTGGGGAGTGTCTTGCTCATCTTTGCATCCCCTACATACCTAGCAAAGTGCCATGTACACAGTAGGCACTAATACATGTTTATTGATTTGAAAGCAACTGCTTATTTTTCTCTCCCCTTGGGGCTATATATATATATATAAAGTAGGTGCTAATAAATGTTTGCTAAGTTAGGTGACTCATCTTTGCAACCCCTACAGAGCCAAGTACACTGGAGGCCTTGTACATAATGGGTGCTAATAAACATTTGTGGATTTAATTCAATTACTTATCTTTACATCCCCTGCAGTGCCCGGAATAAAGCAGTGGCTAATAGATGTGTGTTGGATGGAACTTCTCATTTCTGTATCCTCAACAGTGCCAAGCACATCGTCTTATACATAGTTGGCATTAATAAGTAGGTAGACTTGAACTGGGCAGGAAAACCCTGTGAAATCTTGCTGTCCACTGGTCAGGTTGCGACACTGGTGGGAAGGGGTCTGGTGCCCCCAGCAATCTCTCTTAGTAGAGATTGTCTAGTCTAACTCTCTTTTCTCAAAACCCACTCTCTTGTTGGTTTCATCTAGCCCTCAGCTTTAAGTTCCTTCTCTCTGCTGATGACTTTCAAAATTGTATCTCTGACCCTGATCGTGCTCCTGACCTCCAGACTCAGAGACCCAACTGCCCCCTTGACAACTCCACTTGGATTTCTAGTAGACATCTCAATCTTAACATGCCCAAGAGTCTTAATTTTGTGCTGTCATCTTGCTCTTCCTGGAGCATTCCCCATCTCGGCAGCTCCATCCATCCAGCTGCTCAGGCCACACACATCAACATCATCCTTGCCTTGTCTCTCTCTTACTAGCCATATCCAGTCCCTCACAAGCCCAGTTGGCTCTACCTTCAACAAACATCCAGAATACCACACCTTCTCACCTCCTACACTGGTCTGAGTCAGCATCACCTTTTGCCCACACGATTGCAGCTGCCTCCTCACTGATCTCCCTACTTCCAACCTTGTCCCTTATAGTCCATTTTCAACATGGTGGCCAACTAGTCAGCCTTTAAAAGTATAAGTTGGATCACATCACTCATTGACTCTGAATCTCACTCAGAGTACAACCGAAATCCTTTCAATGGCTACAAGGTCCGTGATCCAGTTTCCAGTACCTCTTTCGATCTCATTGGACACTCTCCCCACCTCACTTACTCCTCTCTTTTTTTTTTTAAAGATTTTATTTATTTATTTGACAGAGAGAGACAGCCAGTGAGAGAGGGAACACAGGCAGGAGGAGTGGGAGAGGAAGAAGCAGGCTCCTAGCGGAGGAGCCCGATGTGGGGCTCGATCCCAGAACGCTGGGATCACGCCCTGAGCCGAAGGCAGACGCTTAACGACTGCGCCACCCAGGCGCCCCCACTTACTCCTCTCTTCACTGACACTGACCCCTTGTTATTCCTAACACGTGACAAACACACTATGCCTCAGGACCTTTGCACTTGCTGTTTCCGCTGCCTGTACATTCTTCCTCCAGCTTAGTGATTCTCCAAGTGTGGTCCCTGAGCCAGCAACAGCAGCATCACCATGGAATTAATTAAAAATGCAAACATTTCTAATAGCCAGACATGCTGAATCAGAAACCCCGGGGGGAAAGGGGCATCAATCTGTATTTTAACAAGCCCTCCCAGTAATGTGGATGCACAATAAAGTATGAAAACCACTGTTTCACATAGCTCCTTGGTTCCTTCAGATCTTTGTTCCAATGTCCCTTTTTTGTAAAGAAAGGCCGTTCCTGACTCCTCTATGTAAAATAGCACTCCCCCAATAAAATGCCAAATTCCCTTGGTTTCACAGCACTTACACCACAGGGCCTGCAATTTATTGGCTTGTTTCTTTCTTTCCCGCCTGTCTCCCAGCTCTGTACCTAGGCTTCCTAAGAATCCCCAGTGCCTGGAACAGTGCCTGGCACAGAGTACACACTCAATAAACATCTGTTGCATGAATGAACCCCTTCAATATTTCGAAGGGAACTTGGTGCCCAGAGAGAGGCAGGGACTCGCCCAAGGTCGTGTGGGGAGCCAGGCCTCCTGACTGGCAGCTGCGGGACCTGCTTGGCTGCATTAGGCTCAGCTGGGCTGGCGCGCCCCTCCTCAGAAGCGTGGCTCATCGGAAGCCCCCGGCACACTTCCCTTCCTTTTAAAGCTGTGAGTGGTTTAATTTGCGAGCACTGCTGCCTTTCATGCCCCAAGCTGTGTCCCTGCTCCCTCTGATCTCCAAAGCTGCGCAGACCCCAGTGCCTCGTGTCGGCCCCACCCTCCTCAGCCCAGATCAGGAGACTTGGTAATTGTGACCGATTTTCAAAGCTGCCTGGAGTCTCCACGAGCACCCCGGTGTCAGATTTGCTTTCTCTTCAAAAAGTTGCTTAAATGAAATAAACTCATTTAATTTCTGCTTCCTCCCTCCCCCTCCTGGGTTCTTTGGCTTGTCCAAGTTGAATCCAATGCCTGACTCTTTCTGAGCTGAATGTCAGAGTCAGTGGGCTGGGAGGGGAAGGTGAGGCAGGGCAGGGGCTCCTCAGGCTGATTGATTCTCATGAACTTGGGGGCTGGCTCTGCCTCCTACAATCTGGGTGACCTTGAATGTGTCCTTGCCCTTCTCTTGGCCTCAGTTCCCCCAAGTGTGACGCAAGGACTCTTGCCACTCCAACAGTCTTGGAGCCAAGCCTTGACTTGCTCAGTCACTGACTTGCTATGTGACGGTGGGCACATTTTCTCCCCTCTGAGCCTTAGTGTTCCCATGTGTTCCATGGGGATGCCACCATCAGTCCCACCACCTCTCAGGGTTGAAGTGGGAGTGAAGTGATGGACGAGCACCCGGTGGATGGCTCCCTCTGGAGTCCCCTGTCCCCACCTGTTCTCCAAACTGTAGTAGAGGGAGCTCTCTAAAATGCATGTCCGCCCACATGGCTCCCTTGCTTAAGTTTTTCCCAGGTTCCATGATTCCCTCAAGTCCTCGAGTATGGCTCTTGCTTCCTTCTCCAGCCTCACCTCGTGTCACCTTTCTGGCCTTTTCCATGTGGAAATGTGCAGGTCCATTTGGGATGAACAGAGACAGGGCCAAGGTTTGAGTCGGTGAGTAGAGGCTGCTGGACGGGGGAACCTCAGGGGCTTGAGCTGCCCCTGACTTGCTGTGTGACCTTAGACACATCACCACCCCTCTGAGCCTCGGTTTCCCCATTTGCAAAATTGATTTCTAAGTAATCATTAGGCCCTGAAAGTCCATGGGTCTTTGCTACTGACAACTTCCGATGATCTCTCCACTGAACCTGTATAGGGAAGTGCCTTTTGCAAGGCTGTCTAATAAGTACTTCCAACTTCAGCACGACTGAAACCAAACTCCCAATTTCCCTCCGTCCCCGAGATCGGCTTCTCCCACTGCTCCTCCCATCTCAGCAAATGGAAATCCCATCTATTTAATTGCCCAAGTCAACACCTCGGTAGTCACCCCTGAAATGTCTTTCTCTCACACCCCACATCCCATCCATTAGCAAATGGTTTTGGCTCTACTTTTAAAATATATCCCAAAGTCGACCTCTTCTCACTACCCGTACTGGCCCCACCTTGTTCCATGCCACCATCCTTTCCCGCCCACGTAATCACAGTATACTCCCCTGCTTCTGTCCTTGCCCCGCACCCCAACCCCGCCACCAGCTGATCTTCACAGAACAGCATGGGATCCTGTTGAAACTAAGTCAGACCATGTCACTCTTCTGAAAAAGGCTCTTCGCTGACTGCCCAGCTTGCTCCGAACAAAAGGCAGAGCCCTGACTCTGGTCCCCAGAGCTGCACAATCTGATCGCCTCTCCACTTGTCCTGGGGGCCTTTGCAGGGAATGCTCTTCCCCCAGGGCCCACCCTTCACTTTCCTCAGGTCTCCGTTTCACTGTCACCTCCTCAGAGAAGTCTTTCCAGCCCAATGACCTGTTTGTTTACTCGCTTACTGCCTGTCTTCCTCAGCCAGAAGGTACCCTCCATGAGAGGGGGACTTGTCTGCCTCTTCAATGCCATGTTCCCAGTGCCCAGCACATAGTAGGTCCTCGTGCATACTTGTCAAATGAATACACAGAGACACTCAAACACAGAGCGTGTCATATGCATGCACAGGGCTTGAAGTGCCATTGGACTAGCCATGTACGTGCACACACGTGTGTGAATGCATATGTACACCAGGCATACGTGTGCACCTGTGTGTGTGTGTGTGTGTGTGCACGTGTGCACCAGCCTGCACCCACATCCCTGCCCTCACTGTTCCCTGTCCTCCCACCATCCCTCTGTGCCCACCCGTATTTCTGGTCCACTTCTTCCTCTCCCTCGCTGGCTGCCGGCTCTCTACCCACCAATCTGCCAGATTTGGCCCAAGATTGAGGGGAAGTGGGGACTGACTGCACCCTCTCCCATGAGCTCAGACCACCCCCCCCCCCGCCTCTGACATGCATCAGTAGGACTGGAAGGCCCAGAGAGGGGCAGCCCTGAGCCCTCCACCACAGTGCGCCAGGGATGGAATGAGGTGTCTAGGACTGAGGGCCACTGCTCTCCGCCTAGCCTGGCGTGTGGGTGCTTGGGCTAACCCCGTGGGGAAGAAGATGGCTGTGCCCCCTGCCCATGACTCCGGCTTCTCCCAGGAGCCCTGGGGTTAAGTGGGCCCCACTGTGGGAGCAGGCATATTCATCCAACCTTTCGCCTCACTGTCCCGCCGCTACGGGAAGGTGAGCTTCGGAGTGTGGCCTCGCTTGAGGTCTTCTCGCACGTGGGGGCTCTAGTGTGTGGGCTCCTGGCTTTCCCATATCACGGCACGTCCCCAGCGCCCCTGTACACTAGCGGCCATGCCTGGCTACATGCGGCTGACCTGTGTCTGGGGCTCAGCCCTCTCTGTGAACCTGTGTTCCCAGGGGGCTGGGTCTTGGGGTGTTGGGGTCTCCCATGGGCAGAGAACGAAGCTGTCTGGATGCTGTTGGCTCTGTCGCCGTGCTCATCCCTGTGTGGCTACACTCTGGTGGAGCCTGGCCCCGGGAGGGTCACGTCTGTTCGTGGCTCTGGCCTGTGGCTGTGTAGGTGGCCGTGTCTGTGCATAAGCTCCGTCTGTGTGGGGGGCTGTTTCCTGAGGGGCGCTGTACAGGGCTCTGTCGGGTGTGAGGCTATGTCCGGTCATGTGCTTGGGCCTCGTTCCAGCTGTGTTTCACTCTGGTTCTTTCCAGCTGTAGGCGGGCCCGTGTTCAGTTGTGCCAGCGCCCGTGTGGGCTTGTGGCCAAGGGCTGTGCGAGGTCTGTGTGGAGCTGAACTCTGGGCAAGGGCTGCATACAGGTGGGCAGCTGAGCCTGTAAGTGGGGCTGGGCCTGTGGGGGTGACCACGTCCAAGGGTGTTGCTGTGGCCACACGTAGGTCCATGTCCATGTGGGGATGGTGTCCATGTATGTGCCTGAGGTCACGTGTGTGCCTTTGTCCAGGTGTGCCGCTGTGACCGTGTCATCCCTATGCCTGAGCATGTGTGGGCACCTGGGCTCATGCCTGTACCCCCCTGCCTGGGGCAGCAGTTCCTGTCTCTCCTGCCTCTCCCCAGATTATCAGCCACTCCCCACAGCAGGCTCTCACTCGGAACCTGGGAGCCCCCTCACCCCAGCCCCTGGCTCAGCCCGGTGCCCCCAGAGCCCACCGCCCACCTGTGGGTGAGAGCTCAGCCACGCTTCCAATGTACGGGCCATGCAGGAAGCGGGGCTCGCTGTCGTTGATGTCCTGCACCTTGATGATGAACTCCGACTCGGGCTCTAGCAGGCGGTTGGTGGCACGATCCCGAGCCTGAGCCCGCAGTGTGTAGAAAGTTTTCTGCTCGCGGTCCAGGCGCTCCATGGCATGGATGTCTCCTGTCAGCTCATCGATCAGGAAGATGGTCCCAGCGCCCTCGCCTGAGATGGTGTACTTGATGGCCCCATCACCCTCGTCAGAGTCCGAGTGGATCTGGGGAGGCAGGGAGGAGGGTCAGTGGGTCTGGGGCGGGGCCAGGGAGTTTGCATTTCTAGCTTCCAAAGGGCTGTCTCTGACCCCACTCTGAGTTATGGGTCCAACCCCACCCCCCAGACTCTGAGTTTGGCAGGTGGTGGGGACAGGGGTGAAGGGAGCGGGGAGGAAAGGGAAGGCACACTGAAGGAACACCTACTCCATGCCAGACACTGTGCTAAGCAATTCACGTACTTATCTATTCAGAGTTCTTACAAAAAAAAGTTTAAAGTCTACAGAAGGCACTAGCACCTGCCTGGCAGCACGGGACACACAAAATTTACCAGCCAGCCCGGCAGGGGCACTGCCACAGAGTTGTACCGCAGCAGGGCCCTGGCGGGGCCAGGCAGGACCCTCTGGCTGCTGAATCACGGAGAGGTCCGGGGAGCTGAGGGAACTGGGGTGAGGGAGAGGAGAAAGACCATTTACCGCAGGTGGGGAGCTTTTTCACTATCTTAAAGACCGGCAAAACGACCCTGGTATGTACTGGCTGAAAATCAGCCCTGCCTGAGACATAATAAGGGTCCAATAAATGGTAGCTATCATTACTATTATATTATTTACTAAATGTTAGCTATATATAACTGGGCTTTAATCCAGGCACCGTCAGGCTCCAAATCCCAGGCTGTTCTCACTGAACTGAGATAAGGCAAGGAAGCAGTAGCAGGACTGTTCTCCCAAATAGAAACACCTAGGTCCTGATCCTCCTATGCCCAAATTTCCGAGGCAGCTCTAAGCAGAGGGAAAAGCATCTGATGAAGCTGGTGACCTTGGGTGGGCCCCTGCTCTACTCGAAGCTTCCATAGAGATGTTGCGTGAGTGAGAGAATCCCTAAAGCCCCTTTCGGACCAGGATGCCACATACTCCAGCCCACTCAGCAGGACAACAGGTGCCAATGAAGTAGTCACGAATGGGGATGAAAACCCACCCCTTGCCATACAGGAGGAGCCCGGGTATAAATTCTGTTGGTGGAACTCTGTGTCTGAAAGGTGGATTATAGAAGTGCCATTTGGAAGATTGAATGGCCCATAAACATTTTCATATTTCATTAGCCGATTAATGGGCATCTCTCTCTTTTTGGCGAGTCTGCTGATTCTCAGCAGAAATTGCGGGGAGTAAATGGAGGCGTCTGGTGGAACCTTCCCGGGTCCCCGTCCTGTTATAGATTGCCCCAATTAATGCCCGTTCTGGGCTCCACTGAGAAGCCTTCTTCCTGTCCAGTTACTGTTAATAGATTTCTCATAAGTGGCTGGATTGTAAAAACCTCATAACTCAGTTTAATGCCCCCAATAAAATTATCTCAGGACGTCAGCCCTGAATCATTGGCAGTGCCGGGGATGAGGAGACCTGTCTCTCCTGTTTGCTGTTTATGCTTTTCCTCCACCTTGGCCAGGGGGGGATGTGGGGATAGGAGAGGGTGAACTTGTCCCCCTCCTCCAGCGCCTCACCCTGCTTTCCAATCAGAACCGGTGTCTGCTTACGCTGTCAGCATGTGGGGGGACACTTAACAGCGATAATCTTATCCGTTTTCACCTCTGCCCTATGAAACATTGTTCTTCCCATTTCTCAGATGAGAAAATGGGAATGCAGAGAGGGGGAGTCACCTGCTGTGTCCCAGAGCTGAGTTCGGGAGGCCAATCTCCTGATCCCATCACGCACTAATGTTGTGATCATGGGCTGATTCATTCTTCCTGTTTTCCCACCTGAGAAATCAGATCAAGCCCTCCCTGGCACAGGTGCGGTGAGGACTCAATGAGAGCGTGTTTGTAATGACCTAATGCTGGGTAGACCATTGTTGCCTTCCCTTTCTGCCCCCTGGGTCTCTATCAGGGTCCCTGCAGACCTTACTTACATGTGAACTCAGACCCCGGACAGGGATCACTCACAAGTGAGGAGTGGGGGAGGAGAGAGTGGAACCAACGGTGATGTCACCGATGTTCTTCTTCCGTGAAGGATGACATAGCGCTCACGCTGTGGCCCAGTAGCCACTCCCTGGGGACTGCAGAGTCAGACAGGGCTGACCGGGTTGGGGAGGGAAGGCAGGAGCTCAGAGCTCGGAGCTGTGGGTCTGCGCTGGGGCTGCGTGCCCTGCCTCCGCGAGTCCTGTCTCCAGAATGAAGAGGGTGTGCCTGCGTCTCTACCCCCAGAAGGACTTTTCCCAAGACTCTCAGCTGTGAGTGGAGGCTGGAGGACGGTGCTCTTGTTTATGGAGAGCCTACCACGTGCCAGGTGTGTTGCAGGCCTCTGCAGAAATCTAATTTAATGTCGGAGCACACGTCGAGTTATCCCCTTTCCCAGGTGATGACACTGAGCTGGGCCTACGTCTGTTTGACTCCTACATTCAGTTTGTCTGTCTGCAGCCTCTGTGGGTCTGTCAGTCTGTCTGGGGGAGAGGCCCGGACACATCTTTTGTCTTGAACCCGCCACAGTCACGGGCAGCCTCTTCTACCCGAGCCTCTGCTCCATCATTTGGAAAAGGACTGCAAATCACAAATCAGGAGAGGGCTTCAGGATCAGGAACAGCTGGGTGCCAGCTTAGGCTTTGCCTCTGGCCTGGGACCTGGCCCTGAGCCAGAGAGGCTACCCTTCTCTGAGCCTCAGTCTTCTCATCTGTAAAGGATATGATATGGCTCCCACACATTCCGACAATTCATAAGATAACGTGTGGAAACTCCTGGCACAAAGTGGGTGCTCGGTGCAGATCAATTCCCTCTCCTTTTCCCACCCTGGCTCAGGAGGGACTGAGGGTCACCCACTTTATCCCCCCATCTCCTGACACGAGACCGTAGGTTGAAATCCTGACCCACAGGAGAGACAGCGGCATCATCTAGTACCTTCCTGTCTTTTAAACTCGGCTTGTCTCCTTCAGGCAGTCCTCTCGGCTGCCCCCCTTGCCATTTGGTTGAAGAGCCTTCATCCTGCCCCCTACACACTCCCCTCAGCTTCACACTCCCCCGTAACACCTCAGTATTGCACATCTGTCTCCCCAGCTGTCCAGGGCCTCAAGGATTTGGACTAACTGATTCATGCCTGTCTGAACTCCCCATGCCTAGCTCACATAGGTGTCCTGAGTATGCCTGCAGAGTAAATACCGGAGGAACTGAGAGTTGAGTGTGTGTAAGAGTACATGCACATGCGAGTGTGAGATGTGAGCTCCTTGAGGACCAAGCATATGGCTGTTCGTTTCCTTCTACCCAGTACCTGGCACAAGGCAGGGCACCAAACATATCAGATAGATGAAGAATGAAATATACAACAGTCACTAGAATTCCCCCACCTGCTTTTTCTGGAGGATCCAGTCACTGTTAAATCCCAGGTACACTTGAGCTAGACTAGAGCGAAGAGTCACTAGATACACTTCTAGACACTTCACTGAAACCTCATTGATGTCTCATTAGGATCTTGCGAATCAGAGGTCATTCTCTCCTTACAGCACAGGTTGGCAAGCTGAGGATCAGAGAGGGACTCTATCTTCCCTAGAGTCACACAGCCAGCAAGGGGCAAGCCCGAAACCTGACTCCACATCCTGGGTTCCTTCCACCGCTATCAAGTGTGGACGGCCCCAGGAGAGATCTCCCCCCTCCTCAGGCCCCAGCCCTAGGTCATAAACAACGTGAAAAACACAAGAGTGATGGCTTCTCATCCCGGGGGGAACTGAAAAATGGGCTTTACGAGGCCATTAATTACTTCCTCCTAATTAAATCAAAATTAAATGCGAGCAGAAGTACGTTTTCCTTATTAAAGACAATTAAACGGACAGCGCAGCTACGCAAATAAAACGAGTCCAGGATTTAAACGGAAAGCAAATCAAATAAAAAGCCTCCCCCGGAATGAGGGGTCTGTTCACGCCGGTGCTTCTCGTAAACCAAGAGTTCATCAATTTTCTTTAAATATTAGCAACTTAATTAAATCTGCTCCCCTCCCCACTTTAATCCTGCTGTATATCTAAAATAGATCTCACCGCCCACAGGAGTTGGTCATAAGTGCTGACCCCATAATTCTATCTTTCTTTTTTTTTTAAAAATTAAAAATCCTACAAAATCCACATCCAGCTGACAGAAGCCTCGGGGGAAATTACAGTTCAGAAAAGGGATTAGTCAAAGTACCCAGATTGTATGGAAATCTGGGAGGTTGCTTTGAGGGTGGGTGTTGGGAGCAGGTGCCGGGAAGGTGGGCCAGGCCGCCCAGGGGGGCAGGACGGCGGAGGGAGCGGCGGGTGCGGGGCTGAGGCGACAACCACGGACCCCAGTGGTTCCTGCGGGTGCCGACAGGAGCCTGGCAGTGAGTGATGGAGAAGGCGCTTGTAAAATAGGTTACCGTTGGGCGCCCGGGGTTCACTCGGCGGATGGTACCGTTGCTAAGCTACCTTTGGAATTCGACAAGGACGATGCTCCGAGCAGCTCCCTGGGGCGGGGGACCGGGAAGCAGTGAATTCACTGAAACTGTGGAGAAGTCCTTTCTCCCCGAAGAGCGAAGAGCGAGAGAGAGTGGTGCGACTGTCTGTGTGTGTGTGTGTGTGTGTGTGTCTGCATGCGTGTGTGTGCACAGAGGTGGGGCTCGGCTGGCATGGGGACAGGTGGGTTTTAGAAGTCCAAGCTCATATTCCTATTGAATACAGAATGAGGGGTGGGCTAAGCGACCACCTCCCCCTCCCCCACTCCCACCCCCACCACCTGGGGGTGAGAAACTGGGACATCGGGTTGCTGGGTTGCCGAGAAGGCTTTCATGGTTGGGGGCAGGGGTTGGGAGTGTCTGTGTAGCTAGGATGCCCAAACTGGTGGAAATACCAGGTGAGACCTATAATTATAAATCTAACACCCGGCACATGTCAGGTGCCAGGCGCTCACTTGCTCTTCTAGGCTCTTGACATATGCTAACTCAGTGATTCCTCCCCACAACCCTGGGCGGGGGGTAGGAACGGCCTCGCTCAACAGATAAGGAACCTGAGGTTCAGAGAGGTTAAGTAATGTGGCCAGGCTCAGAGAGATAATAAGGAGCAGAGCTGGGACTTGAGCCCCGGCGGCCTGGCTCCAGCTGGCCCCCTTGAACCACATACTATCTACCACTTTTCCAAAGGAAATGTGTTCTGGACAAATGTTTGCAAAGAGATGGAAACTTCTCTTTCTTCCCTGCACAGAGATGGGCTCTGGGAAGAAGAGAGGGGGGCTCTGGGTGAAGATGATGGAGTGGGGGATAACATGGTTGTGGCAGCCACGGGGATATTAGGAGAGGTTGCCCCAAGGATAAGAAAGACACCTGGGCTGGGCACAATACTTGGCTCATGGTCAAGGGCAGTCACATTGCACTGGGCCCCAAGCTGGTGTCCAGAAATCCGGTCTCTAGCGTTGGTTCTGTCACCGCGTTGCTGGGTGACCTTGGTCTGATGTTCTCTGCCTCCGGCCTCAGTTTCCCGGTCTTATAATGAAGGGACTTCCTAAGGCCACAGACTCTGGTTCCTGGAGACAGGGATGGGATTCCCCCATGCTTTAGAGATGCTAATGGTTAGCAAGATGCAGGGCAAAGTGCTGAATCAGCAGCGGGTTCTCTCATGGTTTCAGGACTTGGGTGGCTGGGGAGGCCTCAGAGCCCCAGCTGCTGGGCGGACCACAGAGCTCAGGTACCTGACAGCACCAGGCTGACATTGAGGCCGATGTGCGAGTCCTTCCCTGTCTCTCTGGGGGTTTCCTGGACCCAAGTCCCCCTCCCAGGCCTGGTTGTCTCGGAGAGGTTGGGAGAATCAGGCTGGGACTGGCCTCCGACATACACGGGTTCGAGTCCTGGCCAAGTTGCTTGCCCCCTTTAGGACTTAGCCCTCTCTCAGCCTCGGTTTCCTTGCTACAAAAGGGAAGGATGATTTCTACCTTGCAGTTTAAGGATTAAGTGCTTCGTATGGAATAATGAGAAAACAACAATGAAATACCAACCAGGCTGGAGGCTGAACACAGTATAGGCTGTTTTCTTTTTAATCCCTTCAAAAACCCTAGGAAATGGGCTCTCTTAGCCCCCCTATTACAGATGAAGAGACAGGTTCGGGGAGGTGACGTAACTTGTTCAAGGTAATACGGTTTGTGGGTTGGCTGAGGCAGGCCTGAAGCTCAGGGGCGTCTGGTCCCCCAGCCTGCGATCTTAGTAACCTCAGCACTGGCTACAGCCTAGCCGGAACTCGGCCCTTCTTCCCCATCCCCTCACCCCATTCTGCCAGCCCCACCATCTCACGGCCCTGGCTGGCAGTCGGGAGCCCTAGGCTCTGCCACTAGTTTGCTGGGTGACCTCGAGCAAGGACATGGATGGAGGGGAAAGTAGCCAAGAACCAGGGATTACTGTGTCTAGACCAGAGAAAATCAGGGTTTCCTGCAAGAGAAGCCCGGAGATTTACCCCAAGGCCTTCCTCCCCTCCCTGAACCCTGAGCCTCTGACCCGAGCAGGTTGATCAGCCTCCCAATTCTCAGACCCATTCAGCTCACGGGAAACTCCAGAGTTGGTCCCCTCCCCCGTCTCTACTGACCAAAACTTCCCGGAAGGCTGACAAGCAGAAACCAGAGAATTGTGCCCTACCACACCCTTCACTTCCATACTTCAACTGCTGACAAGTCTCTGACTAAGCCAGGCTCCCTCAGGCCTCCGAGTCTTTGCACAGGCTAGGTACGCCTTCTTTCTCATCAGCCCAACAAACTCCTACTCATCCATCAAAACCCTGCTCAAGTGTGTTCTCCTCCACCAAGCCAGCCAACAGATACCATTTACTTAATGCCTACTCAGTGCTAGGAGCTCACCTCTGAAGCTTTTCATGTACCAGAGCTACTCTGGGGAGCCCCCAAATGGCAGAGGCTGGATTTTACTTGCCTTTGCCTCTCCAGCATCACACACACGAGGAGCTAAGAATTGAAGGGTTGAACAAAAGTCCTTCCTAGCTTCATATACCCCTCAGGCACAGACCCTTAGCCACATTAACCAGCATTTACTCAGTTTGAGAAAGTAGCTTTCCTTCATTCATTCATGTAATACGAACAGTTTATGAACAATGTGTGTGCTTGGTGCTGGATTTAACAGTGAGCAAGACAAACACGGTCTGATAGGAAATATATACATTAACTGCATCATCAAACAAACACATGCATAATGAAGTGTGAAGGAAAGCTATGGGGACCTTGGATGGCACGTGACAGGGACGGATGGCCATATCCAGGGGGATCTGCCTAAGCCTGGTGTGGTCAGGCTGGCTTCTCCGGACATGTGGCATTTGAGGTCTCCACCTGAGTGTCAGTATAAAGTAATCAGCAGAAGGAGCGGGACAGACCTGTGCAGGGGGAGGAAATAACCCAGGCGGAGGGGAGGAGTGGTGGCAGGAGCAGGGCACTGTGAGGACCATCAGAAGAGCCCCGACCCTGAAACTCGGAAGAGTGTGGCAGGAGGTAAGGCTACAGGGAAGCCAGATCTTTGTAGGGAGCCCGGTGAAATTTGGACTTGACCCCAAGTGCATGGGAAGCTATTGAAGAATTTTAAGCAGAGTGGGGACAGTATGTGTGTGTCATGATCAGATCTGCAAACCTGTTTCTACATTCTGCATGCATCCAGCTACAAGCCGGCCTGGGTTTACCTACTAGTTCTCTCTGCTCTGAGATGCACAGGGGAGGGGGACGGGAGGAGGGCGCGGGGCGGGGGCAAGCAAGCCAAGCCCGCCATCCTGCTGTCTGTCCCAGGCCAGGTGCAGGCTGGGAGGAGGCACCCAGGACTGGGACTTGGGGGGAACGGGGTCCCTAGCGTCTCCCAGTGGGTGACTCCGGGGTCCTGGGCGCGGGGCAGCGTGTGCGGGGGCCCACTTTACCTTGCCCACGTACAGGGGCTCCGTGCCCGTGTACTCCTCCACCACGAAGAACTGGTTCCACACCCAGCCGCGCTTCACGCGGCCCGCGCCTGGCGCGCCGTCCTGCCGAGTCCCGGGGGCCGCCGGCGCGGGGGTGCCCGCCGCCCACAGGCGTCCCGGCAGCGGCGGCGGCGGCGGCAGCAGCAGCAGCAGCAGCAGCGCGGGCGACAGCGCGGCTCCCGCCCGGAGCCCCCGACCGTCGGGCCGCGGCCTCATGCTTGGCCTGCGCCGGGCCGGGGCCCGGGAGCCTGGACGGGAGGCACCGGGGCGTCGCCGCTCGGTGGCACGACGGAGCGGCCCCGCGTCACATGGTGGCTTCAGCGCGGCCGCCGGGGCGCGGCCCCCGACGGGGCACCCGGACTGGCCCGCGGCCCTGCGCGCCGCCCAGCGGCGGGGGCGCCCGGCTGCAGGGGAGGGGGCGCGGCCGCACCCGGGGCATGGACGGCCCCCGGGGTCCCCGCCCGCGCCCCCCTCGCTGCCGCCGCGGCCGGATCACCAGGCGGTGCCTCCGCGGCTCCCGAGGCTGGTGTGCGCCATGGTCCCCGCGCAGAGGGCTGCTGGTTGGGGCCCGGCCGATCCCCGGAGGGCTAGGGGCCGTCCCGACCCGGCCCGGAGCCTGCGAGAGAAACAAGAGAACATCAGAGGAGGCGCCTTGTGGGGGCAGGGCGGGTTGAGTCGACCTCTCACCTCTCGTCTTTTAGGTACCAGTTAAGCCCCTGCCGTGACCCATAGTGGTCCCTGCCTTCTTGGGCCCCGGGTCTAGTAGTTCTGCTTCTTTTCCCCCACCCCCCACCAGCCCCGCTCCTTCCTTTCAACTCCCGTCACACATCTATCCTCTCCCCGCCTCCCCCTACTTTCTCATGGCCCCTCACCCAGCTCCTTCTCCGTGGTCCTCCACCAGCCCCCATGCCCAAGGGAGCAGAGGCCTTACCAGCTGCTTCCCCTGACGCTGGCTGGCAATCTGTCCAGCCCAGCCCACCCCCTGGAAATCCCCCACCCAAGAGAAGGAGCAGGCCCCTCTAGAAGGGGTCTTCAAGGGCTCCCAGGACCCAGGCCTCCTGGGTGCACAGAGTCCAGCACCCAGCCCACCACCCACATTCCCACCTTCTCAAAGCAGGTGAGAGGTCATTCCCTCCTTCTGGAGCAGGTGAGAGGAGCCCAGGGAAGGCCCTCTGATCTTGCACAGCCCGCCTACAGGGGTGGGGCCCCTGAATCCCAGGGGGCCTTGCTTGGAGGTGCCCTGAGTGACTCTGGGCAGGGCCACAACCCCTCTGAGCTTGCCATGGTGTCTCCACATTCCCCCAGAAAACCTTCCTTTCGCAGCGCCAGAGAGACTCTTCTCCCCTCTCCTGGACCAGCACCGCCGTCCCCAGATCAATCCATCTCTCCTTCCCTCACCTCCATCAGATCCTGCTTTCAGCAAGAAAGGATCTGAGGGACTAACTCCTACTCAAGCCATAATGATGAATAATGGCTTAATGTGGGTGTTTACAGGGGACAGCAACGCTGCTTTAATGGAGGAATTTCAGGTACTGACAAGACTGAGTGGAGGTGAGGGGCTCAATCCCCACTCCTCTCCCCAAGCCCAGTTCAGTTCAGTTCAACCACTCAATTCCACTGAGCATTGGCTTCGCTGGGTTTGGGCTGGGTACTAGGACAAAGAAATAAGCTCCCAGTTTAGTGGGGTGAGCAATGTAAATGCCAGGTGGCATGTGAGCAGGGCTCTAAGAAGGACTCAGGGAAGAGAGTGAGCCCTGGTGCCTGGAAGGGGAAGGTGAGTGGGAGGGAATCCCGGCTGTTTCTTGGAGGAGGGGGCTTCTGAGTGGCCGGGAAGAAAGGGGTGGGCCTTGGGGCAGAGGAGTGTGTAGGCAGCCTAGGGAGCATTTGGCTGGTTGGGGGAGTTTGGTTGGAAACTTGGGGTGTATGGCTGCGCAGAAGATGGGCCAGGTTCTCCTGCGGAACAAAGAGGTGGCTGGAATCTTTGGGGCAGAAGAAATGGAGACCACCTCCTGTGACCCAGGACCACAGCGGGCGGCTCTCATGCCTTTCACTAACTTGTGGGAGTCATAGCAACTGTGAGGCTGGCGTTTTGTACCCATTCTGCAGATGCTTGATTCCCCAGTGTTCTTTCCCCACACGGGCAAAGGAACTTCCTTACAGAAGGGGTTCAGGGTAGGGAGTCATCTGTTGGAAGGGGAGATGGTGAGGAGGTTAAAGCTGCATTTCAGGGCAGTGAGAAGGAGAAAACCACACAGCCCCTAGGGAAGAGAGGAGAGAGGAGTCCTGAACATGGGACCGTGCTGTTCCCTCTTTCCCTTCAGGCCCCACCCTGAACTAACGGAGGCCAGGAGGGCCCATGACCCTGGTGCGAGCTTCCCCGGCACCCCCGTCTCACCCCTTCCTCACCCACTACGTGGGGTCTAGCATGAAGGCAGAGCCAAGAGATGAGGACACCCCCCTCTCCTTGTGGCCCTGCTCTGCGCGATCCTGGAGCTATGCTGCCGCCTCTGGGGATTGGGCTTTGATTCCCCGCATTACAGCCTGGGCTGGTCGTAATGAGGCTGGAGTTATGGGTGAGGAGGGGGCATCGCTCCGCAGCCTTCATTTCCTGGAGCTTATGACTTCCCTGCGGGCTCGGCAGGAACTGTTCCCCTGACTCCATCAGGCAGTTCCAGGACCCATCACAGCCCTGCAGGGACGCACAGGGGAGGGGCCAGCGGGAGGGTGGGTATGGGGGGAGGCTGGGGCCACCTCTGGGGAGAGCTGTGGGGGTACAGGAGGTGGGAACAAGGGCCGATCCCCCACCCCGTGTTTGCAGGCACCCCATTGCTACTCTCTCTCCTTCCCTCTCCCTCCTTCCTTTTCTTTCTTTACACCACCTTTTCAAAGATTCTGTCATTCATTCATTCATCCATCAAACATCAGCATCTACTACAAGTGGGGAGACAGAAATGCATTCATTCATTCATTCATTCATTCAACATACTTTCAAAATCGTTTCTCTGTGAAGACAGCAAGATACAATCGGTTACTCAGCTATATATCAGGAGAGAGATGCATTTCTTCTGGTTATGCATTTACTGTTTCAACAAATATTTACCACACCTCCCTGATGCCAGCCCCTGCGCTGGGCACTGGGAACAAAGCAATAAACAAAATAGGGGGTTGACCTCCTAGTTATAAAGGAAAGAAATCTACCATATGTTTCTGGGGGTGATCAGTGTTAAGGAGGCATATAAAACAGGAAAGGGGGAGGAAGAGAATGATGGAAGGGCTGGAGTGGTTGTCTTATCGCAGATGTGATATCAGGGAGGGCCTCTCAGAGGAGGTAACATTTGGTGGATCTGGAAAGATGAGAAGGAGCCTGGCACAAAATGATTCCACGCAGAGGGAACAGCACATGCAAAGGTCCAGAGGCCACTGTGGCTGGTGCCGAGCAAGGGGGTGGCTGAAGATGAGTCAGGACTGGGGGACACAGGCCGGATCAGGGAGGACTGGGAGAGGGAAAGCAGTTTCCATTGTATTCTGTGTGTACGGAGAAGTGTTTGGAGGAGTTTAATAGAATAAAAACCACGGGAGACCGAAATGGTCTCTGGCCATAAGGGGATTGCATGATGGAAATCCTTCAACACAGGAGGGCCAAGCACAGCACAGTGGGGCGCAGAGGGGGGACGGCATTGTAGAGAAGGTGGCATTTGAAGTTAAAGTGTAAGAAGGATTTGGACATGTGGGATTTGGGGTGTGGGGGAGGAGAAGGAGCTCTCTGTGGCAGGACTGCCTGGGGCAAAGGCCAGAGGTCAAATCCCACTTTAGAGAGGGGCAAAGTAAAGAGTGCTGTCCAAAGTTGCATAGGCTCCTTGATGGCAGACTGCGGTCTCGAACCCAGGCTTGGATTCCCCTTGGTGTGGGGCACCTTTGAAGGAACAGCAAAAGTCACGCCTCTCCGTGGCTGCAGCCCAGTGCCAGGGGGCACGCTTGGCAAGATGAGGGTGACTGCCCCTCCGCCCTGGCCTGCCCCCTCTGCTGAACGCCCTCGCGCCTGCCTGGCGTGTCCTGCAGCCTGAGGGTCGGGGCCCTCATAGCCCTACCTCTCCCTCCTCCCCCGGCCTTCTCACCGCCCACCGGGGCCCCTCTCAGCCGTGCTGGCCAGCTTTCCTGGCCACCTGCCAATTCTCCACAGCTCTGCGTGGCCCTGCCAGGACTGCTGCAGACACTTCGGCCTCCTCTCTCCCCCCTCCTTCCTCCCTTTCCTGCTCAGCTGCGTTTTCCTAGCGGTGTAACCACAGGACCCTACCCTGGCTCAGTCCTTCAGGGGAGGCTGCTGTGGAACCTTAGGCCTGAATTCAGATCTCCGAGGCCTTCCCAGGAGATCGTGAGCATGTTGGTGGCTTTCTCTGGGCCACGGGGCTCAACATACTGCACAGCTGTTTCATCCCAAATGGGATTAAATGTCAAGCCCCAGCCTGGCTCCATAAATGTTGGCTTTGCCCTCTCCGCTCTTCAGCCTCGGCTGCTCTGATCCAATGCTCTCCCGACCATGTCCACGTCCGTGATTCCTACGTGCCTGCAGGCCTGTGTCTCCGTGATCCCTATGTGCCTGCAGGCCTGTGTCTCCGTGATCCCTATGTGCCTGCAGGCCTGTGTCTGCAATCATGGATGTCATCGTGTATGGCGTCATGTACGTGTGTATCTGCTGCATGTTCATTCATTCCACAGATATTTGTGAATTTCCACTCTGTGCTGTTCTAGGCACAATGAAAAGAAATGAGTAGAGGCCTTGCCCTTGCAAGTCTAGTGGGGGACAGACGATAAACAAATAAATAACATGACAGTTCATAGTAAATGCTGTGGAGAAAAACAAAGCAGGGTAAGGGGTATGGGAAGTACTGAAGTGGCGGGGTGGGGGGATTTGAGCGCACACTCTCTCTCAATCATCTGTTATAAATAATAATTTATACAAGGTGGTCAGGGAAGGCCTCACGGCTAAGGTGACATTGGAACAGAGATCCAAAGTGAAGGAAGGAGGGAGCTGCACACATAGCTGGGAGAAGAAAATTCCAAGCTGGGAGAACAGCAAGTGCAAAGGTCCTGAGGTCAGTGCATGTTTGGTGTGCAGGAGGAACAGCAAGGAGCCCCTTGTTGCTGAAGGGGCGTGACGGGTGTGAGCAGTGGGAGATGGGGTCAGAGAAAATACGGAGGGGGCATCAGAGTCTGCAGCGTCTCCTTTGGGTTTTTACCGTGAGATGGGGCCGCTATCCTGGGAGGGTTTGAGAAGAGCAGTGACATAATCTAATTTCTATTTTAGAAGATCATCATGGCTAGCTCTTGTGTTTCAAATAGAGGGAAGCTGGGGCTGGAAGGGGGCTGGGGGGGCCATTTCAATAACACAGACAAGAAGTGAAGGTGGCTCGGACCAAGGGGGAGCAGTGGAGGTGCCGAGAAGTGAAGCTGTGCCGCGGGATATGTTGTGGGTCTGAGAGGGGATGCCAGGGAGAGAGGGACCAGGCAGGACCATCAGGCCACCGCAGTAAGGAGAATGGTGGGGTTTCCTCTCACCGAGCTGAGAACAGCAGTGGGCAGAGCAGATATGGGGAGATCAGGAACTCAGTTTTGGACGTGTTCCATTCAAATGCCTGTTAGGCATCCGGTAGCGATGTGGAGCAGGCCAGGGCACCTAGAGGCAGGAGCTCCAGAGTGGGGGCCTGACTGGAGGGGTACATCTGGGAACTTGGGTGGTATGTCGAGCTGAGACTGGACGAGCCCAAGAAGACATGAGTGCAGGTGGAGAAGAGGCCCAGCACCTTAATGACAGAGATCAGGGAGATGAGAGGCCGAGCGAAAGGCTGAAGAGGAGGAAAGAGAAGGGCCAGGGAGGGGAGGCCAGGAGAGAGCGGTTATCCTGGAAGCCCACTGAAGACAGTGCTGGAAGGAGGAAGGGTCATCAACAGTGTAGACTGCTCTGGCGGGTGAGGGACTGGCTGTCCAACTTTGCCTCTGTTGTCCTGACATCACTGCTAATAGTGTCCCACTCCCTTTTCTCCCAGTTTAGATGATGAATTATAGGGTCTACCTACTGCCAGGACAAGTCAGATGTGGACTTTGAATTGCCCATTGGTTTCTGCAACACGGATGGCCTTGATCAAAGCTAGTTTGGTGGCATGCGTGCAGGCTTGAATGGAGCGGGTCCAAGAGAGACTGGGAAGCAGGGAGGCAGAGACATAGGTGGGGGTGATAGCCCTTCTGGGGAGTTTTTGAAGGTTCCTTTTACCTGCTCCCCCAGCCCCACCCCTAGCCCAGCAGTCTGCTGGGTTTTAGGGTACATAAGAGAGAGGGATGGGAAATATAGAGTGGCCAGCTGCTAATAACCAATTCATTTCCCAGTCCTTTCTTGTTTCGATTCTGTTTCAACATTCACTCCCAAGCTTGGCCATGTGCTCAGCTCTGCCCCTGTGAACACTGATGAGACTAAACCAAAGAAAATCATTCCTCTCTCCCCTCCAGTGATTGCTTTAGAAAGTATCATGTGACACAATGCTGGCCAGTGAGATATAAAGAGATAACTACTGGAGAGCTTCTGGGAATTATTTTTTGCTCTTCAAAAAGAGATGCCTTAGGGCACCTGGGTGACTCAGTTGGTTAAGCATCTGCCTTTGGCTCAGGTCCTGGGATGCGCCCCACATCGGCTTCCCTGCTCAGCAGGGAGCCTTCTTCTCCCTCTGCCGCTCCCCCTGCTCGTGTTCTCTTTCTCGCTCAAATAAATAGTCTTTTTAAAAAAATCATGAAAAGAGATGCTTTGAGGAGAAACTTTTCATTTTCTGCATGTGTGAGGAGGTGATGGCTTGAGCTACAGCAGCCATTTTGGAACAATGAGGGAAGCCACCCAACCCCCCCTCCCCCCAAGAGGCTACAGGGACTTACTAAGAAAGATGGTACAAATCTGTGGCTTTAATGATGCTGCTGAACCACCAACTTTACCCACTTTGGGGCTTGAAGATCCAGTTCCAGCTCCTACTTTCTCCAGAATTTCATTCTCTCTCCTGTGAACTCCCTCAGATCTGTCTGGCTGCATCTTCTCTGGGGTTTGGTGTCAGTTTTAATGGCAAGCTTCTGGAGGACAGAAACCATGACTATTCCTTCTTCCATCCTTCCCTGCACCTTCCCACACACGCCTGTCAGAGCCAAGCACAGAGCTGGACCCCAGGAGGGACTCTAGAGAGTCTTGCCTCAGATTTTGGGAGCTGCTTGGGCAACGTTTTTTCCCTCTCAGTGAGGATCTGCCAGCCTTGCTGATTTGCTGTGGCCTTGTCTATGCTCTGGGCGTCACTGTCCACACTGTGTCCTTCCAGAGTCTAGGCTGGGTGGCCTGCGTGTCCTTTCTTGATTTCTCAATGCCCTGGTATCATTGCTGCCAAGGCTGTATGACTGCCAGCTCCGAGGCTCCAGGCCCTCCTTTGTCATCTGGCCGTCTCCCTGGGGACAGAGGAAGGGTTTCTTACCCTATCCATCCACATTCATTTCCTAGCCTCTCTCTCTGCCAAGACCAAGAAGAGGGGCTGGGCACAGTGACCCCCAGGCACCATAAAGCAGGGGAGACTTCATTGTGCAGCCTGGAGCTCCTCACCTCTGCCTCCTCCCTAGAGTTCCTGATAATCTTCCTAGCCCCCATCTCTGGGGCAGAATTTAACATTCAGGGGAACTAAGATGATGAGATCCAAAGTCAGACCAGGGTTTGAGTCCCAGTTCCATTATTGTATGTTTGACCTTGGGAACGTGCTCCATTTCTCGGAGTCTCAGTTTTCTCATCTGAAAAATGGGGCTAATAGCGCTTCTCTCCTAGCGTCCACGCGAGGAGTCAATGGGATGATGTGCGTGGTGGGATCTACGGTGTTTGGCAATAAATATTAGCTGATGCGAGAATACTGACTATTGTTCGCATTTCTGGTCACCTGACAACCACTTACTGGACCCCTATCTTGTACCAAGTATCCTGGCCAGGTAGAAGGGGTTCACAGATAACTTTTCTGCTCATTCATTTATTCACTCACTCGCTTACTTAACAACCGCCCTGGGGCGCACAAGCACACCTCGTTGGAAGAAGAGTGAAGGCCTGTCCAGGGCCAGGGCGGTGCCTTCTGCTCCAGCGGGAGGCTGGTGCCTGCGGGAGGGGTGGAGCAGCTTTGCTGGTGGGATCTGGGCGGCGCAGCCTGGCTGCTGTCTGCCCTGTCCGAGTCCCCAGGGCGCTGTGACCCTTGGATCCTGAGGCGGGAGCTCTCTGTGCTTGGCTGCTGTCTTCTCCCCGGGGGGGAAATTATTTCTACCCGCTCAGTGCTCTCCCTCCAGGCCAGATGGGATCCCAGTGTAATGCAGGAGCTGTTGAGGCGTGGAGGGGCTGCCTTGTCTCTGCTCACCTCTCTTGCCCCCCCCCCCCAGGTGGAGGGCACCATGCAGCCTTAAACCAGAGAGCAGACTAGTTATTGCCTCGCGTGGCTTGGCATGCATGAGCACATGTGTGCCTGCACACATGCGTGCATTTGCACCAGTCATGATGTGTGCTCTGCTGCCCGGCACCCAGAACAACTCCCTGCACATTGGAGGTGCTCTGTAAGTGTGGGGTGAGGGACGGATGGGAGTCTACTCAGTGTGGGCTGAGCCCAGGGGCTATTTCTGGGGCCGTGGGTGTGATGCCACGCCCTCTAAGCTCAGCAGTGTACTGCTGGGGTGGGTGGGGTTACATCTCTGAGTGTGTTTGTGTGCGGGGGTCAGGGCCTACCAAAGCGGCTGGGCTTGGTAGCTGGACCATTACCTAGGAAGGCGAAAAGGTGGGAGGTCAGGGAAGAAGGGATGAGCAGAGCTGGGGCCATACCCACCCCATTCACACGGTCACCCCATCTGCAAAGGCTGCTCCAAGGGCCCCCAGTATTGGCCCCCAGTCTCTGCTGAGCACAGATATGTCCTCGTGAAGCCCAGCTCAGACTGGAAGTTTCTCCAGTTCAAAACCTTCCCCCGTTCTCTTTCACTTTCAAGATAAAGTTAGTTAGTTTCCGTTCATTAGTTACTGCCCGAGTAACAAAGTGTTCTTCAGGCTCCGGACTCCGCACACAAGCCTTTGAGGTGGGTACTGTGATCTGCACTCATTTTCCAGAGGAGCAAACTGAGGCATAACGGTGGTCTGTGGTATGTTGTGGACCTGGGATCTGAGCCCTGAAATGTCAGCTCCAAAGCCTGTACTGTCAGCCACTCCTCCCGTGGCTGCTCAAGGCCCCGTGAGATCTGGACCTGCCCATGCTACGTGATCGCCACCACTTCTCTTCCTGTGCCCATCTCCTGTTCCCTACCTGCAAGCCTCAGGGCCTTTGCTCCTGCTGCTCCCTCTGCCAGGAACACCCTCTCCCTTGTGGCTCCACGCCCAACCCTGGCCCACCCCTCCGCGCCCAGCCCAGTTGCCTCTCCGCTGTGAGGTCTCTCTGCCTCCTCCCCCAGACCCCCGTGAGCTTGCTCATCTGAGCCCCCGCTCAGAACGAAATTCTCCCTTGATTGGCCTCAGCAGCCTGCCTGCTGGCTGTGGGCGCCTCCACGCCGCTCTACGCCCTTCCGTTCATGCCTCCGCGCCCTGCTTGGAGTGGGCGCTACTGAATGTGTGCAGGCATGGATGAAAGAACGTGCGGATGGACGGACAAGCAGAAGGAAAGGTGGTGGGGCGCCTGGTTACTGCCACACCACCTTCCGCAGAACCTTCGATGGCACCGTTTCCTTCGGCTTCATCTGCTTATTGAGTCATCAATTATTTATTGACCACCTACTATATGCCGGGCACTGGGCTGGAGGCTAAGGCTGTAGCGGTGGGTGAATCAAACTCCCGGGGCCATGGCCTTCCGTGGTGTGTGTGTGTGTGTGTGTGTGTGTGTGTAAGAGGAGATGTTCATTAATCCAGTAATCTCGTAGGTAAATGTACAATGTCCCACAACCACAAAGTACAAGGACCCCGCATTTTGCAAGGCACACAATCTCATTAGGGACGGGAGGGGCTGGTGAGGGGCAGTCCCCTGAGAAAGGGGTTTTGAGCTGAATCTTAAAGGAGAAGACAAACAAGTGACAGACCCAGCAAAGCCACATTCCAGGGCCTGAAAGCTCAGGGTCCAGAGCACAGTGTGGAGGGGTGAGGCAGCTTACAAGCAGCTTAAGGAGTTTAGATTCTGGCTCAACAGCAATGGGAAGGCATAGAGCACAGGAGACGTGATCGAATTTGTGTTTTTAAGATCATCGCGTCTGCCACTTAAAGGCCACACTGCTGATGTGCAGGACAGGAAGCATGGGACCAGTGAGCAAGACAGTGACAGTGTGGTTGGGCCGGCGGGGGGGGGGGGGGGAGCTCAGACCAGGGAGGCCACTGTGGGGTGGAGAAGAGGTGACAGATATGAAATATTTAGGAAGCAAATGGACCAGACCTGGTGATGGATCAGACATAGTGAAGGGGACGGCGGGGGGGGGGGGGGGGGGGGGCGACATCAAGAATGACTCCTGGCTTTTGTTTTGTTCTAGTGATGTTTATTGATCACCTGCTAAGAGCCGGGCACTGTTCTATGGCTTTGGGCCCCACCTTGCTTAATGCTCACAGTAACTCCACCCCTTCACAACCTCGCTTCCCTCTGGTAAGGATGCCGGGGCAGTGGGACCCAGTGGGGTTTGTCCCAAGCCTTGCCCTTTTGGGGGAACAGCCTTGGCGGGTATAAGAAATCAAAGGCAGAGAGAAAGGAACGTTGCATATGTTGAGTGGATTCTGAGTCAGGGAGAATAATGACAGATAGCATTTATAGAGCTTTTGCTGTGTGCCAGGCGTGGTGCCATCCAATTAGCTAATAATAAAAGGTAACACTTAGTTCTATGCAGAGCACTTTATGTCAGCGGGCTGATTGAATTCTCACAACTCGCAGCTCTCTTCAACATTTCAGAAGAAGGGACAGTGGCTCAGAGAGGTTGAGGGACTTGTCCAAGGTCACACAGCTAGTTGGTGGTAGATCTCGAATTCAAACCGGCTGCGGTAGGGGAGCGAAATGAGGATGGGCAAGGGGGTGCTTGGTGACCGCTGGGAAGGACAGGCTTGTGTTGGGCTCTGAGCGAGAGCCATGTCCCTCCCCCAACACCTCTTGACCCTCTTCACCCTACGCCTGGGTCTCTTCTCAAGGCCCAGCCTCCCATGCAAGTGATGAACGCAAACGTGTATGCGCACACACACACACACACACACACGCACGCACACGCACACACACGCACACACACATACACACACACACACACACACACACATATGCCCCTTGGCTGTCACTGCTCGCCTACCCGGGGCTGGCCTGCCCAGCTGGCCTTCCACCCCAGATGCCCCCGGCCTGCACCTGTCTCCCCGCCCTGCCCCCGCCCTGCCCGCCTGCTGGTGCCGCAGGCAGAGTCCTCTGTACATCATGTTGACAGTAGAAATTACATCCCGGGCTGCTGTTTTACACCGCGCCCTGTCAGAACTCACCGCAGCCCAGTGATCAGGACAAATTGAATACCATCCTGGCCGTGTCAATATTTATTCCATTTTACAAACGCGGCCGGATGGGGGACAGGGCCCCGCTGTGGTGCCAGCCAAGCGTGGCCCCAGGAACCCTTTCTCCCTCACGCTGGAGCCGCCTTGTCCGTTCTCTCTCCTCCCCTCTCCCTCCTCCTCTTTCTCAGCTCTTTGGTCATCAGTGAAAATTGTGAAATTCAACATTCCTACCAAAAAGTGCACAAATCATAAATGTGGAGTGTAACAAATAATTAAACCAAGGAACTCGCGTACGGTCCTTAGCCCAGTGGTCAGTAAGTGCTCGATGACAGAAGACGAACCCTGTGGGTCCACCCGTGCATCAAAACACGGAAAACGGCCCCCCTCTTAAGGAACCCTCTGCTGTGTCCGTCCCTGACTGCAGCCCCCCGATTCCCTCCATCCCGGCTTTTAGGATAACTCGTTCCTCGCCTTTCCTTATAGTTTAGCACCCAGTTATGCCTCCCAAAGTCTCCGTTTAGTTTTGCTTGTGTTTGAGCTCGATGTAGATGCAATCCTTCTCTTTTACGTTTTGCTTCTTTTTCTCAGCATTCCGTTTTTGAGATTTCTCTTTGTTCCCGCGCGTGTTCCTTTCACTGCTGTATAGTACCCCACGGCAGACATGTGCCATGATCTCCCACTCCGTTCCAGGCATGTTCCTTCTTCCTCTTCTTTCCCCCTTTCTCCCGCTCTTCTTCTAGTCAGCAGCTCCCTTCCCTTCCACCTCCTTCTCCCCCGTTCCACCTCCTTGATGGTTTGTCTGCTACATCTGCCCACATCACACGCACACCCCTGATCTCAGCTCTGCCGTCCGAGCAGGGACCTGGTGCCCCCCTCTGGGTCTCTCCCTCCATGTTCGTGGAACATGGGCTCTAGCTGGACGGAGGGTCGCCCAGACCTGAGCCTGTGACAGCTTATTGGTTGCGGAGGACCCCCGGGGCAGAGATTGGACCCCACACAGAGCCTCTGTCCTGGTGAATCCAGCTGCTAGGCTAGCAGCCTTGGGACAGGAGGACTCACCTTTTGCCCCCATGGTCCGGGTGAGAACTGAGGGGGCCCCAAGGGGCCCTGCTGCTGTGGTAGGATGCACAAAGGGGGGCGGGGACAAAGAGCCTGGGGGGACAAGAGCCAAGCCCCGTCCTCAGCCCGGCTCTCTCAGAGTCTCACACAGCACCCATCCCAGGCCTAGCGGTGAGTCTCACCCCCCACAGCTGAGAGCAGCAGGCGGTGGGCGGCCTGATAGGGTAGGGGGCCTTCCAAAGAGCCCCTACAGATCCCGCTTGCGTGCTCCAGGAGCACCTCTGACACATTTCGTTTGTCTCCCTGAGTCCCTTCTCTGTCTTGGAGCTGCTCTGACGATGACATATTCAGGGTAGTTAATTTTTATTACAACCCGAGCAGATGACATTAAGGAATCTGTCCCTTTACAATAGAGGAGAAAGCTCTCTAGACTGGAAGGCGAGCAGACTAGGTGGGGACTTAGCTTTGATCCTACTATGCTGGGTGACCTTGGGCAAGTCTCCGCCCTCTCTGGGCTTCTTGACGAGGAAAGGTCAAACGGTGACTTCCAGAGGTCGTCAGAGGACCAGGGTCACTGTGGCAGTGTAACAAGGCGGACTTGTTCAAAATGCATATCCCCGGGTCCCCAGAGCGTCTGGCTCAGTAAGGATGATAGTAATACTGATAGGCAATGTTTATAGGGTCCCAGGTGTGCCAGGAGCTGGAAGTAGGAAGCTGTGTTTACTGACCACTGTGCTAAGTACTTACTGACCACCGTGCTAAGTACTTACACGAGTTACCTTGTTTACTCTGTGTCACAGGCTGCTCACTATTTTACAGACGAAGCAGCTGGGGCACAGAGAGGTGAAGGAACTCGCTCTGGGCTACAGCCAGGAAGAGGGGAAGCCGGGCCCCGAACAAGGAAAGTCTGAGCCTGTCCTCGGTCGGGGACAGCTCCCAAGCACATTCTGATGATGCTGACCTGGGAGCCTCGGGCCAGGTGGTCAGGAAGGGGCGTGAGGGAGGTCAAGCACAGTGCACCTGCTATGAACAGCACGTCTTCGTGGTGAGTCATCAAGACGTGCGTGAAGACACACCCCCCCCCAATCAGTGCAAGCTCTTACGGCTTGTCCTTTAGGCCATCCTCACACCACCCTCCCGAGACGGGCTTTATTTAGCCTCTCCTGTTACTGATGAAAAACAGACATGAGAAGAGGTGGTGCCCCAGACCACATGGCTAAGGGTCCGACTCCGAAGCTGTGGGCTTTCGCCCCAGCATGCTGCTTCCGTTACCGCCCTCTCCCCTGCACCTGCTAACAGATGCTGAATCGTACCCGCCCCCCTCTGGGCCTCAGTCTTCCCAGCTGTGAAATGGAGGTGTTAGACTGGTGTCCCAGCTTCTGCCCCTAACACCATGTGTTCTTGGCTAGGCCTCTTCCTTCTCTGGGCCTCAGTCTCCCCATCCAGAAAAGAAGTCTCTGTGACTCTATCCCAACACGACACACAGATGCTGCTTTAAAACAAGCCTCCAGGGGAGGGGGGCGCTCCTGGGGGGGTTCAGTCAGTTAAGCATCACAACTCTTGGTTTTGGCTCAGGTCATGATCTCAGGGTTGTGGGATGGAGCCCCACGTTGGGTTCCATGCTCAGCAGGGAGTCTGCTTCTCTCTCTCTCTCCATCTGCCCCTTCCCCCTGCTTGCATGCATGCTCTCTCTCTCTCTCTCTCTCTCTATCTCTCAAATAAATAAGTAAATCTTAAAAATAAAACAAATAAAACAAGCTTCCTCCTCACAATGGAAGACCTCAGGTTTGGCTCCCTGGAAACAGGCTCCGGGGTAGGGATTCGCCTGCAAGAGGTTCACTGGGAAGAATTGTGGGGAACAGCGAGGAGGGGGTGAGGAGGAAGTTGAACCGCGATGCTGGCCCAGCAGAGGCCTTAGCCAATCCACGGACGCGCACAGCAGCGATGCTCCCAGTTGAGGGAGGGGGCCCGGCCTTCGAATCCATGCATCTACCAGGCACTGAACGTGGGCTGCCCACCCCTCCAGAGGGGGTGACCTTGAGCAAGACAGCTCCCTTTGGTGGAAGGCAGTCCCCAGGAAATGGCTCGAGCCGAGGGCTGTCAGTAGCCACTGTCACAGCCGTCCTGGGTGGTACGTTCTACTACATAAAATCTGCTGAAAAACCCGGGGCCTGGCCTCAGCTCTGGAGATGACAGCAGACATGACGTGGCCTGAGCCCTGGGCTTAGCCAGCGCGGCCCTGGCCCAGCTCGGAGCCCGGTGCCCCAGGTCCACCGCCTGCGGCGCTCACAGCGGGATCAGCGCCCTAGAGCTCGCTTACAGCCTGGCCGCCGCCACCTGCCTTTTGCCGCTCATCTCCGTGCTTCCCCGAGGTCCCAGCGATTATGCCACTGAAAATTCTGCTTTCATCTTGTCAACCTCGCAGTAAATTACAGGCCCGGGGAGGCGTGGGCCTCCTCCTTAAACAAGATTCAATTCCACTTAGCTGCCCCTCTTCCTGCCCCACATGTGGGTCCCTCCCTCCCACCACCCCGGGCGCAGGATTTATGGCCTCTCCTTGCAGGCAGCTGGTAACCATGGCAAGCTCCTTAGGGAGGCTTCAGGCTGGAGTCTTGTCAGCCCCAGACTCCAGTGCAGCCGCTTTCTCCTAGGATCCAGGAGAGAGGAGAGGCCAAGGCAGCGGAGGGGGATTCCGGAGACTGAGCCAATGACGGGCACACGGATGCTGTCACATCGAATCCTCACACTACCCCGATGCAGACACTGTCATCACCCCCATTTTATAGATGGGCAAACTGGAGCCAACGAGCGTGAGGTCACTTGCCAAGGTCACACACCAAGAAAGCAGTTGAGTCCAGGCCGGGGCTCTTACGCACTGTGGCCATTGTCTCTTCCCCCGAAGGCTACTCTTGGAGGGAAGTAGAGTCTCTCTGGGGGTTTCAGGCTCTCCAAGACCTTGGCTCCCCCACCTGATGTCTGGTTCTCTCTTAGATCTCAGCCCCTGCTCATATCCTCCAGGGATGGGGAGATTGCTGCCTTTCTGGAGGGCCCATTATCTCCCCAATGACTAGACACAGTCTCCAAATAATTGATCAAGCCCTGTCACCTCTCAGAAGCGTTGTTTTGGCATTTAAGGTCCTCCGTGATCCGGCTGCTAACTCCCTTCTGCTAACTTACCTCTCGTGGCTCACCAACACTGTAGGCTGCCTGGGGATCCCCCCGCCACAGCTGCTTAGTGTTCAGCTCTGCGCCTGGGTCTTTTATTATACCCCCCCACCTTACAATGTGACCTCTCTTTAATCCGAACCCCAGAATATCAGAGCTGGAAATGCACTGCCTCCTCATTTTCCTGATGAAGAGAGGCTCAGAGAGGGGATGAATTTCCCTAGTGCACAGGGGGAGCTGATGATGGGCCCAAATCTTCTGCCAATTAAAATAACAACTAGTCATAAAATAGCTAACATGCACTGAGTGCTTGATACCACCATTCTAAGCATCTCACATGTGTAATCCACTTAATTCTTGAATGACGCTATGAGGCAGATACTATTCTATTGCCATTTTGCGGAGGGATGAAGCATGGAGAAGTCAGGTGACTTGCCTAACGTCCCCAGAGCATCTGACATCAGAGCTACGCTCCTAACCAGATGCTTCCCCCACTCCACGCGGCTTGGTGGTGAACGCGGAGCAGACACAAGCGCCCAGAAAAGCCAACATACCAGCGAGAAGCAAGGATGGCAGGTCTGTCAGGGAAACTGCCTGCCACTGGGGTTCTTGGGCCTGGGGCCTAAAGTCAACACTCCCCCTGCCCCAAGCCTGCCCATTTGGGGTTGTCGCTTCCCACGTCCGCGGCAACTTCCTATCCACGGTCCCAGGGATCTTCAGCACCATCACTCCTTCCTCCTGGAGGCAAGGCCAGGATCTGATGCGTCTCTACATCCCAGTGCCTAACTCGGGGACCAGCGCATAGTAGGTGTGCAGTAAAGGCTTGCTTTTATCTAAGGGACTCAAGTAGGGCTTCCTGCAGCAGGGGACTTTGGAACTGCTCCTGGAAGGAGAAGTAGGGGTTTGCCATATAGAGTAAGGGGGAAAGCAGATGCCAGGCAGGGGGACCGGCTGCAGCAAAGTCTTGCAGGAAGGAATATTCAGAGTGTGGGAGTGGGAGATGGGAGGGAGGGCGAAGAGGACGGAGAAGTAAGGGGCGGCCAGGCTGAGCACCTTGGCAAAGAGCTGGGTCTTCACTTGGAGGTGGGAACACTTTGTATGACTTGTGTCTGGGACAGATGGGGAAAGGGAACGGGGCGAGAATATTCCCTACAGGTTCTACACTCACAGGCTGGGGCTGCTGGGGCTGCAGTGTGCAAACCAGTTTGGCCAAATCTAACCCCCCCACCTGCCGACTATGTTCAGGACCTCGTCTGGGGTGACAGATAGACCACTGATGCTGGGGCTGAGGGAGATTTTCCTTTATTCTCTCTCCTGACAAGCAACGGAGCTGGCAGATAGAGCATCTTCTTCTCTAATCTCCCGTCTCAGGCTGCAACGAGGAAGCAAGCTGAGCCTGGCACCTTGTTCAGAACTTAATCCTCTCCTTCCTGAGTTTAAAGCTACAGAGTCTAGTCATGGATTCCCCATCTCCAGCGAACACAGCAAGTATGGAAGACAACGGAGCTCACACCCAGGGCCATACCATCGGGGCCACAAAGAGGGTAGTGAGGCCCAAAGTCTGCATCATCTTTACGGAGAATGCAGGAGCTGGACCTGGACGGGACTCCTGACTCTGCTGCTCCCAGCTGTGTGCCCCAGGCAAGTGACTTCACCTCTCTGAGCCTCAGTGTTCTCCTCTGTAAAACGGGGAAAATAAATCTCTCCAGGTTTGTTGGGAGGCTCCAATAGATGATGAATATAAAAGTAATCCTCTTGAAAGAGTTGAGCGGGGGTGAGGTTTGGTTATTAGTATCCACTTACAAGAGTAATAATAAATCTCTCAGAGTTGTGAGAGTGAAAGATAATAATAGTGGCTCTTTGTAGAGCTTTTAGCACCTGCCATTACCTCCCCAGGCTGGGCCTGTTATAACATCCATTCATGGAGTGCCCACCCCAATCCCCCGATGGAAGCTCTGTTATATCCCCGTCTTAGAGATGAGGGAGCCTGGCTAGCCCCATCTTTACTGCCCTTTGCTATGGAGGAAATGTCTCTCTTGTCCCCTGATCTGGGTTCTGCAGCCCACTCACACCTCCCTGGCATCTGAGAAACCTTACACTATGGATTCTCACTTCTCCTGCCCTATCTTCACCCCTCTCTGATGGGCTCCTGGCCTAACACGTGCTCAAGTAGATTCCATCTTAAAAACAACAGTAAGAGGGGCGCCTGGGTGGCATCTGCCATGGGCTCAGGTCATGATCCCAGGGTCCTGGGGGGATTGAGCCCCACATCGTGCTCCCTGCTCAGCGGGGAGCCTGCTTCTCCTTTTCCCTCTACTGTTCCCCTGCTTGTGCTCTCTTGTTCTCTCTGTCAAATAAATAAACAAACTCAAAAAAAAACCAACAACAAAAAAGAAGCACACACCTCCCAACACTTGCAGCCCCTTCCCTTATCAGCCAAACTTCTCTGAAGGCTGGCTGTACTCACTGTCTCCTTTACTCACCCCCTACTCACTTCTTAACCCACTGTCCACCTAGCTCCCATCCCCAGTGCTTCACTGGGGTGGCTCACAGAGGTCACCAATGGCCTCCATCTTACTAAGTCCAATGGATGTTCTCTACCCTTCATTTCATTGGACCTGCCAGCAGTATTTGAGACATCAAACTAGACAACTGGGGTTCTTCCAACCTCTCTAATTATGCCTCTGCATCTCCTGGTTTATGTTCCTGCATCCCACCTGCAGAAACCCCAGTCTTTACCTGCGCAATCTCAGCCATGCCCATGGCTCCAATTACCATCAATACCATGGTGACTCCCAACTTAGGCTCAACCTCCCTTCTGAAGTCTACAGATAAAAATATAATTGCCCATTCAACACCTCCACTTAGATGCCTCTGCGAAACCTCAAACCCGACATATCAAACATATGTTCTTCTTCTTCTTCAGTACTGGCCCTTAGCCTGGGTGTCCCGTTGCATGAATGGCACCCATCTTTGTCAGGTGGTCCAAGCCAGAAGGCTGGAAGTCATGAGCTTGACAACTGTCATCTCTGCACCCTCAATGGGCAATCAATCTATCATTAAGTCTGGTTCATTTTACATCTTAAATAACTCCTTAAGTTGGCCACATTGCATCATCTCCATTGCCACCCTAATTCAAACCAGGGATTCAGGAAGACTCTCAGATTTTTGGCTTGACACTGGATGGTGGGACACTGAGCATGATGGAGTGAATGAGGGAAGGGAAGTTTGGGGAAGGAAATAAGATTTCCTTTTTAGGTATGTTTGAGACATTCATGAGACATGCAAGTGGAGATGTGTAGCTGGCAGTCGAATGTAACAGTCTGGAGCTCCAAGGAGAGGGGACATAAATCTGAGATCATCAGCATGTAGTGATATTTAATGCTGAGGAAATGAATGAGATCACTTGGGGAGAGACAGAAAGTGGGCCCAGAAGTGATCCCTGGGGCACTCCAATATCAGAGATGAGATAGAGGGGAAAGGAGGCACAAAGACTGAGAACCTGCCAGTGAGGTTGGAGACCATCCAAGAGACCGTGGTGTCATGGAAACCAAGAAAGGAACTAGAGATCAGCATGTTGAAAGCTGCGGAGAGGCAAGGTAAACTGAGGATGGAGAAGTGACTCCCCTAGGCAATACAGAGGGTGTTAGCGGCCTTGATGATGTCTATTCTGCTGGACTGTAAGCCCCACGAGGCAGGGAATATCATTTGTTTGCTTATATTGTACCTCCAGTGCTTAGCTCATTAGCATTGTTTTCTGGCATGTCTGGTTATCTTTGACTGTGTGTTGGCCATTGTAATTGGATTTTTTTTTTTCTTTAGGAAGAATTTCAAATTCAGGATGAAGCTTTTTTGTTGTTGTTGTTGTTTTTTTTTTCCTAAAAAGGATTTGCATTTGGCTGTGGTGCTACCATTCTGGGATTGCTTCAAACAAAAATTCAAGGCTTGAGGTTCCCTGGAATACCCAAGTAGTGTGGGTGAGGCTGGGCTACCTTTGGTTCACCCTTACCCCAAGGGTGGGGCCCTCTGGAATCCCAGCTTCTTTCCGCAAGGATCTCCTACTTGACTGCCCACCTTATGCAGGCTATGGACTTTGATTTCAATTCCTTTTATGCTGTGAGATCATCAAAAAATAAATTCAAAATTTCCGAGATCAGCAAATGCCCTCAGGACAAAAGCAGATTCTATGCTCTCTAACTTCTCTGGGTTTCTGTTTTCCCTTCAGTTTTGACCTAATAATTCCTGGTAATTCCTTACAAAGAGCTTACTTGTCAGCACTTTGATGCTTTAATAAGATGCTTTTTCTACTTTATCTAGCATTCTTAGCTCTTTTCAGCTGAAGGGTTGGTCCAAAAAACTTAGCCTCCTGTTTCTAAACCCAGAAAACGCTAATCTCTTGGGCTTAGCACCGTGCATGGCACATTGTGATGGCTCAATGAATATGTATTGATTGAGTGGATGAAGTGGACCCAGGTCTCCAACATCCCTGCCTCTTCTAATGCACTGGACATCACACTCCCAGGCCAAGATACCAACAGAACGCTGTGGTCAGAGCTCAGTGAGCTATGCAAAGAGGCAGGGCTGTGAGCTCAGAGGAGGGGAAAGATCTCTGTGGGATTGGGAAGGACAATGGCAGGGGGTAGAGGATAGGACTAGGGTGAGTACAAAGATGGAACTTGATCGCAATTAGCCATTGGTTTAGGAAAGGAGGACTCACGGGGGTGGGGGGGTGGCGTTGTAAGTAAAATCCTGAAGTGAAGGCTAGGATGTGTAAGGGATTCAGCCACCAAGAGGGGGCACAGAAGCACAGGCCAGCCAGGGGAAAGTCACGAAGGCCAAGGGGGGCCCCTGGGCCCCATGTGAAAGCAGAAGCAGAGCTTGGCAGAAGGAGGGAGGAGAAACAGCTTTTGTGAAAATGCACACATGGTAATTGCTGAGAAGAGTATCTCCCCCAGTTTAAAAAAGCTCTCTCCTCTGAATTTTCCTCGGTCCCAGTTTCAAAGGAATTTTAATTGCAAAGAAAATTTGTCATCTCCCTGGGGGGAGAGGGCTCTGTAGCTTCGAACAGTCATGCCTGACGCTGATTCTTTCTCCAAACTGGAGATTTCCACGCTTTGGCTGCGTGGGAGCTGTCTGGGGATTGGGCAATGCGGAGGGAGGGGTAGGGGTGGGACAGGCCTTCTTGTGCCTTTCTGTGGCCAGGAAGGCTGGGTTTGCAGCCTGGGGTTTCCTGGCCTGGGTCCTCCATGAGGGTTTTTGGTGCCAACCTGGAGACAGTCCTAACTCCTTTCTCCCCTAACTCAGTGGGTTTATTTAATTAATTCTGTTAATTAAACAACCGGTCTCCTGGCTTCCATCCTTGCTTTATTGTAGGCTATTTTCCATCCAGCGGCCCATTTGGAGAACAATTTGGTAGTTTCTTAAAAAGTTAAACATAAATTACCATACAATCCAGCAATTTCTCTCCTAGGTATCTACCTAAGAGAACTGGAAACATATGTACAGGCAAAACTTTCTAAGCAAATGTTCATAGCAGAACAATTCAAAGTATCCAAGAAGTGGAAACAATTAAAAATCTAGCAACGGATGAATGGATAAACAGCAGTGTGGTATATCCACACAAAGGAATACTATTAAGCAATAAAAAGGAACAAACTGTGGATCTATGCTATAATACAGACGCATCTCAAAACCATTATGCTCAATGAAAGAAGCCAGATGCAAAAACCCCATGTATTGTGTGACTTCGTTTACATGAAATGTCCAGAAGAGGCGAATCTATAGAGACAGAAAACAGATCAGTGGCTGCCTAGGGCGGGCGGCGGAATGGGGATTGACTGCAGATGGGCGCAAAGGCTCTTTCTAGGGTAAAAGAAATGTAAAACTGGATAGTGGCAGTCCTTGCGCAACTCTGTAATTTACTAAAAATCAGTGAATTGAACACTTACAATGAGTGAATGTGATAGTATGTAAATTATACCTCAATAAAGCTGTCGGGGAAAAATGGTTCCCATTTCTCTCGGAATAAAAGCCAGAGTTTCTTCAAGGCTCCAAGGCCCTACAGGATCTGTGCCTGTGGCCTCTCTGACCTATCCCATCTTCCCCTCCCCTCCCCTCCCTCTCAGGTCCAGCCTGAGGGCCTTCTGGGTTGGCATTGGGACTGACAGACATGCTCCCACCTGACAGCCTTTGCACTGGCTGTACCCTCTGCCTGGGATATTTCTCCCCCCTAGACCCTTGCAGGGCTCCCTCCCTCACCGTTTTAGTATCTTTGTTCAAATATGATCTTTTCAGTGGAAAGTAACCCAAGCACTCCATCTAAAATTGTAGCCCCTCACTAAAGCTCTGCCATGCACCCTTTCCTTATTTTTTTCATAGCTTTATCACCGTCTAACCTATGATTTACTTATTTATTACGCTTATTGCTTGTCTCTCTCTCTCTCTCTCTCTTCACTCACATAGATGCTCCCCTGGGATAGGAATTCTTGTTGATTCGATTCACTGGTGTACCCTTAGGGCATAGAACAATATCTGGCACAGAAAGGTGCTCAATAAATATTTGTTGAGTGGATGAATGAATATGTGATTTCTGAATGCCCTGTCTGAGCCAGGAGCTGGACATACAGCAGTGAACTGGAAGAACTAGTCTCTCTGGGTGGCTTGCATTTTAGTGGCAGAGAGACCAGAGGCAAGAAAATATTTTAAACCAGGAGTGGAGAGAAGCCCCATCACCAAGAAATCAGGAATACAATAAACTTTACAAAAGGCTGTTATGGGGGCAGAATGAGGGATGGTCTTCTTGGCGAGTGACCTGATGGAGGAGTAAGGATTGGCCAACTGGGGAGGAGGGAAAGAGGATTTCAGGCCCAGGGAACAGTATGCGTGAGTGCCCCGAGGCCAGAGAGAAAGCATGTCTTCTTTGGAGACATGGGAGAAGTTTGCTCCAGTGGAAACATAATCCATAACAGGGAGACACGGGGTTGGTGAGGTGGGCTGGAGTCACAATACGAAACAGCCAGTTCAGCAGGGCACCAACCAATCAGAAAAGACACTGGCCATAAACAGCTGGGACAGTCCAGCGGACTCTCTGCTGGGCCTTACGCCGCAAGAGAGAGCCTGGAGTTCCGATGTGTTAGTGATCACTGGAGGGAGAATGATAGTGATACTTCTGAAAGGACCACTCCAGCTGCCAAGGGCAGAACAGTTTGGAGGCACTGGTGCTGAATTTGCGGAGGCTTTCTGCCAGTCCTGCTGGGAGAATGGCCAGTTGAGGGTGACTGATTGAACATAGGTGCTCGGGAAAGGGAGGGATCGTGGATAACATAATGGCCCCAGCCAGCATTTACTGCGCAGAAACTGTGTGCCAGGGAAGGCTCTGAGCACCTGACCGGTCCTCTCTCTTAATCCACACAATTACATGAGGGATCTCAGCCACAGGGAGCCTCAGGGACCTGCATGGTGCCACCAGGACTCAGACACACTCTACAGATGATGTTCGGCTTTCTGGGGTGATCCCCAAGTTGCTGGCTTGGGTGAGAGGTAGAGCCATGGGGGGAGACAGGGCTGGGGGCTGGGGGAAGAAAGAGGGAAGCCAATCTGTGAGGGAAGATGCTACACTCACAGAAAGCGGGAGGCTCTGGGGATCACCCACGTGGAGATGCCAACTGGACAGTTGAGTATGGGGGTCTGGAAACTGGAGAAGAAATTAAAGGTGGCGACAAGTGATTTGGGGTTTATGCCCCCAAAGCCACTGCCCGATGGCAGCTGGGACAGCTGGAGACCAGACTGAGGAGTGAGGAAAAAGCCCAGGTGAGCCCCAAGGTTTCCAGGAGTAGAAAACAGAGTGTTGGCATGATCTCTTCACAGTAAATAAAATAATATGCAAACATAGGTGCTGGAGTATGAACAGAACATTTTTCTAGAAGGAATTCGGAGAAAGCGTGAACGGGGTTTACGTCTGGAGAGCAGCTGGCAGGGTTGGGAGCAGCCCTCGTCCTACACGTGCTCCCAGACGTGTGCTACTTGGGCCGCAGCTGTTTCTCAAAAAACACCAATGGGGGAAGGAGGGGTTGGTGCGATTTAAAGTCATTTTTGCATGTTTTTTCTCTATATATTTCTTTGTATTTTTTTTTTAAACACATGTAAGTGTTTTTAACAAATGAAGGGGCAGGTAGAGGACGGATGGTAAAGGTGACTCCAAAGGAACCACCAGACAGGCAGGGAGAAAACCCTGACAGAGTAGGGCGGGGAGATCAGAGGAGGGAGATTTGGGAGGAGGCCGGGCTGGATTTCCAAGCTCTTAAGAGGCCCAGCGTGGTGAAGGGACTGGGAGGGACCTGGTGAGAGGTGTAAGATTGGGTGGCTAGAGGAGGAAGTGGGACAAACAGCTGGCTGTGGGGGGAGGACCGGAGGGGGGCTGCTGGGGAGGCCTCTGTGGTGAAGGAAGGGCTTTCAAGGGAGGGAGCATGGAGCATGTTCGGAGCTGCTGGGGAGGGGCCTGGAGGGCTGGAGACGGGGTACCAAAGGCTGAGGTCAGACGTAGGAGGCAAGGCGTCTGGAGCCCAGGTAGAGAGAGGACATGTCTCTGCAATCACAGGTGGCCAGTGGAGGGGAGAGTGAAGCTGGGAGCAGAAGCCAGGCCTCAGCAACCCGAGGCCACCCCTCCTGCTCTTTCCCATTTGGTTGTGGCTTTCTCGGGGCAGCGCCTGGCTTATTTCATGTGTTGACCACCCAAGCCACACTTCCAGGCCCCTCAGGTTACCTATCACTGGACAAGGCAGCCTCCTACCCGTGCCCATCCTCTGGCTTGTGGGGTGACCTGCAGTGAGTCCTCCCCACCCCCACCACTGGGCCTCAGTTTCTCCTCAAAGGTCAGTCCAGCTCCAGGATCCTGGGATTGCCTGGCTCAGTGTGCCTGCCAGTCTCTGCCCCTGATACCTGAGTCCTGACATCTGCATTAAAGGAAACCTCATGAGGGGCGAGGTGGTTCTCCCAGCCGACAAGATGAGCCTCCTGGCCTAGAGACGCCCCGGACACCCTTCATATCACCAGAAGATGCCTGTCACTGGGAATTTTGCGGGTTCTGGGTCCAGAATGGCTTCACTGGCTTTTCCTAGATACTCTAGCCCTAAAACAGCCAGGTCCCAGTCCAAACTCTGTCCCCAGCCAGCTCCATGGCCGTCCATAAATCCCACGGGGCTCTGGGGCTCAAACTTCTCATCTGAGAAACGGACGTGATTGTTGCTCCCACATGGTTTTACTTCAAGGGTTAAATGAGGCAATGCATGTGACCATCCTAAAATAGAGCAAAAGCTCGGTATCTGATCACTGTTATTAACAAGCTGCGCCCCCATCTACGAAAATTGAAAATGTCTGAAACCCATAACCCAGAAGTCTGTACTAGGAAGACTCCAGCTTGTGTTCTGGGAGATATACACACAGTCGCCACAGCACTGCTGATAATAAGGGGAAAAGGGAAAACATTCTACATGACTCTGGTAAGGGAGTGGACACATAAAAATGGAGTATATTCATACGATGGCATCTAGCCACTTAAATGGAATAAACCAGAGCTTTCTGTATCAACATGGATAGCTTTCAAAAACATTGTTGCAGAGAAAAAAGCAGGTTACGGAATGATGATTCATCCAGTATGGTTCCATTTACGTTAAAAAATACAAAACAATGCTACGTACTTTCTGCGGGTGCGTATCACGTACGCTCAAGTATAAACACAGGACGCAGTGCTACACGCAGCCCTTGACAGGAGCGACCCCTGAGAAGGTGCGAAGGAGGCCAGATCGGAGGTGGTGGGAGAACGGTCCTCGGCTCCGTCGGCAGGGTCCTGATGTCGAAGAGAATGGGTTCGTGTATTTCTTATACAATTAAAATTAATTTTTGAAAAGAAATTAACTAAAAAAAATCCCAGGCTGCCTATTGCACTCAATTTTTTGGAGGATCGAATTATATGTGCACAGAGAATGTGTCATTCATTTTCTAGTTGACAGAGCATTTTTTACCCCCATGACCTTACGCCATCCTCTCAACAAGACTTGAGATGGATGGATTGCAATGTCTGTTCTATGGAGGAGGAAACGGGGGCACAGGGAGGTGAAGCGTTTGTCCCAGGTCACACATGTGGGGTGGGGCCAGAGCTAGGATTCAAGCCTGAGGCTGTCTGGTTCTATAGGTTGGCCTTGCTTTCTATGGCTTCAGGCTCTGGGTGAAAATGCCTTTTGGATGGTGTCCAGGCCACTATGGTCATTAGGATAATGACAGTGGGGGCACGTCCTACTGCTAAGCTCCCTCTAAGGGACAAAATCCCTGTAGTCTCCTGGCAGAAGCCCTATAGCCCCACCTGAGCCGGCCCCAAAGACCTCAGCCTCGTGGTTAGGAGGCTGCCCTTTCTCTTGAGACCCTCACCCACAAGTTTCTGGGAGGCAGTCTGGTGCTAAGGATAGACCTTGGGTATTGGTCTCAGAGAGACCTGGATTTGAACCCCGGCTCTGTTACTTAGCAGCTGGCAACCCTGAGCCAGCCCCATCCTTGCTTTGCAAAGTAATACTAAGTTGACAGGTTGCTGTGTGCAAAGTTTACATAGTAACAAGCGCTCATGGATGTTAGTTCCTGCTCTTTTCTTCTTGCCACGGCCTTCCCGGCTCTAAGCAGGGGCCTGACTCACCCTGGAACCCTCTGTCAGACCCAGTGATGGATATAAATAGGTGCCCAGGGAAGTCTGAGGCTTGGCTTCTCGTGGGATTAGATTATTGGTGACAACAGAGAAAGTCACCACCCTCTAACTGGTCCTCATAAACAAGGGTCCTCCCTGATGTTAGCTGGTGGCTGAGGTTAGATTACTAGGGCCATTTTGAACTCTACCTTGAGGACAATGGGGAGCCATTGAAGGTTTAATCAAGAAAATGACATGGTGAGATCCATCTCAGAAAGAACACAGGGTGTGGAGTGTGGCTTTGGAATGGACAAGCCTAGACGCAGGGACACCTGTGACGAGGCTTTGGTGAACAGTTCAGGTAACAGACAGCACCCTGAGGTCCTTTCTCATCCTGTGAGATACGTGGGGGACAGGAGGAAGCCAGGAAAGAGTGGATGGCTGGACTAGATTTTGAAAGATGCTAGGATTTTATAGGAGACTGAGAAAAAACACGTGATGTATATGAGAATGTGTTCTGTAAACTAAAAAAAAAAAAAAAAAAGAAAGAAATCGCATACATCCACCCTGATCTCATTGTCATGGTCACAGCCTTTCTTGGGCATACAACATCCCTGCCCCTTTGTATTCAGGGAGCATCAACACGGGTCTCAAGCAAATTCCCAGCTCACCTGCATCACTTGGCAGAAACAAGTTTTTATGTCAACTCACAAAACCGACCCATGTAAGCCCTCCGACAAATACAGCACATTATTGCAAAAGCGGGTAGCCAGCTAAAGGGAATGGCCGGCTTTCCTTTTTCTTGTTTGTCACAGACACGTCTGTTGACCTACACCCGGCATTCAGGATAATATCACACATGCCCGAAACTTCAGATTCAAGGGAAAAGCAGGAGAGGCAGGTGGGAATATGGACAGCGTGGGGGAGGGAGATTACAGTTTCTAGTAAAAACAACACCTGCCATTTTTCGAGTGCTTACTATGTGCTGGACACAGGCACCAAGTCTTGTCTCAATCTCTGATGTGGGTGCTGTTCTGATACATGCCTTTTACAGACGAGGGGGACGCAGAGCTAGGCGATCGCGGTATCTCACCCAAATTCACGCAGCGGCTGGGTGGCAGAGCGGGGGCTTAGAGCTCGTGGAACTCTGAGGTCCATTGTGACAGCCTGTTCTCATCACCAGACTTGATGAATAACAATACTTTCCTTTCTGTCCCCAAAGACTCTGATACTGATGATTTTAATGATGTCGCTTCATTTATTCATTTAAAAAATAATTATTGAGTTCCTACTCTCTGCTTGGCAATGAGGAGGGAGGACGGCAGGAGAAGGGCACGGGCAGAGGTCGGGAGACAGAGATGTGTGTGTGACGTACCCAAGACACCCTGGACTTGTCAGGTTAGACCCTGGCGCGGTGGGGAGCAGTTCTGGGGAGAGAGGGGGTCTGTAAACAGTGGGCGGCGATGGGGGTGGGGCAGGAGAGCACGGAGGGAGCAGGGAAGGAGTCTCGCTTCCTTATTTATTACCTCTGGGCTCTCAGATGCATGACTACCAGGCAGAAGTGACAAAATAAAAAGGGAAAGGAAAAAATGCCAGCTACAGCCAGAATAAAATCAGGGCAAATAGAATAAAACCTGACAGCCAAGTATAAATAAATATTCGTAAAAGAGTTAAAGGACAGATTAAAATAAAAACACCAAATGCAATTCTTACCCCTTGACAAATGCAGTGCGAATTGGGTTCTTTTAATCAAATGTTTGGCAGGTGTATGAATTATTTATAATTCAATATCGGGTGGTTAAATGGAAAATGGAAGATGTTCCCATCGTCTTCTCCGAGCTTATCCGCCTCCCCCAATGAGCTCTCCCGGGAGACAAGGGGGGCAGCCCCTCCCCCGTGCTGGGCAAAGCCCTGGACCCCAGCCCTGGAGCCCTGCCTCTTTCTGGATATCGCCACTTGTCCACTTGCTCCCTGGTCACAAGCCTTCATGCTGCTCTGGAAGGAGGCCCCTCCACTCCGGGAACAGGAGCAGGAGGGGCTAACCAGCGGTAGGGGAGCTGGGAGTCCAGAGACCTGGGTTCTTGTCCCCAGTTTCCACATACTCTGAGCGTGCTCTTGGGCAAAGACCTCTCCGGGTCCTCCTCCCTCACGTGAGCTTCTCTGTTGCCATCTTTTAGTTTCCCGCCCCACATTTCAGTTTACAGAGTGCATTCCGACATGTGGGCCTCTCCACATCATTCTATGGCAGGAAGCGTGATAACCATGCCCATTTTACAGAGCAGAAAACTGAGGTTCGGAGAGATGCCTGGACGTGCCTCTGGTCACACCACTGGTATGAGCCTGAGGTGTGGCTGGAGCCCAGGTGTTCAGACTCCACGTTCCCTGGGAGTGTGATTCTGGGAGCAGATGGAGGTCTGGAATCCGGGGAGAGTGGACAGGGCACGAGTCCCAGAATCAGACAGACTCAGGTTTCAATTCCAGCTCTGAACTCACTGTCTGTGTGATGGGGGCATGTTACCTAACCTCTCTGGTCCTCCACTTTCTGCTCGGTACACTGGGCCGATGAGAACAGCGACCCTCAGGGCCACAGTGATGATTAAGAGCGGGTGGGGTTCCCTGGGCAGTGCCTGGTCTCCAGGAAAGCCAGACACTGCTGTTCCTGGAAAGACAGGAAATTATACTCATTTTACAGATGAGGAAACTGAGGCCCAAAGAAACAAAGTGACTTCCCCAAAGTCATTCTGGGAATCAGTAACAGAGAACCTAGGTCTCTTGGAGCTTGTCAGGCCATGCGCTGCTGGCTCACACCCCCTTCCCCCCCATGCTGAAATGGATCCCTCCCCTCCCAGCCCCGCCCACAGGACATTCTGCTCTTGTCTGTCCCGCTCCCCATTTCTCTTTCACACACATGCACACACGAGTGTGCGTGCGCACACACGCACACATGCCCTGTGAGTGAAAGCGGGAGTGGAGAAGCCCTCCACGGCGCATGCTGCCTGACTTCCCTGAGCAGCAGATGAAAGAGTCCAAGCAGTTAACAAACGGCTCTCGGAAAAGTGGGAGAATGAAGGTAATTAGTCCCCTTAATGCCGATTTCAGACTAATCTTTCACACTTAAGGAAATTGTTCCAATGATTTTCTTATTTTCAGGGGAGCTCGTTAAGTAAGAATTAGAAAAATAGATATGGTAGGAGATAAGAAGATGGATCTGGTAATGACAAGCTGTGAGAACGCACCAACAGGGGGCTGGCTGGGCTGGGCTGGAGTGACAGATCCAGGTCCACCCGGGATGCGGGGCAGCCCGATGTCCCAGGCCCCCCTACCCCGCCCCGGGGCAGGATGAAGACCCCTGGGAGCTTGGGGTCTCTCCAGGGTAGGTGCTGTACGTACGCTGGTTGCAGCTGCTGTGTTTGGACCCAGCACATCTCCATCAGCCTCTGTGCTCCCGGGCCCTGGCCCAGGGTGGGGGTGGGGGCCGGGGCACTTGTCAGACAACTTCCCTGAACACCTGGAAAGACAGAAGTCTTTGCCAGGGTCTGGGACCCACTGCCAGGAATTCAAACCTCAGCACCTTCTAGATCCTCTAGGGAAGCTAAGGAACATGCATTGATTGCCTGCTGCGTGCACACTGCAATGCCGGGTGCTTTATCTCCATCTCCCCCAGAGCCCCAGGGGCAAGTGTCACTTGTATACCGGTGGAGACGGGAGGCTTAGAGACAGAGCTGAGAATGCTCGGGGAGCCGGTCAGTCCTACTGGTAGTTTTCAGGTGCTCTGTTCTGCCTGGTTCATGCCTGTGCCGTTCTAGTTGTTAAATACTTTGAACAGCGCCTTTGATCATGTGACTTGGTCAAGGACACAGGGCTGTGAGTTCCAGGCTGCGGCTGGAACCCATGGTGTCCCCCACCAAGGCACACACCATTTCTGCCTCTCTGTGTAATGAGTCCTGGGGGGGGGGGTGCTCAGAGGGGATGACTTGGAGCCAGGAGAAATGGGGTTCCCTGAAGAAAAGGGGGAGCTTCCCCAGGTGGGAAAGAGGGAGGGGGGCCTACTGGAGAAGGAGGACTGGCCTGGTGTCTGTCCTTCCCGAACGAACGGGGACGGGCGATTTTCTCCCTCACTCTCCTCCGCCACTCCCGTCTGCCGCTTCCTCTCTGTTAGGCTGGGGCTGCCCCCTGACCTGCCGCTAGCTTCCCCTTGTCTCTCCAAATCCTGCAGCGCCTCCCTGGACTCTGGCCCGATCGTTCCTGGCCTTCATCCCCAGCAGCCTCAGCTTTCTCCCTCACCTTTGAACCTAGAAGGTACCCAGTGGTCCTGCTTCTAGCTGCAATGCATTCTGGGAAGCTTAGCCTTGCATATCCAGTGACCTGTGCGTGGACCAGGTCAGTGCCATCAGCAGAACGTGCCTGGTGATTGGCTCTGGCAAGGAGGCGAACTGCTTGTTCACGGGCCAAGTGGGAAGATATGACTTTGTGAAAATGTCAATATGACATTTCTCCTCCGGTCATGGGCTAGGGCGTGCATTCAAGTCTTGTCTCCCCTCTATACCTCCAATCATAAGGTACACCTCTGCTGTTAGAATTTATGATTCATTTGGAGAGAGCTCCTAGAGCAGTGGCTGTCAAGCAGGGGTGATTTTGCCACCCACAGGACATTTGCGATGTCTGGGGACATTTTGTCCAAGTAGGGTGATGCTTCTGGCATCTAGCGGATGGAGGCCAGGGAGGCTGCTGACCGTCCTACAGCACACAGGACGGCCCCACAACAGAGAGTCATCCAACCCAGGTTGTCAATAGTGCCAAGGTTGAGAAACTGCTCTCCAGCGTCATTTGATCCAATGGCCCCATTAAGCAGCTCACCTAAGAGCTAGGACCCAGATCTTCTTCCCTTTTTTTTTTTTTAAGATTTTATTTATTTATTTGACAGAGACAGAGAGAGCATAAGCAGAGGGAGTGGCAGAGGGAGGAAGAGGCTCCCTGCTGGGCAGGGAGTCCTACTCGGGGCTCAATCCCAGGACCCTAGGATCACGACCTGAGCCAAAGGCAGACACTTAATTGACTGAGCCACCCAGGCGCCCCAGGACCCAGGTCTTCTGACTATATCTACCCAGTAAGCCTCCAAGTCAAAGATTTGGGGTTCTGACGCTTTTTGTTTTCAAATCAACAGACGTATATTGTGCTCTTATTATGTGCCAGGCATTTGCAAGGTGCTGGGTATTCAGTAGTGGACAAAACAGATAAAGTCTCTACCCATGCGGAGCTCACAGTGTAGCGGACTCTGAGCTGGGCCACCTTAGATTTGTCTCTTTCCCTCTCTGTGTCTCAGTTTTCTCGTCGCTAAAGTAGGCACAATACTGTCTCTCCCTCTGTTGCTGTGAGGCTGTCTGAGATCTAAATGTCACATACAACCATAGACCCCCAATAAACATTTACATGGACTGAATGCTTCTCCCTTCTGGAGAAGGCTGCACAGGCGGTGCAGACAGTTTTGCAGGTGGAGGGGACAGTTTTCTATTAGGAGAAGAGAGAGGGGAGAAACCAAAGGTATTCTTGAGCACTAACTGTATGCTTCTCACAGATCTTCCTATCACCCCTGCAAGGCAGGTGTTCTTTCACTCCAAGTGCAGATGGGGAAACTGAGGCTCAGGGAAGAGAAGAACAGGTTCAAGCTGGTCAAGTGAAGCCGCTGGATCTAAACCCAGCTGCCCTGGCTCTTTTGGTTCTCTCCTTTTTGCCATCTGCAGGGCCTTTTGAGGCGGTGCTGGGCAGGGAGTCAAGGTCTGAGCCTGACCAGGCCTGGTCTTCAAGCCTTATTCCTCAGCATCCCCCCGGGGTCTCGGTCTCACCCCATTAGCGCTGCTTTAAAAAGTGAGGACCGACCGGGGCGCGTTATTGCCCACATAAATCAGGCAGCTCCGAGTACCGAACACCTTTAAACAAACAGCTGATGGGAGTGAAGTTCCAGGATCATTATTAATAGCTTTTCATTTCGGTGGCCGCTGTGCTGTGACATGCCTTCCCAGCAGAAGTCCCGCGCAGCCAGCCCCGATCGGCTGATCCCCCGAGTCCACCAGTCAGAATGAATGACTGTACCTTTGTGTTAATTGTGGAGCCCAAGCCACACGCGGAATGCTAATAGGGCCAAGTGGGAGGGGGCAGGTGCCAATCTTGCCGGGCTGCCGGGCAGGGAAGGACCCCACCTCTGGCCTTCCTCCACACCAGCCAGCAGCGGACTCTTTCTAACATACTTATCTGAGCTCCGCCCTCCTCTGCTCTGGAAAGCCCCACGGGTCTGGGGCCGGAGCCAACGCTGGACTCATCTGGCTGCCATTCAGGGTTGTTCTTGTCTCCTCCTGTCTCCTGCTCCAGTCTCCTTGCTTGCACTCCCACACCGCCAGCCCTGCCCTGCTCCAACTCCTACTCATTTATTCATTCATTCATTCAACATTTACTGAGCTCTCTGAAGGAGGCGGGGACAAAGCTACGAACAAGACAGACATGGTTCCTCATCTTGTGGGGTTGAACATCCAGCAGGAAAGACAGACATTTGTGGGCTCTGGAGCCTGGCTGCCTGGGTCCACACATCCCAGTCTGGCTCTTTCGTATCTGTGACGTTGCACGCAGAACCTCTTCCGGGCCTCAGTTTCCTCCTCTGTAGGATGGGAATAGTAATAGTAGCTAGCTCGTAGCATTGAGTGAGGAATTAGATAGCTAAAAATATAGGAAAAGATGTAATATTCTAACTACCACTTACTGTTGAGCATGAAGTACTCAATAACCGTGAGTTATTATTACCATTAATTCATGACTTCATTAAATCGCACGGTGATGGCTACAAAAGAAAGGTACAGGAAGCAAAGGGGGCATCAAACAGGGGGCCTGGCCCCATCCAGGACCCTGGGAAGGGTTCGCCGCAGAAGTCCAACTCTCTCGGACTGGAGGGATGAGTGGGCGCTAACTGAAGTGGTGGTGGAGTGGGGGGAAGGGACAATCAGGGGGAGGGGTCAGCATGGGTCAAGGTCCTAAGGCTGGATGGCTGCTCAGAAAGTTGACAGGCAGCAGAAGGTGATGAGTCAAGAGAAGCAGGGGGAGCGGGGCCACACCACACGGGGCCTCCTGGGCTGGGGTACACTTTACATTTTGTCCTGAGAGCCACGGTAAGTGATGTGGTTGAGAAAGAAAGAGGGAGGGGCGCCTGGGTGGCACAGCGGTTAAGCGTCTGCCTTCGGCTCAGGGCGTGATCCCGGCGTTCTGGGATCGAGCCCCACATCAGGCTCCTCCGCTATGAGCCTGCTTCTTCCTCTCCCACTCCCCCTGCTTGTGTTCCCTCTCTCGCTGGCTGTCTCTATCTCTGTCGAATAAATAAATAAAATCTTTAAAAACAAAAAAAAAAAAAAAGAAAAGAAAGAAAGAGGGAGCCAGGAGAAGAGGCTACAGTCCAGGTGAGCTGGAGGCAGTGAGGGTGGAGAGGAGAGGCCGGCTCCTAGGGATGTATAGGAGACAGAATCCCCAGGACATGGTAGAAATGCACCTGTCGGGGAGGCATCCCAGGTGGCCGATTGGTGATGTGGGGACAGAAGGAGAGAGTGGGGTGTCGGGGACCATGAGCTCAGTTTGCATGTCCTGGTGGCCATAGGCCTCTGAGCCTTTGCATGTGCTGTTCCTTCTCCCTGGAATGCACTTCCCCAGTCTTGTCTGATGGGGAATTTTTAATTAATCACTCACAGCCAGGTTCTGATAACACTTCCAATACATGAAGCATTCCCTGGCCACCCCAGATTGGGCCTCTCCCTTCTGTGGATCAAGTTCTCTGTATGAACGCACAACTTCATGAAGAAGTACGGCAAAGACAGCAAAGGTAAGGGACATCGCATGGCCCTCCTGGCTCCCCACACCTCAGTGACCTCAAGGCTCCTTCCCCTTTGCTGCCTCCGCTCCATCTCCCTCTGTAGGCTGGAGGGTCCCAGGCTTACTCTCTGGGTCACTCCTCTTCTCCATCAACACACGCTCCTGAGGTGACCACATGCGACCCCTCGGCTTGAAAGGCCAGCAGTGTGCCGTTGGCTTCCGAGAGTGTGGGTCCAACTGTGGTCCCTGCCAGCAACCCCGCCTCCTTCCTCCCTTTGCCTGCAGGTCTCCAAAGCACATCAGACTCATCACATCCGAAACCAAACTCCCAATGTCTACGCCCGACACACACATGGATAATTAAAAAAAATAAATAAATTCTACACTGCCCCTTGTCCGGCTTCCCCCTTTCCAGTATCTGGCAACTCGGTCCTGGCTGCCTCCGCCAAAAGCCTCAGAGTCATTCCTGACTTCACGCCATCTCACACCCAGCTTCCGATCCACCTGCAACTCCCGCCTGCTCTACCTTAAAATAGAACCAGAATCTGGCCCTTCTCACTGACTTCCTTGTTAACAGCCTCGACCAGGCCACCCCCGTCTCTCTCTCACCCCGGTGACTGCACTGCCTCCTCCCAGGCCTCCCTGCTTCTGCCTTTGCCCCCTACAGACTGTTCTCGGTCATGGTGTCCTGACATAAGTCAGATCATAGCACTCCTCCTCTTAAATTCCTTCCACTTCTTGTCTTAGAGTAAAATGGCTCATAAGACCTGACGTGATCTGGCCTCTTGTTACTTCTCTGGCTTCTTCCTACCATCCCCACCCCCCACTCCAGCCACACTGGCCTTCTGGCTCTTCTCTGAATATAGCAGGCACGTTCCCACCCCAGGTCCTTTGCACCTGCTGGTCCTCTTGCCTGGAACATCCTTGCCACTGACGTCTGCCTGGCACTCTCTCCCTCCCTTCAAAGTTTGGCTTCCTTGGCTGAGCCCCGTGAGGCTTTCCCTAACAACCTGAGACAGAACAGTTCCTCCACCCCCTGTCGTCCCCATCCCCTCAACCTGCTTCCTTCCCGCCTAGAACTTAGCACTGCTCAGTATTTTACACTGTACTTATTTCTGATCTGCCTCCTCGCCCTTTCATGGGAGCTCTATGTGTAGAGGTTTTGTCTTTTGTGCTCAGGGCTGTATCATCGGCGCTTAAAACAGTGCTGGACATAGCTTAGGTGCTCAGTGGCTATTTCTCGAATGATGCTGGAACCATTGCTTTTAACTAACTGTCTACTTGTGTATCTACTTCTCTGTCTCCCCCAGCGGACAGTAGGCAGTAGTAGGGTCCAATTTGTCACTGCTTTTCTGGTGTCCAAGGCAGAGCCCGCACAGAGTGGGTGTCCATTAAATGTTTGAATAAACAAATGGATAAATAATAGAATTTCCAGATGGGTTGGCTGGGGTTCTTCAAGGGAGGCGTTATGAGACAGAGTTGCTTCTTGGAGCCTCTCCTCCCTGCCTCTCCCCTGTGACCTAGGGCTACTTTGGAGGGTGGAAGCTGGAAGCTGGAGCCAGAGACTGTCCGGAGACCAGAGGGACAGGGACTGGATTAGGAACTGGTGTCAGAAGGATCTGGAAGTGTAGGCTTCCTACCGGGGCTAACCTTTGGATCAAGAATTCTTTTTGAGGTTAAGGAATCTGAAGTTTTGAAACAGGTCAAGGGGTTAGGATTAGGATTTGAGCTGCGATTTGAGGTTGGGAAGTTGAAGTTTTGGATTTGAGATTCAGATTCAGGGTTTCTGGTTAAGGCTGAGAGTTTGGGAGTTGGGCCTGATGCTTGTGACCCACTGGCTTGGGGACTGGGTCAAGGATTGGAACTTTGGTCGGAAAATGGGACAAAGCTGAGGGTGGCATCAGGGGCCTGAATTGAGGACATTCATTAGGTTTTAGAAGTTTCTCTGCCAGGACGCTGTAAGACAGAAACTCACATTTTATAGCAGAGTTCTAGAACAGTGGCTCTCCACGGGGCGGGGGGCGGGGGGGGGTGATTTGGCCACCCAGGGGATGCTTGGCAATGCCTGTGCTCATTTTTGGTTGTTGCAACTGGAGGAGGAAGGGAGCTATTGGTATCCAGCAAGAATACCCCCACGATGCCCAGAGACGCCCCCCGCCCCCAACAAAGAATGATCCGGCCCCACGTGTCAATAGTACTAAAGCTGAGGAAGCCTGTCTAGAGTTCGTCCGTTCCCTGAAGGGCTGGCCAGGCGGCCGTCCAGAGGGGCCAGGGCTCGGGCGTGAGTGTGACGGGGCCTGAGTGACAGAGGGAGGAGCAGGTGCCCACACCTGTCCCTCCCCGTGGATGCAGCTTCTCTCAGTTGTCCCCGGCTCTGGGGGTGGAGACGGCATCCTGGAAGCAGGGTGGGAGCTGCTGGGAGGGAGGCCGGCCGCCAGGCAGGGTGGCAGAGGACCTTGGCGGGGTCTGTGGGAGGCTCGGGGTGGGAGCGGGGACGGGCGGACGGCTGTGGAGAGAGGGCACCCGGAGAGGCCAGTGCCGTCCTCGTTCCAGACAGAACCCACCGAACAGCAACAACAGAAGGCTAGTAGGAGGAGTGGCCGACGCCGGGTACCGCTTACTCTGCACCATTCCGAGTACTTTAACCTGTTATCTCGCTTGTCATCTGCCCAGCAAGCCTGTGTGATAGCTACTGCTGTCCTCCCCGTTGCACAGATGAGAAACTGAGGCACAGAGAGGTTACGATGCTTGAGATCCCATGGCCCTGAGCAGCAGGGCTAGCCCTGGACTTGGCGCTTAGAGGTTCAGGGCTTGTGTTAGCAGTGGAGGGGTGTGGGGTGGGGGTCCCCCGACTTGCTGTGTGGCTGTCTTCCTCTGCTGTCAGCATCTGTGACCTCATCACCCCCCTCAACCGCCTCCTGGGACAGGTACTAATATTACCGCCTCTGTTCCGGGAATGAAGCCCTGGCGAAGTTAAGTACCTCTCAATACAGCCAGGTCTGCCTGACTTCAAGGCCATGTCTGCCTCTGGGCCTCACAGCTTGCAGTGCACCCCGCCCTGTCCTCAGTGCCCGCCCTCGTGGCCTTGTCTGACCTTCACAAGGAAGCCTCAGACCGCGGGCCTTCTCCCCCTTGGCACTAGTGACGTTTGCGGCTGCATCATTCTCTGCGGTGGGGGCCGTCCTGCACACTGCGGGGCGTTCCGCAGCATCCCTGGCCTCTACCCTACTAGATGCCAGTAGCACTCCTGTCCCTCAGTTGTGACAACCAAAACTGTCCAGACACGGCCAAGTGTCCCCCAGGGCCCCCCACTGCCCCCACCAAGGACGACCGTCCCAGGGAGTAGGCAAGGAGGCTGCCCCTATGGCACAGATGAGGGTGGAAACGAAGACCTGGAGAGGGCTGATGTCTTTCCCAAGGTCACTCGGAGAATCGGGGGCAGGCCTGCAAGCAGGACGCAGTCCCGCTCCGCCAAGAGAAAAGTCTCGCAGCCAAGCTCTCCTGCTGGACTCACGGTCCTCCTGCTCAGTGTTGGTGCCAGCAGTGGGCCCGGAGCCGGCCAGGGCTGCCTGTCCTGCCACTCGCACAGGTCCCGCTGGGGCAGCCTGTCCTTGCCCGAGCCCTCTGCTGTCGAGCTGAGGGAGGTGGCGCTCACCCCGCTCCCAGCTTTGGTTCTGTGAAGACCGCTCGGCCTTTGATATCAGAGAGACCAGCCTTCAAATCCCGGCTCTGCCACATCCTTACTATGGGACCTCCCTGACCCTCTGTTTTCCCCATCTGAAAAGTGGGACGTTTGGACCAGAGCCTTTCAAAGCCTCACCTAGCTCCGATGTTCTGGTGTTCAGACCAAGCAAAGTATCCTGTGTTTTAGTTCTGGCTGTGCCCCAACTCGAGGTGGCACTTTGGGCAAGTCACTACCCCTCTTTAGAACCCAGTGTCCTCAAAGGCAGCCAAGATTTGTGCCAACAGAACTTCTCTCAACTGTGAATACTTCCCTACCTTTGCTTATGCTATCCCCGCTGGGATACTATTCACCCCACTAGCCACCCAGAGAACTCCTACTTGCCCTTCAAGACTGAGGGGTGCCTGGGGGGCTCAGGTCATGATCCTGAGGTCCTGGGATCGAGCCCCACATCGGGCTCCCTGCTCAGTGGGGCGTCTGCTTCTCCCTCTCCCTCTACCCCTCCCTCCTGCTAGTTCCTCTCTCTCTCTCTCTCTCAAATAAAAAAATAAAATCTTTAAAAAAAAGACTGAGCCCAAGTCATTTGCTCTAGGAGGTCTTTCTTATTCCTGCAGGCAGAGTTCATCGCTTCTTCCTCCGTGCTCCCTGAGTACCTACCACCTGCTAACCCCGGGGCCCTGGTGGGTGTTAGGGGTGTGTGTGTGTCTGTGTCCCTCCTAGAATGGAAGAGTCCTTGAAAATAGAGACCGGGTGTCCCTAATCCTGATATCCTCATGGCCCACACAGTGCCTGGCCCAGAGTAGGTGCTCAATAAATGTTGAATAAATAAGAATGAATGAATGGCAGGAGTAGACGGTTGCCAAGACCCTGAGCGGTTCCAACACTCTAGAATCCAGGGAAGGAAGCCAACCTCTTGCTGTCACCCAGTCTCACGTTCAGAAGACTGTCCCCACCCCCACTCCCAGCAAGTGCCTGCCACCCCCGCCACCCCCACAGTCTGCGGACCCAGCGAGTGCCTTGGACAGAGACCAGACACTATTTAAAAAATGCTGTTATCCTCAGCGGAGCCGCCACTATCGGGAGCTGTCTGTGTAGAACCGCATCCTGCGTGTGCACAGACACAAGTGAGGGTAGGAAAAGCTTGGCTTCTCCCATTTTTCAGTGCATCCCAGGCTGAGGACTAGGCAGGAACCTGCATTCTTCACATTTATGCTCTGCATACACCGGCTCAGACCCAAGCTCCTGGTGGATATGGGGAGGTGGCCAGTACTTCAGAATTCCCTCCCTCTCTCATCCCCTCCAGGAATCTCTCCTCCTCTTCCTCTAAGCCAGTCCCCAAATTGCCCTCGATACCCTCTTCCAGGAAGTTCTCCCACCGAAGAAAGCAGATCTCTCTTCCGGGTTGTGGGCGGGCGGGGGGGGGGGGGCAGTGACAGAGGGAGAGACGTTCCTGAGCTCTTTGAGAGCCATCCATTCAACAGGTATCTTCTGGAAAGTTACAAGAACACCTGTCTTAAGTTTAACTTCTTGGGGCTAAGTTTGTTCACCTATAAAATAGGGTAAGGACTCCTACAAGATCAAGTCCTTAGAAGGGGTGGGCTCTGTGGTTTTATGTCAGTCACTCAAAGTGACACAACAACTCCAACTTCCACTGAAAAACAAGAACTCTGTGTCCAGTTCAGCTGCTTCCTTCCTGTGTGACCCTGGGCAAAGTCCCAAGCCCCTCTGTGCCTCTGGGTGCAAAAGGAGCCGGTTTCTGATTTCAGCTCTGGGGGCCAGAGTTTCTAGGATTCTATCAGGAAGCCACCTCCTCTTTTCTCCTCCTCCCCAACGAAGGGGCCGGAGCCTCCGAGAGGAGGTGGGGGGGAGGTGCCCAGAGCTTCCCAGGGTGGGGAGGAGGGTGTAGGAGAGGAGGATGTGTCCTAGTCCGGGTGTGAGAGACGAGTTAACAGCTCAATTGTTATTTCAATTACACGGATTATTTGAAAACAATATTATGAGTTTCATCACTGACAACCCCGGGAAATGGCTGCCATGGCAACCGGGGGAAAAGAATGGCCCTGACCAGCCAATCAGAAGTTCCAGCCGTGCCCCCAGTTTGTACAAACTCTCTCCTCCATGGGGGCCCCTCCCCTCCTCCGCTGGGGGAGGAACCTTGGAAGAAGGATAGAAAGAAGAAGGAGGACCACTGTGCAGAAAGGAAAAGGTCCAAGGAGGAAACAGGCCAAGGGGAAGAGGAAAGCCAGGAGTTGGCTGTTTGTCCCCAAGTCCTCGAGGGCAAGGACCGTGTGTGGTCCACAGTGCCCTCCCCGGGGCCCAGCACAGGCCTGGCCCGAAGCAGACGCTCTGTAACAGGGCTGGCTCCAGACCAGGCTGTGGTAGAGGAGGGGGAGGCTCAGGCAGACAGTGGGGGGGGGGGGCGGATTTCTCTGAGAGCCCCTGGCAGACTGTCTTTGTCCCCCTTCATTAAGGAGAGATGGCAACCAGCTTCACCTTTCACTGACAGGGAGAGTGGTGGGTCAGGAGCCACTGCCAGGCCCGAGCGAGGGCAGGTGAAGCCCGGGACGCTCCGAGGGACCGGCTGAGAGCCCAGGAGCCCCGTCCCTGCCGCCCTCTGCAGAGCCTCTGTGCGCAGCAGCCCTGGGCCCTTCCGTCTGCAAATGAGGCACTCGAGTGGTCTCCAGAAAAAGCCTTGTTCCTTTGAGAACATCCCGTGCTCTCCTTCCTCAGAAAGAGCCCGATTCGACTGGCAGCTGGCTGGGCTTGAGCTCTGCAAATGCTTAAGCCCATTTCCCACCTTGCTTGAGCCCCCCTGCTGCCCACTCCCGTGTCCTTGCCGCCGCATCATGTATCAAACAAATCCTTTCATAAGCCTTACTAGTGCCCAGCACCAGTCTAAGCACGGTGCAAACGTTTACTCTTCACCACGACCATCCCCATTTTTCACATGGGAAAACCGAGGAGGTTAAGTCACCCGTGAAAGTCAGGCAGTTAGGGAGGAGGAGCGGAGGGACCTAAACCCAGACTGTCTGGCTCGAGAATCCAGGCTCTTGGCTACTATCCTAATTCCTCCTGACAGAAGATGGCCTGACCCGAGTCTTGTCTCATGGCCAGAAGACTCGTAACATTCAATTTTGATTGCTTCCTCTTGTATCGGGGACCCCCCCAAGCGCTTGTCCTGAAGATCATGCACCCTCTTTTTGTATCTTCTCAGGAGGGGAATAGAGGGCAGTCGAGGACAGAGCGGGCAGTTGGGGATGTGACAAGTGGACATTCATAGCTCAATGCTGGCACTCGCAGCCCCAAGACCTGGGCGGGCTGTCAGGCGGTCAAGGGCACCCTCATTAATTTGGTACCTACTGTGAGCAGCGCACCCATTACCTCAATCATTCCCAGTCACAGTCCAGCAAGGGAGTGCTCGCTCTCCCCTTTTTACAGGTGAGGAAACTGAGGCTCAGAACATCAAAGAGACTCGCTCAAAGCCACCCAGCTAATATGTATCAGATGAGGACGGGTGCCCAGATCTGTCTGCCTCTGTCTACCTCTAGGTCAAGACATGGTTCCTGTCCTCGAGGGACTCTCAGAGAGACAGCACAGATGACGAGGGCTCCCGAAGGGCTGAAGGGGGCATTCAGACCGAATGGCAGGCAGAGCTCAGCCCAGGTGAACAAAGCCCGTGGGCGGGATTGGACGCTGGAGCACAGACTCAGCTGGAGCACGTGCATGTCGGGGCTCGGCGGGTGACCATGTCGGTTGATGGGATGGGGCCTCAAATGCCAAGCAGATGGTTTGGAGCGGATGGGTGAGGCCACAGGGAGCCATTGCTGGCTTAGGAGCCTCTTTGCCTCCCTCCCGAGGAGGCCTCCCTCTCGCGCAGCGGAGCAATTTCCCAGAGCATTTTCTCTAATTTGTGATTGTTTTCCTAACCCAGAAGCAGCGAGAGTCTCCAGATTCTCCCAGCCCACAAGCAGAGCTGAGCTGCCAGTGCGGCTGGTCTCCGCCCCCAGTCCAGCCTACTTGGGGACCTAGGCCCCTCCCTCCCCTAAGCCCCCAGGGGTACAAAGCAGGCTGGGGAGAGGGTGTTGTGGGCGGACTGGGTTGACTAGAGCCCCAGGGGTGGCTTCAGAGCAGTAGCGGCCACCTGCCCGCTGACAGGGCCTGAGGAGAGGAGGTCTGCTCTTCCCGAGGAGGGAGGGGGCACCAGGGTTCCGCAAAGGGGGAGGGGCACCCCCCCCCCAAGGAAAAGGAGCTCAGGGAGAAGATGAGGGTTCAGAAAAGAGGCAGAATTCTGTTAGGAACAGTGGCTGGCAGCTAAGTCAAGTGGCGAGGTGCTCAGAGAGGGACTTGGGTCTCCAGGAGGGGATGGTGCTGAGGGAAAGGACTGGGGGCTCCAGGAAGGGGGGTGGCTCCACAAGGGGCTAGGGCTCTTGTAAAAGGGAGCATGAGCTCTGCTGGCGATTCTGGGGAACAGGGGCTCCCTGCCCTGAGAGGAGAGAGTCTCCACAAGGAGATGGGGCTCTGAGAAAAGGTGGGGACTCTGGAGGAGGGGATCCTAGCCAGGGGCTCAGTTGAGGGCATGGGATTTGTGAGGAGAATGAAGGGGTCTTCAGGGGACAGACGCTCAGAAGAAAGCACACGGGTTGTGTGAGGGGATCAAGAAGGGGCAGAGGCTCCAGGAGGGGTCAGGGCTGCTGTGTAAGAGAATCTGGCCCAAGAGAAATGTTAGCGTAGGAAGGGCTGGGGGTTGGGAGACAAGAATGGAGGGGCCCCTCCTTCTAAGGGTTGTTTTGGGAATCAAGGCAACTATTTCCTCCCAACCCATCAGCGAGGTGCCCTATTTTGTCCTGGCTCATCCTAGCCCCAGTTTGTCTCCTTGGCCCACACAGGCCCCTTCCACTTAAGACCCCTCACCTTGGTCCTCTGCTTCTCCATATCCGCCAGGCTGAGCCC